>NC_091770.1:50636516-51261516 GCF_029378745.1 Bos indicus
TGAAGTATGTATCTCTACATAAAATCAGGCTTGAAGAGGAGTCTATAAACCTCTAAGTATTTACGAAGCTCTTATCATTCTTTTTAGGAAAAGTGGCAATAAATGTTTATTAAACGCAAACTTTGTGCCAGGCAAGTGCTGAGAGCTGAGCACTTAGCAGTGAATGACTCAGATACGGATGCTAAAATGCTCTCAAGGAGTATGCAGTTTTGAATTTTATTTTATACTTTATATTTTGGCTGAAGTTACTGTCGACATTCCATTAAGTAAATGACATCCTATTCCTAACCCAGTTCACTCACTTAACAAGCACTTACTGAGTAGTATATTAGTCAGTGTAATTAATGCTAGCTGCTTTAAGGAAACACCTTTAAAAAAAGATCTCAGTGGCTTAAAATAAGACAACGTTCTTTCTGGTTCATGTTTCAATCTGATGGAGGTTAGGCATCTTTCCCAACTGAGGATTCTTACACCTTCTATACAATGCCACCATTTTTTGCCCAGACCTACATGTAAGGTTTTCCTTTCATGGGCTTCCCTGGTGGCTCAGATGGTAAATAATCTGCCTGCAATGCAGGAGACCCAGGTTTGATCCCTGGGTCAGGAAGATTCCCTGGAGAAAGGATTGAGTATCCACACCAGTATTCTTGCCTGGAGGATTTCATGGAGAAAGGAGTCTGGCAGGCTACAGTCCATGGGGTCACAAAGAGTTGGACACAACTGAGTGACTACCATTTTCACGGAAGGAGGTGAATTGTTACTGGCTTATGTTACAATATATACAGTCACATTCCTTTGGTCAGATTTAAGTCACATGGCCCCCAACCTAACTGCACATGAAGGAGAAGAGAGTGAAAAGGATTCTGTGAATACTTTGTCTCTGCCACAGCTCACCAAATATTCCTCTCAAGTAGTTTCCTACATGTAGAGCACTCATTTCTCCCGTTTCCCCTCCTCAGGGATACAACCCCACATCCCGTCTAGTTAAGGTCTAGTGTAACTGGGTAATGAACAGTCCGTTCTGTCACTTTTTTTTGCCCCTCCTTTTGGCTTGATAATGCAGAGTATTAAAAAATAAATGCTCCACTACCCCATATTTATATATAATTGTGGAACAGGGACTGTCTAACAGTAGTACACAGGTAGAAGATAAGGATGGGGATACCCCACAGTCCCAGCACTGCAGCTATGTACAATCCCAGTGAATAGTTACTGAGGAGGCTTCCCACCTTGAGAATGGTAGAAGGAAAAAAATGCACCAATTAGAGGAAGAACTTATCTCTGAAAATGGTTTTCAGCAGGACATAGAAGCAAAATTGAAAAGACATAAAAAATATCAGGCTTATGTGGGTTGTTGGAAAGGGGATATTATCTATAAAATGTCTAGAACAATGTCTGTCATATAATAAGCATTTATTTAACATAAGTTAACAGAGTCATTCACATACTTTTGGCTACAGGTCATAAAAGACTAATTCAAACTGGTTTTAAAAATCAGGAAATTTATTATCTCATAAATGCTGAAATCCAGACACACTGCAGACTTCCAAGCTGGGTTATTTAATGGCCCTGTGGTCTTTTCTTCTTTTGCTCTATTGCAGGGCTCCTCATAAGGAGACTGCCAGCTCCAAAAGGGTCAGCACACTTTCTTTATCACATACTGTGGAAAAATGCAAAAGAGTTTGCCTTAACTATAGGTTGAATTCCTTCCCCTAAGTGTGATTCAACCAACTTAGATCACAGTCTCCCACTGGACCAGTAACAATCCCCAGCATAATATCACATGCTGTGGGTTATGCACCCTTGGAGTCTCATGGGTCGTATGAGTTTGGGTGGATACCTGGGTAAGGCAGGAGTTGTGACTGGCCCAGCAACCATGAGTGTTCATGTCACTCATTGTGTTAAGTGTTATGCTAATTGCTCCACATTTTAAGATATGTGTGCCACAAGTTAAAAAAAAAATCTTGTTTACTCCTGGCTGAAGAAAGCTCAGGGTGTTTTGGGAATGCATGAAAAGTACACAATTTGAAGGAAGTGATTCAGGAAGGACTATAGAAAAAGAATGGTGACCATAGTGGGTTAGTCTGTGAAGAGGGTGAAGGGAATTTCAGAAGCAGCAGCTTATAGAAAATTCCAGAAATGGGTAACCATGGGGAAGACTCGGGAAAATGCAAGGGTCTTAGACCTACACTGTCTCATATGGTAGCTACTACCCACATGTAGCTATTGAACACTTGAAATATGGATAATGCTTCATGTTTAAATGATAATTTTTTATTGAGACATAATTGACATACAACATTGTTAAAGTTTAAGGTGTACAATGTGTTCAGCTGATATATTAATATATTGCAATATTATAACTGTGCTGTGCTTTGCTTAGTTTCTCAGTCGTGTCCAACTCTTTGCGACCCCATGGACTGTAGCCCCCCAGCCTCCTCTGTCCATGGGATTCTCCAGGCAAGAATACTGGGGTGGGTTGCCATGCTGTCCTCCAGGGAATCTTGCCAACTCAGGGACTGAGTCCAAGTCTCCTGTATTGCAGGCAGATTCTTTACTGTCTGAGCCACAAGGGAAGCCCAAGAATACTGGAGTGGGTAGCCTATCCCTTCACTACTGCAGTGTTATGTAACACTTATATTATGTCACATAATTATCATTTTTTTTGTAGTGTGAGCAATTAATATATATATTTATTGGAAACTTTGAAGTCTATAATACAGTATTGTTGTCTATAATCATATGCTGTACATTATATCTCCAGGACTTATTTATCTATGAACCGCAAATGTCTACCTTTAAACATCTCCCCAATTTCCCCACCTCCAGCCCCTGGTAAACACCATTCTACTTTGTTTTTAAGTGTTTGGTTTTTTTAGATTCCACATACCAGTGAAATCAGTATTTGTCTTTCAAATACTAAACAGTATTTGTCTTTTTCTGTGATATCTCACTTAGCATAAAATCCTCAAGCTCCAAACATATTGTCACAAATGGCAGGATTTTCTTTTTCTCAGGGTTGAATAATATTTCATTGTGCATATATACACCACATCTTCTTTATGTGGAATTAGAATGTTTTGGATATATTGGGTTAAATGCAATATTTTATTAAAATTCACTTTACATGTCTCTCTTTTATTTTTTACTTTTCTTTAAAGGGTGGCTTACATTATATTTCTCTTGGGCAATGCTAGCTTAGACAGTATTGACTGAAAAAACAACTGTACACATGAGAGTTTCCAGTTAAGTTTTATTTGGGGAAAAATGATGACTATAGCCTAGAAACAGAATTTCAGCATCTCTGAGAAACTGCTCCGAAGAGATAAGAGTACATGAGTAGTACATGCAATCAACACATTATTCCCCCCTACAGATTTCTGTTAGTCATGAAGACCAGTCATCACCATGAAGCATTTTAGTGCTTTTCGAGACATGAGGAGATACAAGAATTGGGCTCATAGAACTGACTTCTGATAATGTCTATCTGAAGACCTGTTCTGCCAGATTTTCCCAGAGCACAGGGTGCCTCATTTTTTCTCTCCACTGTGAACTCCTTTCAGGGGTTGTCAGCACTGCAGCAGCACATGACTTAATCCTTACAGAGGTAGATGGAAAGTGCCAATGGCAAGTGCCAATTTGTAGTTGACCACAGACTGAGATGAGAAATACAAGGAGGAAGGTGGAGAGGGGTGAGACTGGGTCATTCAGCAGAGGTTGGCTCAAGCCAGGTCTTGAATGGTATGCATGGCATTTAAATGTTATCACTGTATTGTGGAGTCACTGAAGTGGCGATGTGCATTTCAGCAAGTTCACTGTCTGCTTTTGGAGAAAGGACTGAAGGGGGTAAAGCAACTAGCAGGGAGCCCAGGAGATAGTTACAGTAATTCAGACAAGTAGTGACGATGCCTGAGAAAGCAGTATGGATGATGAATGAACAGTATGTAAGGTGATAGAATCAGCAGAATTTCATGACTGGTGAGATGCTTGGGCAGAGCAGGAGAATGTAGTGGGACTCATGGTTTTCTGGCTTAGGTACCTGTGCTCTTGTTTTCATTGATATAGGAAACACATAAGACAGAGAAGGTTTAGAGTAAAAGTTGACAAAAATGCCATGTGGTGAAAGAGGGAGAAAACAAAAAAAGAAACCAACCAACCAACAGAAACATGACAAGGAGTAGGGATTGGAGAGAATTGTTTCTGTCACACCCTTACCAGTATAGCCTCTTTGAAGTATAGGATCCATGAGGCTATTTTTGATGATTATTTTAAAAATCATTTTGTTTTAGCGTATTATTCCGCTGAGTTATTATCTTTCCTGGTGTTAGCCACGGAGCATATTTTTATTCCCCCAGTTTCTCTTTTTTTCACTTATGCTCTTTTATTAATGAATAAGGAATCCAAGTGTCTAAGAGTAGCTCAGTGTATCTCATTAGTATTAATGGGCAGATAATTTGAGTTTTGCTCATGTGCCTGCATGCAATCGTGTCTGACTCTTTGTGACCCTATGGACTGTAACCCTCTAGGTTCCTCTGTCCAAGGGATTCTCTAGGCAGGAATACTGGGGTGGGTTGCCATGCCCTCCTCCAAGGGGTCTTCCCAACCTAGGGATTGAACCCAAGTCTCTGCCTAGTGTCACTGGGGAAGCCTGAGTTTTTGCTCACATAAGAAACTAAATAATCTCTGTGCCTTCCAGCATTGTCAATGTGGTTTTGGCTTGTCAGAGCAGAATATTCAGCCTGTTTCAATTTTCTTTCTAGTTGCTAGGCTCAAAATGGAAAAGGGTTAGAATATAAATTGTTTACTAGGTTTTTCGTGCCATATATCCTACACTGTATTATACTCCACTATAGTTACCTGTGTTTGGATATATAAATATGATTTTATTTTCCTGGAGAGATGTTGAAAGATGGAAACTTTTTTATGCCCCTCGTGGTGTTTGAATTCATGGGTGAAACTGATGTGACTGAAACTTCAGGAGACAGAATGCCTATGCCAGACAGGGACTGCTTTTGTTCAGACTCTTTGGAAAAACATTTGGCAGCTACTTTCGAAGTTAAAAATAAACTGATCATATAGTCAATAATTTTAATAGGAATCTTCTGAAGAAAAATGAAAATATTGGTTTATACAGATGTGTTACCAAATGTTCACAGCAGCATTATTCATACTGGCCCAAGCAACCTAAACATTCATTAAATGGTAAATAGATAAAGAAAAAGCAATATATCAATGTAATGGAATATTGCTCAGCAATGAAAAATACTAAGACATGTTACAACATGGATAAACTTCAAAAGAATTATGATAAATTAAAGAAGCCTGTCATGAAATACTACATTTTATGTGATTATATGTATATATGAAATATCCAGAAAATGCAAATTTATAGAGGTAGAAAGCACAACAGTGGCCACTGGGCCTGGGGGCATGAGCGAGTGGGCCCTGATTAAAAATAGATTCAAGGGAATTTTGGGGGGAGGCGATGTATGTAAATGTTCAAAACTGTATTCTGGTGACAGTGGTATGACTCTTTCCTGGTGGCTCAGATGAGAATCTGTCTACAATGCAGGGGACCCGGGTTCAATCCCTGGGTCTGGAAGATCCCCTGGAAAAGTAAATGGCAACCCACTCCAGTATTCTTGCCTGGAGAATTCCATGGACAGGGGAGCCTGGCAGGCTACAGTCCATGGGGTCACAAAGAATCAGACACAACTGCATGACTAACATACAGTTAATAAAAATTACTGAATTGTTAAAAGTGATGAATAAATATTTTAAATGTTTATTTTCATCTATCAATATGTAATATATATCTATCATAAGTATACACATGCATACTTATGTATGATACTTTTTTATAGCTTTGTTATAGATGTATGCACCTCTAACAAAATTTAATTTCAACTTTATAAAAAGATGATCATGCTGAGTGTATTCTTTTGGCATTTACTTTTGTTTTCTCAGTATCATTAAGATTATTTCTTTTGTTTGTGCAGCTTTGTATCTGTAATGCATAGAATTTTACATTTGTGTAATAATCTATTTAAAAAGTACTTAGTTATACTTCTATTAGTGAGTTTTACAATTATGAAAAATAATTTCATGTACAGTTTTGCTGCTGCTACTGCTGCTAAGTTGCTTCAGTTGTGTCCGACTCTGTGCGACTCCATAGACAGCAGCCCACCAGGCTCCCCCGTTCCTGGGATTCTCCAGGCAAGAACATTGGAGTGGGTTGCCATTTCCTTCTCCAATGCATGAAAGTGAAAAGTGAAAAGTGAAAGTGAAGTCGCTCAGTCGTGTCTGACTCTTAGCAACCCCATGGACTGCAGCCCGCTAGGCTCCTCCGTCCATGGGATTTTCCAGGCAAGAGTACTGGAGTGGGGTGCCATTGCCTTCTCTGGCATGTACAGTTTTACATATATCCTAATATACATGTGTGATTTTTCTTTTGCTTATATAAGAATTTCAGAACATTTTGATATTTATTACCAGATACTGCCCTTTCAAATTACCCCAAGGGCTTCTGACGGAACCACATGGAAAGCCCATTACTATTCTGATATAGTGTTTCATTATTAAGAAGTTCTAGATAATTATATCTTCTCTGAGTTAATCAGATACATTTTTAAAATGTGTGGAAAATTTTTACCTTTGGAATTTTTAGCTAATTAGTTTTATGATCAGAAATAGTCTAGTTTACACCTATTCTTTGAAATTTGTGGAGGCTTGCCCTATATTCTTTTTTAAATTTTATAAAATTTTAATTTATTATTTAAAAATTTTATTGAAGCATATTTGATTTACAGTGTTCTGTTAGTTTCAGGTGAATACAGCAAAGTGAATCAGCTATACGTATATATATATACTGTTGATAAACAGGTTTTTTTATGTTGAGTATTTAAGTTCAGTATTCTACATATATCCATGTAGAGGTCAAGCTTCATAATTCTGTTTAGATGACATATATGCTTCAGTTCAGTTCAGTCGCTTAGTTGTGTCCGACTCTTTGCGACCCCATGAATCGCAGCACACCAGGCCTCCCTGTCTATCACCAACTCCCGGAGTTCACCCAGACTCACGTCCATTGAGTCAGTGATACCATCCAGCCATCTCATCCTCTGTCGTCCCCTTCTCCTCCTGCCCCCAATCCCTTCCAGCATCAGAGTCTTTTCCAATGAGTCAACTCTTCGCATGAGGTGGCCAAAGTACTGGAGTTTCAGCTTTAGCATCATTCCTTCCAAAGAAATCCCAGGGCTGATCTCCTTCAGAATGGACTGGTTGGATCTCCTTGCAGTCCAAGGGACTCTCGAGAGTCTTCTCCAACACCACAGTTCAAAAGCATCAATTCTTCGGCGCTCAGCCTTCTTCACAGTCCAACTCTCACATCCATACATGACCACAGGAAAAACCATAGCCTTGACTAGACGGACCTTTGTTGGCAAAGTAATGTCTGCTTTTCAATATGCTATCTAGGTTGGTCACATCAGGTGGCCAAAATATTGGAGTTTCACCATCAGCATCAGTCCTTCCAATGAATATTCAGGGTTTATTTCCTTTAGGATTGACTGATTGATCTCCTTGCAGTCCAAGGGACTCTCAAGTGTCTTCTCCAGCACCACAATTCGAAAGTATCAGTTCTTCGGTGCTCAGCGTTTTTTATGGTCCAACTCTCACATCCCTACATGACTACTGGAAAAACCAAAGACTATATGGACCTGTGTCAGCAAAGTGATGTCTCTGCTTTTTAATATGCTGTCTAGGTTTGTCACAGCTTTTCTTTCAAGGAGCAAGAGTCTTTTAATTTCATGGTAATTTTGGAGCCCAAGAAAATAAAATATTTGGAGCCCAAGAAAATAAAAAGTGAAAGCTCACTGCTTCCATTTTTTCCTCATCTATTTGCCACAAAGTGATGGGACCAGATGCCATGATCTTAGTTTTATGAATGTTGAGTTTTAAGCCAGCTTTTTCACTCTCCCCTTTCACCCTCATCAAGAGGCTATTTAGTTCCTCTTTATGTCATTAGGGTGGTATCATCTGCATATCTGAGGCTGTTAATATTTCTCCCAGAAACCTTGATTCCAGGTTGTGATTCATCCAGCCTGGCATTTTGCATGATGTACTCTTCATGCAAGTTAAATAAGTGGGGTGACAATATACAGCCTTGACATATTCCTTTCCTGATTTTGCACCCGTCAGTTCTATGTCTGGTTCTAACTGTTGCTTCTTGACCTGCATATAAGTTTCTTAGGAGGCAGATAAGGTGGTCTAGTATTCCCATCTCTTTAAGGATTTTCCACAGTTTGTTGTGATCCACGCAGTCAGAGACTTTAGTGTAGTCAATGAAACAGATAGTTGTTGTTTTTTTAAAATTCCCTTGATTTTCCTATGATACAGTGAATGTCGGAAATTTGATCTTTGGTTCTTCTGTCTTTCCTAAATCTAACTTGTACATCTGGAAATTCTCAGTTCACATACTGTTGAAGCCTAGCTTGAAGGATTTTGTGGGTTCCCTTGCTAGCATGTGAGATTAGGGCAATTGTCCTATAGTTAGAACATTCTTTGGCATTACCCTTCTTTGGGATTGGAATGAAAGCTGACCTTTTCCAGTCTTATGGTCACTGCTGAGTTTTCCAAATTTGCTGGCATATTGCTGGCAGCACTTTAACAGCACCGTCTTTTAGGATTTAAAATAGCTCAGCTGGAATTCCACCACCTCCACTAGCTTTGTTTGTAGTGATGTTTCCTAAGGCCCACTTGACGTCACACTCCAGGATGTCTTGGTCTAAGTGAGTGAACATACCATCGTGGTTATATGGTCATTAAATTTCTAATAGTTCCCTCACCTACCATTTCTCTTATGAGAAGGAGCCAGAAATCTGTGCTAATTCTGCTTCTTAATGGGAATCAGAATCAAATGCTAGTTTTTGGTCTATATCACAAAGAGGAGATCTAATAGGCTAAGTTAAATAAAGTGCTCAAGAATCTACCCTAATGAGAAATTAAAACAGATTTCAAACTTCACTGGAATTCAAAGTCTGTGCTCATTTTCCTATTTCTCTGTCTCTAGGAGGGTTTAGAATAGACTGAAATTATCATTTAGTGGTTTTTACTTTAAAAAAATATGTATTTATTTTTTGCTGCCTTGGGTCTTAGTTGCAGCAAGCAGGATCTTTTATTGTTGCATGCAGGCTCCATAGCGTAAGGACTCTGCAGTTGTGGCACATGGACTTAGCTGCCCTGTGGCAGGTAGGATCTTAATTTTCTGACCAGGGATTGAATCCATGTCCCCTTCATTGGAAGGCAGATTCTTAACCAATGTACCATTATGGAAATACCTTTTTTATGGTTTTGTAGAAATCAAGCCATGAAGTCTTTCTTTTTTTTTTTTTAAACTTAGTTCCATTGCTACCTGAGGAAAAAACTGTTGGTATGGGTTATGAAATGTCTGCATAATGGAAAACTCATTACAACTTTGCAAATGAGCAATTTTAATAATAGACAGCAGCATTGCTGCCTCTGTGTTTTTCCACAGAGCAACTTCATTGCTGGTTTGTTTGACCTTGAAGCCTTGTGCCACCACTTTGCACAATTAGCAGACTCTAAATGTATATTCAGGTCACATCTGTGCTGAATTGTTTTATTTATGTTGATTGATTGTGGATTATGACACAGCATCCCTACTTATTCAGGATAAGTGGAGTGAGGAGTTTTAAGGACAAACAGTGAACCAGCTGCAGAAAAGTCGAGAAGATAGAAGAGTATAATATCACAACTTGATAATGTAAACTTCAAGAAGGGTTTTTTTTTTTAAACCATAAAAAACATCTGTGCCATCTTAAGATGGAAAGTTCAGGCTTATTAGGTGCTGACTGCATAATGTATTTTGCATACAGTTATCATAATGCTCTCCTCCACCTGCCATGTTTCCTGAGGAGGAGCGTTTAGTTTATTCCTTGCCTGGAGGCTATATGGGGAAATCTCTGTATTTTTTGCCCAACTTTTCTGTGAACCTAAAAGTCTCTGAAAGATATATATATATATTGTGTTGGCCAAAAAATTCATTCAGGTTTTCCATAAGATGTTAAAAGCTCAAGCAAGCTTTTTGGCCAACCGCGTGCACGTGTGTGTGTGTGTGTGTGTGTATGTTTATGTGAAGAAAAAGTTCTAGATTCTGTTGATTTAGAGACTCAGCAGCAGAATCAAGGACTTCAAGAGACAAAGTATGTTTCTTGCTATCTCTTCATTCTACCATCTTTAAATGCTCAGTTTCGCCTCTGGGCTGATTCTGCACAGGGCAAGGTGGCTGGTGGAATTCACACCATTACATCCACAAAGACAATAACCAAAGGAGAAAAGGCACAATATTCTCTGGAATCTCCTACTGAAGAGCAGAAACATTTAAGAAAACTCATCCTTTTGGTGACTGGCCAGAACTGGGTTGGTTACAAGCCCATCTTACCCCAACTGCTTTCTCCCCATCAACACTCCACTCTAGAGTGGTACATTTGTTACAGTCTATGACTCTAATTGACAAATTATTATGACCTAAAGTCTAAAGCTTACATTAGGGTTTATTCTTGGTGTTGTACATGCTATGGGTTTTAACAAATGTTTTATGATCTATACCTACCATTACAGTGTCATACAAAGTATTTTTACTACCATAAAAATCCTCTGTGTTCCAACTGCTCTCCTCCCTAAACCCTGGCAACACTGACCTTTTTACTGTCCATAATTTTGCTTTCCTCAGAAAGTCATATAGTTGAAATCATATAGGGTGTAGCCTTTTTAGATTGGCTTCTTTCATTTGGTAATATGCATTCAAGATTCTTCCATATATTTTAATGACTTAATAGCTTATTTGTTTCTGCACTCCTTTATATGTGATATACTAAACATTTTTCTTTTAATGACGTTTTGAGTTGAATCTGTCTAACTTGGAAGCCCAATACAAAATAACCCACATTGTATCTGAGTCTCTATGTGATAAGAATAGAAGTCAGGGATCTGAGCTTCAGTTCTAGGTTGGGCACTAAGTATGTGTGATTTAGGGCAAGTCATTTTATTTCTGGAACAGAAATTGCAAACTTGCAATGGTGGACACCGAGACTAGTTTCCCCCAATCTATTCTGCTTTCAGATGATTGGTGTAGCCTATCAGTGTGTGGCATCCTTCTGGCAGGTGTTGGAAACATATCTTAATCTGACCTGGTCAGATGGAAGAGAAGTTATTACATTTAATAAAGGAAATCTTCCTGGTTGGATATGGGCAAAGCAGTTGTATTTCTACTTGTCTCCTGTAGTTATATTGTGACTGTGCGGAGCGTCAACCACATGATGAAGTCAACAGGAAGAAGAGAAGATGAGAGTTATGGCAAGAACCCAGATTATTGGGTCACTGATCAGGTCCTGTGTGGAGTTTACTTCATATCTGGAACTTCAAGTAAACACATATGTTAAAGTCCTTTGGAGTCTAATTTTTGTTCTTTCCAACTCATATTTTCCTGAAGGATATCAACAATCTTTCTATAGACCAAGTGAAAGATTATAAGGGATAGGTTTTAAAATATTAAGACACCATACACAGTCAGGGGAGTATTATTTGTCCATTACAATAAGCAGGTACTTCTCCATTGGGAGGTAACATTGAGAAAATGAGAAGAAAAGTATGTATTGATATCTGCCAGGTGAAGAGAACTCTGTCTAAATTTTTAATTTTATTCTCACAAAAATCCAATAAGATACTACTAATCTCATTTTATAGCTGAGGAAGCTTAGTGTTACAAACTGAATATTTATGCTCCCTCAAAAATTCATATGCTGAAATTCTAAGCTCCAGTGTGATGGTATTTGGAGATGGAGACATTTCAGATCGATTAGGTGATGATAGTGAAGCTCTCTTAATGGGATTAATGATCTTATCAAAGAGACTCCAGAAAACTCTCTCGCCCCTTCCAATATGTGAGGACAAAACAAGAAGACAGTCTTCTGGGAACCAGGAAGTGTGTCTTCCCTAGACACCAAATCTGGCAGCCCCTTGATCTTAGACTTTCCAAACTTCAGAGTTCTGAGAAATAAATGTTTGTTGTTGAGGTCACCCATTCGGTGGTATTTTTGTTATAATGGACTGAATGGACTAAGGTATTGAAGCTCACAAAAATTAAGTCAAATAAAGGGCCCAAAGGTACTGTGGGATTTACCTGGTTGCCCAGCGGTAAAGAATCTGCCTGCCAAGCAGGATACCCGAGTTCGATCGCTGGGTCAGAAAGATCCCTCTTCTGGCAGCCCACTCGAGTATTCTTGCCTTGGAAATCCTGTGGACAGAAGAACCTGGAGGGATACAGTCCATGAGGTCACAAAAGAGTAGGACACAATTTACCATTAAACAACACCAAAAAGGTACATGATTCAGTTTAGTTCAGTTCAGTCGCTCAGTCGTGTCTGACTCTGCGACCCCATGAACCACAGCCCGCCAGACCTCCCTGTCCATCAACAACTCCCGGAGTCCACCCAAACCCATGACCACAGAGTCGGTGATGCCATCCAACCATCTCATCCTCTGTCATCCCCTTCTCCTCCTGCCCTCAATCTTTTCCAGCATCAGGGTCTTTTCAAACGAGTCAGCTCTTTGCATGAGGTGGCCAAAGTATTGGAGTTTCAGCTTCAACATCAGTCCAGCAATGAACACTCAGGACGGATCTTTAGGATGGACTGGTTGGATCTCCTTGCAGTCCAAGGGACTCTCAAGAGTCTTCTCCACCATCACAGTTCAAAAGCATCAATTCTTCAGTGCTCAGTTTTCTTTACAGTCCAACTCTCACATCCATACATGACCACTGGAAAAACCATAGCCTTTACTAGACAGACCTTTGTTGACAGGTTAATGTCATTGCTTTTCAATATGTTTGACATATACTAAATTTTGACTTGCCTAGATTTGGCTGTTTTCAAAGTCTGTGTTCTCCCTGCTACCATAAGCTGCTTTCAGCTGAATTATCTTGGGAACAATGTCATAAAAATGGCATTTGAGCTAAGTCTTGAGGGAGGTAAGAGCTATTCAGAAGGGTTAATAGCTTGTGTAATGGCACAGAGTTGTCGGAAATCCAGTGGTGTTGAGGAAGTGGACTGAATATTTGCATTCTCTCACAGATTCATATGCTAAAATTCTAGCCCCAGTGGGATGGCATTTGGAGGGAGAGATTTTTCAGATTCTGGCAGCTTTTGCTCAATTTTTAAATATTTCTATGAAAGGTTGTATCCTTGGAGCTGACTACCCCATCAATTTTGGCTCACTTCATTCTTTCCTCTACTTATTTTTGTGAACTCTATTTGATCATGGTTCTCACTTCCCCTTCTATCCCAGCCTTCAAAACAGGAGCTTTTTGTTTTGTTTTGTTTTTTTACTGATTTTAGTGTTTTTGTTGCTTTGTGTTATGATTGAGTGTGTTGTATGTGAATGTTGAGGAAATCTGAGTGATAGCAAATTTGAAGATCCAGTTAAATTATCCATAAATATGGATAATTCCTTCTACATTGGGAGCCATTTGATGAAAGGGACACAGTTCTCTTCTCATGAAGTATTTTAAAACTGGTAATCAGGAACTGATCTAATAAAAGGGACAACTAAATGTTTATTGAAGCTTATCACTGTCGAGCTCATTGTGTTTTGGTTTATAGGGAGTAAAAAAAGAACCATTATGAGGGAATTAACACCACAAAATATAAATCTTGAGAGTAATTAGGCCATGGTGTATTTATCACTACCGAGTGTATTTTAATTTTTAATCTGGGCTTTTGTTCCAACTGACAAAATAATGGCTTGTTTGCAGGCTTCCACTGAAACATTTCCCAGAGTGGGATTTGGTGCCTCAGTGAATCCCTCTGTGCTTCATTTGCCATCAAGTCGGATGCACTGTGTAATCCCTCAGTGAGAGGTCCCAAGGAAATACTGTGCAGCTTTCAAATTGTCTATGTTTTCCCCACATACGAATCACAAGGTAAATGAAAATGGTCTGTTTGAGCAATGCATCCCCATTTGCAGGGAAATGAAAGAGAAATATTATTGCAAAAGTATTGAAATTATTATGTGAGCAGCCAGAATGCTTTTTATGATCCCAGAGTGAAGATTAAATCTCCCAAGAAACCTCAAAATTGAAAACTCCAGTTGGGGTACTTGGACATGTCGCCCATGGCAGAAATTTTTCCTGCTTTATCCTCACCCCAGTCATAAACAATATGTACATAATTCAGATGCAAAAGGTGACGGGATTTCAGAAACATATCTCTGTACCTATAGCAATCATTTCCTAAAGAAATACTATTTGTTAAAATTAGTAGATATGGAGATGTCTTTGGGGCATTTAATAAAACAACAGAAGGAATGCTAGAATTTGTTCAGAAAACCCAAACATGAATCCTGACTCATAAGTTTATGATGTGGTTGGAGTAAGAGGTTTTGGTTCTCTTGTTTCCTCACTGGTAAAATGGGATTCATTCTTCTTGACCAATAATTTCATTGGATTGACATGAAGATTTGATGATATATCAGAAGAGAAAGAAGCAGCAAAATGTTGAGCAAACTATTTAAATTCTGACTTTGCCACTTAACTTAATATGACCTTTGATAAGTTATCTCATCATTTAAGAGCCTCAGTTTGCTTATGTGCATCCTGGAGAGAGCAATGCTCATCTTACAGGGTTCTTGTGGAGATTTCTCAAAATTCAGGTGATGGATTTTGGACATTTTAGGAGTGCAGTCATTTGTTGAATGGGTAAATATAGTAAGAATTTTCTGTTTTTAAGAACTTTGCTAGGGGAAAGTACAATACCATCCATTTCAAGTTGGTTTGGAAAATTGGGAGAAGTTTTGCCATAAAAAATTGGAAATAATATTTGACCCATTGTGCTGTGCTTAATTGCTCAGTTGTGTCTGATTCTTTGGACCCATGGATTCTTTGGACCTATGGGCCCACCAGGTTCCTCTGTCCATGGGATTCTGCAGACAAGAACACTGGAGTGGGTAGCTTATCCCTTCTCCAGGCGGATCTTCCCTACCCAGGAACTGAACCAGAGTCTCCTGTATTACAGGTGGATTCTTCACCAGCTGAGCTACCAGGGAAGCTCATTTGACCCATTAATAGGTTTTAAACTCATGAAAAGTGTAATGGTCTGGATAATAAAAAGTTTATGTTGTTAGATATTACACATTGCCATCACATTTACTCAACTCTGCCAAAATGGCACAAAAACTTTATTTATGGTTAAAGCCCTGAGGAAGAAAGGAGCATGCTTCTTTGGAGGAGTCAGAGAACCCATGATAAGGTTCCTTTACTTCACTGGGAGTTATTTCCAGGTAGAGGAAAGGGCATTGTCATGACCTAGATCCAGGTCATCCATTTCTCTCCTCCTTTGTTAGGTATAAATAAGGACCATTGTAGTGAAGATGCTTTGTAGAGTATAAAGGCCCCTGTTTTTATTTAGTGGCTAAGCCTGTCCAACTCTTTGCGACCCCGTGGACTGTAGCCTGCCAGGCTCCTCTGTTTATGGGATTTCCCAGGCAAGAATACTGGAGTGGGTTGCTGTTTCCTTTTTCAATAAAGCCCTGTGCCAGTGGCAATTGTCTTTTAGTGGAAGGTAATGAACAGACGAGTTAAGGAGTCAGTTAGAAGGGACTAGGTCTCTGCACTCAGGAATGTGTGGAGGATTTCAGTAGGAGTTCTACTAACCATCAGCTGTTAGACCAGCTCCTTGGGGCTTGTTCATTCTTTTCAGTCTGCACCCCAAGTCTACACCCCTGCCCCTTTGTCATGGTTCACAGTGTAATGGAGACTGCCTTTCAATCTAGCACTTGCCACTAACAGTTGTATAACACCAGGGCCATCACCTTCCCATTTTGGGCCTCAATCTCCAACACTGTGAAAGGAATGGGCTGGACAAGATGATTGCTAGGTTCCTGCCATGGCTTCCTGTTGTATCTATCCCATGGGTTGTGATGGAATGCCCTGGAACCCTTACTGTTTTTGCAGAGCAGCTGATAGGCTTAAGTTCTTTCAGACATTGAAGGGTAATCTTCCTTTGAATGAGGCCCTGTGCACGCAGCCCTCTGCGGGGAGCCACTCTCAGCAGAGTGCTTCCCTGATGGCTCAGAGGTTAAGCATCCACCTGCAGTGCAGAGAAGGGTTCAATCCCTGGGTTGGGAAGATCCCGTGGAGAAGGACATGGCAACCCACTCCAGTATTCTTGCCTAAAATGTACCATGGACAGAGGAGCCTGGTGGGCTACAGTCCATGGGGTCGAAAGAATCAGACACGACTGAGTGATTAAACCACCACCACCCTCAGCAGAAAGCCCCTTACAGGTGGCCAGGTCTCTTCCTTAGTTTCCCCTTCAATAATGTTGAGAGCAAGCTGTGAACAAGATAACATCTAGAGGGAGATCACAAGATGAGCCTGCATGCTGTGGAGGATGACGATGATTCTCTATCTCAATGATTAACTGAGATTTTACTTCCAGTTTTTCTTTTAAAATTTCCACGGCCAGGTCAAATCTGCAGAGTTGATTTTTGCAGACGCTGAGTTCACCACCTCCCCAGATGGCTGCCATGCTGATTAAAAGTGACATTTCTTTCCACCAACGTTTGTCTCTCTTGAGTATTGATTTTTGAGTTGTGAGCAGCTGGATCTGAGTTCAGGAACATTTGAACAGGCTAATTTTGTACTGAATTTCACCATGTAATGGATAATATCCGTAAAATATTTCTTTTACAGAACCTAGAAGACAAATTCCCACTCTTACCCATTATTCCTTTTTTCCTTTGTTGTTGTTCAGTTGCTCAGTGATATCCAACTCTTTGCAACCTCATGGGCTGCAGCATATCAGGTTTTCCTGTCCTTCACTATCTCCTGGAGTTTGCTCAAACTCATTTCCATTGAGTAGGTGATAGATACCATCCAACCATGTCATCCTCAGTCATCCCCTTTTCCTCCTGCCTTCCATCTTTCCCAGCTTCAGGGCCTTTTCCAAGGAGTCGGCTCTTTGCATTAGGTGTCCAAAATATTGGAGCTTCAGCTTCAGCATCAGTCCATCCAACGAATATTCAGGGTTGATTTCCTTTAAGATTGACTGGTTTGATCTCCTTCCTGTCCAAGGGACTCTCGAGAGTTTTCTTTTTCCTTGTGTGTGTATGTGTGTGTGTGTATGTGTGTTATTAGCTCAGTTCAGTTCAGTTCAGTTGCTCAGTCATGTCCGACTCTTTGCGACCCCATGAATCGCAGCACGCCAAGCCTCCCTGTCCATCACCAGCTCCTGGAGTTCACTCAGACTCACATCCATTGAGTCGGTGATGCCATCCAGCCATCTCATCCTCTGTCATCCCCTTCTCCTCCTGCCCCCAATCCCTCCCAGCATCAGAGTCTTTTCCAGTGAGTCAACTCTTCGCATGAGGTGGCCAAAGTACTGGAGTTTGAGCTTTAGCATCATTCCTTCCAAAGAACACCCAGGGCTGATCTCCTTTAGAATGGACTGGGTGGATCTCCTTGCAGTTATCTCCAACTCTTTGCTACCCCATGAACTGTAGTTCATCAGACTCCTCTGTCTATGGACTTCTCCAGGCAAGAATACTGGAGTGGGTTGCCATTACTGACACCATAATTCATATATATTTAACCCTGTTTTATTAGGATTTGCAGAACACATTTCTACTTGTCTTAACCAGATCTTTAAATGGAGTTGGGGAGGCAATGCAGTGTAGGGGTTACTGCCACAGTTCTGATATCTGGGACACATGAGTTCTAGTCCTAGCTTTGCCATTTACTGTCTCTGTGGCCCTCCTTTGCCTTGTGTTTTGTAACATAACCATGATGCCAGGTTGTGCTAGTGGTAAAGAACCTGCCCGCCAATGCAGGAGACATAAGAGATGTGGGTTTGATTTCATTGGTAGGGAAGCTCTCCTAGAGGAGGGCACGGCAACTCACTCCAGTATTCTTGCCTGGAGAATCCCTATGGACAGAGGAATCTGGTGGGCTACAGTCCATAGGGTTGTAAAAAGCAGGACATGACTGAAGCAACTTAGCACACACACATATTACTTCATGGAGAAATTTCAATGATTAAGTGTGACAACGGCAATTGAATTCTAAACTACTAGGTGCAACACAATAAGTCTCCCAAAATAATTTTCATCATTATTATTATTTTTTACCCTTTGGCTTTCCATAGAAAATTGTCTTTTCATAACATTAAGAAAACAGATTTGGAAGGCGTTTCTCTTTTCCTTCTATTTCAGCTCTCATAATTGGCTGCTCTGCTGCTGTACTACCCTCCAAAGGAATGCTCCATCTCCCTCATCCTGATGGAAAACAATTGTGACAAACGTGTAAATACAAACCCTGTATCATGTGATATTACCTTGCGTATCTTCATTAGTTACTAATGTGTTGGTTAAGCCAAGAAGAGCCATGAAGCAGAAAGCGGTATCTTTTTTTCTTTCGTTTAGCAAATCAAATGCTAATCGAATGGGATTTACAGGTCCGTTCGTAATAGTATTGAGCTGTGATGCAGGGTGTCATTGGTTGTGGATACAAGTTGAAGTGCCAAGACCAAGGCATTTCAAAAATTAGCCTAGGAAATGAGGCAAGAGGCTCCAACAAGGTCAAAGCAGGGAGGCCAGGTGGGGGACTTTCAAAGTAAGAGATTCATAGAAAACAGTAAGTCTAGAGCAGAAGCTGGCAGAATTCGTAACAGGTGGGATGGTACATATCTTAGGTTGTAGGGCTTTTAAAAGTCTCTCAGCCCAACTCAGTTCTGTCATTGTGGAAAAAAGGAGGTGTAGACAACTGTAAATGAATGGTCAAGGCTGTGTTTTGATAAAATTTTGCATGCACTGAAATGTGAAATTTTCCTTCTTTTGTTGATGTTTTGTTTTGGACATTTAAAAAAGTCAAAATCACTTGTAACTTCTTGTAGTATAAAAAACAGGTGGTGGCTGGTGGAAATTCACTGACCCTTAGTCTAGAGTGGAATTGCAAAGTGCAGAGGATTGAACAAGCTAGGATCAAAAGTACAAAAATACAGCTATTAGACAGGCCCAGGTTCCTTGGGGAGCAGCTTAGCAGGCTCTTGTGTCAGCCGGGAAATGTGGCTACAGTTGACTTCTGGGCTCTGGCTAATCCTGAGGTGTGGCCTGAGGCCATTATGATTCCTAGAGGGACACACAGGAAAATGAAGAAGGCTGACAGATAGGCTCTGGCTCTGGCAGGTCCTGACCTACTTTATCCTATTATTTCTAAAATGTTTTCTTTCAAAGTTACCATGTCTCCTTCTGCTGGTTTTTACTCCTCTCTTTTTAAAAGACTTTCCACTGTCTTCCTGATATCCATCTGAATAAATCCCCTGAGTATTTGCTAAAGCCCATTTTGCTCTAAGGGAGATTTTGTGTAAGGTGGGTGGATCCTTGGATTTCAGACAAGGTTTACTTACCCAAGAGCTAAAAGGAGTTTCTGACAAGCCAGTCATCCAGAGCGACTTACAGACCAGACTCTGGTACACACACATACTATCTATTCTTAAATATCCTCTGTTAATTAATCCCGCTCTGAAAAAAATTTGTTCTTCTTTCTCTTTAGTTGCATAAAACAGCTGAAAATGTTTATCCCTGAAGACAGTGTCAAGCTTGGATAAATTCAAGCTCCACCACATGCTGACCAAGTAACCTTGGATACATTATTTGAATTTTGCCTTGTATGAGTATTTGGAATGCATGTGATTCCAGGTCCAATGATGCAAGCATTTTCCAGTTTGTAGAATGTTTGGAAATAAAAGTATTAGGTAGGCTTAATAATGTATATCATCCAGTGTATTTGTATTTTCAATCATTTGGAAGCACATTTTAAATATTTCATGAGAGTCTTAAATACATTCTGGACACACACATATAAACCCTGCAGTAGATTGCATGGGGTATATATGTGGTTTTTGATCTCAAGAGTTTATCTTTAAGTGGGTATCTTGTGTAGCAAAAGAAGCACTGGCTTTAAGAAAATAGGACTTGCCTTAAAGGCCTGGCTCCACCCTTAACTGGGCTTCCCTGGTTGCTCAGATGGTAAAGAACCTGTTTGCAATGTGGGAGACCTGGGTTCCATCTCTGGGTTGGGAAGATCCCCTGGAGGAGAGCATGGCAACCCACTCCAGTATTTGTGCCTGGAGAATCTCTGTGGACAGAGGAGACTGGCAGGCTACAGTCAATGGGGTCGCAAAGAGTAGGACATGATGGAGCTACTAAGCACAGCACAGCCACCCTTAATTAGCTATAGTGGTGGGAAAGTTGCTTAGCATTTCTAAATCCTTATTTCTTCATTAAAAAACTGGAGATATTAACCCTTGTCCTCATCACAGTATTATTTTAAAAATCAACAGAAATCAAATTAAAAAAAAAAAAAAAGTAAAGTGCTATGCAAATCTAAATCTTGCTTCATTAACATAATTTTCTCCCCTGTGGCACCTTGAAAGTCTGCTTAAAAATTCTAGGGTCCAGTTTGGAAAGCACCAGCAGAAAACAGTAGCTTATAGAAAAGTAGACTTTTACAAAAAGGTAATGATTCATCAATAGGTGAAACTTATCTATTGAATTTTATATAAGGCCAGAGGACCAAGTTTCATATGGTTTATGAAAATTCAAAAGGTACTCTCAAGGTTCAACAATTGAATTTTCTTTTTTTTTATATTTTATTTTTTAACTTTACAATATTGTATTGGTTTTGCCACATATCAACATGAATTTTCAATTTATCTTGAAGCAAGATTCTTCCCACACTATCTGGGAATGGATGATTTTCCTTCCTCTGTTTAATGAAACAAAATGTGGAGTCACTTAAGCACTAGGAGTTTGACGATCCCCTTTGATCCAGAGAATTCAAAAACAGCATCTCTGCCAGAGTCTTGGGGGGAAGAAAATTCCTTCCCAGTATCTAAAGAAGGTCAGACAACTTGCCAGTTTTGTGAGAGCAGTCAAGCGGTTAGCTAAACTAATTGCTTCCCTGAAATGGCCCTCGAGATTCAAATGCCTGGTATATCGGGTGTTTGGGTCCCGAGAGCTGATCTCATATCATATTACTTGCTTACCCATTTAGTGCCCAAAGCCAAAAGCAATATAGTTTAAAACAAAAGAAAAATAATTAGAAAATTGGTCATTCAGTGTGTACACAGTGACTTAAGTTAAGGAGGCTGATTCCTTATGTGTGGACTTCCTCTCTTGTTCTTCTGTCATGGGTTTCTCAAAGAAGCAAAAGACTCTGATTTTGAATATAAAGTCTCCAAAGACTGTTTCAAGCTGTTAATGAAAGAAGAAAGATTTCTTTCTATACCATGTATAAGGCTTCTCATTTTAACCTCTGCTTATTCATCATAAGAAATAAGAGTGAGATAAAGGAAATAAAAATACCAAAAGATTAGGGGAAAAGAAGGACTTTTTTTAAAAAATTGTTTTTTAGTTTTTACAATTTTGTGTTGGTTTCTGCTGTACAACAATGCGAATCAGCCATAATTATACATATATCCTCTCCTTCTTGAGCCTCCTTCTCCTCCCCCCATCCCATCTCTCTAATATATATCCACTATCATGTGTAAAATGGATAGCTGGTAAAGTTGCTGTATAACACAGGGAACCCAGTCTGGATCTCTGTGATGACCTCAGTTCAGTTCAGTCACTCAGTCGTGTCCGACTATTTGCGACCCCATGAATTGCAGCAGGCCAGGCCTCCCTGTCCCTCACCAACTCCCGGAGTTCACTCAAACTCATGTCCATCGAGTCAGTGATGCCATCCAGCCATCTCATCCTCTGTCGTCCCCTTCTCCTCCTGCCCCCAATCCCTCCCAGCATCAGAGTCTTTTCCAATGAGTCAATTCTTCGCATGAGGTGGCCAAAGTACTGGAGTTTCAGCTTTAGCATCATTCCTTCCAAAGAACACCCAGGACCGATCTCCTTTAGAATGGACTGGTTGGATCTCCTTGCAGTCCAAGGGACTCTCAAGAGTCTTCTCTAACACCACAGATCAAAAGCATCAATTCTTTGGCACTCAGCTTTATTCACAGTCCAATTCTCACATCCATACATGACCACAGGAAAGATCATAGCCTTGACTAGACGGACCTTTGTTGGCAAAGTAATGTCTCTGCTTTTGAATATGCTGTCTAGGTTGGTCATAACTTTCCTTCCAAGGAGTAAGCGTCTTTTAATTCCATGGCTGCAATCACTATCTGCAGTGATATTGGAGCCCAGAAAAATAAAGTCTGACGCTGTTTCCACTGTTTGCCCATCTATTTCCCAGAGGACTGTTTTTCTATTGGTGCAGCTTGGTGAATAAAGTTGTATAAAAACAGTGTTGTTTCAGAGATACCTATCTGGCCAGATTTCATTGACACTGACAGTAGGCATAAGCCAATGCATGGTGCCAGATACTTTGGGAAAATAGAAGTTGTACAGACAATGATGTTTAAAGAGAAGTTGTACAGGTGAAATAGCTTGAAAGTCACAGGAAAGCCTTGTCAGAACATGTGCAAGCTTCTCTTTGGGGCTGCAATCCCTGTCTTCAATTTCTGTTTGCTGCTAGCTGGTGACTCCTACGTTCCTAACTCCAGTTCAGTTCTGTTCGCTGCATTCCAGATCAATAAATCCAATTACCCATTTTATATCTCCATGAAAGTCTCCAAGGCATATTTGAGTCAATGTATCCAAAACTCATAATCTTCCACCTAAAACTGGATTTATTTTAGCGTTCCCTCTCCTAGTAATTGACCAACCATCATCAGTCAAGGAACAAACCAGAAACTAAGGAATGGTTTTTGAAGCTTCATTACCCTTCACACATCACAGCTATTTCATCACTTTATTTTTTTAAAGACTATTTTTCAGAGCAATTTTAGATTAACAGCTAAATTAAGAGGAAGGTAGAGATATTTTCTTGTTCCCACATATGCATAGCCTCTCCCATTATCAATATCCACCACCAGAGCAGTACATCTGTTACAAATGATGAACATATATTGATATATCATTGTCACCCAAAGTCCATAGTTTACATTACAATTCATGCTTGGTGTTATACATTCTATTATTTTACTACCCTAAAATTTCTCTGTACTTCATCTATTCAACTCTATTGATTTCCACCAAACAAGAGCAATCACTTATCTTTTTATTGTCTCTATAGTTTTGCCTTTTTCAGAATATTATATTGTTGAAATTATGTAGTAATGTAGCCTTCTCAGATTTTCTTCTTTAACATGGCAATAGGCGTTCAAATCTAGGCATCCTCCATGTCTTTTCATGGCTTTATAGCTCATTTCTTTCTAACATTGAATAATATTCCGTTGCCTGGATGTACTACAGTCTATTTATCCGTTCACTTACTGAAAAACATTTTGGTTGCATCCAAGTGCTGGTAATTACAAATAAAGCTGGTATAAACATCCTAGTGCAGGCTTCTGCTGGACTTATTTTCAGTTCCTTTGCATAAATACCAAGGAGTGGGATTGCTAAATCTTAAAGTGAGAGTATGTTAGGTTTTATAAGAAACCACACAAACTGTCTTCCAAAGAGACTATACCATTTAACATTTGCACTGGCAATTAATGAGAGATCACTTTGCTCCACGTCACCATAAGTTGGTGCTGTCAGTTTTCTAGATTTTGATAATTCTAATCGGTATATCAGTTCAGTTCAGTGGCTCAGTCGTTTCCAACTCTTTGCAACCCCATGAGTCGCAGTACACCAGGCCTCCCTGTGCATCACCAACTCCTGGAGTTCACTCAAACTCATGTCCATCGAGTCGGTGATGCCATCCAGTCATCTCATCCTCTGTCATCCCCTTCTCCTCCTGCCCCCAATCTCTCCCAACATCAGGGTCTTTTCCAATGAGTCAACTCTTCGAATGAGGTGGCCAAAGTATTGGAGTTTCAGCTTCAGCATCAGTCCTTCCAATGAACACCCAGGACTGATCTCCTTTAGGATGGACTGGTTGGATCTCCTTTTAGTCCAAGGGACTCTCAAGAGTCTTCTCCAGCACCACAGTTCAAAAGCATCAATTCTTTGGTGCTCAGCTTTCTTCACAGTCCAACTCTCACATCCATACATACCCACAGGAAAAACCATAGCCTTGACTAGACGGACCTTTGTTGGCAAAGTAATATCTCTGCTTTTCAATATGCTATCTAGGTTGGTCATAACTTTCCTTCCAAGGAGTAATCGTCTTTTAATTTCATGGCTGCAATCACCATCTGCAGTGATTTTGGAGTCCAGAAAAATAAAGTCAGCCACCGTTTCCACTGTTTCCCCATCTATTTCCCATGAAGTGATGGGACCAGATGCCATGATCTTAGTTTTATGAATGTTGGGCTTTAAGCCAATGTTTTCACCCTCCTCTTTCACTTTCATCAAGAGATTTTTAGTTCCTCTTCACTTTCTGCCATAAAAGTGGTGTCATCTGCATATCTGAGGTTATTGATATTTCTCCTGGCAATCTTGATTCCAGCTTGTGCTTCTTCCAACCCAGCGTTTCTCATGATGTACTCTGCATATAAGTTAAATAAGCAGGGTGACAATACACAGCCTTGAAGTACTCCTTTTCCTATTTGGAACCAGTCTGTTGTTCCATGTCTAGTTCTAGCTGTTGCTTCCTGACCTGCATATAGATTTCTCGTTTATAGTAGTATCTTATTGTTGCTTTAAGTTGAATTTCCCTGGTGACATATGTTGTGGAACACCTTTTCATATGTTTATTTACCATCTGTATATTCGATGTAGGGACCTAACAGAAGCAGAAGATATAATGAAGAGGTATAAAGAATACACAGAAGAACTATACAAAAAAATCTTCATGACCCAGATAACCACAGTAGTGTGATCACTCATCTAGAGCCAGAGATCCTGGAGTGTGAAGTCAAGGGGGGCCTTAGGAAGCATCACTACAAACAAAGCTAGTGGAGGTGATGGAATTCCAGCTAACCTATTTCAAATCCTAAAAGATGATGCTGTGAAAGTGCTACACTCAATATGCAGCAAATTTGGAAAATTCAGCAGTAGCCACAGGACTGGAAAAGGTCAGTTTTCATTCATATCCCAAAGAAAAGCAATGCCCAAGATTGTTCAAACTACTGCATAATGGCACTCATTTCACACGCTAGCAAAGTAATGCTGAAAATCCTCCAAGATAGGCATCAACAATACCTGAACCAGGAACTTCCAGATGTTCAAGCTGGATTTAGAAAAGGCAGAGCAGCCAGAGATCAAATTATCAACATCTGTTTGATCATCAAAAAAGCAAGAGAGTTCCAGAAAACCATATACTTCTGCTTTATTGACTACGTCAAAGCCCTTGACTGTGTGGATCACAATAAACTGTGGAAAATTCTTCAAGAGATGGGAATACCAGATGACATTATCTGCCTCCTGAGCATCCTATATACAGGATAAGGAGCAACAGTTAGCATAGATATGCAACAATGGCTGGTTCCAAATTGGAAAGAGTAGATCAAGGCTGTATATTGTCACCCTGCTTATTTAGCTTCTATGCAGAGTACATCCTGTGAATGACGGGCTGGATGAAGCACAAGCTGGAATTAAGATTGCTAGGAGAAATATCAATAACCTCAGATATGCAGATGATACCACCCTTATGACAGAAAGCACAGTGGAACTAAAGAGCCTCTTGATGAAAGTGAAAGAGGAGAGTGAAAAAGTTGGCTTAAAACTCAACTTTCAAAAAACCAAGATCATGGCACCAGTCTCATCACTTCATGGCAAATAGACAGGGAAACAATGCAAACGGTGACAGACTTTATTTTCTTGGGCTCCAAAATCACTGCAGATGGTGATTGCAGCCATGAAATTAAAAGACGCTTGCTTCTTGGAAGAAAAGCTATGACAAACCTAGACAGCATATTAAAAAGCAGACACAGTACTTTGCCAACAAATGTTTGTATAGTCAAAGATATGGTCTTTCCAGTAGTCATGAATGAATGTGAGTGTTAGACCATAAAGAAGACTGAGTACCAAAGAACTGATGCCTTTGAGCTGTGGTGTTGGAGAAGACTCATGAGAGTCCCTTGGACAGCAAGGTGATCACCAATTAATCCTAAAGGAAATCAGCCCTGAATATTCATTAGAAGGACTGATGATGCAGCTGAAGCTCCAGTAGTTTGGTCATCTGATGCGATGAGCTGACTCATTAAAAGAAACCTGATGCTGGGAAATACTGAAGGCAGGAGGAGAAGGGGACAACAGAGGATGAGATGGTTGGATGGTATCATTGGCTTGATGGACATGAGTTTGAGCAAGCTCTGGGAGATGGTGAAGGACAGGGAGGCCTGGCGTGCTGTAGTCCATGGGATCACAGAGTCAGACATGACTGAGCGACTGAACAACAAGAAAAACATATCCTCTTTGGTGAGGTATCTGTTTAGGTCTTTGGCCTATTTTTTAATCAGGTTGTTTCCTTATCATCAAATGTTAAGAATTATTTTATATTTTGGATAACAGTTCTTTATCAGATATGTCTTTTGCAAATATTTTCGCCCAGCCTATGGCTTATTGTCTCATTCTCCTGACATTGAATCTTGCAAAGCAGGGATTTTAAATTTTATTTAAGTCCATCTTTTCAATTATTTCTTCCATGGATCATGCTTTGGTGTTCAGTCTGAAAAGTCATTGACATACCCAAGGTCATCTAGGTTTTCTCCTATATTATATTCTAGGAATTTTATAGTTTTGCATTTTACTTTAAGGTCTGTCATTTATTTTGATTTAATGATTAGAAATGATGTAAAGTCTGTTTCTAGACTTTATTTTTTCTAGCATCATTTGTTGAAAAGACATTATTTGCTCCATTTTATTGTCTTTGTTCCTTTGTCAAAGATTAGTTGGCTGAATTTATGTAAGTCTATGTCTTTTCTCTCTATTCTCTTCCATTGACTTGTCTATACCATCATTGTCTATACCATCAATACCACATCGTGTTGATTGTTAAAGCTTTATTATAAGTTTTGAAGCTGAGTTGCATTAGTCCTCCAACTTTACTTTTCTCCTACAACATTGTGTTGGTTATTCTAGGTCTTTGACTTACTATGTAAACTTCAGAGTCAGTTTATTGCTACCTGTGACATAATTAACTGTAATTTTGCTTAAGATTGCATTGAATTTTAGATCAAGCTGAGAAGAACTGACATCTTGAAAATATTGTTTCCTACTTGTGACATGGAATATCTTTCCAGTTATTTAGTTCATTTTTGATTTTAGGTATCAGTGGTTTTTAGCTTTCTTCACATAGGTCTTGTATATGTCTTGTTATATTTTTACCTAAGTATTTCACTTTTTGGATGAATGATATATTTAAAAAAATTTAAATCCCACTTGTTTATTGCTGGTAATAGTAAAGTGATTGACTTGTAGATTAACCCTATATCCTGGGAAATTGCTATTATTGCTGTTCAACTGCTAATTCATGTCTGACTTTTTACTCCAGCATGCCAGGCTTCCCTGTTTTTCACTATCTCTGGAAGTTTGCTCAAATTTATGTCCATTGAATTTGAGCTGTAACTGCTTATTAATTTCAGAAACTTTTGTCAATCCTTATGGATTTTTATATAGATGTCTGTGTCATCTTTGAATAAATACAGTTTTATTTCTTTTTTAAATCTATACCCTCTATTTCCTTTTCTTATATTACATTGGCTAGAGCTTTCAGTATGATGTTGAAAAAGATTGATGAGAAAGAATATCCAATTTCTGAATTATTTAGTTTCTCTCTAAAGAACTCCTTTTAACATTTGCTGTAAGGTAGGTGTAGATGGAACAACAGACTGGTTCCAAATAGGAAAAGGAGTATATCAAGGCTGTATATTGTCACCCTGCTTATTTAACCTATATGTAGAGTACATCATGAGAAACGCTGGGCTGGAAGAAGCACAAACTGGAATCAAGATTGCCAGGAGAAATATCAATAACCTCAGATATGCAGATGACACCACCCTTATGGCAGAAAGTGAAGAAGAGCTAAAGAGTTTTTTGACGAAAGTGAAAGAGGAGCGTGAAAAAGTTGGCTTAAAGCTCAACATTCAGAAAACGAAGATCATGGCATCCAGTCCCATCACTTCATGGGAAATAGATGGGGAAAGAGTGGAAACAGTGGCTGACTTTATTTTTCTGGGCTCCAAAATCACTGAAGATGGTGACTGCAGCCATGAAATTAAGACATTTGCTCCTTGGAAGGAAAGTTATGACCAACCTAGACAGCATATTAAAAAGCAGAGACATTACTTTCCCAACAAAGGTCTGTCTAGACAAGGCTATGGTTTTTCCAGTAGTCATGTATGGATGTGAGAGTTGGACTATAAAGAAAGCTGAGCACTGAAGAATTGATGCTTTTGAATTGTGGTGTTGGAGAAGACTCTTGAGAGTCCCTTGGACTGCAAGGAGATCCAACCAGTCCATCCTAAAGGAGATCAGTCCTGGGTGTTCATTGCTGGACTGATGCTGAAGCTGAAACTCCAATACTTTGGCCACCTCATGAGAAGAGCTGACTCATTTGAAAAGATACTGATGCTGGGAAAGATTGAGGGCAGGAGGAGAAGGGGATGACAGAGGATGAGATGGTTGGATGGCATCACTGTCTCGATGGATATGAGTTTGGGTAAACTCTGGGAGTTGGTGATGCACAGGGAGGCCTGGTGTGCTGCAGTTCATGGCATCACAGAGTTGGACACGACTGAGTGACCGAACTGAACTGAACTGAACTGAGGTGTACTGGAAACCTATTTTATTAATTTTTGTTTGTCTGATAAAGTCTTTATTTCTTCTTCGTTTTTGAAAAATAATTTCACAGAGTAAAGCATTCTAGGTTGGTGATTTTTTTCCTCAATATTTAAATGTTTCACTCCACTTTCTAGTTGTTTGCATGATTTCTGATGATAAGTCGGAAGTAATTCTTATCTTTTACCTCCTATAGGTAATTATTTCCCCCTCTCTGGCTTCTTTCAGAACTTTTTCTTTAACTTTGTTTTCTGGAATTTGAAAATTATATGTCTAGGTGTAGTTTTTTACATCTATTCTGTTTGGAGTTCTCTAAGCTTCCTGGTTTTTTGTTTTCTGTCTTCCATTAATTTAGTAATTTTGTGAGACTCCCCCAGTGACTAATTCTCAGTCATTATTGTTTCATATATTTTTTCTCTTCCTTTTTCTCCTGTCTTATTCTTCTAGTATTCTATTACACATGTGTTACACCTCTTGTAGTTGTCCTGCAGTCCTTAGATACTCTGTTCTGTTTTTTTTCAGCCTTTGTTTTCTTGGCCTTTCTGGTTTTGAAATTTTCATTTACATATCCTCAAGCTCAGAGATTCTTTCCTCTCCCTGTCCAGCCTGCTATTAAGCCCACCAAGGCATTCTTCATTTCTGTTACAGTGATTTTTTTGGCTTCTAGCATTTTTTTTCTCACTTTCTTGGGATTTTCATCTGTCCATTTACATTGACTATCTGTCTTTACATGCTGCCTACTTTATCCATTAGGCCGTTAGCTCATTAGGGTATGGAGGATGAATAGATTGGAGTTTGGAATGAGATGTATCCACTGCTATGTTTAAAGTAGTTTACCAACAAGAACTTACTGTAAAACACAGAGAACTCTGCTCAATATTCTGTAATAACCTAAATGGGAAAATAATTTGAAAAAGAATAGATACAGGATATGTATAACTGAATCACTTTGCTGTACAACTGAAACTATAACACTGTTAACCAACTATATGTACTCCAATATAAACTAAAATGTAAAAAAAGTGCTTTAACCATAATTGTTTTAAATTCCTGCCTGATGCTTGCTCTGTCTCTTCAAATTGTGTTTTTTACCTTTTAATATGTCTTGTAATTTTTTCTTTATGGCTGGACAATATACTAGAGAAAAAGACAACTATAAATAGGCTTTTGGCAATGTGGTAGGGAGGTATGGGAGGAGGAAAAGCATTCTACTGTCCCGTGACTAGGTCTCAGGTTTTTATTTAGCCCATGCCTCTGGATTGTAAACCTCACAAATGTCTCCTAGTTTTTTCTTCTCCTTTAGGTGAGGCAGAATGGCTAACATGGGCTGGACTTGCATATTTTATTTATCCTACATAGAAGGCTAGAGTGGGCTGGAGTTGTGTGTTTTCCTTCTGCCGTGTGGAAGGCTAGAGCTAACTAGTAGGTCAGGCTCTCATTAACTAGTGTATCTCGAGGACAGGTCTTATTAAAAAGAATGGAGTCTTTTGTGGTATTTCAAGATGTTTCCTTTTCCCCTCTCTACCAGAATCATGGGTTTGTTACTTTCTCTGATAGTTATTGTGGGATCCCGGTCAAGCTTCTGGAAATAAATCTCACAATATTGTGGAGGCCCCTTGGTGCCTGGGTCTCCCTGGCATTTAAAACTTTCAGCCTTGTCCATAATGAGCCTCCAGCAATTTGTCAATTGTAGTTCAGGTTTTCCTACCCTAACACCAGAATTCCCAGCAATATCTGCTCTTAAGTCTCTATAAGTCATGACTCCCTGTATTCACTTGTCTGTCTCTCCAATCTTGGGGACAGTAACTTGCTCTGTGTCATTCACAGAGCCTGGAATCCTTGTGGATTTGTTTATCTTTCAGTCTGTTCAGCTTTTTGTTTGTTATGATAGTGCAGAAATCTCCATTCCATTATTTTTCATTTTTCAAATATTTTTGAGTATTTCTATGTGCCACTATTTTGTGTCAGGGACATGATGGTGTAAAAAACAATTTCTCTGCCATCACAGAGCATTTTTAGTGGAGGGGAGAAGACAGTAAACAAGTTGAGTAGACTCATATTTTGAAAAATGTTAAAAAAGAAACCAATTGCACCATAGGTAGTAACTGGATGGGAATAGAGCAAGATTAATTTACATAAAGTGGTTAGGTAAGAACTCAGTGGGAGATGACTTGTGAGCAGAGAAGATACCACTAAACAGTGAGGAACCTTCCCAGCAGAGGAAACAGTGAAATGGTCTAAAGGCAAGAAAAGACTTATTGTCTTCAAGAAATAAAAAGGAAATCGAAGTGTCTGGAATACAGTGAACAAGCAGAAAAGAGAAAATAATGAAGAAGCAAGATTTAGATTATGCAGCATATCATAGTCCACTGAAGGAGTTTGGTTATGTTCCAAATGTAAAGAGAAGTTAAAGAAGGGGATTAACATGGGGAGAAACATCGTGTGTGTGTGTTTAAATCCACCCTAGCTCTAAACTGACAAGGGACTGGAAATTGCAGAAGCACTGATCACATTTATTAAGTATTCTTTACTAACACCACACCACTTCCTTTTTGGTGATAATATTTACTATCTACTCTCTTAGCAACTTTCACGCATATAACACAGCATTGTTAACTAGAGTCATCACTTGCAGATTAGATCTCAAGAATTTATCCTTCTTATAATTGGGAGTTTGTTCCCTCTGGCCAACATTTCCCATTTCTCCCAGCTCCTGGCCCATGGTAACCAACGTTCTACTCCCTATTTCTTATAAGCTAGGGTCTTTTAAATTTCACATATCTGTGAAATCATGCAATACTTGTCTTTTTTGTCTGACTTAATTCATTTAGCATGATGCCTTCAAAGTCCATTCATATTGCTGCAAATGGTAGGATTGTCTTCTATTTTTGGCTACATAATATTTTATTGTATATATATCACATTTTCTTGTTCCCATTCATTCATCAGTTGACACTTAGATTGTTTCCATGTCTTGGCCTTGGTGAATAATGCTGCTATGAACATGAAAGTGAAGTTATCTTTTGGAGATTCTGGTTTTATCTCCTTTGGTTATATGCCTAAATATTGCTAGATCATATAGTAGTTCAATTTTTAATTTTTTGAGGAACTTCCATACTCTTTTTCTAGAGACTGTGCCAATTTACATCCTCACCAATAATGGACAAAGGTTACCTTTTCTCAAAATCCTTTCCAACACTTGTAATCTGTTCTTGTTATTTTAATAATAGCCATTCTACCTTTTGTGAGATGACATCTTGTTTCAGCTTTTACTTGAATTTCCCTGATAATGTGTAAGTAATGTTGAGCACCCTTTCTGTATCTGTTGGCCATCCCTATGTCTTCTTTGGATAAAGGTTTATCCAGGCCCTCTTAACATTTTTTAATCAGGTTATTAGTTTTTTTAAAAATTGAGTTGTATGAGTTTTTAAATATTTGGATATTAAGCCCTTATCTGACAGATAGTTTGCAAATATTTTTGCCCATTCTATCTGTGTTCACTTATTGATGTTTGTATCCAACTCTTATTTGATGTTCACTTTATAGTTTGTGGGATGTAAAGATATAAAAATATTTTAGAAGATTATGGTGAAGACAGATGATACATTAGTACTATGATGCAAGGCAACATTTGATAACAATATGAGTGGCTTATTAATATTGTATTTAGATTTTTATCTATAAAAACAATAAATTATATTTTGCTTGATTAAAGAAGATCTCAAGGTTCTCAAGACTGAAGGAACTGAGAGGACTCATAAACTGAACCTCGATTAATGGGTTGATTTTCCATCCTCTTACCACTTATACAAATACCACCACAACCACTTACAAACCAAGGACAAAACCCATGCAACAATCTTGACTCCTCTCTTTATTTATTATTCACAGAAGAAATTTTGCTATGATTGGTACTAAGTGAGTAAGATTTGAATGACTGCTTCAGACCTCAAGGAATCTAGCTAATCTGTCCTTTTTTCCTTTGTCTTTGCAGTATCTTCTGTTTCTAACTATTCCTAGTTCTAACTGGGAGATTTCATGTTCTAGAGAAATAATATAGATTTTGCAGTTATAAATTGTTTATGATAAATAAACTCTACCACTGATTTTGCAATTCAATGGGTGTCTTCCTTTCTTGTTTCAAGTTTTGCTCTTTTAAATTGAAGTAATATCAGGAATAAGTTTAGTTTCAGATAATGGAAACCTAAATTATGTAGCTTAGATAAGATCAAAGTTATTTTTATCACATGGAAAAATGTTTTGAAATGTAAGATCCAGAGACAGTATATAGCTTCACAAATATGTCAGATTTATGTCAGTTTCAATTCATTGCCCTGGCATAGTTACCATGTGATACACATTGTCAGGCTCTAGCTAACACATCTGCATTCCAACCAGCAAATGGAAGAAAGAATAATGAAAAAAAGATTCAAAGAACAGACTTGTTATGTACTGAGGGCACTTTAAGAAGTTGTAACACAATACTTCCATTTACGTTTCATTGGCAGAATTTAGTCACATGAAAATGTCTAGTTGCAAAAGAAGCTGGGAAATGTGTTTATTTTCATACAATGTGCATAGCTAAAAGCTGGGGAGTTTTGTCATTAAGAACAACAACCAGAGAAAAAAAACCTTGTAAACGATAGTGTCTAGTTCATAATATCTATTAATTTTTGTCTTTGTGATCTAGTCCTATTTTCCCTAACTCATATCTTACAGTCTTATTTTGGATTAAATTTGTTGTGATTCTGGATATCCACATTCTTTGTTAAATTGGTGCTACACTATTTCATGTCTGTATAATACTACTAAACAGCTAAGTAATCATTAGAACAGACAAATTTGGCTCAGAACAGGTATTTCAGATTTTATAAACCATGAGAAGAAACAAAATAGTTAAGTTACAGAAATAGGTATAAAAATTCCAGTGAGAAGTATAAGACATGAGATTAGGAGTAACCCTGACTTTAGCTTATATTGCAGGCATTTATTTGTTTTTGGCATTATCAAATTGCTGTTCAAACTCCTCCAACTGCCTCTTTCCATGTTTTCACACATTACCATCTACCAAACTTGGAAGTCTACTGTCTACACTCTACCAAAACTTGGGAGAACCTACTTCTTGCCCTATGGCAAACTGCTCTCTTATTTATTTTGAGAACACTGCATAAATAAATGATAAGGGAAGCTTAAAGCAACTAGATTCTAGGTGGTTCAAAATTTCAATATAAGTGTAAAACAACATGTAAAATTCCAGGAGCAACGGCATGAAGGACTTGTCAATACCAGTTACTCCTGCGACTTATTCTTTTTGTGTCAAAGCCAGGCTTAAGAATTTGTCAAGGTAGAGAAACTTCCTCTTCCGGGGCCTGAGTTTCCACATTTACTAAATGAGAGAGTAGAACTCAATACAGTGGTCCCCCCTTATCTGCAGAGAATGCTTACCATGACCTGCAGTGGATGCCTGAAACTGCTGATAGTCCCAAACCCTACATGTACTATGTCTTTCTTATACATATACATCTATGATAAAGTTTAATTTATGAGGTAGGCACAGTAAGAGATTAATAATAACTAATAATAGAATGATTATGACAATATACCTTCATAAAATTATGTGAATGTGGTTTTTCTCTCTGTCTCTCTCTCTAAAAATATCTTATTGTATAAATTTAATGCCTTTCTCATCTTAACTAGGCACTTACAAAGCCTAGTTTGAAGTGTAACAGCAAAACTAGCAAGGATTTATTTTCCTTCTTCACAATTTCATGGTTAAAAAAATTCCTTTTTATTGTAGATTTTGGCCACCTCAGTATATGATTTTTTCTTTCCTTATTGAGAACTTAAACATTTCCACAAAAAGGCACCACTTTATGGATTCTCTTCATTAGTATCACAACTCTTAAGCTTCGGGGTCATTATTTAGTAAAATAAGGGTTGCTTAGAAATAAGCACTGTGGTACTGGAAAGTTGATCTCATACATGAGATGGTTATAAAGTGACTAAGTGGAGTGATGTACTAGACAAAGGGTTGACTTATGTCCTGGGCAGGACAGACTGAAATGGCTCAACATTTCATTATGCCACTTAGAAAGGTGAGTATAAAACTTAGGAATTGTTTATTTCTGAAGGCAAAACGAAATTCAAACTTAAATTGAAGAAAGTAGGGAAAACCACTACACCATTCAGGTATGGCCTAAATCAAATCCCTTACAATGATACAGTGCACGTGACAAATAGATTCAAATGAATAGATCTGATAGACAATGCCTGAAGAACTATGGACATAGAGGTTCCTGACATTGTACAGAAGACAGGGATCAAGACCATCCCCATGAAAAAGAAATGCAAAAAAGCAAAATGCTGTCTGAGGAGGCCTTACAAATAACTGAGAAAAGAAGAGAAGTGAAAGGCAAAGGAGAAACAGAAAGATACATCCATTTGAAAGCAGAGTTCAAAAAAATGGCAGGAGAGATAAGAAAGCCTTCCTCAGGGATCAGTGCAAAGAAATAGAGGGAAACAATAGAATGGGAAAGACTAGAGATCTATTCAAGATAATTAGAGATACCAAGGGAACATTTCATGCAAAGATGGGTACAATAAAGAACAGAAATGGTATGGATCTAACAGAAGTAGAAGATATTAAGAAGAGGTGGCAAGAATACACAGAAGAATTGTACAAAAAAAGATCTTCAAGACCCAGATAATCATGATGATGTGGTCACTCACCTAGAGCCAGACGTCCTGGAATGCATAATCAAGTGGGTCTTAGGAAGCATCACTATGAACAAAGCTAGTGGAGGTGATGAAATTCCAGTTGAGCTATGTCAAATCCTAAAAGATGATGCCGTGAAAGTGTTGCACTCAATATGTCAGCAAATTTGAAAAACTCAGCAGTGCCCACAGCACTGGAAAAGGTCAGTTTTCATTCCAATCCCAAAGAAAGGCAATGCCAAAGAATGCTCAGAGTACTGCACAATTCACTTATCTCACATACTAGTAAATCAATGCTCAAAATTCTCCAAACCAGGATTCAACAGTATATGAACCATGAACTTCCAGATGTTTAAGCTGGTTTTAGAAAAGGCAGAGGAACCAGAAATCAAATTGCCAACATCAGCTGGACCATTGAAAAAAGCAAGAGAGTTCCAGAAGAACATCTATTTCTACTTTATTGACTATGCCAAAGCCTTTGATTGTGTGGATCACGACAAACTGTGGAAAATTCTGAAAGAGATGGGAATACTAGACCACCCAACCTGCCTCCTGAGAAACCTGTATGCAGGCCAGGAAGTAGTTAGAACTGTACTTGGAACAACAGACTGGTTCCAAATTGGGAAAGGAGTATGTCAAGGCTGTATATTGTCACCCTGTTTATTTAACTTATATGCAGAGTACATCATGACAAACGCTGGGCAGGATGAAGCACAAGCTGGACTCAAGATTGCTGAGAGAAATATCAATAACCTCAAATATGCAGATGACACCACCCTTATGTCAGAAAGTGAAGAAGAACTAAAGGGCCTCCTGATGAAATTGAAAGAGGAGAGTGAAAAAGTTGGCTTAAAGCTCAACATTCAGAAAACTAAGATCATGGCATCCGGTCCCATCACTTCATGGCAAATAGGTGGGAAAACAGTGACAGACTTTATTTTGAGGGGCTCCAAAATGACTGCAGATTGTGACTGCAGCCATGAAATTAAAAGATACTTATTCCTTGGAAAGAAAGTTATGACCATCCTAGACAGCATATTAAAAAGGAAAGACATTACTTTGTCAACAAAGGTCCATCTAGTCAAAGCTATGGTTTCAGTAGCCATGTATGGATGTGAGAATTGGACTATAAAGAAAGCTGAGCACCGAAGAACTGATGCTTTTGAACTGTGGTGTTGGAGAAGACTCTTGAGAGTCCCTTGGACAGCAAAGAGATTTAATCAGTCCATCCTAAAGGAAATCAGTCCTGAATATTCATTGGAAGGACTGATGCTGAAGCTGAAACTCCAACACTTTGGCCACCTGATGCAAAGAACTGACTTATTGGAAAAGACCTTGATGCTGGGAAAGATTCAAGGTGGGAGGAGAAGGGGATGACAGAGGATGAGGTGGTTGGATGGCATCACAGACTCAATGGACATGAGTTTGAGTAAACTTTGGGAGTTGTTGATGAATGAGGAGGCCTGCTGTGCTGCAGTCCATGGGGTTGCAAAGAGTTGGACAGGACTGAGAGACTGAACTGACTGACTGGAGACAAATCATGGATCAGACTATATTATTGCAGCAAAAATTTCATACTCTGGGGGCATCATTTCCATTATATTCTATGTGCCACCCAGATGTGGTAGTCATTAAAAAAAGAAAATGATAATTTCTGGAATTGGGCAACAGAGTGGCTCGAAAAAATACCTAATATTTAACAGATGAATGTCCTACTTTGATCAAATTATGTAAGGATCTGAATGAAAGTCACTAATTTGAGTTTTGAGTATATTTATTTTGCTTCTAAATATTTTCCTATTGACTTTATAATTAAGCCATTTATTGTGCAAGATACAGTGTGTGTCTGCAGAAAAATGCTGTAACTTTAATTGAACAAAATAGTGAAGGTTTATGTTTGTCAGTGGGGTTGTAGTTTGTTCAAGGCAAAACTGAATAACTTTATTAACCATGTGCCATGTATCAACATCATCATTATTATTCTAGGTTGTGAGCAGATGATTCATGATTCCTGAGCAGTAAGTAAATATATGAACAGAGTTTACTGTTGTGATAAAATAAAACTTACAACACAGTTTATCTGACTTTTTATGGAACACATAATCTTATTGTGTTGCACAGTAAACAGGCATAAATTGTAAACTATTCACTTTAAAGCTCATGGTTAAAATTACTTTCACAGAGACAATGTTTTTAGTTTTCTTATTTAATTGTTTTGTATCTTGAATCAACTCAATGGAGTTTGGCAGTCGGAGAATGGATTCAGAATGTGGTAGCTACCACTACTTAATAGCAATATGTATGAATCTCTGAATTCACTTTATCCTTAGCTAGAGAAATAAATGATGGTCTATTCACATCCCAGAAGCAGAAGCAGGTTGTCCAGAATTTTAGTTAATATTAAATTCATAGAGGAGTGGATCTGAAGAAGATTAAATTGTCTACTAGAACATGACATGAGAAAGATAAAATTGTAAGAATTTCATTTTTTACATATTTAAAAGCCAGGATGCTTTGAGAGATTAATTTGTACCTGTTCATAAGATCTGGACCAAACTGGAAAGGAGAAACCCAGTGTAGCGGGTGGACCTTATTATGTTAAAAATGTTTGCTGCTCCCATCCTGTGAAAGGAGTATAAGACTCTTTCCCACTGACATGGGGTTTAGTCATTGACTTGCTTTGTCCAAAGAAGAGTGAGGGAAATGCTGTCTGCCACATCAAGGCATAAGTTTTAAGGCTGCCGTGGAATTTCACCACATTCTCTCTCTCTTTTTGTCCAAAGTCTGGCATAGTACATATGTGCTTCTTAGCCTGGATCCCAGAATGAAGATAACATGGAGTAAGTCATAGACAATCTGCTCTGGACAGAGTGCAGGTAACACAAGCAAGGAATGTGCCTTAGTTGGGATTTGTGTGTCAGAACTCAGAGTCATATCAGCTGCTATGAGGAAATGTCTTCTGTCTTTCATTTTCATAGCGATAAACAAATGTAGAGGCAATTAAACTGTTAAACAAGGAGGATTTATGATGCATGATATTAAAGCTAAGAGTCCAAAATCAAGCACTGTAAATACAAGTGGGTAAACAGAGGAAAATATCACAACCTAAGTAGCAGTACTAAAATGCCAGCAAAATTGTAAAACAAGATAATTAAAATGTAAAGTGTGATTGACTTTTACAGAGGCATTCTTTGATTTAATGAACATTTAGGGGGCAACTTCTTCAATTGTGATGCTATGCTAAATCTTTGAACAATGTTATCACAGCTGTACTCAGAGAAATTGATCCCTATAAATACATATTCCTTGGAGGCGGTAGGAAGGAGAAAGATCTGTGGTTCTAAAAGTTTGAGATCATTTCCCTGGTAGTCCAGTGGTTAAGACTCTGTACATCCGATGCAGAGGGCATGGGTCCCATCCCTGGCTGGAAGCGAAGATCCCATATGTCATACAGTGTGGCCAAAAAATAAAATGTTGAGAAGCTATAAACTGAACCCCTTCCTTAGGAATTCATAAGACATATCAGGAAAGTAAAACTTGGAGAATTTCTACACAGGACACTTGTTTTATTTGGTTCATTTCAGTAAGTCTGAACCTTATTGGAGAATAGTGTGGGAATCATGGTCTTAAGTTTTCAAAGATGAATAAGGCATAGTCTATTTCAACTCCCTCTCCCACTCATCCCACAATATCTAATGGGTAATAGAAAAAATGTGCACTGATTCCACAAGGAAATTCATGAGTAAGGGTAGGAGGAAATGAGGATGAGGGGCTGAGTGCACAAATAGCTAGTCATGCAATTCCAATTTAGAGTGTTAGTACTACGTGGAAAGGAGCAGACACTTTTAAATTTTGACCCAGTAGTGAGGGATTCTTCAACCCATTATCTGAGTTACAACTGTCTCTTAACTGTCTATTTTGTCCCTAATCTATTCTCATATTATGCTGCCCTGCACATCTCCACTATTTAGTCTTTCAAAGGTCATCACTTAATTCCCTCCTTAAAATTTTCTGTGGTTTTTACATTCTCTTCAGGATGATATCCATGTAACTGATTGATTTGTAAAAAGTTGATATTATCATAATGCATAGCTCTACTTGAGTGACTTTCATGACATTATCATTGAATTCTTTTAACTATTCATTTAACAAATGTCTTCTCTGTATTGAGTATGATGTTAAGTGGTGAATTTTGTACAGGAAAGAGCTTGGAGCTTGATCTCAAGTCCCCTGCTTTCAAACTCAGTCTTCTACTCTTGAGCAATTTTGATGTTGGTGACAAAAATCTGTAAAGTAAATATAATAATACATGTTATCTCAGTGTCTTACATATTTGATATGGTCAGTGTACATAACAAAAATTTGACTGGATATTTAGATCCAAGTAGATGCCCAAACATTATTGTTTAAATCTGAGTCTAAGTAATATAATGTATACAAAGTAGTGAATTCAGTCTTTCAAATTCAAGAAATTTAAAGACAATTTAAGAAGAAATATATAAATAGAAATATATATATGAATATATATTTGAATGCAAAAGCAAATAAGGAAAACAAACAAAAACAGAGAAGATAATTCAGACTGTTTAAAAATATAGAGTGCCAGGAGGAAGGGATTGGGAGTTTGGGATTAGCAAGCTATTATATATAGGAATGATAAACAAGGTCCTTCTGTATATCACAGGGAACTAGATTCACGATCCTGTGATAAACCATATGGATAAGAATATAAAAAAGAATGTATGTATATATATAACTGAATCACTTCGCTGTACAACAGAAGTAAAACATTTCCAATGTACTAGAAATCAATTATACTTCAATAACATACATTTTAAAAAGTATGGATGTGACCATTTGCATGTTCTAGTTTGTCACAGAAGTGACAGAATTTGTTTTTTTTGTAATCAGACATCATGGTTTCTTTTTTTTTTTCCAGACATCATGGTTTCAAATCTTGGCTTCATTTCTCACTAACTCTGTGACTTTGGTAAAACTTCATAAGGTCCCTCAGCCTCTTATTCTTTTGTAAAGTAATTCAGATAAAGTCTCATAGAATCAACATAAAGATTAATTTGAGTGTCTTCATGGAAGAATTAAATCTTTGATGTGAATCTTTTAAAAAGTGTAGATATGAGATATTGGAGAAGAGCAGGCAGCATTCCCAATGGATGAAGAGATAGTAAAGGGAAAGAAATGTGTCAGTGACTGTAGGGGGGATGCACTCAGAGAAGGATGGTTGCCACTCTGTTGGGAAGTGGTGAGACCTGGGGGGGCCAAGCCTAGTACAAGAAAGCATGGTAAAAGAGGGAAAAGGGCAAGAATCCCATACTGAAGAGTTTAGACTCACCGTGTTAAGCCAGGATTGAGAAAGTCAAATGACTATCAACTACCTGGTATAATAAATGAGAGAATTGTCCTAGGAAAGGCAAGCAAAGTGGGTAGTGTGGGCTATTCCAGCAAACTGAAGACTATTTTGTATTAAAGTATAATCACTACTCATCTCTAGATATTTATTCAATACATCCTGCCTGAGTGATCCCAATCTTCTAAATTTTTGAAGCAGTCAGCAATGTGGACTTTTATGTGCACGTCTAGAACTTTGTATGCTCTTTTACGCCTTCATATCTTTAGGCTTGTCTTTTCCTCTGCGACAGTAACCTGACCCTCCTTTGGCTCCTCACAAATGTTTTCTTCTTTGTGGAACCATTTCCACATATTGGCGGTGGTGTTTATTCCAGGATTTACCATGTCGGATTACAATCTGGAGCTGCCTTATCTTTGTTACAATGCTCACCACAGCATTTGACACAAAAGGTATTCAATGAGCATGTTCTGATGTTTGCACTGGGTTTGATTCCTGAGCAGTGGAGGATGGTTACTTCACTGTCCATCTCAGCAGCAGAGAGAAGATTGGGAGGGATTGAGTATCTTTTCAGATTACTAAATTGAGCTCAGTTTAGCATAAAAATCATATTTTTAAAAGTTTCTGGAAAATTATTTTTAAAAGTTCCCAATTCTCTAGACTCAGATATGTCTATATTTTATTCCAAGTAAATGCTACCAATACAGTTGTGAACAAAAACAAAAACAGAACAAATCTCACACACATATACACACAGAAGGAGACATGTAGCCTCCTCATGTGTTAGGCAGCCATGTCTGTTAGCCAGAGGCATATTAAAGCTTTGTTCTAGTAGACATAAACCTGGAGAGAACAGTGGACTGAGGCAGAGCTGGCACATGGTTGTAGAGAGACATGGTTTCTGTGCTAAGAAAGAAGGTTTTAAATGACCAGGGACTTCGGAAGAGGATTTCCTGTGAAGGGAAAGGAGTGATATTCAGAAACTGCTCTAAATTAATAGACGAAACTTGAGACACCAAATTCAGTGTCTGATAACACCATCCCCTTGCAGTGGAGTTCTCTGGTCTCTGCATCATCACACCTCCTCTTTGATTCCTTCCTCATCTGTCCCTCCCTCCTTCCCCATTCTCTCCTCCAGTTTCCCTTCTCCTGTCCTTTCCATCATTTCTTCTCCTCCTGTTACTTCTTTTTCCTTTACTCATCTCTTTCTTTTCTTCCTCTTCATTTCCTTATTTCTCTTTCTTATCCTCCTCTTCTTCCTTCTTTGTCTTATTCTTTTTCTTCTCTTTTTATTCCTCTTCTCACCATTTTTCCCCTTGTCTTCCTTCTTCTAAAAGAATATAGTTCTGATTTTGGAAGGAAATGGGGCAGTAGAATGCACTTGAAAGCCAATTTTGATTGCTGCATTTACTCTAGAAGAGGGATAATGATAAATGAAAATGCTACGAGATAAACTTAGGCAGAGTAGTCACATTTTTATTAATCCCAGTAACTTTTGTGGTGATAACAGAGTTTCTGTATGTCCTATGTCACATTTCCTTTGGGCATCTCATATGATTTAGATTAAGTGAGTTTACTTTCTAATTAACTTTGAGAAGCCAATGAGACAGAATTGCCATTGTCTTCTCATCTGCCTTATTTTGTCATTTGAAATAGATTTGAACAGCAGAAAATCCATCTTGTTTGGTTTAATTTTATTAATCAATGTTAATTTTTAGAAGGTTTCCTTATTCCATGTATCTAGGACAAGGTTTAAAATATTTTCTAATGTCAATGATTAATACAACCATTTTGCTGAAATTCAATTATTTCCTAATTAAATCAATTCTCTCTAATCTTAGAATACTAGCATTTCTATAGTATTTAATACTTTGTAGCTGTCATTTCATAACAAATCTGGTTAAAATCCGTGTGAGTTGTCAAAGCTGCCTGTCAGGCTTAAAACTTGACAGTACACATTTCTGTAAAGTGAAGTTGAAAGACATGTAAATAACTAGTTACCATTTCATCTATGATAAAGGGTTTAACAGTTGTTCACACTGTAATTGTAAAACTGCTACTTAAAAAAAAAGTAGTTAATAATAAAACAAAATTACTATGTATATGAAGATTTCAGGTTATTAAACTTGCTTTATTCTGGTGCAAACAAGGTAAAGCCACTTTTTGAGACTCTAGATACTGTTCGTATCCCTAGGTATCCATAGTCTATTTGTTTTCCAACTGTAAGTTTTATAAATCATTTTAATGAATATAAAGTGATTTACGTATATACATAATATGTTTAAATAGTGCTTGAATTGTTATTCCTTCCTTGATGAATTATAAAAATCCTCTGTGTTCCTTCTCCCATTCTTTCTTTTTTATTGCTGACATTCCTTAACACTAGATTAAACTTGAACTTGCTCCTCTACCATTAAGTGGCACTCCTACCCACCCAGGGTCTTTCATGCTCCATTGGTCCTGATTCACTCCCACATCACATCAGTCACAGGGTTAGATATTTTGATATCTTCACCACAGTTCCATCCACCATCATGCCTTGTCCTGAGTAAATGTCCTCACTTCTGTGACACATTTCATCCAACCTACTGAAGAGCTGCAGTGACTTTGCTACAATGCAGATCAACTTCCCATCTTCCAACTTGGCAGTGATTGCTTACTGACCTTCATGTGGTTTTTCACAAGGCAAGGCCCTATTTCTGTTATCAGCTCCCCCTCTTAATTCCACCTCCCCAGAAACTCAATCCTCTCACCTGTTGGGCTCCTTTAGATTTCCCAGCAAGCCAAGTTCACCTTTAACCTCCGGTCTTGACACATTCTATTGCATGTGCCTTAAATGTTTCCACTTTCTCTAGTCTCACATGTTATAAATAAAACAAATATACACCAAGTTCATGAAAATAATTTCTTTACCTAAAGTGTATTTTTTTTTAGCTTTTTATTTTTATTTTTTTTAATTTTATTTTTAAACTTTACATAATTGTATTAGTTTTGCCAAATATCAAAATGAATCCGCCACAGCTATACATGTGTTCCCCATCCTGAACCCTCCTCCCTCCTCCCTCCCCATACCATCCCTCTGGGTCGTCGCAGTGCTCTAGCCCCAAGCATCCAGTATCGTGCTTCGAACCTGGACTGGCATTTCGTTTCATACATGATATTTTACATGTTTCAATGCCATTCTCCCAAATCTTACCACCCTCTCCCTCTCGCACAGAGTCCATAAGACTGTTCTATATATCAGTGTCTCTTTTGCTGTCTCGTACACAGGGTTATTGTTACCATCTTTCTAAATTCCATATATATGCGTTAGTATACTGTATTGGTGTTTTTCCTTCTGGTGTATTTTTAAAATGAGAATCCAACCCATTAAAATTGATCTTCCGTTTCAATGCACTCATTTGGCAGAAGAAGGTTGTGTCTACCTGAGATGACTGAATCATGTTTATTTACTCTGACAATCTGTCTTTTAATTGGTGCACTTGGATCATCCATATTTAAAATAATTATTGATGTGGTTACACTGACATTTAGCATGTTTTTAACTGTTTCTTAAATGTTGAATTTGTTCTTTGTTTATCCCCAGTGCTTTTCCTCTTTTTCTAGTTTTAGTTGAGGATTTTGTGATTCTGTCTCCTCTCTTAGCATGTCATTTACAGTTCTTTCAAAAAAAAAAAAAAGACTATTTTAGTAGTTGCCTTGGTGTTTGAAATACACATTTACAGCTAATTTAAATCTACTTTCAAAGTACTGCTTCACCAGTACTGCACCTGCCTCAGGGAATTCTCAATTCCTCCCTCCAGTTCCTTATTACATTGTTGTCATTTATTTCACATTGTTGTTTAGTTGCTAAGTCCTGTCTGATTCTTTTGCTACCCCATGGATTGTAGCCTGCCAGGCTCCTCTATACATAGGATTTCCAAGGAAAGAATGCTGGAGTTGCCATTTCCTTCTCCAGGGGATCTTCCCGCTCCAGGTATAGAACCCATGTCTTCTGCATTGGCAGGTGAATTCTTTATCACTGAGCCACCAGGTAGACCCTTATTTCACATATACATATGCTAGATCACCTAACACATTGTTACTATTATTACTTTAAATAGTTATCTTTAGGTCACTTAAGAAAAAGAGACCTTTTAAAAATTGCTTTATTCTCATTTATTTCTTTTCTGACCTTCTTTTTTTTGGGGGAGGGGGGGGTCTAGGTCTGTGTTTCAACCTATATAAGTTTCCTTCTCCCAGAGGAACTTCTTTTAACACCACTTGCAGGGACCATTTGCTGGTGGTGAATTCTTTTAGCTTTTGTTTTTTTTGACAAATTAATTATTTATCCTTCATTTTTGAAAGACAATTTCACTGAATATAAAATTATAGAATGATGATTTTATTCTTTTAACACTTTAAATATTTTTACTCTATTCTCTTCTGGCTTTCATAAGCCCACTGAAATTCTGGTCCTCATTCCTCTGCTATAATGATATTGCACCCATCTCTGGGTCTTTTCAAGATATTTTTGTCTTTGATTTTTTCTGTGTGTGTGAAGTTTGAATATGCTGTGCATAGGTATAGATTTTTTGGTACTTATTCTGTCTGATGTTCTCAGAGTCTTCTGGACCTCTGCTTTGGTGTCTGCATTAATTTTGGAATATTCTTGGTGATTATTAATTCAAATATTTCTTCTGGTTTTTCAAAGTGCCTTTTAAAAATTGTCTTGCATTTCTAATTAAAACCACTATGAGGTACCATTTCACGCCAGTCAGAATGGCTGCAATCCAAAAGTCTACAAGCAATAAATGCTGGAGAGGGTGTGGAGAAAAGGGAACCCTCTTAACACTGTTGGTGGGAATGCAAACTAGTACAGCCACTATGGAGAAAAGTGTGGAGATTCCTTAAAAAACTGGAAATAGAACTGCCTTATGATCCAGCAATCCCACTGCTGGGCATACACACTGAGGAAACCAGAAGGGAAAGAGACACGTGTACCCCAATGTTCATTGCAGCACTGTTTATAATAGCCAGGACATGGAAGCAACCTAGATGGCCATCAGCAGATGAATGGATAAGAAAGCAGTGGTACATATACACAATGGAGTATTACTCAGCCATTAAAAAGAATACATTTGAATACATTGAATACAAAAGAATACATTTGAATCAGTTCTAATGAGATGGATGAAACTGGAACCTATTATACAGAGTGAAGTAAGCCAGAAAGAAAAACACCAATACAGTATACTAACGCATATATATGGAATTTAGAAAGATGGCAACAATAACCCTGTGTACGAGACTGCAAAAGAGACACCGATGTATAAATCAGTCTTATGGACTCTGTGGGAGAGGGAGAGGGTGGGGAGATTTGGGAGAATAGCATTGAAACATGTATAATATCATGTATGAAACGAGTCGTCAGTCCAGGTTCGATGCAAGGTACTGGATGCTTGGGGCTGGTGCACTGGGACGACCCAGAGGGAGGGTAGGGGAGGGAGGAGGGAGGAGGGTTCAGGATGGGGAACGCGGGCATACCTGTGGCGGATTCATTTCAATATTTGGCAAAACTAATACAATATTGTAAAGTTTAAAAATAAAATAAAATTAAAAAAAAAAGAAAACATACACAAAAAAATAAAAATTGTCTTGCATTTCTGTAAAAAATATATATTTCATTCTTTTTTCTTTTCATATTTCAGTTTGGGAAGTTTTCTTTAACCTATGTTAATTAAGTTCACTGATTCTTTTCTTGGTCATATCCAGTGTATTGAAGTACCCATCAAAGACATTCTTTGTTTCTGTTACAATGTATTTTATCTCTACCAGTTTCTTTTGATTCTTTTCTAGGGTCTTTATCTCTCTGTAGTCATTACACAGCAGTTCTTTCAGGTTGTTTACTTTTTCCCATTAGAATGCTTATTTTATTAATTTTAGTTATTTAAAATTTTCTGCCTCATGATTTAAAAATCTGTGTCATCTTAGTCTGGTATTTATGCTTGTTTTGTTGCTTCAGGCTGTAATTTCTCTTGTCTTTTAGTATGTCTTATAATTTTTGTTGAAAGCCAGACATAGTTCATTGAGCAATAGAAAGTGAGGTAAATACACCTTTCATGTGAGGGTTCATTAATCTGTCTAACAGTTGGGTCATATTTAATGTTTGGTGTGGCTCTAGATGGTAGGGGCTTTGTTGTTGTTGTTCAGTCATGTCTGACTCTTTGTGACCCCCATGGAGTGTAGACCCTCCAGGCTCCTTGTCATTGGGATTTCCCAGCAAGAATATTGGAATGGGTAGTCATTTTCTACTATAGAGGATCTTCCCAACCCAGGGATTGAACCAGTGTCTCTTTAGTCTCCTGCATTAGCGGGCAGATTCTTTACCATTGAGCCATCTGGAAATCTATTATACTGACACCATTCTTCAGTAAGATGTGGAATAGGAGAAGCAGTCTATGATCTTATGATTATATCTCAATGTTTTATTGAGACGTGAGCTGAGACGTTCACAAGTGTTTCTTGGCATCCCTTCCCCACTTAGCTGAGACAGGAAGCTAAAGGGGATTGGTCATGAGTAAACATCCTTCCTTCTAGTGAGATAAGGTTGGTAAAGTCTTTTTCTCTGGAGAGTAGACCTTTATTATGAAGAATTCTCTGAATATAGTATTATTTCTCAATGTGTACTATTTCCCTGTCTCTGCAAGAGCCTTAAGCGGGTATTTCTTAGCTTGTAAGAGTGACAACCTGGTAGGGTCCTTGGTGATAAAATCCGTGAAAGTGCACGGGGTAGGGTGGGGGTACTGCTAAGACTGTGGTCCTCACAAGTTTCTTCTCTTCAAGTTAGTTCATCCTTAGACTCCAGCAAGTCATTAAACTGGTCATTGAAGTGTCCCTGCCAAGTTATGGTTCCAGGGACTTCTGCTCCAAGTGTGTATTTCCTCTGTGATTCTCTGTGATGTTTGCCTGCTTCAAGATTCAGGGATGGAGATTTGCCCTTTGACATCAGTTTTTCTAATGGTTCCAAGAAAGTTCATTAAATTCAACTTGTTCAGTGTTTCCTTGTTTGTAAGGAGGGGAATAGTAGATATCAAGTAGTTTTCATATTGTAGCTGAAGCTGGATATCCAGCCACATAATTTTTAAAAGAGCAAGACCATTTACTAGCCTTCATCTCTTTCTCTAATTTGAGAATGTGAGAATTATGAGATCTTTCAATTTTTAATAAGGTGTCTGCTCACAGTAGGTGCTCAGAAATCATGCCCATTTTAAATTTTGTTACTATTAATTAAACTTCTCTTTGGTCAGTTAATTCCTATTATTTTGGTTACTGGTGTGATTCAATCACTTATCAACTGGTAAACAGAAAATTACATAGCAGCTTAGCTGGAAATTTCTTCTAAGAAGAAAAGACTTCTTTTCTTTTGGAAACCCTTTATTCTTTGAATAAGTTTTACTTATTATTGGGCCTGGTGAAAATAAAACAGTAAGAGGAAGCAATAAGAATGACATCTATTTGTATTCTGTGTTTACTATGAGTCAATAATTGTATATAGGATGTATTTTATTTTCCACAGAAGTCTTTGGAAGTATTATTATTATCATTCATGTTTTATTGATGAGGAAACTTATAACTCAGAAGTTTATAACTTATAACTCAGAAACTTATAACTTAATTGATCTAAGATCATTGAGTAAATATTAAAGCTAAGGTTTGAACCCATGTCTCTGCAACACAGCTTTGGTGTCCTGTACAGCTCGAATGTCTCTAGCTTTAGTAATGTATGAACCTGTATTAAAGGAAAACATCTGCTAGATTCTTTCACTCAGATTTATGCTATTTTTGTTATGATGTTCTTTAAGCATATATGCACAGTGAGCCAGGTACAAATTCCTTTTGCAATATAGCTCTTATCCAAACACAGAATGAAATGAGAGCATAATTTAAATGGAAACAAAATTAAAAAGTCAATCAACTTTAATAATTTTGACTACAGAAGTGAGAGAAAGATACTATAAGGCAAATGAATGCTGAGAATAAGATTTAGGCACTTTTGTGGTATGTTTTTATTTTTAAGATACTGATAGGCATGTCAGCTTTCCCAGAACATCACTATCTGTAAAGCATACTACGTCTCACCCAGGAAATTGCATTTGTTTAGTTAATGGATGACTGAAAGTAAAAAGCTTGCCTTTGGAACTTTGTTGGAAGGGGAAGTTCAGAAATAGAAAGTGGCCTGAGTAGTGTCTGCTGAAATGTTGATGCTGTTGTTCCAGTGTTAATGATGTTGATCATATTGTCAATCTAGTTCATTTACAATTATCCAGAACCATCTTTCAGTTCTTTGACAAAGTATCTTCCATCATTTGGAGATGAATTTTTTATCTCGGAATTCAAATGTTATTTCAACAAGGATCTCTATATAGGTTTTCTTGTAGTAACATTTTGAGAGTATTTTGTTTTGAATCTGTTTATCAAAACATAGGTAAAAATCACTGTAATATAACTGCATTTAAGTCCAAGGTTTTTTTTTTTTTGCCAAGTGAGAAGAGTGAAGCAAGGAATTTTTTTTTGTTTTGTCTTGTGATTACCCTTCAGTACTATTTCACTTGTATGTGTTCACATTTATATAAAGAGACTAGTAATCCAGGAATCCTTGACCTTCCAAGACATGACTTTTTCCAACAATCTCGGCTCCAGTTCCTAATCTAATTTTGGTTAGAGGAGGCAATGCATCTGGTGTTTCCAACCTCTCTATTTAGATCAGGTATAAAATTAGTCCTGCTGTTAAAGGTTAGAGCCCTATTATAGTTTGCTCTTAAGGCAAACTTCAGATAGCCATAGGTTACAAAATTCACCTTTTTTTTTTTTTTTTGGCCACATCAAATTATTTTTCATCTCTCTCAGTTTTCTGGAATTTAGAGAAGCAGAAAGAGAAAATATTATTGGGCACTTAGAATTTTCCAGACACTGTACTAAAGGATTTTCATAAAGGGATTGGTTTACTACTCAACTAATCCTCTAAGATATTATAATCAAGGGCTTCCCTGATGGCTCAGTGGTAAAGAATTCACCTGCAATGCAGGAGAGGATATCTTGCAGGAGATGTGGGTTCAAACACTAGGTTTGGGAAGATGCCCTGGAGAAGGAAATGGCAATACGATCCTCTGTTCTTGCCTGGAAATCGCTATGGACAGAGGAGCCTGGAGGACTACAGTCTATAAAGTCACAAAGAGTTGGACATAACTGAGCAACTAAACAACACTATAATCTATTGAAATTTCCATTTTATAGATAAGCAAATTGAAGTTCACAGAGAATAACAAGGGGAAAAAATAGATGGAATATTCTAGTCAAACTTGACTCCAACAAAAAGATCTTGCCAAAACCCTAAAACACTCCTACCATGAACACTGGTAATTCCCATCTCTTAGACTTGTGGGCTAGACAATGTTAACTGGTAGGACACCAGTTGCAAACAAATGAATACGTGAAATTCACAATGTGTTTCCTCATTAGAACTTGACCACAACCAGCAAACACATGAATGCTCATATATAAACACACAATCCTCCATTAGACATGAATGCTGTCCCCAGTCAAGACTGGGTTTGCCACATTCCTATATTATTAAATTAATAATGAAACCATCAAAGACCATTTGTTGATTGTGTTTTTGTTCCTAAGCTTCAGTCACACAGAGTTTTGGCTTCCTGAATTCTCCCAGTAGTCAAGTCTGATTAACAAAGGACCTTGTAGGCTTCCTGGTAAAGCCCCAAATGCCTCCCCCATTCCCATCACTTCATAGCACAGGCACTGGCTTCCCTTTAAGCTATGTAATTAGAGATATTTCATAAATCTTAAATTCCCCAATTAACATTTCTTGATTGATGCCAAAGTGTTTGTTTTCAGTAGTCTTAATCACCTCATTAGTCACTGTAGTCACGCTTATTCAGATTGCTCACAGATTCCTGTATTTTTTAGTTGGCCAGCCTACACAGCCCTTTTTATTTTTCATCTCTCAGCTTTTAAAGTATGAAATTGATGAGCCCCAGGAATGAGTTGCAGAGGTATTCATGCTTTCAATATTAGGTTGACAAAATCAACCATTTTATATGTTGGGAACTATAATGTTATATCAGAATAAAAGGGAGGAATTTTTGAAGTTTTCCTAGTGGAAAAGGAATTCAAAAGAAAATGACTTTAATTATTTAGTTTGTATATACACCAATCTTGAGGGTGGTGTGAAACTTTTAACTGCACAGAAGAAACAAAGCAATGATAACCTCTTTGGAGGGAAATGATAGCAGTATTAATGCCTTTCAACACTAAATTGCTTCAGATGAAACATTTACTGGTTCTTTAGGGTTTTATTTACTCTGGTAGATGCTGTGGTAAAGATTTTCACAGCATAGGTCTGTCATTCTTTTTAGAGACCTTAGGAACAAGAACAGAAAAACACCTAACCTATATAGGAAAAGATAAACAGTTGTTACTGACAAGAGCAAGCATCTTCCTGGATACAAATCCTCTCTCTTCATTTATTTGCTTATAATGATTTCCTTGATTGAAGTGACTTCTCTACTCAGTAGACTCTTTATTATCCTTCAAGACCCTGCTTAGACATAACTCTATCCTGAAGCCTTCTCCAATCTCCTCTTACCCAAACTGCTATAAATTCATTCACTCGCTTAATCATGTATTCAATAAAACTTTCTAATTATCTACCAGGAATTGGGGGTTATAAATACCAATAAGACTTAATCTTGATCTTCCAGAAGTTTATAATCTATTTGGATGAGATACACATATTGAGGAAAGTAAGTGTGACATTTGTTAAAGCTTCCGTTAGAGAAGTCTTTATAAAGCACAAGGAAGTCACTAAGGCAAAGGGAACCAACAAAGATGTCACAGAGAAAGTGGCATTTGTGATTATCTTAAAGAACGTGGCCAGTATAGCTGAAGTTGCTGATAGCTGCTGATATATATCTATTTTTGTTTTTACAACATCAACGCCTACTGGCTCAGATGTCATTAGAGCTGCCCCTTTGACCATACTCATGGCAGGCTGGACCTGCTGGCAGTTAACCACTCCCTCCCAAGCAGCCTTCAATCATAGATAAGGGGTCTGGGATGGTGTGTTAAATACAGAAGTTGGTGGATAAATACCATACCTCTTATACTTATGTGTGAGATAATTCTGGGGAATGTGTACTGGCCTGATTGGGGGTTCCTCAGGCATGGTAGTAAGTGGCTTTATAATGTACATTTATTGGCTGATTTTTCCTTCCTGTCTTATTTCTCTATTTCCCTTCTTTCCAAATAAACCACTGGCATGCTGTTGAGGGATGATTTTTTTAAAGGAAAACTAAGACTCTCATGGCTTCACCCAGTGACTCAGCGGTAAAGAATCTGTTTGTAATGCAGGAGACATGGGTTTGATCCCTGGGTGGGGAAGATCTCCTGGAGGAGGACATGGCAACCCATGCCAGTATTCTTGCCTGGAGAATCTCAGGGACAGAGGAGCCTGGTGGGCTACAGTCCATAGGGTAGTGCAGAGTCAGACATGACTGAAGCGACTGAGCACAGCACAAGACTGTCATACACTGTAAAATGAATACATAACAAAGAAACTATTTAATTTATTAATTAATGAGGGAAATGGAGGAACTGGTAAGAAGTCACAACTGGAGGAATTCCTTGGTGGTCGAGTGGTTAGGACTCAGGGCTTTCACTGCAGGGGGTACGGGTTTGATCCCTGGTCAGAGAACTGAAATTCTGCAAGCCACACAACAGGGCCAAAAAAGAAATCACAACCAAATCAAAGGTAGAATTTCCAGATAAAATACAGAATGTTCAGGTAAAGTTGAATTTCAGATAAACAATTTATAACTTTTTTTAGTATAGACACATTGCAGATACTGCATGGGACTCTGCTTATACTAAAAAATAGTCATTATTTGAAATTTAAATATAACTGGGCATCTTGTTATTTTGATTTGCTAAATATGACAACCTACTTCAAAACAGAATTTAACTACTTAATATGTAGATGCAGATAAAGATGCTGTGATATAAATTTATGCATCTATGCAAAGTTGGCAGTGTCGATCAATATCTACAAGACAATAATCAATTGCAAACCACTGAACACAATCTACATGCCGTAAGTGGGCACAAAAAACATTTGCATGACTAATAGTTTTCTACAAATTAAATCTCAAAGACAGTGAAAGTTGGAGATAACCTGGGAGGGTATACTAGACAGGGTACTCACTGTTTTTTTTTTTTTTTTTTTTTCACTTCAAAAGCTTTTATAATATTTTCTTACAATAAGAATTATTTTCTGAGAGAACACAAACTGAGAACCATTTTGGGGATAGCTTAGATGGTCATTCTAGAAAATGGGATGGAGCAATGGTGTGTTATAGAAACCATACAGGCTATGTGGAGGACTGTGTTGAATGATTAGCACATAGTGATAGGTTGGGAGTGAAATAATTAAGGACTTTGTGTACCATGTTGAGTGCATGAAAATAGCCAATCTAGAGCTACTGAAGAGGTAACAAGATCAGATTGCATTTATAAAGATCAACTGATGCATAGAATAAGAGAGAGATACCAAGGCTATGAAACTGGAGGTAAGAAACAGGTGAAAAGTGGGTATAATGATAAAGAAGAGGGAAGCACAAAGAAAGCAATTAAAATGACAGAATGAGAATCTAGAAAAATAGTACTGATGAACCTATTTGCAGGGAAGGAATAGAGACTCAGATATAGCAAAAAGATTTATGGACACAGTATGGGGAAGGAGAGGGTGGGACGAATTGAGAGAATACTATTGAAATATATACATTACCATGCATATAATAGATAGCTAATGAGAAGCTGCTGTATAGTGGAGGGAACTCAGCCTGGTGCTCTGTGACAGCCTAGAGGGATGGGAAGGAAGTTCAAGAGAGAGGGGACATGTGTATACCTATGGCAGATTCATGTTGATGTGTGGCAGAAATCAATACAATATTGCAAAGCAATTACCCTTCAATTAAAAATAAATAAATTTAGAAAAGAAAGAATGAGCAGAAATGATATTTGATGAAATGTGGGGGTTGAATTAAAAGGGAAAGTCTAGGGATTTCTATTGGAGTTCTGCTTCATGGATAAGTAACATTATTAATAAAGATAGACTGTCAGGCCCTTCATCAAAGATAGTGAGTTCAGGTCTTTCCTGGCAGTCCAGTGCTTAAGACTTCACCTTCCAATGCAGGGGATGCCAGTTCAATCCCTGGTCAAGGAGCTAAGATCTCACATGCCTCGTGGTCAAAAAAACAGAAAACAGAAACAATATAGTAACAAATTTAATAAAGACTTTAAAAATGGTCCATATAAAAAAATCTTTAAAAGAAGAGATAATGAGTTCAGCTTTGAATGCATGCTTATCTTTTAGCAGGCATCTAGATATGTGGTTTAAGACCAGGAGAAAGGTCTGTACCAGAGATAGAGATGTGCGAATCTTTAGTACAGGTTAAAATTCTGAGACCAAATGAAAGTATTGAAGAAAAGATGGACAAGATCTTCAAGTGTGGGCAGAAGCAGAAAACTCAGTAAATGGAGTTGAAGAGCAATGCTGAACATGAGAAAATGAGAAGGGTATGCTCCAATAGAGCCCAGGGGAAAGAGATATGAACTTCAGGAAATGGGGAACAGGAAACTATGTCAAATGCCAAGGAGAGGCATGCCAGTGGAATAATACTCCACTACTGAAGTGATGAGAATTGGCCATAAACCACTGGGGTAGCAGTTCCCAAACAAGGGGTATCTTATGAGATATTCTTGTTGAATTAAAATAAACATCATTTTGGTAACTGAGAAATTCTTACGTGTTTCCCCCTACCAAACCCAAAGCACAGAGTAGGGTATGATTCAACATTATTTAGTCTAGAAGTTCCCGATCTTGACTGGGAGGCACTTTCTGTGACACGCTACCTATTCATATACTATGAAAGAGGTGTTTCTGGAATGGAGGCTCTAGAATTAGTGAAGAAATAAGAATGTTAGAGAAGAGGCTTCCCTGGTGATCCAGTGGGTTAAGAGTTTGCCTTGCAATGCAGGGGACACTGGTTCTATCCCTGGTCTGGGAAGATTCTCACATGCCATGCAGCAGCTAAGCCTGGTACCACAAATACTGAGCCTGCATTCTGAAGCCTGTGAGCCAAAAATAAATAGATATTTTAAAAATGTTTTAAAAAAAGAATATTGGGGAAAAAAGTTGGTAGGTAGAGAAATGTAAACCTCTTAATATCAGTACTATGCTCTTCTTAGTCCCTCAGTTGTGTCTGACTCTTTGTGACCACATGGATTGTAGCCCACCAGACTCTTCTGTCCATAGGGATTCTCCAGGCAAGAATACTGGAGTGGGTCACCATGCTCTCCTCCAGGGGATCTTCCCAACCCAGGGATCAAACACAGGTCTCCCACATTGCAGGTGGATTCATTACTGTCTGAGCCACCAGGGAAGCCTAATACCAGTACTAGCAACTTATGACTTTTGGTGCTTGGTCAATATTCCAATAGACATTATTATATTTAAACCTCACAATTATCCTATAAGATGGGTGCTGTTATTATCCACATTTTACTGATGAAAAAAAAAATTGAAGATATATAGAGAACTTTATGTCTTGCCCTAGATGACAGAGCTAATTAATGGCAGAGTCAACCTCTGAACTTAGCCTGTTTCTGAGCACATAGTCTTATCTACAATGCTTGGTTACCACCCAAATATTTCTGAAAGTTATTCCACAAAATGTTTTGAAGGATATAAAGGGAAAACTTATGAGGTTGAAATTTGGACTATATCCCAGGCTCCTCTGTCCATGGGGATTCTTCAGGCAAGAGTACTGGAGTGGGTTGCCATACTCTCCTCCAGGGGATCTTTCCAAACCAGGGATTGAACCCAGGTTTCCCTCATTGCAGGAAGACTCTTTACTGTCTGAGCCACCAGGGAAGCCTGAGGGTTTAAATTACAAGCAGGTAAAGCACAATCACAAAATCAGGTAAGGCACACTCTATTACAAAAGTTGGCAGACTAAGGTCCATGATGAAAGTCCAACTTTTCACTTATTTTTGTAAGTCTTTTGAGCTAAAATGCTTTTCCCCCCTCTTTTTATATACTTTAAGTGGTTGAAAATAAAGAATAATGTTTTATGATGCATGAAAATGATATGAAATTAAATTTCAATGTTTATAAATAAGGTTTAATTGGAACACAGTCAATCCCATTTGTTTACCCATTATCTATGGATGCTTTCATGCTACAATTGCAGAACTGAGTTGGAACAGGCAGAAGGGCCTGAAAAGCCTTAATTTAAAAATTTACTCTTTGGTTCTTCAGAGACAAAGTTTGCTGAAAGAGCAGGTTCTCTAGAGAAAAAATAATTGGGTAGAAGCTTAGGTGCCATAGATGACATTATTATTACAAGACGATGAAAGGCTTGAGAAAATAGAAGCATTCAGTTGAGTCAGTAGAAGCCTGCTATATATGCTGGTGTGAAGAGCCAACACACAAGCAGGCACAGTTCAGTTACCCAGAACAAAATCATCTGACATGGTGAAAATGAATGAGTTGGACAGCATCTGTGTATTTTCAGGATATGAGAATAGGAACTCAAGGAACTAAGTTGCAGGAATCAGCTAGTCCTGCAAAATGGAGAGTAGTCAAGCCTTCACATTTTCCCTCTTTCTTACCACATGGTCTGTTGTCGCTAATTTCCTTCTGTCTCTTTTTTCTCCACTCATCTGCTTTCTCACTCAGCTGCCTCAAAATGTTAATCTACAAGGGTTTACAAGATCTTCCATGTTGGCTCCACATTGCAAATGTGTGCTTCTCCTAAATTGCCAGAGAGAAATCTCCTTGCCACAGCTCAGGGGAGCTGTATCACTCAGTCCCATCAATTGTAAACAAGGGGCTGGTTTATATGCACCAAATCTCTTCAGATCTAAAGGGAAGGAAGGTAAGGCATTCATTCCAAATCAGTTTTTACAGAATTTGTACTGTGTGCCAGGCAAAGAACTTGAACAACTTAACTTCCTCTGGCTCTGTGCTAGGAAACTATGAGAAGGAAACAGTCACTATCTAGGGGTTGTTGGGTAAGGAGGTCCTTGAGGCAAGGTGGGTTTCAGTTAGAACAAGAGGTGAAGAAAACATTTAGAGATAAAGTAGATCTTTTTGGATAATGGGCAGTATATTTGAGAGGGCACATTGGAAGGGTTTGGGGTAGTAGAAGGGGAGATGAGGGTCAGAGCAGGAGAGGGCTTTTTAAAAAATTGAAACACAGTTGATATACAATGTTGTATTAACTTCAGGTGAACGACAAAGAATCTGGAAAAGATTTTATATATATATATCTTTTTCATATTCTTCTATACTATAGGTTATTATAAGATTTTGAATATAGTTCCCTATATTTCTCTTTCCTGGAGGAGGGCATGGCAACCCACTCCAGTATTCTTGCTTGAAGAATCCCAGGAACAGAAGCCTGGCAGGTTACAGCCCATGGTGTTGCAGATAGTCAGACACAATTGAAGCAACTGAGCATGCATGCATAGTGGGTCTTTGTTGGTTAACTATTATGTTGCTACAAAAGAAATTGTGGAAATGTTATGATCAACACATTTTTGCCAATGAGAAATAAGCTTTTTTTTATTTCTGTAATGTAAAAATCTGTGCTTAGGGAGTCAATGACCTCTTGGAAAGCATTTTCCATGTCCTGTTGGTTGTGGAAGCATTTTCACTGCAAAAAGTTGTTGAGATGCTTGGCGCATTGGTAGTTGGCTGGCTAGAGGTCAGGTGAATATGGCAGATGACGCAAAACTTCATATAAGGCAAAAATTCATTAAATTTTTGATTGTATGATGTGCAGTCGGGTGTTGTAAAGAAAAATTGGGCACAGTCTGTTGACCAGTGCCTACTGCAGGCCTTACAGTTTTTGGTGCATCTCATTGCTGAGCATACTACTCAGAAGTAATGGTTTATCCAAGATTCAGAAAGCTGCAGTGAATCAGACAGGCAGTACACCACCAAGCAATTACCCTGACCTTTTTTGGTGCAAGTTTGGCTTTGGGAAGTGTTTTGGAGCACTTCTTCTCAGTCCAACCACTGAACTGATCATTGCTGGTTATCGTGAAATCCACTATTCATTGCATGCCACAATCCCGTCAAGAAATGGTTTGTTTTTGTTGCGTAAAATAAGAGAAGATGATACTTCAAAATGATGGGGTTTTTTTGACTTGTGGTCAGTTCATGAGGCACCCACTTATCGAGATTTTTTACTTTTCCAATTTGCTTCAAATGCTGAATGACCACAGAATGGTCACCCACTTATCGAGCTTTTCCAGTTTTACAATTTGCTTCAAATGCTGAATGACCACAGAATGGTCAACACTGGGGTCTTTGGCAACCTCTTGTGTAGTTGTAAGAGCATCAGCTTTGATGACTGCTTTCAATTGGTCGTTGTCACCTTCCATTGGCCAGTCACTATGCTCCTCATTTTGAAGGCTCTCACCTCCTTTGCAAAGCTTCTTGAACCACTAGTACACTGTAGGTTCATTAGCAGTTCCTGGGCCAAATGCATTGTTAATGTTGCAAGTTGTCTTCACTGCTTTAAAATCTATTTTGAATTTGAATTTAAAAAATCACTCAGATTTGATAAAATGATGTATAACATAACTGCATTTATTTAAGAATGTATTCTAATATCAAACAGCAAAGTTAACAATGTAAAACCACAATTACTTTTGCACCAACATATTTTTATATAATATATAGTAGTGTGTATATGTTTATCCCAAACTCCTAATTTATCCTTACTCCCCTTTCTCCTTTGGTAGTCATAAGTTTTTTTTTTTTTCTATGTCTGTGAGCCTATAACTATTTATATTTCCCTAGACTCACAACAATAGGAAATGGCATTTGTACACATATGTTCTAATAGAGATGCCTGCTATTTTCTTACAATGATGTAAGAGACAAAGAAACAAAGCTGTATTATAGAAACAAAGTTCCCAGTTACTTTTCATGAGTCCATACATATGTAATTCCTTTATTGTGTGTATCCTGAAGCCCTCCTGGAACCTCTCTAGGACTCCCTTTCCGCATCTCCTTTATATTTCTTCATAGCATTTAACACTTCCAGATATATTGTTTATTTATTTGTTTTGTTCCAGATGTATCCCCTACTACTATACAATCTTCATGAGAACAAAGATTTTTCTTTATTCCACTGATGCATTTACATTACCCACAACAGTGCCTGGTACATAGTTTATGATCGATAAATGTTTGTGAAATTAAGGGATTAATGAATGGATTAATAAATGTGCAATTCATACTTCATGGTGTTATGCTGTTAAGGCTTGACAGGCACGATGGCCTTTATGGAATCACTAGAATGTTTTGACCAACTAGATTCAGAAACAAGGGTAAGTGAACAACAGAAGGATTATCAGGAGAGAAGGGAAACTATCTTGTTAATTTTAGAAGGAAAATGGTGGGCCCAAGATGAAGAGAGAGCTTGGAAGTCAGACAGAACACAGCATCATGACAAATGGTGGTTGGGATCCAGCTGATTGGACATAATTCCCTACGAACTCAAGTGTCTCAACTTAATGGGAGAGCCAAGTGAGACTTCATCCGAGAACACCTGGGCTTATTGAAAGAACACTTAGTAAAGGGAAGAACTCAGGCTTGTAGGGCAAAACCACATTTCTTGAACTGGGGGAAACTGAAGATTTAGAGCACAGGGAACAAACTAGTTACTATAACTGGGCTTTCTAGGGAAGTGCTGTTTGCTCCATCTTTGGCTTTTTAACCTCAGACATGCTAAAGTAGGCAAAGACATGAGGGCTTGCTCAGGGATGACTCTCTTCTCAAATTTCTTCTTACATTCCTACTGTTGGTTTTTCTCTTCCTTGGCACCACGTACTGTAATTCTTTATCTGCTTCTGCAAATCTTCACTGCTTCTCTGTGTTGTGAGACATTAGGACTCCTCAGTAACCTGTCTAGTCTTCCTTTTTGATTGGTGATTCTCCACATCTAATTGATTTCTGTGTCCTTTGTAGATCCAGGCAAAAGACACTCCTTTCTTCCTGAATGATCCTCACCCGCTGGGCAGGGACTATGGACCCTAGAAATTAGAGCTTGGAGTCTTAAGACTTTTTAAAAATTTCCAATGGATATGGAAGAAGTCAAATTAGAATTTAAACTTTTTAATTTGGTGAAAGACCTTTTAGGTTGCTTGTATAGCAAGATATTCAAATGAATATCATTGAAATTGGAATTTCAGTAGAGACCTTAATGTTTATAAATGATAGAGTGGGTGCCAGATATCTGCATATATTAAAATAAGGAGCTAGAATACATATGAGGGGGCATGCCAACAGATGTAAAACCAGTTTTGCCTGTGTAAGCCAAACACTCACAGTTTATGTGAGAGACTTCTATTCTATTTGGAAGAGACTTTTCATGGAAAGAGCTGTTAGGATACTGAGGCTGTTTTCCTCTTCTCTCAGTGGGGCAAGAGAGAGTGATGGACTCTTATATTAAGCCAAGTAAAAGAAGCACCAACAAAATAGTTCAGGGAACTTGATATGCATTTTTCAAATTTGGAGCACACTGGAGTGCTGTTCAACTCCACTTTGAGAGCTCTCAGAGCAGGAGGTTTTGAGGTGGGCCTGAAGCAGCAGAGAAAAGGAATATAACTGCCTTTCGAATAGGTGGCTGCATTCTCTTCAAAAGCAAAGCCAAGGTGTTTTGGAGGCTGGATCCACAGCTTACTCGAAGTCCTCTTAAAAAGGATCTTGCCAAGTGGCTACCCAGAGAGGCAAAGAGATGCTCACAGAAGTAGCTTTAGTAGGAAGTCTGCGGGATAAGAAAGGGGTCATAAAAGAACCGTCAGTATTAAGGGATTTTCAGGAGGTGTTTTCCAGCAGAAGAATCTCTGAGAAAACCATGGGAGCTCCCTATGGGATTATTTTTAAAAGATCAATAAAAGGGAGTCATATTGATTACAGTTGTATCAACATCATAAGATTATGCCCATCCTCCTTTGTTGCCCTCTGCCTTTTGGGTCCTGAAATAGCCTCCTGCTGTTGGGGAAGGAGGTAGAGTGAGACATATGGACAAAGTTAACCCAGTGCCTTCCTTCAGTGCAGGCTTTCAGGCCTCCAAATGGCTTTAGCTGAAGGATAGGATGCTTCTAAAATCAGATCATATTTCAGAATTTTATCATTTTTACTATATTAGATTCTTTAATGCTTGAGAGTGACAAAACATTTTATTTATATATATATATGAATAAAATACACACACAGACACACACAACATGGGGCTTCCCAGGTGGTGCTAGTGGTAAAGAACCAACCTGCCAATACAGGAGACGTAAGAAACAAAGGTTCCATCTCTGGGTTGAGAACATCCCCTAGAGGAGGAAATGGCAACCTGCTCCAGTATTCTTGCCTGGAGAATCCTGACGGACAGAGGAGCATGGCGGGCTACAGTCCATGAGACATGAGGTCACAAAGAGTTGGACATGATTGAAGTGACTGAGCACACACACACACACACATAACATAGCACATGTGAACCAGGAGATGCATGTAATATTCATAGCAGCACTATTCATAACAGCAAAATTATAAATAACACAAATACTCATTGATAGAAGAGTCTTAATATATTGTGGTAGGTCTTATGGAATGAAATCTTATAGAGCAGTGAAAATGAATAAAATACAAGAATATTTAATAATAAAGTTGAACTGTAGTTATAGATCAAAGGGGAAAAAAGTCCCAGAGAACTACATATAGTATAATGTCTTTTCTTATAAGGCTAAAGAAAGTAAAACTAAACAATATATTCCAGCATTTATGAATATATTGGGTGATTTAAAGCAGAGGAATAAGAGGCAGAGCATTTAGGGTTGTGCTAAGCTCTGTGGTCAAGAAGTAAGGCAGAGGGACGTGATAGATAGAAATGTTACTGGCAACATTCTCCTCCTGGGGTTGGCTGGATTGTGGAGGTTTATTGTCATATTAATACAAATGACAACATGTAAATAGTATGTAATATAACACAATAAAAAGGCACACACATGAAGCAAAAAGGGCTTCCCAGGTGGTGCTAGTGGTGAAGAATCCACCTGCCAATGCAAGAAATGTAAAAGACATGGGTTTGACCCTTGGGTCAGGAAGATCTCTCGTAGTAGGAAATGGCAACCTGCTCTAGTATTCTTGCCTGGGAAATCCCATGGACAGAGCAGCCTGCTGGGTTACAGTCCACGAGGTTGCAAAAAATTGGACACAACTGAAGAGTTGACTCATTGGAAAAGACTCTAATGCTGGGAGGGATTGGGGGCAGAAGGAGAAGGGGACGACAGAGGATGAGATGGACGGATGGCATCCCCAACTCGATGGACATGAGTTTGAGTGAGCTCCAGGAGTTGGTGACGGACAGGGAGGCCTGCTGCTGCTGCTGCTGCTAAGAGTCGTGTCCGACTCTGTGCGACCCCATAGACGGCAGCCCACCAGGCTCCCCCATCCCTGGGATTCTCCGGGCAAGAACACTGGAGTGGGTTGCCATTTCCTTCTCCTGGTGTGCTGCAATTCATGGGGTTGCAAAGAGTCGGACACGACTGAGCGACTGAACTGAACTGACCGTCTGAGCACACACACATGAAAAATAATGTGTTACTAACCCAAAATTGTAAATGAACTGGTTCTGACATATGTGCTTTACTCAAAAAAAAAAAAAAAAAAAAGAAAGAAAGAAAGAAAGAAAGAAAGAAATACTCTGAGTCCTAGCTGATATTCCCAGCTATGGCTAGGGAAGAAGTTTACAAAACACGTTTAATGAATGGGAAGAAGAACAGATGTTACCTTTTGCTTTTACCTAAAACATACCATTTATACAAAGAGTTGCCTTTACCCTAGCTCACACATATAATGAGATGTGGTGGCCTAGCACTGGCCAGCTGTTTTAAACATGGTAACATCTTATCATATTCGAAGAGCAAGGTGAAGATGAAAACTGAAATGTCATGGCTGTATTTGTACAAACTAAATGGACGTGATCTGAAGGTCTAAAGAGAAGGTTTTTATCATCAACTTAATTATGAATCTTGATGTTAATGCTAATGTTCGTAGCTTCCTCTTTCTCAAGTAAAGGTTAATCTGTCAATGAATAAAGAATAGAGGGTGACCTGTCAACGATAAGGCTCCGTGGTGGTTCCAAATGATCTAATTAGAACCAGAGGCTCCAAAACATAGAACAAAGGAAAAATTGAGAGCTCCTCAAAGAAGACACTCTCTCAATTTTACAAAGTGGTTTTGCATATAAAAAGGATTCTCTAATACAATGGGGCTGGAAACATTAGAATTTATTATTAAACAGCATAGATTCCCCCCCCCCCTTTTTTTTTTTTTTTAGTGCCTCAGAGGAAGGAGAAAGGGTCACACATGCCTGAAATTGGTGGGACATCATAAAGGGCATTGATCATATTTAAAGACACAAAGCCAAGAGAGATTTCAACATCAACAGGAATCCTCATGGCCAAGAAGCCTGGGTCTTCTCTCACGCACCAGCACCCTGAACACAACATGTCTTGATATTTGTACCTTAGCCAAACTGGAAAATGGTGTGTGAATATAATAATAATAATGGTTGAGTGAAGAGGAACAGAGCTCACAGGGACTGAATAAGGCAGCTGTGACTTCTCAAATCCACTCCATAAAACTGGGCAGCTTATGAGGGGTCTTTCTTTTTGGACCTTTTCCTTCTGTTTATAGTGTTTGTCTTTCCTTGAACTGTGAAGCTTGAGGAAGGGTTTTACTTGGCTGGCATCAAATGTACAGATGTCTACATATTTCCTTCCCCCATTTAGCTCTGGCTTCAGGATGATGACCACATTCTAATGATATTTGAAACTGAATAGGTAGGTCTTGGATTTCCCTGTTGGCTCAGATGATAAAGCAAGAGATGCTCAGACCCCTGCAATGTAGGAGACCAGGGTTCAATCCCTGGGTCAGGAAGATCCCCTGGAGAAGGAAGTGGCAACCCACTCTAGTATTCTTGCTTGGGAAATTCCACAGAGGAGCCTGGCAGGCTGCAGTCCATGGGATGACAAAGAGTCAGACACGACTGAGTGACTCTCACACTTTTAGGTAGTTCTTAGTCTAATGACAATGGACTGAAAGTACACAAGTCCTGGGAGGTGTGGGAAATGGCTACGACATATCAATTACTGATACATTCAGAAGGGTGACTGCTTGGGAAAACTGCCTTAACAAAGTGGAGATAACTCAGATCAATTTAAAAGCTATTTTTGGATAAGAATTTGTATGTAGTGGCTGATCAGAGTAGTTAGTGGAGCAGATGGGCTCTTGGAAAGTGGCAAGTGGCATCTGGTGACAAGTGTCTGCATTCTCTGACTTCTAGTCATTTAAATTTTAAATTGGGGTAGAGGAAAAGTAAAATGATGCAAAAGACTGTCTAATTTCAGAGAACATTGTTGATTTTCCCTTCCATGCAACAGATGTTTGCTTTGGTGAATCCACGAAGGGTCAACAATCCTGTGAGATTAGCAATACTGATTTCTACAACAGCCTTTATGGGCACTGAAGTGGTTTTAAAATGGGTAATATAGCATTTAGTCACTGTGTAAAGAAACGCTTAAATAGCTCAACAAATCCATCACATTGCCTTGTTGAGATAGCTAGGAAAGAAAAGCATATTAATCATTTACAGCCATTGCTAAAGCCAGATTTTATATATGTCAAGGCTGGTGTTAGTGAAAAAGTCTGAGTGGGGAAACCAATCTCATTCACATACATGTTGGAGTAAAACAATAAAATCAACTGTCAAAGAAAATACCCTGTGGGCCATGTGCAGTGATTGTAGCAGTTTTTCCTTTGGCAAATATATGTGTGAGGTGGACTTACTCCTGAGAAAGGGAAGACAGCTTGTAGAAGTCATGGTCTATGAGAGCAGACTCAGACGACTGTCTCCACTGACAACCCAGGCATTCATCTTTTCAGCAAACCATTGTATTTATAAGCAAGAGCAGCCATCATGTAGTTTGGACATTCAAATTTCTTCATAAGGGTTGCTCAGGCAAGCAGAGGCATTTGACATGTATCAGCTATCAAGCCTGGCAAGGAACTGCTTTCATGGAAGTTAGAAAGGATGGCAGGCTACAGAGTTCCAAACAGACAGACATGGTCAGTGTCTGGAAGGTGGATCATTCAGAAACAGAAATATTTCTTGAGTCAATTTATCCTTTACACACATGCATATATGTCTAGCCTTATTCAGTGAACAAGGAAAGGAACTCAGTGTATGTTTCTACAATGACAGCATTTTCTTCAGCACGGTGATGGTTTACAGTATCATTAATAGTGATTTATTCAATGTTGAATGGCTGGCCATGGTTGAACCTTGGTTTACTTGGAGATTATGGCCAGAGGGAGATGTGAGACTCCCAGGTAAATCTTGCCTCTGACTGGGGCTGGGCAGAAACATCAGGATTACCTCCCAGGCTATTTTTTGTGTTCTAGATATGAATAACTTCTACAGGAGAAACAGAAAGGTTACAAGCTAACAGGTTTATGTGTGTTTTCCCCTAGGGAATGGTGTTGAAGAATATTGTATACTTTTGTCTTGTTTGATATTTTTGCCAAGAGCATGCATTAAAAAGTGAACCTATATCCAAAAATCATGAAAGATCTCTGTGTTCTGGCTGAGATGTTCTTGCAGGATCAGAAACTAGCTTTTGTTGTTTTTGCTTGTTTTTTTGTTTCTTTTTCCTACTGGCTTTGAGAAATACATATGCCATTAAATGTTCTTATACAAAAATTTTGTCTAAAATCTGGATGTCGATTGTTTGATATTTGAGCAATGTATAATCTGTAAGTGTAACTGCCTTGGAAAGCAGTTTTTCAATCTGTATGTGGCATAAGATACACTGATACATTGATATATCACTCCTTTGGAAGTGAATAGTTAAACCAATAAAGTGGGCTTGTGAAATACTGAGGAAAATATTTTGTTTTGTTGAAGTTTCTTACTCCTGTGTGTTCATTCTAATTTAACACTCTTTTGCTCAGTTCCTAGTATGTGCAAAACTGTTCTAGATATTCTAAGATTGAAACTGAGCAGGACCCTATGGGATTCCTGGGCAGGTAAGCGTTCTGTGTCCCTTGTTTCTTGTTAATAGAAAATAGGGTTCAGCCTCTATGACCTTCCCTGAGTTCCAAAGAACATATTCAAAATAGTTGCTAATCAGGGAGGGAATGCAGAGACAAGGGAGAAGCAGTCAAGAAATAATAGTGCAGCCTTAGGGTAGGGTCCTATTTCTGCTTCAAAGGATTTTTGAGCTCTTTACAGAACTAGAAGCCCCAACAAATGAAGATGTTGGCATTCTTCATTTCAGAGAAGCTCCTCAAGAGACCATCTTAGGCCAGATTAAAGGAGTGCAGGCCCTGCACACACTCGGTTCCTTTTCAGTAACCCCATCCTTGAACCATTGCTATAAAATTCCTTACCAAATCCCTCCAGGTTGGGACACACCATTTTGAGGGCCATAAGCACACTCTGTCCCTTTTAGCCTGGCAAATCAATCAAGTCATTATTTTATACTTCACCCAAAACTCTGTCTTCAAGATTCAATTCAGCAACAGTATAAAGAGGCCAAGTTTTCAGCATCAAGATGAAGCAGATATAAATGCTGTCCTATAGAAATTTACTTCTAACAGTGGAAAAATACAATGCTAAATAAGTGCAACTTCAAGGTGAAAGACAAATATTTGTGAATTACAAAGGAATGAATTATAATATTAAGGAATATACGACTAAAGATAAAGTTCCCCCAACCCTGGAATGATTATTATACCCACAATGAAAATGTATTTCATCTCTTGTAGTAATAGATGAAGCCTAAAGTTTATAATGGGATAAAAATAACACTGGGTGGTTATCCAAATATCTGGATTTCTGTTTCAGCTCTTTTCTGAGCAAATTTTGTTGGGTAGTTGACTGGCAGTCAGTAGGTTCAAGGTTTTTCTATAATCTCCTCTCTTCAGGACAAGTCTAAGGATCATTACTGTACCACTGGGCTATGCTTAAGTTAACCATGTGCTCAAACAATTAATTTTCTGAGCCCTTAGGTTGAATGTCCTTCTTTGGAACATTTTGGAATTCATGTCTCTGATGTCTTTTATTTCTCCCCTACAAATGGGTAGAAAAAGGCTTCAGAGTTTCTTTTAACTTAAAAGATTGTGCTCATTGAGCCAATGAGAATCATAGTCCCTTCCAGGGGAAGGAATCATGAAAAGCAGCTCAATCCAATAGGTCAAGTCTGTAGATGAGACTTCTCTTTTCTCCATTCTTTATCCTGGAATTTTTTTTTTTTCAACATTGAGTTGCTAAGTATAGATCAGAGGATTGAGAATTGGGTGTGGTCTATTCCATTTCTGGCTCATTTATTTTGAACCAAATAAATGAGCTTATGGGGCCTTGTCTAAGCAGCCAGGAAAGTCTGATACTGTTTGAAGAAAATATTTGATGTAAATAAATGAAATAACTTTACCTGGACAATTTTTCTTTTTAAATTTTCCTTGGGAACTTGGGACAGAATGATTGAGGATTTGTGTTTTTAGGGCAATAAGACTGGTCATTTTGAAATTTGTTTTTTCCAAAAGAAATGACATTGGTTCAGCTCTGATTTGTTTCTTATGTCTTTTCCTTTTTTCCCCTATTGTGTCGTTTTTATAAATATATTCACTCTGTAATTTGTCACAAGCAGAGATAAAAAGGCACCGGTTATAGGCAAATATGTGATTCCAACTGAAAGTCTAGGGACAGCTGCAGGAAATTTAGGTTAGTGTGTATGTTTATATGGCATTTTAAATTAAGCAAATATTGTTGAGTGTCCTCCATGTAACATTATCTTTTGTATTATGCTTTAACCTAGGGCTTATTACATGAGGCTCTTGGATCTTTAGAGTGTTCAAGAATGAGTTTCAGAAGCTTATGGATCCCTTGAATTTACAGACAAACTTTGTGTATATGTTTATTTAAAAGTATGAATCTACAGCTTTCATAGAATTTCTGAAGGGATCTATGACCTCAAAAATACTTTAAAATCTAAACTCTCTAATGTCAGCAGTCTTCATATTTTATTACCTCAGTATTTACTGGGAGAAAAACAGTGCGTGGGACAGAAATAGTGTGTAGCACAAAATCCATCAGAGTAGATTAATTCAATACAATTGGCATTTGTTGAATGCCTATTTTTATTTAGACAAAAGGTTCAGATGCTAGTTGAAGGTGAGGTGTGGGACCGGAGGGGAATTTCAGAGTCAAACTGAAACTTGACTCCCCATTGATCATCAGAATTTCAGCAAAGTGAAGGCACAGAAATACAAACAAGTTTTTCCTACAGAACAAGATTCTGTAGGCTCTTACCCCTTATCCAGATTGGAAGTTACTGCTGAATGTGAAAAATAAATAAATAAACATTAAATAAATAAACTTCAAGACAGGATGAACTCCTTTCTAAACAGTAATCCATTAACATGAACTAGGAAGTATTGAAACCCATATAGATTTCAGAATACGTGTTGTTTTGAGCCAGGTCTTGAAGTGTGAGAGAATTTCAATAAGAACAGAGTAATATGACTTGATACTCAGCATCATGTAAATTTTAATGCTGGAGAAGGAAAGGGATAGAATTTTCTGATTTTCTCCTGTAACAAAGAGAGAGTTCAGAGAGGGGAGATATAATCAGGAGTCAGTACACAGAGCTATATATAAATCTTTTTATCTCGGTGGGCTGACAATACCTTACTACTGATGTAACTCTTCCTTAAATTTGCCTTTCTTTTGTTCATACTCAAGTCTGCCATCAATGGTACGTACAGTTTGACTAGACTCAAATAAGCAGATGACATTTCCAAGAGCCAATTTAGTATAATCAATATAAATTTAAAAAAGAAACACAGACATTTATCAAAGTTTCTCATTAACAACAACGACAACAAAAAATACTCATTATGAGAAAATTACTTAAGATTTCTGAAATCCCCTGACAGGCCAGTATTTGTCATGTAGGTTGACAGTTCAGCCTAAATGAGTTTCTGTTTTCTTGATGCCATTAACTGATATTTGGCTAACTGCATGGTATTTTCTTTGGGAATTGTGCCAAAGAAACTAGGTGTTGAATATCGTATCAGTTTCCTTTGGCTGCTGTAACAAACTGGCACAAAGTTAGTGGCTTAAAACAACATACATTTATTCTCTCACAATTCTGGAAGCCCAAAGTCCAAAATCAAGTTGTCAACAGGGGTGCATTCCTTCTTGATGCTCTAGGGGAGAATCTGTTTCTTGCCTCTTCCAGTCTCTGGTGGCTGCTAGCATTCTTTGGCTTGTGGTCCCATTGCTTCACTCCATGCTTTCTCTTTTGTGTGTCTACAAAACTCCTATTTCCCTCTGTTATAAGAACATGATGAGGTTTTCAACTTCCTTTATTTATGCTCTATTTTTATTATTATTTTTCTTTTGCTCACTTTAAATATAATTTGACTTTGTTTGTTTGTTTTTTACAGTTTCCTAAAATGGAATATTTCCTGGTGGCTCAGTGAGTAAAGAATCCTCCTGCAATGCAGGAGACACAGGAGGCTCAGTTTTGATCCCTGGTTCGGCAAGATATCCTGAAGGAGGAAATGCAGCTTACTCCAGGATTCTTGCCAGAGAAATACCATGGACAGAGGAGTCTGGGCTACAATCCAAAGTCATAGGGAGTCGGATATGACTGAGAGACTAAGTACAAAATGGAAGTTTAGATTACTCATTTTAGATATTTCCTCTAAAATATGCATCCAGTGGTATGCATTTCCCTCTAAGAACTGCTTTCACCACTACCTACACATTTGAGAAGTGGTATTTTCATTTAGTTTGAAGTACTTAAAAATTTCTCAAGATATTCTTTGATTCATGTAATGTTTAGAAATGTATTGTTTAATCTACAAATATTTTGGAACTTTTCCAACTTTTTCTGTTATTGTTTTCTGGTTTAATTCCATTTTGTTCTTTTGAATTCTATTATTACAAATATGCTAAGGTATACTTTATGGTCCATGGTTTATCTTGGTTAATGCTTCATGGGAATTTGAGAACAATGTACTGGATGAGGTATTTTATAAATGTCTATTAGAAATAATTAAATGATGATGCTAGTCAGTTCAACTTTATCTTTACCATTTTTCTGCCTGCTGGATCTGTCTCCAGTTATCATAGTAGGTTCATGTATTTTTCATTGAGTTCCATAAGTTTTTGCCTTAAGTGTTTTAATGCTCTGATTTTAGGTGCATACCCATTATAGATTAGAAGTCTTCTTGGTGAACTGACTCCTTTATCATTATGTAATACCCTTCTTTGTCCCTTGTTCAGAAGTCTTTTTTGTATGAAATTAATTTAGCTAAACCAGCTTCTTTTGATGATTGCCAAAAATGCTTGTTTATATCCATCACTTTACTTTCAATCTATCTGTGTCTTTAGATTTAAAGTGGATTTTTTTATAGACAGCATATCATGAAATCTCGTCTTTTTTATATACACTGACAATCTCCGTATTCACTTTTAAATTGATTTTTGATACAGTTGGATTAATATGTACTATATTCCTAATAGTTTCAATTCATTGCTCCGTGGTTTTCTTTTCATCATTCATTTTTCCTGTCTTCTCTGATTTTAAATACGTGTTTTATATGATTCCACTTTCTTCTCCTAGTGTATCGATTATAATTCTTTTTAAAGAGATCTCAGTGTTTACCCTAGAGTTTGCTATGTACATTTACGATTAACCTAAATCCTCTTTCAAATAATGCAGTTCCACTTCATGGATAGTACTGGAACCTTAAAACAAGGACTTCCTTGTTTTAGGAAGTCCTTGTTCCTTATTTCATTGTTGTATTTATTTATCCATAAGCTATAATTACTAAACACATTATTGCTATTATTTTCAATAAACTATTAGATCAATTAAGGGTAAGAAAAAGGATTTTTTTATTTTGCCTTCATTTATTCCTTTCTCGTTCAATGCTCTTTCTTTCTTTATGCAGATCCACATTTCTGAACTATATATATATACATATATATATATATATATATATATATATATATATATACACATACATTTTTTTTTCTGTCTGAAGAACTTATTTTAATATTTCTGTAAGACAGGCCTACTGCCAACAAATTCTCTCTCTTTTTCTTGTTTGATCATGTTGTTATTCTTCCTTAACTTTTAAAGGATAATTTCACTGGATTCAGCATTCTAGGGTTTTTTCTCCTTTAATACTTTAAATATTTCATTCTGCTCTCTTCTTGCTAGCCTGGTTTATAACAGGAAGTCTGATGTAATTTTTGTGTTCCTCTATAAGTGAACTCCGGGAGTTGGTGATGGACAGGGAGACCTGGCGTGCTGTGATTCATGGGGTTCCAAAGAGTCAGACACGACTGAGCGACTGATCTGATCTGATCTGATCTGATAAGCATATTTCCTGCCCCACACTTCCTTCAATATTTTCTCTATTTCAATTGTAATATAATAAACCTCATTATAGATTTTGTAGTATTGATCCTACTTGATCTCTGAGTTTTCTGAACCCATGATTTGGTGTCTGTTACCAGTTTTGCAAAATTCTCAGCCATTGCTAGTTAAAATATTTCTTCTGATCTGCTGTTTATGATATTCTCATTACATATATATTACATCTTTTATAATTACCCCAGTTCTTGGTTATTTTCCCACTTTTTCTCATCCTTTTTTTCTCTTTCTTATTCAGTTTGGAAAGTTTCTATTGACATTTATCCAGGATCACTGATTCTTTTTTGGACATTTTTAGCCTAATGAGTCCATCAAAGGCATTCTTCATTTCTACTACAGTGTTTTTGATTCTACATTTCCTTTCATTCTTCCATAGAATTTCCATCTTTCTGCTTACATTATCCATCTATTCTTATACAATATCCATTTTTTAAACTAGAGCTAATTAGCATATTAATTATTGTTATTTTAAATGCTTTGTCTGACAATTCCAAAATCTCTGACATACCTGAGTCTAGTTATGACTCTTGCTTTATCTCCCCAGACTATGTTTTGTTTCTCAGCATGCCTTGTGAGTTTTTGTTAGAAGTCAAATATTATGTACTGGGGCAAAGAAACTGAAGCAAATAGTTTTTTTCGTGTGTGAATGTTTATGGTTACCTGATTAAGACTAAGGCTATATTTACTGTTTGCTGTAGATGTGGTGTCAGAAGCTAAAATTTCCTCTAGTATACTTGTTTTCATCTTCCCTATTGTCCTGCATTTCCCTAGAGAATTCTTAAATGTCTGAGTCTCGCCATTCTTTCAACTGTAACCCTCTGTTACACAGGAGACCTACTGGTGTGATGGTATAGAGGAGGGGGAGTACTCTGTAATCCTATGATTAAATCTCAGTATTTTAGCCCGACTGTGTCTCTGGGCTGTTACTTTCACAAGTGCTTCTCAGCTTACACATCTTTCTTTAGGTGAGACTTGAAATCTAGAGGAGGCTAGAGTTGGGGGCCTACATATCAGTTAGGCTCTAATAAAATCCTAGTTGGTTAAGCACTGGTAAAACAATTTCCCTTGGGGACAGGCAGTCATTAAGGAGAACAAAGCAATCTGAACTTTAGTGAGTTCAATGAATCAGTCATGTCCTACTCTTTGTGATCCCATGGACTGCAGCATGTCAGGCCTCCCTGTCCATCCCCAACTCCCAAAGTTTGCTCAAACTCAAGTCCATCGAGTCGGTGAAGCCATCCAACCATCTCATCCTCTGTCGTCCCCTTTTCCTCCCGCCTTCAATGTTTCCTGGCATCAGGGTCTTTTCAAATGAGTCCGTTCTTCGCATCAGGTAGCCAAAGTATTGGAGTTTCAGCTTCAGCATCAGTCCTTCCAATGAATATTCAGGATTGATTTCCTTTAGGATTGACTGGTTGGATCTCCTTACAGTCCAAGTTTCTCTCAAGAGTCTTCTCCAGCACCACAGTTCAAAATCATCAATTCTTCAGTGCTCAGCTTTCGTTATAGTTCAAAAACACATCCAAACAATGCTACTGGAAAAAACATAGTTTTGACTAGATGAACATTTGTTGGCAAAGTGATGTCTCTGCTTTTTAATGTGCTATCTAGGTTGGTCATAGCTTTTCTTCCAAGGAGCAAATGTCTTTTAATTTCATGGCTGCAGTCACCATCTGCAGTGATTCTGGAGCCCAAGAAAATAAAGTCTGTCACTGTGTCCATTGTTTCACCATCTATTTGGCATGAAGTGATGGGACCAGATGCCATGATCTTGGTTTTTTGAATGCTGAATTTTAAGCCAACTTTTTCACTCTCTTCTTTCACTTTCATCAAGAGGCTCTTTAGTTCCTCTTCACCTTCTGCAATAAGGGTTGTGTTATTGGCATATATGAGATTATTGATATTTCTCCCAGAAATCTTGATTCCAGCTTGTGCTTCCTCCAGCCCAGCATTTCTCATGATGTACTCTGCATATAAGTTAAATAAGCAGGGTGACAATATACAACTTTGATGTACTCCTTTTACAATTTGGAACCAGTCCATTGTTCCATGTCCAGTTCTAACTGTTGTTTCTTGACCTGCATACAGATTTCTCAGGAGGCAGGTAAGGTGATCTTGTATTATTATCTCTGTAAGAATTTTCCACAGTTTGTTGTGATCCACATGGTCAAAGGCTTTGGTGTAGTCAGTAAGGCAGAAGTAGTGTTTTCTGGAACTCTCTTGCTTTTTCTATGATGCAACATATATTGGCAATTTGATCTCTAGTTCCTCTGCCATTTCTAAATCCAGAGCTTATTTAAAGTTTTCCACTTTACTCCTCCTTCTACCAGAGAAATGAAAGTTTTTTTTTTTCCTTTGATTTTCATAGTGAGAATGCAATGACATTCTTTGAGGTAAGTCTCAAGAAAGTATGGGTGAACTCACAAGACTTTTCTTTTTAAGTTTTTTTTTTTTTTTTTTTTTAATGCGGACCACTTTTTAAGTCTTTATTGAATTTGTTACAATATTGCTTCTGTTTTATGTTTGGTTTTTTGACTGTGAGGCATCTTAGCTCCTAGACCAGGGACTGAACTCAGCCCTGTGCGATGGAAGGCGAAATCTTAGTCACTGGACTGCTAGGGAAGTTCCCCACCTATGAGTTTTTAACTCTCATTCTAGTCAACATTTCATCTCCAGCAGCAATTCAGTTACCCTTTAAGTGTTCCTCACAGGCTATAGCAGAAGCTTTTACTCTTGGTAAACTATGATTATCTGTCTCTCCAGCTTCAGGGTGGTGGTTTGACCTGTGATCTCAATACTCTGATGGATCTAAGAAGAGTTGTTGATTTTCATTTAGTTCAGCTCTTTTTCTTGTGAAACTAGAAGGGCCCCAAAAGTTTTGCAAGTCAGGCTATAAACTAAATTATGAAACTCAGTTTTTAAATGAGTAGACATGTGCGTGCATGCTAAGTTTCTCTGTGCACGTCCAACTCTTTGCGATCCTATGGACCATAGCCCTCCTGGCTCCTCTGTCCATGGAATTCTCCAGGCAAGAATATTTAAGTGAGTTGCCATGATCTCTTCCAGGGGATCTTTCCAACCCAGGGATCAAACTCTCATCTCTTATATCTCCTGCATTGGCAAGCAGGTTTTTTTTTTTTTTTTTTATTATCACTAGTGCCACCTGGGAAGCCCAGAGTTGACATATTTATCAGAAAGAAGAGTTGTATGTAATAAACTCTAAAACCTCTTCATCTGTTTGCTTTTATAATTCTAACAAATATTGCCCCATAAATTCAACAGGTGAAAACCCTTTGTACTATCTTTGACATTGCAGTTTGGAAGCAATATATCTTACAAATAGCTGTGAAAAGAAGACAAGCAAAAAGCAAAGGAGAAAAGGAAAGATATAAGCATCTGAATGCAGAGTTCCAAAGAATAGCAAGAAGAGATAAGAAAGCCTTCCTCAGCAATCAATGCAAAGAAATAGAGGAAAACAACAGAATGGGAAAGACTAGAGATCTCTTCAAGAAAATTAGAGATACCAAGGGAACATTTCATGCAAAGATGGGCTCGATAAAGGACAGAAATGGTATGGACCTAACACAAGCAGAAGATATCAAGAAGTGGTGGTGAGAATACACAGAAGAACAGTACAAAAAAGATCTTCATGTCCCAGATAATCACGATGGTGTGATCACTGACCTAGAGCCAGACATCCTGGAATGTGAAGTTGAGTGGGCCTTAGAAAGCATCACTACGAACAAAGCTAGTGGAGATGATGGAATTCCAGTTGAGCTATTCCAAATCCTGAGAGATGATGCTGTGAAAGTGCTGCACTCAATATGCCAGCAAATTTGGAAAACTCAGCAGTGGCCACAGGACTGGAAAAGGTCAGTTTTCATTCTAATCCCAAAGAAAGACAATGCCAAAGAATGTTCAAACTACTGCACAATTGCACTCATCTCACACACAAGTAAAGTAATGTGCAAAATTCTCCAAGCCAGGTTTCAGCAACATGTGAACCGTGAACTTCCTGATGTTCAAGCTGGTTTTAGAAAAGGCAGAGGAACCAGAGATCAAATTGCCAACATCCGCTGGATCATCAAAAAAGCAAGAGAGTTCCAGAAATACATCTATTTCTGCTTTATTGACTATGCCAAAGCCTTTGACTGTGTGGATCACAATAAACTGTGGAAAATTCTTCAAGAGATGGGAATACCAGACCACCTGACCTGCCTCTTGAGAAACCTGTATGCAGGTCAGGAAGCAACAGTTAGAACTGGACATGGAACAACAGGCTGGTTCCAAATAGGAAAAGGCGTACGTCAGGCTGTATATTGTCACCCTGCTTATTTAACTTATATGCAGAGTACATCACGAGCAATGCTGGGCTGGAAGAAGCACAAGCTGGAATCAAGATTGCCGGGAGAAATATCAGTAACCTCAGATATGCAGATGACACCACCCTTATGTCAGAAAGTGAAGAGGAGCTAAAAAGCCTCTTGATGAAAGTGAAATTGGAGAGTGAAAAAGTTGGCTTAAAACTCAACATTCAGAAAATGAAGATCATGGCATCTGGTCCTATCACTTAATGGGAAATAGATGGGGAAACAGTGGAAACAGTGTCAGACTTTATTTTTGGGGGCTCCAAAAACACTGCAGATGGTGACTGCAGCCATGAAATTAAAAGATGCTTACTCCTTGGAAGGAAAGTTATGTCCAACCTAGATAGCATATTCAAAAGCAGAGACATTACTTTGCCAACAAAGGTTCGTCTAGTCAAGGCTATGGTTTTTCCTGTGGTCATGTATGGATGTGAGAGTTGGACTGTGAAGAAGGCTGAGCGCCGAAGAATTGATGCTTTTGAACTGTGGTGTTGGAGAAGACTCTTGAGAGTCCCTTGGACTGCAAGGAGATCCAACCAGTCCATTCTGAAGGAGATCAACCCTGGGATTTCTTTGGAAGGAATGATGCTAAAGCTGAAACTCCAGTATTTTGGCCACCTCATGTGAAGAGTTGACTCATTGGAAAAGACCCTGATGCTGGGAGGGATTGGGGGCAGGAGGAGAAGGGGACGACAGAGGATGAGACGGCTGGATGGCATCACTGACTCGATGGACGTGAGTCTGAGTGAACTCCGGGAGTTGGTGATGGACAGGGAGGCCTGGCGTGCTGTGATTCATGGGGTCACAAAGAGTTGGATACGACTGAGCGACTGAACTGAACTGAACTGAACCAGTGGGTAGAGGAAACCCTGGATATAACCCACAAGGTAATGCCTTGGTCTCAGCCTCCTGCAGCTCACCACCTGCACTGTGCTCCAGAAAGGCTGTTTCATGGATCTGGATCTCTGCTGCCTCACCTCTGGAATAAGGCAATTGACTCAAATTGCAATTAACAGTAACATTCTGCTATTATAAAGAATGATTCCTTAAAGCTTTCACAACAAAAATGTGCCTAATTTATTGCTCACAATCTTGATTCTTACACATGAAATACTCAGTTGGAATTAAGCAAATAGGTATTTAAATGTCAGCAGTTGATCTGGTACTCTATCTGGCAGCCTTCCATTTTCTGAATGGAACAAAGAGGTCTTACTGGTGCTCTCATTTATTTTAAATATAAGAAATTTAGTTCCGGTGGTTAATAGATATCCTGAAAACTAGACAAATTGACCTCAGTTGAGTAAGATAAGTTTTTTAATAGCTGATTAACTGAAAGGGGAACAAAAGCTATAGATATTAAATATTGATTTTTAGCACTTAATACTCAAATTGTTGAATTTGCCAGTAAATTCAGTCAGAACATGGGAAGTTCAGTCAGCTGGCTATTTATGTTACCCTGCTCTGAAAAATTAGGATTTTTTTTCTTTCTTCACAGAGTTGAACGTATTTTTGTATTAATTGACCAAACAGACTTTATTTTGCTACTGTGTAGTCATGAATGATTCTAGTACTTGCCTTTGTGCAATAAATTGACATTTTCCCTGTACTTTCATGTTCTAATTAATTCAAAACCACTTATTCAATATCCATAGCATGTCAGATACTATTTTAAAGACTAGTAGTAAAGAAATAAAAAGAGATAGGCCAGTCTTCAAGGAGTTCACAGTCTTTTGGGGGACAGAAACAGCCTGGTGAAAGTAAATCTTTGAAAATCTTATCTAGCTGTGTTACTACAGCTATGTAATTGATTTGAGAGTTATCAACATACAGATGGTAAATGCAAATAGGCATGTGGATGAGCTTTACCAGAGAATGAAACTTAAAAATCCCCAACAGTTAAAGAGTTTCAGGGAGAGGAAAAAAAAAATCCTGAAAAGAAAAAACCGGGAAGTAATTATAAAACTAAAATTCTGACTTTGTTTGGATTCCATAAGAACACCCCAAGACAAGGTTTGAGTAGGAGGAATTTAGCTGGTACATGATCCAAGATGTAGCAGTAGAGGAGTATAAGAGGTGAGACAGAGAAGAGAAGAAAGCCAGTAAAGTTTGTTTTTAGTTATGAGCAACTGAAGCTTAATTTCACTGTGAAGCTCTTGGACCCAGTGTAGACATGTGTGGCAGAAATGTTTTGGTTGAGGGGTGAATGAACCCAAATATTTATATACCAATTGCTATTAGTCATTGTCTAGGGGCATTTTCGGAGAAGGCAATGGCACCCCACTCCAGTACTCTTGCCTGGAAAATCCCATGGATGGAGGAGCCTGGAAGGCTGCAGTCCATGGGGTCGCTGAGGGTCGGACACGACTGAGTGACTTCCCTTTCACTTTTCACTTTCATGCATTGGAGAAGGAAATGGCAACCCACTCCAGTGTTCTTGCCTGGAGAATTCCAGGGATGGGGGAGCCTGGTGGGCTGCCGTCTATGGGGTGGCACAGAGTTGGACACAACTGAAATGACTTAGGGGCATTTTCAGGGGCTAATTCTCTGGAGGTGCTGGCTTGTCATATGCACAGTAAGAGTGGATTCTGGTGGTCAGGCAAAAGAGTGTCATGTGCTGGTGGTTGTCATGTCAAATCTGCACTGTCATGCATGTAAATTTTAAGTGCTTAAGACTTGGGGATGGAGTATTAACAGCACCTGCTACAATCAATCCTAAAGGAAATCAACCCTGAAAATTCATTGGAAGGATTGATGCTGAAGCGGAAGCACCAATACTTTGGCTACCTGATGTGAAGAGCTCAGTCATTGGAAAAGATCCTGATGCTGGGAAATATTGACGGCAGGAGGAGAAGGGGATGAGAGAGGATGAGATTGTTGGATGGCATCACCGACTCGATGGACATGAGTTTGAATAGGGGAGCCTGGCATGCTGCAATCCCTGGAACTGCAGAGTCAGACACAACTTGTGACTGAACAACAAAAAAACCAGTTTAGTGCCATGAAAAGCAAGGGAAGAATTACTGGAAGGAAGATGTATTAAAGAACATCGCAAAAGACTGATGGATAAGTGAAAGAACTGAGAATGGGCCACAAGTCAAGGGGAGGATGCTCATAGAAATGGAAAAAATAGACATAAACAAAAGTAGATAGAGAATGAATAATTGATAGAGTAAGGTGCAGGAGAAGATGGAATGATGTGTGTGAATATTTATAACTAATACTCAAAATGTACACAATGGAAAATTAAATGAATTTATTAAAAATAGAAATATCTTTTCATGACGAATTTATAAATCAACTTATCCCAGAGATTCTTCTTGAACTACCAAATCTGGTTTAAGTGCCACTTCTTTTCTTTACAATGCACCTTTTGCTTATGTTACTACGGAATTTACACACAAACTCCAAATCATTTATTTGCTGCTTATGTGGGGTTGGTATCAGGCACAGAGAGAAGTTAGAACTCTGGTTCATTTGAGCTATAAAGCATTGAATTACTCTGTGTCCAGCAATCTTAGGACATAGGAATAGAAACTGAACCAGCATCCCAGGGAATATAAACCCGATCAGTGTCCATTCCAATCTGAGGTCAATCACATCCTTGATGTTTTTTCCTAACATACTGATGAGCTGTTGTATTGCAGCTCATCATCAGAATACAGAATGACTTCTTCTGAGCAATTACATTTTTCCAAAACAGGCTCTAGATGGAGATATTCATCTATTGTTCTTTTTTTTTCCCCAACAGTTGAGGTTGGGGAACAATATACTCAACAGCTAAAAAAAGTAAATTAGAATTTTTAAGTCATTTTTAAATCTCTCAAAGACTCAGAAATGATTTAGAACATTATTTCAGGCAGATAAGATAGGAAAAATATTTTTGAATTGTTAATCTGGATAATTTATAAAAATAAGACATTGCTGTATGCTATCTCTTTCTATAAATGTACATTTTCTTAAGAAAATACAAATCAATTGCCTTTTTATATAAAAGATATTTAATCAGAATTACAAAGGAGTAAAAACATTTCAATTTAGTTTTCAAAATCAGCATGCTATAAACAGCAATGAGAAATAGCAAAGTCAATCCACAAAAGGAGAAAAAAAAAGGCAGATTTTACAGCTGTTCTTGTATAGATCTTAACATTTAGGTAAGGCTTAAGGATTTAGTGAAAGTGATAGTTGCTCAGTTGAGTCTGACTTTTTATGACCCCATGGACCGTGGCCTGACCTGCAAGGCTTCTCTGTCCATGGAATTCTTCAGGCAAGAATATTGGAGTGAGTAGCCGTTCCCTTCTCCAGGTGAATCTTCCTGACCCAGGGATTGAACTCAAGTCTCCTGCATTTACCATCTGAGCCACCAGGGAAGCCTTAACGATTTATTGTTATTATTATTGTTTTTGTTGTTAAATAATGATATGCATGATTTTCCCAGTGAATGGGCTGTTCTGCATCCTGAGAACATATCTTTAGGGCAGGGTTGAGAAAGAAAAGAAAAAGTAACTTGGGCCCTAGAGAGAGTCACTGAGCAATGGAAGAAAACAGAACCAACTCCTGATACACTGGGCGAGCATGAACTCTTCTGAGGTTCTGTTTTCACTGTTGTTAAACAGGGAAAATTTTTTTCTGCTGTACCTGTCTTGTAGACTAACTAAGGTCAGCAAAGAAAATGACTGGAGAGGCATGGAGGGGAATCATGTTGCACAGGATTCACTCTGATTGAAGCTTCTAATCCTGGTCTCCTACACTGGGCTCCTTTCCTACTGGTACTCAGTGATGGGGGAACTCGTCTTGGGCCTGGAGTGCTTTAAGTTGAGCTTGATCAACACAGATGCTAAAGACATATACTTGCTTACACATTTGTATGCTTGTGACTAGGTTAGTGCCTGTGACTTTACCACAAGAAACTATTGGAAATTTTCTAACCGCTATCTTAAATGAAAAAAGAATCCACTGAAATTTTGCATAAATCATGATAGGCATCTTGAGGTCACTCTATGGAAGCATTTACACAAGGCTAACATCATTCAGTTGTACCAGCATTGACTCCAAAGTTTCTGAACCCTGAATTCTTTGCTTTTCATTGTAAAGCTATGGCTTTCATTCTTTCAGTGATGGAAACTTTTTTCTCATCCTTTCCATCTATGAGAAGAGCTCCAGCTTCCTTCCCCTCTCCCCTTCTTCAGATCAGGAGATATAGAAGATGTGTTCACAACTCTTTCCACATGAGACACCTGAGATCTTTTGTTTGACTCTTTCAAGATAAGTCCCCTCTGAGTCTTAGATAGACATCTCAACCTTAGCCAAAACAAAATGGACAAGTTTTCTAGATTTGTTGTAAAATGAAAGATGACACTCTCAAGAAGATAAGACCATCTACCCTCAGCTAGCCAAAGGCAGGCATACCTCAGAATTGAGCATCTTGAAGTGAGCATTTTTTACTGTGCTACTTTAGGGATGTCAGTTGAGCATTGAAGACCTATCACTTGACCAAGATTAAACACCAGTACAGGCACAATGCCTAGCCTGTCTTCCCACTCTGTCAAGATTTCATAGAACACTCCAAAGTAGTTCTTCAGCAACTGAAGGATCATTCTTAAGAATCTTTCTGTAAGATGTTAATTCCCTGAGCACATCATCAACTTGCTTCTGCCCCATGTGGGGTGGGGTTGAGATATTCTTACCTGGCAAAGTGGTAACACAATAAAAAGCAGAAAGACAATATAATTTGAGATTAAATAATTCCATAAATGACAATCAATTGAAAATCTTTTTTTTTTTTTTTTCCACTGGAGACACAATGAAAGCATATAAAATGTAATGTAAAGTATGAAGATCACTCTTGGAACTTATGAACTATGTGAAGTTTCAGGGTGTTTGATGGGGGTATCAATTACACTGTGGACTGCCTGACAGCAAAGTGAATTCTATTATGGAGTTATCATTACTATGTTGCAAAAAAGAGTACTGTTAGCTAAGTTAGGAATATTCAGTCAAATCATCAGTCAGTTAAGTTCAGTCTCTCAGTTGTGACCAACTCTGTGACCCCATGGATGGCAGCACGCCAGGCCTCCCTGTCCATCACCAACTCCTGGACTTTGCTCAAACTCATGTCCATCAAGTTGGTGATGCCATCCAACCATCTCATCCTCTGTCATCCCACCTTCAATCTTTCCCAGCATCAGGGTCTTTTCAAATGAGTCAGATTTTTGCATCAGGTGGCCAAAGTATTGGAATTTTAGCTTTAGCATCAGTCCTTCCAATAAACACCCAGGACTGATCTCCTTTAGGATGGACTGGTTGGATCTCCTTGCAGTCCAAGGGGCTCTCAAGAGTCTTCTCCAACACCACAGCTCAAAAGCATCAGTTCTTCAGCATTCAGCTTTCTTTATAGTCCAATTCTCACATCCATACATGACTACTGGAAAAACCATACCTTTGACTAGATGGATCTTTGTTGGCAAGGTAATGTCTCTGCTTTTTAATATGCTGTCTAGGTTGGTTATAGCTTTTCTTCCGAGAAGCAAGTGTCTTTTAATTTCATAGCTGTAGTCACCAACTGCAGTAAAGTTGGAGCCAAAAAAAAAAAAAAAAAAGAAAATCTGTCACAGTTTCCATTGTTCCCCCATCTACTCGCCATGAAGTGATGGGACCAGATTCCATGATCTTAGTTTTCTGAACTTTGAGTTTTAAGCCAACTGTTTCACTCTTCTATTTCACTTTCATCAAGAAGCTCTTTAGTTCTTCTTTGCTTTCTGCCATAGGGGTGGTTGATCTGCATATCTGAGGTTATTAATATTTCTCTCAGAAATTTTGATTCCAGCTTGTGCTTCATTCAGCCCAGCATTTTGCATGACGTACTCTGCATATAAGTTAAATAAGAAGGCTGACAATATATGACCTTGATGTACTCCTTTCCCGATTTGGGACCAGTCTGTTGTTCCATGTCCAGTTCTAACAGTTGTTTCTTGACCTGCATGAAGATTTCTCAGGAGACAGGTAAGGTGGTCTGGTATTCCCATCTCTTTAAGAATTTGCCAAAGTTTGGTGTGATCTACACAGTCAAAGGCTTTGGCGTATTCAATAAAACAGAAGTAGATATTTTTCTGGAACTCCCTTGCTTTTTTGATGATCCAACAGATGTTGGCAATTTGATTTCTGGTTTCTCTGCCTTTTCTAAATCCAGCTTGAACATCTGGAAATTCATGGTTCTTATACTGTTGAAGCCTGGCTTGGAGAATCCTAAGCTTTACTTTGCCACTGTGTGAAATGAGTGCAACTGCATGGTAGTTTGAAAATTCTTTGGCATTGCCTTTCTTTGGGATTAGAATGAAAACTGACATTTTCCAGTCTTGTGGCCACTGCTGAGTCTTCCAAATTTGCTGGCATGTTGAGTGCAGCACTTTCACAGCATCATCTTTCAGGATTTGAAATAGCTCAACTGGAATTCCACCCCCTCCACTAGCTGTGTTCGTAGTGGTGCTTTCTAAGTCCCACTTGACTTCACATTCCAAGATGTCTAGCTCTAGGTCAGTGATCACACCATCATGATTATCTGGGTTGTGAAGATCTTTTTTGTATAGTTCTCCTGTGTATTCTTGCCACCTCTTCTTAATATCTTCTGCTTCTGTTAGTCCATACCATTTCTGTCCTTTCTTGAGACCATCTTTGCATGAAATTTTCCCTCGGTATCTCTAATTTTCTTGAATAGATCTCTCATCTTTCCCATTTTATTGTTTTCCTCTATTTCTTTGCATTGATCTCTGAGGAAGACTTTCTTATCTCTCCTTGCTATTCTTTGGAACTCTGCATTCAAATGGGTGTATTTTTCCATTTCTCCTTTGCCTTTCACTTCTCAGCTATTTGTAAGGCCTCCTTAGATAACCATTTTGCCTTTTTGCATTTCTTTTCTTGGGGATGGTCTTGATCACTGCCTCCTGTACAATGTCAGAAACTTCAGTCCATAGTTCTTCAGGCATTCTGCCTATCAGATCTAGTCCCTTGAATCTATCTGTCACTCCCACTGTATAATCATGAGGGATTTGATTATTGCAAGTCATAATTTCAATTAATTTGAACTGAGTTAGCTGATAATCCATTTAATAACTTTAGATGAATTAGATCTGTACCTTTTGGCCTTTTATTGGGACTTGGTTGCTTCCTAGAAGGGTTTAAGGAAGTCTCATCCAACATATTATCACCATTCAGCCCATTTAACCAAGACTTATGATTTAATGTCTTGGTGTCTCATGGCTTGGATAGGTACATGTGCTATGCAAGGTAGTTAGCTGATAAGACTTTCCAAGGAGCATTTGCCCTGGACAATTCACCAAGGGTCAATGTCTGACTTCAGTTCTGGGGTTTTGGAAGATAGATTTTTATCAGTACCCTTAACACCAGGGATGAATGAACTCAACAACTAGAATCAAAGGACTAACGTAAACTCAGCTCCTATTGAATTTGCTGAATTTACTGAAATTCACAGAGGAACCCAATAAGCAGAAAATGATTGCAACAGTGCTGTAAAAGTTGTTATACACAGGGAGGCCTTTGTAGCACTCTTTGGACTGTAAGCAGAATATCCAGGACAGACCCAGCATAGCAGTAGAAGCTCAATTCCTGGAAATAAGAAAGTTGTGAACCTAACACCTTGATCTGTTTTCCTGATCTTGAAAAGCCAACTAACTTTTCTCTCCCTTTGTTACATAATCTGCAAAAGTGGACAGTGGGCGAAGCACCAAAGGTGACGTTATCTGAGAGTACAAAGTGCTAAAATAATTAGACTCAGGAGATTGCTCTGTTCAAAGAAGTTTCAGTTTCCCAGAACTCTAGCTAGTAAGATTGTTCTTATCCTTTTCATGCTGGCATTTGACTTTCTGAGATAGAAAAAACTTTCTCACTTTTACCTGAGGAAGGCTAGGGGTGAGTTAGGATTTTCTTTCTGCCTCACCTAGGTTGATGCTAAGTCAGTACAAGGAACAGCAGGGTTGAATTGTTTGTTTAGAGCAGATTGGGCAAGCCCATGGGCTAAACATATGTGTATTATTCAAATGCAGTGATTTTATTTTATTTTTTTACACATTATGATACTGAGATGTGATACATAGAAGGCTAATTATAAAATTATAGATCTCAGACAAACACATACGTCTACATATCCATATTACTGACCAGAATGCTGGGTATCTATTATACTTTTTCTTATCACTTTGAATGGTAAATTGAACATCACTCCATCAGCTGGACACAATCACACATTCATGGCCTGTTGGCTCTATGTGTTGTCCAAAGATCTCGAGACAGAAACTGAGTTTTCTTTCTTCATTTGGAGTGTAATTCACTATTTTCTGTGTTTTTTTTGTGTGTGTGTGTGTGTTTTTATTTTTGTGACCTTGTTTTTCTGTCATCATTTTGTGTTCTGATGAACATTTTGACTCATAGGATATGCATGTGGCCACACTGGAAGTTTTGCAAAATGCTAGGTCAATGACATTAGAATAGTTATATAAAGATATTTAGTTATATATAACTAAATATATATCAATATATATTATGTATACACACACGCGCGCGCGCGTGCGTGCGCGCACACACACACACACACACATATAACAGCTATTCAAGGCAAAGTGAGCATAATCAAAGAACTATTTTAGGAAGCAGATGGTCAAAATCAGCCTGCAGACTGAGACTGTAGGAAGTTGTTTGGATAGAAGGCATTTCATCAGAGGAAGTTACCAATGATGAAAGAAACAGAAAAGAAATGAGACAATAGCCAGAGACATGACGTGATTCTAAGTGTATGTTGCCTGGATGTATTTCCAAGGGGCCTGTGCTTTGATCTTACAATGCAAGTTCACTTAACAATTGCATTTCCAGGAGAATTTTCTAGTCCTACTGCTGTATTATCATAAACATGCATTCTGACTCCAGTTTCAGTATGAAGATGAGGGGTTTCCCTACTACCAAGCAACTCTTGGACAAGAGCCAGGTATTCTACAATTCAACTCAGTTTGACACTAGGCTTCTCTGGTGGCTCAAACAGTAAAGAATCTGCCTTCAAGGTGGGAGACCAGGGCTCAATCCCAGGTCGGGAAGATCCCCTGGAGAAGAAAATGGCAATCCACTCAAGTATTCTCGCCTGGAAAATCCCATGGACAGAGGAGCCTGGCAGGCTAGAGTCCATGCGGTCTCAAGGAGTCAGACACAGCTGAGTGACTAACAGTTTCACTTGGAGATAACATCAGATTTCATAGGTAAAGGGCTTAGTCCCACTAGAATGCCCACCAGACAACATTTACAAGCTTCTTTGGTTGTTGCCTGAGCTTCTGACAAACTGGCTACATACTGCAGGTTCCTAGAAGCCCCACCTTGAGTTCTGTTAATTTGTTAGAGCAGTTCACAGAACTCAGGAAAGTTGCTTACTCAGTAGGTTACTGGTTTATTACAAAGGATATTAAAGGATCCATATCAATAGCCAGATGAAGAGATACATAGGGTGAAGTCCTGAACAAAAGAACTTCTGTTATCATGGAGTTTGGGGCCCAACATGAGGGCACCAAGAAGCATTCTGGTTCACCAACCTGGAAAATCTTTGCATCCTCTTCTTTGGTTTTTATTCAAGCTTCATTACATAATATTTAATTGCTAAATTGTGTCTGACTCTTTATGACCCCATGGACTAGAGCCTGCCAGGCTACTCTGTCCATGGGATTTCCCAGGCAAGAATACTGGAGTGGGTTCCATAGGCATGCTTGATTCACAACTGGTGATTGATTCAACCTCTAGCCCTTCTCCCCTCCCCTGAAATTTGCAGCCCTCTGTCGGTTGGTTCTCTTGGCAACCAGTTCCCATCCTTAGGTGATTTCCAAAAGTCACCTCATTAACATAAACACAGTTGTTTCGGAAAGGGGTTTATTATGAATAAGACAACACCCATTTCATTTTTATAGCTCTGAAGCAATCTCAAGAACTTAGGACTAGAGACCAAATGTTAGAATAAAAGATAACACCATTACTCTTAGATCTGAAAATTCCAAGGGTTTTGGAAGCTATGAGCCAGGAACTGTGGATGAAAGCTAAATACATTTTTCTTATTATAAATCACAATGTCACAGTGAAGTGACTTGCAGAATGTTAAGGTAAAGAACATGGGTCTGGAATCAGATAGACCTGGACTTGAATATGGCATCAAAATGTATTAACTGTGACTTCAGATAAATTGTTTAATCTCTCCAAGTAGCTTCTGTGGAGCAGCATCTGCTCAGGACAGCAGCACTAATACTCCAAGTAGAAGAGAATATTGGTGGCTGTAGTTTTGAGTCTCAGAATGGTGATCAGTTGAAGGGGTTGCCTCACCCAAGGTTGCATTTCTTCTCTGGGGCAGCCTGTCTGCAATGATTGTTTGATGCACAAGTACAGAGTCTTCCCTCTGGCTTTGACCTGGGAAAATCTGAAAGACTATCCCAGTTCCAGAGCTTCTCATGGGGTCATCTGAGACCTGGTTGAGGAGAATCACAGGTCAACTTCTTCCTTTGCCCACATTATACATTTATATATTTACTGAATGTAAATATTTGTCTCAAATATTACCTATACTTGCAACCCTTCTTTTTTTAATTTTAAATTTATTTATTTTAATTGGAGGCTAATTACTTTACAATATTGTATTGGTTCTGCCACACATCAACATGAATCCACCACGGGTGTACACGTGTTCCCCATCCTGAACCCCCACCACCTCCCTCCCTGTACCATCCCTCCGGGTCATCCCAGTGCATCAGCCCCAAAAGAGACACAGATGTATAGAACCCTTCTTTGAGTATTTATTCCCTTTAACAGTATTGACCATGTCACAGTTATGAATGTAATTTAAATATGATAATTCATAGAAAGCATATCAACCACTTCCTAAGACAGAATAAGTGAAACAAACTCTGTAACAAACTGAAAGAAATTTACTACCCAGATTTTCTTTCTACCATCACCTTTCTTTTCTACCTTTGTTACCACCAAGCTTTCAAATAGCTCTTTTGTGTCTGCCAATGTCTTTTCCTTTCCAGATACTGCTCTTAACTCATTGCCATCTACTTTTTGTTTGCTTGTTTTGAATTTCCATGTAGTACTCTGGTTTTTTCCTGTGGAATAAGGCTTAACAAAAGTCCCAATATATGTGTTTTTTGACATCTGGGTTGATGCAGCAGTACCTCAACTGGTCTAGTCACGAGTTAACTTCACTTTGCTCCTGGGAATGAGGTTTCTTAGGCAGGCAACCCTCCTTATCATGGGAACCAAATATAGTTCCTGTTTATTTCTGAGTAGCAAGATAGCCCATCAGTGCAGGTCAGTCCAGTAGCTCAGTTGTGTCCGACTCTATGTGACCCCAGGAACTGCAGCATGCCAGGCCTCCCTGTCCATCACCAACTCCCGGAGTCTATGCAAATTCATGTCCATTGAGTTGGTGATGCCATCCAACCATCTCATCCTCTGTAGTCCCCTTCTCCTCCTGCCCTCAATCATTCCCAGCATCAGGGTCTTTTCAAAGGAGTCAGATTTTTGCATCAGGTGGCCAAAGTACTGGAGTTTCAGCTTCAACATCAGTCCTTCCAATGAATACCCAGGACTGATCTCATTTAGGATGGACTGGTTAGATCTCCTTGCGGTCCAAGGGACTCTCAAGAGTCTTCTCCAACACCACAGTTCAAAAGCATCAATTCTTCAGCGTTCAGCTTTCTTTATAGTCCAACTCTCACATCCATACATGACTATTGGAAAAACCATAGCCTTGACTAGATGGACCTTTGTGGACAAAGTAATGTCTCTGCTTTTTAATATGCTGTCCAGGTTGGTCATAACTTTCCTTCCAAGGAGTAAGTGTCTTTTAATTTTATGGCTGTAGTCACTATCTGCAGTGATTTTAGGGCCCCCCATAATAAAGCCAGCTTCTGTTTCCCATCTATTTGCCATGAAGTGATGGGACTGGATGCCATGATCTTAGTTTTCTGAATGCGGAGCTTTAAGCCAACTTTTTCACTCTTCTCTTTCACTTTCGTCAATAGACTCTTTAGCTCTTCTTCACTTTCTGCCATAAGGGTGGTGTCATGTGCATATTTGAGGTTATTGATATTTCTCCCAGCAATCTTGATTCCAGCTTGTGCTTCTTCCAGCCCAGCGTTTCTCATGATGTACTCTGCATAGAAGTTAAATAAGCAGGGTGACAATATACAACGTTTTCATACTCCTTTTAACATTTGGAACCAGTTTGTTGTTCCATGTCCAATACTAACTGTTGCCTTGTGACCTGCATACAGGTTTCTCAAGAGGTAGGTCAGGTGGTCTAGTATTCCCATCTCTTTCAGAATTTTCCACAGTTTATTGCGATCCACACAGTCAAAGGCTTTGGCATAGTCAATAAAGCAGAAATAGATGTTTTTTTGGAACTCTCTTGCTTTTTCCATGATCCATCAGATGTTGGCAATTTGATCTTTGGTTCCTCTGCCTTTTCTAAATCCAGCTTGAACATCTGGAAGTTCACAGTTCATGTATTGCTGAAGCCTGGTTGGAGAATTTTGAGTATTACTTTACTAGCATGTGAGTGAATGCAATTGTGCAGTAGTTTGAGCATTATTTGGCATTGACTTTCTTTGGAATTGGAAAGAAAACTGACCTTTTCCAGTGCTGTGGTCACTGTTGAGTTTTCCACATTTGCTGGCATATTGAGTGCAGCACTTTCACAACATCATCTTTTTGGATTTGAAAGAGCTCAACTGGAATTCCATCACCTCCCCAGCTTTGTTCGTAGTGATGCTTTCTAAGGCCCACTCAACTTCACATTCCAGGATGTCTGGCTCTAGGTGAGTGATCACACCATTGTGATTATCTCAGACATGAAGATCTTTTTTGTACAGTTCTTGTGTGTATTCTTGCCACCTCTTCTTAATATCTTCTACTTCTGTTAGCTCCATACCATTTCTGTCCTTTATTGAGCCCATCTTTGCATGAAATGTTCTCTTGGTATCTCTAATTATCTTGAATAGATCTCTAGTCTTTCCCATTCTATTGTTTCCCTCTGTTTCTTTGCATTGATCACTGAGGAATGCTTTCTTATCTCTCCTGCTATTCTTTGGAACTCTGCATTCAAGTGGGTATATCTTTCCTTATTTCCTTTGCTTTTCACTTCTCTTCTTTCCACAGCTATTTGTAAGGCCTCCTCAGACAGCCATATTGCTTTTTTTGCATTTCTTTTTCTTGGGGATGGTCTTGATCCCTGTCTTTTGTACAATGTCACAAACCTCCGTCCATAGTTCATCAGGCACTCTGTCTATCAGATCTAGTCCCTTAAATCTATTTCTCACTTCCACTGTATCATCGTAAGGGATTTGATTTAGGTCATACCTCAATGGTGTAGTGGTTTTCCCTACTTTCTTCAATTTAAGTCTTAATTTGGCAATAAGGAGTTCATGATATGAGCCACAGTCAGCTCCTGGTTTTGTTTTTTTCTCACTGTATAGAGTTTCTCCATCTTTGGCTGCAAAGAATATAATCAATCTGATTTTGGTGTTGGCCATCTGGTGATGTCCAGGTGTAGAGTCTTCTCTTGTGTTGTTGGAAGAGAGTGTTTTCTATGACCAGTGCATTCTCTTGGCAAAAGTCTTTTAGCCTTTGCCCTGCTTCATTCTGTATTCCAAGGCCAAATTTGCCTGTTACTCCAGGTGTTTCTTGACTTCCTACTTTTGCATTTCAGTCCCCTATAATGAAAAGGACATTTTTTGGGGGTGTTTGTTCTAAAAGGTCTTGTAGGTCTTCATAGAACTACTCAGCTTCAGCTTTTTCAGTGTTGCTGGTCAGGGCATTGGCTTGATTACCGTGGTATTGAATGGTTTGCCTTGGAAAGAACAGAGATCTTTCTGTCATCTTGGAGATTGCATCCAAGTACTGCATTTCAGACTCTTTTGTTGACTATGATGGCTACTCAATTTCTTCTAAGGGATTCCTGACCACAGTAGTAGATATAATGGTCATTTGAGTTAAATTCACCCATTCCAGTCCATTTTAGTTTGCTGATTCCTAGAATGTCGACATTCACTCTTGCCATCTCTTGTTTGACCACTTCCAATTTGCTTTGATTCTAGGACCTAACATTCCAGGTTCCTATGCAATATTGCTCTTTACAGCATCAGGTCTTGCTTCTATCACCAGTCACAACCACAACTGGGTTGTTGTTTTTGCTTTGGCTCCATCCCTCCATTCTTTCTGGAGTTATTTCTCCACTGATCTCCCGTAGCATATTGGGCAGCTACTGACCTGGGGAGTTCCTGTTTCAGTATCCTATCTTTTTGCCTTTTCATACTGTTCATGGGGTTCTCAAGGCAATAATACTGAAGCAGTTTGCCATTCCATTCTCCAGTGGACCCCATTCTGTCAGACCTCTCCACCATGATCCATTCATCTTCGGTGGCCCCACACGGCACGGCTTAGTTTCAGCTATCCCATGGCATTATTCAAATAAGCTGATCACACCCTCCTGTGGGAACCAGGATTCACCCCACCGGTCCTCTCTCATTGTTCACTCTGTTGCTGATTGTAGACTCCTGTGGTCCTGCATGGTGCACAGTGTCCTCCTCTCCTAGGATATGAGTGTATGTGGCTAATAATTTGCTGTCATTCTCATCTGTTCAGTGTCAGCTGTTGTGTGTTTGGCCATTCTATAATCTCAAGACAGGAATCCATTCTTCACCAAGAAGTTGAATAAGAGGTGATTAAACCACTCTGCTAAATGAAATGGGCTCTTTTCAATGGCCTACTTCATTGTTATAAACTTTTATTTTAAGATAAGTATTTTTAAATAAGGTTCCAGTAAGTTTTAGAATTACTGTTTGTGGAATAACACAGGTATATCAACCATTGGCATTTTAATTTCAACAATTGTATCCTTGGTTACTTCTGTAGTTCTTTGGTCACCTAGGACCCTAAATTCCCACTCTACTCTGTCCCTAAATATTATTCTCCATGTTGACACATTATGAATTGTGAATGCCTAAAGCCTGCTTAGTGAAACTGAGGTGAGTTCAGCATTTGAGTCAAAACACAAGGGTTCAATGAATTTGTTACCTCAATGATCAGGATATACTCCCAGCTATCAAATTCAACTTTTATCTAAGGCTTTATTCTGTCTATATCTCCCACTCACTTACATGTTTCACTTATCCCTTTTAAATTATTGATAATTACTCTCAAATATACCTTTCTATTTTGGCTTCATTTCTCAGGGGCAGCTTTATATTTCCAAATACTGGATGCATAGTTCAGATGAATGTCCTGCCATTGATTCCAGTTCTACATTTTAAGTAAATTTGTTTTATTCAACATAATATTCTTCTATGTCTGTGGCTTACTTACTCCTAATAGTTGGTTTTCTTCACCTACATTTCCCAGCCCCCTTTGTGGATATGTTGGAGCCATACTAGTTTGGTCAATGGGCAGTGAGCAGAAGTTAGGTAGGTGTATTTTCTGAATCAGGCAATTAAGAACCAGTATCTTTCTTTTTTTCCCCATAGTGCCTTGGAATCTAAATGTTCCTGATGGTGCAGCTATTATAAGAAGGAGAGCATCTGCCCCACACCTGAACTTACCAGAATGTGAAATAACCCTTTGTAGACTTAAGCTACTGAAATTTTCATATTTACTTGTTTCCAAGATTTAAAGACTAATAAGACTCCCTAGCTGGGAACTGTGTGAACCTGGAGTAATTGTTTACTATTCAAAGAAAGCAGGGACTCTGCCATAGCACATTATTTACATGCAGAGATGTGACTGTAATACATCTCATCTATTTTTAAGTTTGCTCTTATTTAAAATTGAAGTACAGTTGATGAACACTATTGTATAAGTTACAGGTACACAATATAGTGATTCACATTTTTTAAAGCTTGTACTCCATTTGTAGTTGTTATAAAATATTGGCTATATCCCCCATGTTGCACAATGTATACTTATATTAATAGCTTATTTTGTACATAATATTTTGTACCTATTAATTCCCTATCCTTTTTACCCTTCCTTTCTCCCTTCTCTCCACTGGTAACCACTAGTTTGTTCTCTATATCTGTGAGTCTGTTTCTTTTTGTTATATCCATTAGTTTGCTGTACTTTTTACCTCATATATTTTTAGATGAATTTACAAATCCAAATTTTCATATGAAATCACTTAATTTTTAAATATTGAATCAAATTTTAAATCACTATTTGGTCCACACAAAAGTCTATGGGCTATATTCTGCTCATGGGACACTTGTTTGCAATTAATAAACAAGTTATCTTTGAGTCTTCCTCAGCTCCGGTATAATATGATCCTATACTCTGAGAAAATAACACTGCATCCATTGGTTCATGCTGCTGCTGCTGCTGCTAAGTCGCATAGACGGCAGCCCACCAGGCTCCCTCATCCCTGGGATTCTCCAGGCAAGAACACTGGAGTGGGTTGCCATTTCCTTCTCCAATGCATAAAAGTGAAAGTGAAGTCGCTCAGTCATGTCCGACTCTTAGCGACCCCATGGACTCCAGCCCACTAGGCTCCTCCGTCCATGGGATTTTCCAGGCAAGAGTACTGGAGTGGGGTGCCATTGCCTTCTCTGCCATTGGTTCATACATTGTTTCAAAATAATATTAAAGAACTGATTTTATTTTATCATAACCAAGCTCTAAAAACAATGAAAAATAAAAATCCACACAGTGGTTTCTTATTTTCCACCCTTATATACTTCAATTCTTCTTTTTGCTATTCAGAACTCTCTCTGATACAGAGTTGTGTGGTCTTGAAATCTTGTAATACCCATTCTAGGCAACCTTTCTTGATAACTACAGTCATCTCTAGACCACTTTTATTTTGAGTATTGAAGCATTTATGGTTCAGAACACACATGTTTCCTTTAAATACATTATCATGTATTTAACAGTAAAGTACTATGTCAAATACTTCAGCATTCTCCCAAATAAGATTGAGGGCCAGGCTATTTCTTGACTCATGCCACTTTGATAGTTCTCAAAGTGCTCAGCCTTATTCTTCAGCAGTATTTAACAAATATTCTTGTTTCACTTAGACTTCTAGTGCTGAAGATTGGATCACTCTAGTACTCCTCAAGCACAAATGTATTTGGTAATACTCTTTAGTATGAATAGGTGGGATCATAGCTTGCAAGAAACCCATGTCTTGTAGAAGCAGATGGAGGGGGAGAGAGAAAGAGATTAGCAACGGGGTTTAAAGGTACACAAAAGAGAGGTTAGAGGGACAGGAAAGTACTGGGGACAGGACAGGGCTGGGAGCTGGGAGGTCTGTAGGTCAAGCAACTTAAAAAAAATCACTTTATAAGTGTACAGTTGATTTATAGCTGTGTTAAATTCTATTATACAGCAAAGTAATTCAGTTATATATATAAATCTACACATACATATGTATATGTATATATATATATGTATATATATATATATATATATTTCCTCATATTCCTTTCCATTATGATTTACCACAGGAGTTTGGATATGTGGATAATTCTTCAAGAGATGGGAATACCAGGCCAACCTTACCTGCCTTCTGAGAAATCTATATGCAGGTCAAGAAGCAACAGTTAGAACCAGACATGGAAAAACAGAATGGTTCCAAACTGGGAAAAGAGTACAGTTTTAGAAAGGAAATTTTATAAAGGAAAGGTGTCAAGGTGGTATATTGTATATTGTCATCCTGCTTATTTAACTTATATGTAGAGTACATCATGTGAAATGCCAGGCTGGATGAAGCACAAGCTGGGATCAAGATTTCTGGGAGAAATATCAATAACCTCAGATATGCAGATGATACCACCCTTACGGCAGAAAGTGAAGAGGAACTAAAGAGCCTCTTGATGAAAGTGAAAGAAGAGAGTGAAAAAGTTGGCTTAAAACTCAACATTCAGAAAACTAAGATCATGGCATCTGGTCCCATCACTTCATGGCAAATAGATGGGTAAACAGTGGAAACAGTGACGGATTTTATTTTCTTGGGCTCTAAAATCACTGCAGATGTAACTGCAGCCATGAAATTAAAAGACGCTTGCTCCTTGGAAGAAAAGCTATGACCAACCTAGACAGCACATTAAAAAGCAGAGACATTACTTTGCCAACAAATATCTGTCTAGTCAAAACTATGGTTTTCCCAGAAGTCATGTATGGATTTGAGAGTTGGACTATAAAGAAAGCTAAGCACTGAAGAACTGATGCTTTTGAACTGTGGTGTTGGAGAAGATCCTTGAGAGTCCCTTGGACTGCAAGGAGAAAGTCCATCCTAAAGGAAATCAATCCTGAATATTCATTGGAAGGGCTGATGCTGAAGCTGAAACTCCATTTCTTTGGCCATCTCATGCAAAGAACTGACTCATTGGAAAAGACCCTGATACTGGGAAAGATTGAAGGCAGAAGGAGAAGGGGATGACAGAGGATAAGATGGTTGGATGGCATCACCAACTTGATGGACATGAGTTTGAGCAAGGTTCGGGAGTTGGTGATGGACAGGGAAGCCTGGAGTGCTGCAGTCCATAGGATCGCAAAGAGTTGGACACGACTGAGCTACTGAACTGAACTTGGATATACTTCCCTATACAGAAGACCTTGTTGTTTATCTATTCTGTACATAATAGTTTGCATCTACTAATCTCAAACTCCCAATCCATGTCTCCTCCAGCCCTCTTCCCTTGACAACCACAAGTCTATTCTCTACATCATGTGAAACAGCTTTTTAAAAAATTAGTTTTTTATTTTGTTTCAGTTGCTGGACAAGGCAAGTATATTCCAGCACATCTTTTTAACCTAATGAAACCTTAACCTTCTTCACCAACCAAAAGAAAGATAACTTATTTATGTGTAAAAATGTAAGGGAAAAGCTTATGATTTGAATCTTCAAATAAATTATGTTACAAAAAATCAAACTTACTTTCAAAACACTTTTGTACTTGTGAAAAGGAAAAACTCACACTGAAATACAAAATCTGTAGGCTTGTATAATAAATTAAGAGCATTCTTATACATGAAACAAATGGTTCAAATATTTTACACATAATTCAATTTTCAAAAAATAAGTTGGAACCACGTGACTAGTTTGGCCAACAGACTGTGAACAGAAGTGGTAGGCAGGTGTATCTTCTAACCATGCAATTAAAAGCCTCTATCTTAGGTTTCCCTGGTGGCTCAGTGGTAAAGAATTCACCTGCCAATGCAGGAGACACAGGTTCAATCCCTAATCCAGGAATATCCCACATGCTGCAGGGCAACTAAGCCCATGAGTCCCAACTATTGAGCTTGTGCTGCAAGAGCAGAGCCTGGGAGCTGCAACTGTTGAGTCCATGTGCCACAACTGTTGAAGCCCAAGCACCCTAGAGCTGTGTTCTGCAACAAGAAAAACCACCACAATAAGAAGCCTGCGTACCACAACTAGAGAGTAGCTGATGCTACTCCACAACTAGAGAAAAGCCTGTGCAGGAACGAAGACCTGCACAGCCAAAAATAAATAAATATAAATAAAATGTTTTTCAAAAAGAGCCTTTATCTTTCCTCTATTTCTCTTTCCCCTACAGGGCTTGTTTGGTCAACTAAATATCATTTTATCAAACTGACATTTAACTGGATTGCAAATTGTATCCTACAAATACTACAAGCATGTCACTAAGGCTGGATATGTACATATTCACATTGCATATGCATGAAATGGCTAACACTGCTGTGTGCACTACTTCCATAGGTAGTTTTGTCTTATAAAAATCCCTTAGACTGTCTTGGAGAAGGAAATGGCAACCCACTCCAGTGCTCTTGCCTGGAGAATTCCACAGACTGAGGAGCCTGGTAGGCTACATACAGTCCATGGGGTCACAAAGAGTCAGGCATGACTAAGCAACTTTTACTTACTAATATACCATTATGGAGAAGGAACTGGCAACCCACTCCATAGAGAATCCTGTGGACCACGGAGTCTGGTAAGCTGCTGTCCATAGGGATGCACAGAGTCGGACACGACTGAAGCGACTTAGCATGTGTGTGTGTGTGCGTTAGACTGTCTTGAGTCACACTGTAAAGAAACAGCAAAAGAAAATTCTTTGATTATTGCAGATATGCGGTTAGACATTAAAAACATGTAAAAATTATAATGCTTGTAGGACTCAAAGATTACTGAACATAAGACAAAAGTTAACACTACTTACAAAATACCTGAATGTGGACAGCACACTCCACACACTTGCATGGACAGAACACGATGAATGTATATTGTAGTATTCTGCTTTCTTTAGGTCTATTCTTGCTGTTTTATTATGTTTTAAATGATTTTGGATCCTTGAAAGATGGAGATTTAATTGAATAATGTTACATTTACTTTTTCTGTTCTAACAACAAACTTTAAAAAAGAAGTACAGGGATTTCCCTGGTGGTCCAGTGGTTAAGACTCTGTGCTTCCAATGCAGGAGGTGAGAATTCAATTCCTGGTTGGGGAAGTAAGATCTTACATTCTGTGTGGTGCAACCAAAAGAAAAAAAAAGTACGATAGAAGAGTACAGGCTTCCATATATATGGGTACCTTTAAAGACAATTCAGTTTTTATTGTGATATGATATTTTAATGAACACTTGGCTAAAATAAAATTGACAACATTATGGTTTCATCCATGACATGTACATTATTTATTGCTAAAATGTTCCAAAATGAATCCAGTAACTATTTTCATTTCCAATAGCCCTGTGAGAAGAATCCAACTATTTTAATCAATTAAAACTAAACTAGGTTGAGAACAGTTTCCCTAAAACCTTGTAAACCAAAGTCAGTCATCCAAGAATCTAAAACACTAGCACTTTCCATTCAGGATGAAAAAATGAGCACCCAGTGTAAAGAGATCCACATGATTAATCATGTAGCCAGTCAACAACTGCTTCTCTGTTCAAGCTAATAGTTATTTGAAGATTGAAGTTTCTGCCTTGGTTTCGTGGTGGTTCATAGAGTCATAGTTTCCAATGTCAAATGTGACAGCTCTATCAAACCCCTTGGTCAGGAGTAACTGAACAGGGAACTGAACAGTAATTAGTCATTTCTTTTTCATTTACAAAAATGGCACTGTTTGTAATAGCACACAGTTCGATGCTTCTGTAGAGAGTCTTACTCATTCTGTGCTCTGCCCACTCCTTTAACATCTCTCCCTTCCAATTGCCTCTCAGTTTCGAGTCTGAATGTCAATGTCTGCCCACAGAAATAAGTTGCAGAGCTGGAGTTGGATTCAGAATCTTTCTAGAGTGTTCTATTTCTTCTACTGCTCAGAAGGTGCCCTTCAAGATCAGCTTCCCATTCATAAAGTGTCAGTCTAGGATAACCTATTTGAGGGGGGAAGTGTTTCAAGGACTCCATTCCTGGAAGCCATCTCTTCCAGGGAAATGAAATTGAGTTCCATGCTCAGTGCTACGAAATTCATTTCAGAGCTACATGTTTATCCTCAAAATGATTTCATATATTAATATTTATGGGGCAGGAGCCTGTCATCTTAGGCACTAAAGTCATTATCTACTTTACAGTGTTGTATTCTGATGCCTCCAGGGTTTTCTTTTCTTTCTTTTTTTTTTTTGTATCTTCACTATTGGGTGAGTTGCTGTTGTTCCATGGTTAAAAATGTAGTTTTCACTATGCTACAAACTAAGTCATTCAACTAGGCAAATAACCATGGTATATCACTCAGTAAAGGCACTTCGGGTAGAATGTGTGTAGCCTTTTTGGCGAAGGTCTAGAGTTTCTCACTCGGTTCTTACACACCACCAAGAATGGTGATTTCTCTTTTTTGGACTGTCCTCTACAGTGTTAACTCCATACTCTTTGACTTCTGGAATCATCTAGTGGCTTAATACTCTCATGTCCAGTGGTGTCCACCTCTTGCAAGGTAAACCAATCACTCAATCTGGAGCTTCCTATGTTGTTGTTGATGTTGTTCAGTCTTTCAGTCATGCCTAACTATTTGCGACCCCATGGACTGCACCACATCAAGCTTCCCTGTCCTTCACCATCTCCTGGAGTTTGATCAAATTCATGTCCATTGAATCAGTGATGCCATTCAACCATCTCATCCTCTGTTGTCCCCTTCTCCTCCTACTTTCAATCTTTCTCAGAATCAAAGTCTTTTCTAATAAGTCAGCTCTTTGCATCAGGTAACCAAAGTCTTGGCGCTTCAGCTTCAGCATCAGTCCTTCATATGACTATTCAGAGTTGATTTACTTTAGGATTGATCTTCTTGCAATCCAAGGGACTCTCAAGAGTGTTCTCCAGCACCACAGTTCAAAAGCATCAATTCTTTGGCACTCTTCATTCTTTATGGGCTGACTCACATACATACATGACTACTGGAAAAACCATAGCTTTGACAATACAGACTTTGGCAGCAAAGTGATGTCTCTGATTTTTAATATGCTGTCTAGGTTGGTCATAGCTTTTCTTCCAAGGAGCATGTGTCTTTTAATTTCATAGCTGCAATCACCATCTGCAGTGGTTTTAGAGCCCCCCAAAATAAATTCTGTCACTGTTTCCATTTTTTCACCATCTGTTTGCCATGAAGTGACGGAACAAGTTGCCATGACCTTAGTTTTTTGAATATTGAGTTTTAAGCCAAAATTTTCACTCTCCTCTTTCATCTTCATTAAGAGGCTCTTTAGTTCCTCTTCACTTTCTGCCATTACAGTGGTGTCTTCTGCATATCTGAGGTTATTGATATTTCTCAATCTTGTTGTTGTTATTCAGTCACTAATTGTGTCCGACTCTTTGCAACCCCATGGACTGCAGCATGGGCTTCCTATCGGCTCATTTTAAATCATTAAAACGCTACTTTATGACATGCTCTGGGAAGATGTCTCTTTGACTCTGGGATGATGACTTAATCCTTTTCAAGTCAGTATTTTTTGAGAATCTTGAGAGGTTTATAGACTTTATTCTCAGAAAAATGATCACCCATGCCCTGCCCCTGTGCCTCCTGCAGCTCCTGCAGTTCTGGTCCAGCTCCTGCTGGCTCCATGTTCTCATGGGACTCCTTCAATTCAGGTTCTCACTCATCTTTGTTGGTATTACCAGTGGTTGGGGGTATGGGTTCCTTGCTGCTTCATACCTCACTGAGCCAGTCAGCACCTGAAGCATCTCCTTTGAAAGATAAATTGCCTGAAGAAAGCCAGAATGTTTTTGCTTTGACATGTTATATTTGAGTTGCCCTCAGAATGACTTTTACTCATTATGGATTAGTTGACCAGGGTTGGTGATGAGAAAGAATTAAAGAGAATAATAATTTCATTTAGCTGTATACAGCTCAGCCCATGATGGTTGGTAGGGATGCTTGGGGGACAAAGGGCCAGATCAAGTGATCTTTTAAAAAAATATTTATTTTTAATTCAAGGATAATTGATTTCCAAATTGTGTTGTTTTCTGCAATACATCAACATGAATCAGCCATAGGTATACATATGTCTCCCTGCCTTGAACTTCCCTCCCACCTCCCACCCTATCCCACCTCTCTAGGTTGCCACAGTGTACCAGGATTGAGCTCCCTGCATCATATAGCAAATTTCTACTGACTGTCTATTTCACAAAGGATAATGTATATGTTTCAGTGCTACTCTCTCAATTTGTCCCACCCTCTTCTTTTTCCAGGTGTCCACAAGCCTGTCCTCTATGTCTGCGTTGCCACTGCTGCCCTGCAAATATGTTCATCAGTACCATCTTTCTGGGCTCCCCTGGTAGCTCAGCTGGCAAAGAATCTGCCTTCAATGCAGGAGCCCTCAGTCCAATTCCCAGGTCATGAAGATCCCCTGAAGAAGAGATAGGCTGCCCACTCCAGTATTCATGGGCTTCCATGGTGGCTCAGATGGTAAAGAATCCACCTGCAATGCAGGAGACCTGGGTTTGATCCCTGGATTGGGAAGATCCCCTGGAAGAGGGCATGGCAACCCATGCCAGTATTCTTGCCTGGAGAATCCCCATGGACAGAGGAGCCTGGCGGGTTACAGTCCAGGAAGTCGCAAAGAGTCAGACATGACTGAGCAACTAAGCACAGCACAGCACCATCTTTCTAGATTCCACATACATGCATTGACACATGGTATTTAAATTTTCCCTTTCTGAATCACCTCACTCTGTATAATAGGCTCTAGGTTCATGCACTTACTTAGAATGGACTAAAAGGCACAACTTTTTGTGGCTGAGTAATATTCAAGTGGTCTTTTTATATATACTCATGGAAAGAAGTGAGTGAGAGAAGCTCATAACTCCCAACTCCAAACCTGACATTCACCTAACAGTTATTTTATTTTCCTTACTTCATCTATTTTCTGATTACTTCAGTTGGTTAAAAAAAAAAAAAAGACCTTTTCTGGTTAAATTATGTACAACTTCTGAGGAAGAATATTTAATAAAGTTGAGTCAGGGGAATTACACTGAAATGATTTTTATAAGCTTTAACAATATTATGACTCAGGAATAGAGTAATAATTTTAAATGATTTGAATGTTTTATGAGGAGAAAATGAGTTTGGCACTAAAGGAAGTGGATTGCCATTTTGTATTACATTCCTTGCAGTTCATACCTTGTCTAGAGTGATGACCCATAATTTTGGAGGTTAAAAAAAAGAATTGACCTAATGTAGATTGAGATGACCATTGATCTATATTAGACCAGCGGATGTATGAGCTGCATATACTCTAATTATCTCCACTTGAGATGGGGTGGATCTATGTTTTTACTTCCACAGATCTGGGCCCAAATGGAGGTCTTTGGTTCCTCTGGCCGTACTTTTTTTCCTGAGTTTTCAGGTCTGTCAGCTCCTGGAAGGAAAGCAAACACGAGGCAGACAACAATCCACCTCTGCCCTGGGACTACGCACTTTCCATACAGTTCATGAAGCTGCCCTTGCAGACTCTGACCCTGTCTCTGGTTTCTGCTCATCCCAGGGCTCAGGAGCTGTCTAATCCTTCCTGTCTTAGTGGTATCTCTCAACCTGGTTCACTGTTTTCCTGGACTACAGAATTTGGGGCTGACCCTTTCTGCTGGAGACCCTTTCCCTCCAGAACTCATTCTGAACAAAAGCTCTGCACATCATACCACCCTGCCTTTTATTATTCAGGGATCACAGGCTTGAGGGAGAATTTAGCTAAGTGAACTGGCTAACGTTTATTGAATGTTTACTGTGCACCAGGCACTGTTCTAAATGCTTTACTCATATTGGCTGGGAATGAGTAAGAATTATATATATGAAGAATTATATGAAGCCTGGTGGGCTGCAGTTCATGGGGTTGCAAAGAGTCGGACATGATTGAGTGACTGAACAACAACCATGAAGAAACTGATGAATAATTATATATATATATATATATATATATATATATATATATATTTCTGGGTATATGTGTGTGTGTTAGTTGCTCAGTTATGTCCAGCTGTTTGTGACCCATGGACTGCAGCCTGCCAGACTCCTCTGTCAATAGATGTCTCCAGGCAAGAATACTGGAGAGGGTAGCCATTACTTTCTTCAGGGAATCTTCCTGACTGAGAGATTGAACCTGGGTCTCCTGCATTCCAGGCAGATTCTTTACCATCTGAGCCACCAGGCTGTACAATGAAGTGAATCAGATATATATATCTCCCTCTTGGACCTTCCTCCCACTCCTTCAATCCTATCCATCTGGGTCACCATAGAGTACCAGGCTGAGCTTGCTGTGCTATACAGTATGTTCCTACTAGCTATCTGTTTTACACATGGCAGTGCACACACATCAATCCAAATCCCCCAGTGATGAGCATGTGAGGTCTTTATTATCCCTATGAAGTAACTTGCCCAAGATTGCACAGATATTAGGGGACAGAGCCTAGACTCAAATCCAGATAGTTTGGCTCCCAAAGGCTGAACTCTTCACCGACACACCATAAAGCCTCCTTAAATAAACACCCAGGTAATAAAATAGGTGAGCCAGAGCAGCAGGTTGAGTCATGCAATATTTATTATATTTGTATCAGGTGCCAGGCTTGTATTCATGCAAGAATAGATCTTAAGTTGTACTAGATAATAATTTTATAGTCTCTTAGTTCACAATCTAGTGAAAGATAAAATAAAGGAGAGTGTGATTCAGGACTAGATGAAACAAGGCAGTCAATTTGCTAAGAGAGAAAAGGGGAAGGAGTGAGCAGTCTTCCTCAGGTCAGAGGATCAGGGAAGACTTCATGGTCAAGCCAGAGTTTGATCTAGGTCCAGGCACAGTGTTTGAGTGCTAGAAAGGAAGAAAGAAGGGAGGAATTTCAAGAAAGGAATAGCAGAGGGAAAGTCCCAAGGGCACAAAGTGCACAGGGGAAGTAAATACCTTTGGATAAGAACTCGAACGAGAGCATGAGATAGACCTGAGAGGTAATGGCCAGAATTTAGAAGAACTTATGTGCTAGGTTTAGGAGTTTGCATGCAAATTAAAAGGCAGCATACTTCAGAGGTTTTGAGTGTGCTTCGAGATGGTTGACTTGGCAGCAAAGGATGATATAAATTGGAGCCAAGAGTAACCAAATAAGACCTTGATACAGTCTCTTAGTTAGAGGGATTATTAGTCAGTGGGCAAAGGAGGGATGGATTCAAGAGCCATTTTAGAGAATAAAAACTCTACTGAGCTGGATATGAGAGATGAGGATGAATGAGTTGTCAGAGACAGTGAGTATCAGAGTGCCCAAGGCTCTCTCCCATGGGTAAGAAGATTTTACTTCACCTGGTTTCTTAGCACTTTCTCCCAATAAACATAAAACACTTCACCTCCACTACTCTGACTTCTTTGATCCTCAGCAGAAGGAGAGTATAGTTGTCCTTGATTCTGAGATGGCAGCTAATCAAATACTGCTTGGTAAAATATGAAATTGATACTGACAAGAGCCTACTCCACTTGTGGGAAATTTACGAGGCTTCATTTAGAAATTGCATTCATTCTTACAGCCACTGTTCTTAAATAGAGTTAGGAGGATTCCCAAAGTAGTCTAGACAGCCATAGCTCGAACGGAAGATAATGTACTGTGTGAATTGCTCCCTCAGAACTTTCTTTGTTCTGGAGTCTCAGAAAAAGACAGAGTACTATTTTGAGAAGGGCTCTGAGGGTGGGTGTGTTCTATTGAGTAGCAATGCTGGTTGTGAATATAAGAGGGGATTGATGGACGTGCATCACGTATAAGCCATCTCAACTCAGGTCCCGTTTTTGTTGGATGTTGGAGTTGAAATAGGTAAAGATATGTAGTGACATAGAATGCGAAGGACTAGAGATCTCTTCAAGAAAATTAGATGTAAAGATGGGTTCTATAAATGACAGAAATGGTATGGACCTAACAGAAGCAGAAGATATTAAGAAGAGGTGGCAAGAATACACAGAAGAACTGTACAAAAAAGATCTTCATGACCCAGATAATCGTGATGGTGTGATCACTGACCTAGAGCCAGACATCCTGGAATGTGAAGTCAAATGGGCCTTAGGAGGCATCACTATGAACAAAGCTAGAGGAGGGGATGGAATTCCAGTTGAGCTATTTTGAATCCTGAAAGATGATGCTGTGAAAGTGTTGCACTCCATATGCTAGCAAATTTGGAAAACTCAGCAGTGGCCACAGGACTGGAAAAGGTCACTTTATTTTATTTTATTTTATTTTTAAACTTTACATAATTGTATTAGTTTTGCCAAATATCAAAATGAATCCATCACAGGTATACGTGTGCTCCCCATCCTGAACCCTCCTCCCTCCTCCCTCCCCATACCATCCCTCTGGGTCGTCCCAGTGCACCAACCCCAAGCATCCAGTATCGTGCATTGAACCTGGACTGGCATCTTGTTTCATACATGATATTTTACATTTTTCAATGCCATTCTCCCAAATCTTCCCACCCTCTCCCTCTCCCACAGAGTCCATAAGACTGTTTCAATCCCAAAGAAAGGCAGTACCAAAGAATGCTCAAATTACCGCACAATTGCACTCATCTCACGCGCTAGTAAAGTAATGCTTAAAATTCTCCAAGCCAAGCTTTAGCAATACGTGAACCATGAACTTCAGATGTTCGAGTTGGTTTTAGAAAAAACAGAGGAACCAGAGATCAAATTGCCAATATCTGCTGGATCATCGAAAAATCAAGAGAGTTCCAGAAAAACATCTATTTCTACTTTATTGACTATGCCAAAGCCTTTGACTGTGTGGATCACAGTAAACTGTGGAAAATTCTGAAAGAAATGGGAATACCAGACCACCTGACCTACCTCTTGAGAAACCTGTATGCAGTTCAGGAACCAAGAGTTAGAACTGGACATGGAACAGCAGACTGGTTGTAAATAGGAAAAGGAGTACGTCAAGGCTATATATTGTCACCCTGCTTATTTAACTTATATGCAGAGTACATCATGAGAAACCCTGGGCTGGAAGAAGCACAAGCTGGAATCAAGATTTCCGGGAGAAATATCAATAACCTCAGATATGCAGATGACACCAGCCTTATGGCAGAAAGTGAATAAGAACTAAACAGCCTCTTGACGAAAGTGAAAGAGATGAGTGAAAAAGTTTTAAAGCTCAACATTCAGAAAACTAAGATCATGGCATCTGGTCCCATCACTTCATGGGAAATAGATGGGGAAACAGTGGAAACAGTTTCAGACTTTATTTTTCTGGGCATCAAAATCACTGTAGATGGTGATTGAAGCCATGAAATTAAAGGAAGCTTACTCCTTGGAAGGAAAGTTATGACCAACCTAGATAGCATATTGAAAAACAGAGACATTACTTTGTCAACAAAGATCCTTCTAGTCGAGGCTATGGTTTTTCCAGTGGTCATGTACGGATGTGAGAGTTGGACTACTCTCACATAAGAAAGCTGAGCACTGAAAAATTGATACTTTTGAACTGTGATGTTTGAGAAGACTCTTGAGAGTCCCTTGGACTGCAAGGAGATCCAACAAGTCCATCCTAAAGGAAATCATTCCTGAATATTCATTGGAAGGACTGATGCTGAAGCTGAAACTCCAGTACTTTGGCCACCTGATGTGAAGAGCTGACTCATTTGAAAAGACCCTGATGCTGGGAAAATTGAGGGCAGGAGGAGAAGGTGATGACAGAGGATGAGATGGTTGGATGGCATCACCGACTCAGTGGACATGGGTTTGGGTGGATTCTGGGAGTTGGTGATGGACAGGGAAGCCTGGCATGCTGCAGTTCATGGGGTCACAAAGAGTCAGACATGACTGAGCGACTGAACTTGACTGAACTTAACTCAACTGATGTAGTGACAAGATCCTTTGAATATCTCTAGGGAGCTTTGGGAATCTAGCTGTTTTCTGTGAGAACTTTTTAATGGAAATGTCAACAGTCCTTTAAAAGTTATGGAGATTCTCTTGCTGGTTAGGAAACCAGCAGACATTTTGGATCTAGTTTTGGCCAATGATGTTACCTCCTCCCTTTATAGGAAAGCACGGGAACTGGTGTGATGCATGGGAATCTTGTACTGACCAGGATTTAATACTTTTTTAGTAATGTTCCCTATTTTAACTGGAAGGCCAGCTACCTTCAAAATTCCTTTTTATTGCATTTCCCTTTGCTTAGTCCTAGAAGAATGAGAACATGAGAAAGTCTGGGTGACTTAACACTGCCATTTTTTTTGACAAAAATTTCAAACCATGTACCCTTCTGGTATAGCCTTAGATGGATGGTTATTTCAAAGCCATAGAGTTGTTCCCGAAGCAGTCTTGTAATGTTCATGTTTCTTCCTGGTTCGGTCTTGAAAGATTGTACCTTTCTAAGAATTTTTCTGTTTCTTCTAGGCTGTCCATTTTATTGATATGAGTTGTAACTTCTCCTTTTTCATCTCTAATTTTATTGATTTGAGTCCTCTCTCTCTCTCTCTTTTTTCCTGATGAGTCTGCCTGGCTAAAGTTTTATCAGGTTTATTTTTTCAAAGAACCAGATTTTAATTTCTTTCATCTTTTTTAAATCTATTTTATTTATTTCTGCTCTGATAGTAGAGCAGAAAGTTAGGAGAAATAACTTTGAGCTGTGTTTGTTCTTTTTCTCTAGTTGCTATGGGTATAAGCTTGGCTTGTTTATTTGATATTTTTCTTGTTTTGAGGTAAACTTGTATCACTATAACTGCCCTCTTATACAGCATTTTTCTGCTTCTGCTGCACCCCATAGCTTTTGTATCATCATGTTTTAATTTAAATTATTCTCCAGGAATTTTTAAGCAATTTCTTCTTTTGTTTCTTCCCTGATCCATTCATTGTTTAATAGCACATTATTTAGTCTTCACATTTTTGTGCTTTTTGCAATTTTTTTTTACAGTTCACTTCTAATCTCATAGCATTGTGGTTGGAAAAGATGCTTGTTGTGATTTCAGTTTTCTTAAATTTACTAAGGCTTGCTTTGTGGCCCAAGTAGGCCTGGACTGAATTTAGGTTGAATAACGTAGACATTCAACACACTGTCTTATCACAAAAATTGGGATATTCAAATGCGGCTTTCTTTTCTGTAACTTTATCACATTCCACTTGGTACTTTGAGGGTGTGTTGCTTGTGCAATTGTCACTCCTTTTATTCAGATGAGAGTCCAAGTCTTGAATAATATTCAAGGCATGTCTCCATGCTGCTGCTGCAGCTTAGCCGCTTCAGTCCTGTCTGACTCTGTGTAACCCTAGGACTGTAGCCTGCCAGGCTCCTCTGTCCATGGAATTCTCCAGGCAAGAATATTGGAGTGGGTTGCCATGCCCTCCTCTAAGGTATCTTCCCAACCCAGGGATTGAACCAGGGTCTCCTGCACTGCAGGCAGATTCTTTACAACTGAGCTCCCAGGGAAGCCCATAATCTCCATAGTAATCTATAAAACTTCATACAAGAGGATGACTGTCTAAAACCCAAAGTCTTACTTGATTTGATCTCACCAATCCTAAAAGTTATGCTTTTTCATTTTTAGAAATTATTGGAGTATAGTTGGTACAAGTTATTATCTCTAAATTTGTCTAGTATGATTCAGGTAATGGACAGCATTGTATTTTTCCTGATTTTCATAATCGATGCCTGATCTTGTGAGTAAATGTCAATTACCTTAGAAGTAGGGGCATAAACAAAATTTGGCAGTGATGAGGCAGAATTCTCCATTAAAGGCTTTCTGAGCTCTGAAATCATCAGGATGTGTCACGGGTAAGAGATAGTAGAAGGAAGGCTGCTGTATCTGGAATGCTGAAATGATTAGCTCTGAACCACTCTGGAGTGAACCTAGAAATTCTTCCTGCTTGACTAGTTACTTGTAAAGCAACCTGTTACCAATGTGTTTGAAGTTCATCTTTTGCTCTTTGCATATTGTATGAATATTCAACTCAGCCAAGGAAGATTTTGCAGAAAACATTTTCCTATGTGATTGAAATAATTTTATACAAATCAATAAGATGGAAATGTAACTCTTTATTGGATCTAAATCCATAGCAACTGAGAGAAGTGATTTTGAATGATTGATACTGGAATTTATCCAAGACTGCCACAGACTTGTCAGAAAAACTATCCTGGGGACTATGATGACTGCATAATAAATTGAGCTGAGGATAATAGGAGAGCCAGTACATTAGAAAACAAACCCCCACCTACTATCAAATCATTTTCAAACGAATGCCTCAACAAAAAGGCTGCACTGTTTCCTTTTGCTATATTGGCCTTGAGGCTTATTCACAGTAATTGCACCCAAGAGAGACTTCTTAAATCCCTACTTGAAAAGCAGGTCCGGCAAATAAACTCTCTGTACAGGCTGGAAGAACTCTCTTATGGCTAACATAATTGGGCAGCATCCCTTAAGCCTTTCTATTTCCTGACTAAATATTCTTAGGATGACTTTTCCTGCTTCACTGTCCCCTAACCAGTGTTGAAACCAAGCAGGACCTGGTGCAGCTCAGGGGAAGAGAAGCCTTTCTGTGTTCCCTGTTTCTTTTTTGTAGAGAACAGACTCCAGGCTCCATGATCTTCCCTGAGTCGGTAAGGGCAAATCCAAACAGCTGCTAATCAGGGAAGGAAGTGGATTCAGAGAAAAAAGGAGGGGCAGTCAAGAAACAATAGTGTAGTCTTGAGACAGGGTCCTGGTTCCACCTCAAGGGACACACATAATATCTTTAAGTTCTTCTAAAGAACTAAAACCCCAGAATAGAAAATATTCCAAAAAGAAGGTCAGTTGGATAACCTTGAAGTTCATTAAGAGACCACTTGAGGCCAGATTAAAGGAGTCACAGAGGCTCATCAGGAGATCACTTGAGGCCAGACTAAAGAAGTGCAGGCCCTGCACACACCCTGACCCTTATCAGCAACTCATTTCTTGAACTATTGCTATAAAACTCCTCACCACATCCTCCCAGGTTGAGACACACAGTGCTCAAGGGCAGTAACCCACCCTGTCCCCCTTTGTCTGCCAAAGCAATAAAGCTATTCTTTTCTACTTTACCCAAAACGCTTGTCTCCAAGATTCGATTCAGCACTGGTGCACAGAGGCTGAGTTTTCAGCATCAGAGTGCACTTTTCTTTACACTTGTGCTGGCACTTTCCTCCCTCAGCTTTAATCTACTCTTCTCTAGCCCCATTCCCCCAATAATATGTACTATTCCAAGTCCATCTTCTTAAGGCAAGGTGCCCCCAATGAGTTGTTTGTTTTAACCTTTCTATTATTAGTAGTTTTTGTATTAGTTTTCTGTTGCTACTTAAATGACTTCCTACAAAAGTTAGACAATCTCCACAAAACTGCCCTCCTTTCAGACACCAGCCACAAGTTTGGAAGTTCCCATCTGGCTATCAATTTGGGGGCCCCCATGGGCTTCCCTCGTGGCTCAGTTGGTAAAGAATCTGATTGCCAATGCAGGAAACACAAGAGATGCAACTTTGATCTTTGGGTTAGGAAGATCCTTTACGAGAAGGAAATGGCAACCCACTTCAGTATTCTTGCTTGGGAAATCCCATGGACAGATTGACATGGGAATCCAAGTTCTCGCCTGCGGAGCCAAAGAATGGAATTCACAAACACGCAAACACTAATGGTAGCAAGCAAACAGGATTTATTAAAGAGGAGGAAAGTAGAAAGCTCTCATCATAGACACTGAGAGGGGGTAAAGAGTCCCTAAAACAGTGGTGATTACAGCAGTTTTATATCTTTACCAGTATTAATCTGTGCATTTTTGGTTGGCTCTTGTCCCCAAATCATGGTATTTCTAACCAATCAGTTTAAAGGTCAAGATGCTTAACTTACATTTTTTATGGCTTCTCTTGATCCTCAGATTAAGTTGCCACCCTTTTTCATGCCCCCTGGCCATTTTACAATGGATCAGATATATTAGCTTAAGATTAATGATCCCAATTATTTTTCCTTCAGGCATATAGAACAGAAGTTTATTACTGCCCTTCCCTGGATCTGAGTGCTGAAAATTTATCAGACCAAAGACACATTTCAGGAATTCAGGGCAATGGAGAAGGATGTTTAATGAAAACAAGACTGAGGTCTCAGAGTTCTACATTGACTACCTAGTAGTTTCTACCTCAAGAGAAGCCTGGTGGGCTACAGTCCTTAGGGTCACAAGAGTTGGACACAGCTTAGTGACTAAGTCATGACCACCATCATGGTTACTTGGGTTTGATAATTCTTTAGAATGACTCACAGAACTCTAAATGAACTCACTCCTCACTGAATGATTTATTATAGGGAAAAGACACAGATTTAAATGACCCAAAGAAAGAGACACATAGCACAGAATCTGAGAGGGGTCCAGATGCAGAGCTTCCGGTCTTTCTCTCCCACTGAGACATGCAACATGCTAATTCTTCCAGGCTATCATGTGTGACAATACTATACACATAGTATTATCAGCCAGGGAAGCATACTCATAAACCTTTGGTATCCAGAACTTTTATGAAGGCTCAATTACACATTGTCCAGGTTGCTGACTGTTAGTCTCCACCTCTTCCCGATGTCAGGCTAAGATGTTTAGTCTCTAGTTTCTTCAGAGGTTGAAACTCATACTGTTCTCAGTTCAGTTGCTCAGTTGTGTCCGACTCTTTGTGACCCCACGGACTGCAGCACACCAGGATTTCCTGTCCATCACCAACTCCTAGAGCTTGCTCAAACTCATGTCTTTTGAGTCAGTGATGACATCCAACCATCTCATCCTCTGTGGCCCCTTCTCCTCCTGCCTTCAGTCTTTCCCAGCCATCAGGGTCTTTCCTAATGAGTTGACTCTTTGCATCACACGGCCAAAGTATTGGAGCTTCAGCTTTAGCATCAGTTCTTCCAATGAATATTCAGGATTGAATATTCATACCATGTGATCCAAATAAATCACATTGTAAGATAAAGTCACTTGTATCAGGAAGGACATTCCAGGGGCCTAAAGATCTCTACGTGATAGGTAAGGTCAAAGACTAGACTTCTTTATGGGTGAGGCAGAGTTCCTTACTGTGTAAAACTTAAACAACACAAACTTATTATCTTCAAGTTCTATAGCTCAGAAGTCTGATAGGGTCTCACTAGGCTAAAATCACAGCAGGGCTGTGTTCCTTTCTGGACACTGTAGGGAAGTTATCCATTTCTTGTTCATTCCAACTGTTAGCAGAATTCAATTCTTTGTGATTATAGGGCTGAGATCCCTCTTTTCTTATTGGTTGTCAACTGAAGGCTATTATCAGTTTGTAGACACTGCCTACATTTGACCTCCATCTTCAAAGCTGGCAGGGGCAAACTGAACTTACTAAATGCCTTGTATTCCTCCTCCATCTCTGTTTCGTCTCTCTGACCTAACCTGAAAAAATTCTCTGATTAAGGACTGTGTGATTATTTGGTCGCACTAAAATAATCTAAATCTAATCCCTTTATCTCATGGTCCTTAATTTCATCACATCTGCATAATCCCTTTTGCCATATAAGGTGACATATTTACAGGTTAGGGCATGGAGGCCAACATTCTATCTATTATAGATGCTGAACATATAAAATTTAAAATGTAAGCTGGTTGCCTTTATTCAATTGAAAGTATAATATAGGGACTTGTAAGCCGTTAACAGGGCCAGAAAGGGAAATCGTTCCAAGCAGGAGGTTTTTCATGACCCATCCTATCTCATGCATAGGAGTTTCCTCCCCTCAAATATAAAAAGATGGTCAGGATGGATTTGTTTTTCTCCCTTGCCCCAACTTTTATATTTATTTGGTTTTTAAATTTGACAAACAAGTATCAGGAAAAAACTGTTTGCCAGGCAGTATGCTAATCACATTTGCTTGGTTTTTCCACTAAAATTTAACACTTTAAACCGTACTCAGATCTTTATTTCATACATCAGGAAACTGGATTTTAGAAATAAGCAGTGCATTACCCAAGGTCACATAGTGAGACAATGGTATCTCAAGAATTTGAACATAGTTTTCTCTGAGTCTAGGATTCCTTAGAGAGTAAAATGTCATCTCTCCAATTTCATATCTACTGTGTATTTAAAATCCATGTTATTTACATTTATACATCCTTTATATCTATAGTGTTGACAACTCTATCTTCTTATCTATACAATTTTACTTCTTATTTTTATCAACTTCTGAAAACTTAGAAGCAGTAAACATGCATCTTGTACATCTGTGGAGAAAATGTTAAGCATATTTTAGGAGCATACCCTGATTTTAGAAAATATTATCTGATAATTTCTTAATAGGCCAATAAAATTATACTGTAAAGTCATTTTTTAATGGAATTTAAGAAGCACAAGTTTCTTTTAATTCATTCTTTTTAAAACCTAAAACATCAACTCAGGTGAAATCCCAGAGTATCTATATAATTCTTTCATTCAACTCACCTATAAGGGGGAGACAGGTATCTTAATTTTTATAGTTTTCCCCTTGTAACCCATCTTTGCAGTTTGTTAGTATAATTCAAGGCAATATTCAGACCAAAGTGAGGCAATTACTGTTTGTATTACTGACGATTTTGATTTCCAGCATTTTCACCTGTTAAATCTTCAGGGCATGAGATTACATACTCTACTTGTAAGTGGCTGGGCACACTGCCTGTTCACTTCTCCTAACAATTCCTAGCCTGGACTTTCTGGGATATGAATCTCAGTGTCATTTTGCTATTTGGAATCTTTCTATTCAAGGAATTCTCACTCTGTGTTTCTAATTCCTTTCCCCTCCATGGGGAAAAAAGCCTCATAGACCTTTGCAGATTTTTTTTTTTACTGTTTATTTATTTATTTATTTGGCTGTGCTGGATCTTTGTTGCTGAGTGGGCTACTCTCTAGTTGTGGTGCATGAGCTTCCCATTGCAGGGCTTCTGTTGTTGCAGAGCACAGACTCTAGGCACTCTGGCTTCAGTAGTTGCAGTTCTTAAGCTCTAGAGCACAGATTCAGTATTTGTGCTATATGGGCTTAGTTGCCCTGAGGCATGTGGGACCTTCTTGGCTCAAGGATTGAACCCATTTCTCCTTCATAGCAAGGTGGATTTTTTACCAGTAAGCCACCCTAGAAGCCCCCACAGATCACTTTTACTAATGGGAAAGTGATATTCTCTCATTTTGATAAAGTACATAATGAATATTGGTCCCTAGAATCTTCTCACTCATGCAGAGTAGAAAATCAGAGCCAGTGTTCTCCATCTTGTGAAAGTAATCACTTGGGTTTAGCAGAGAACTTCAGTTCAGTTCAGTTCAGTCGCTCAGTCGTGTCCGACTCCTTGCGACCCCATGAATTGCAGCACTCCAGGCCTCCCGGTCCATCACCAACTCCTGGAGTTCACTCAAACTCACATCCATCGAGTCAGTGATGCCATCCAGCCATCTCATCCCCTGTTGTCCCCTTCTCCTCCTGCCCCCAATCCCTCCCAGCATCAGAGTCTTTTCCAATGAGTCAATTCTTCGCATGAGGTGGCCAAAGTACTGGAGTTTCAGCTTTAGCATCATTCCTTCCAAAGAACATCCAAGACCCATCTCCTTTAGAATGGACTGGTTGGATCTCCTTGCAGCCCAAAGGACTCTCAAGAGTCTTCTCCAACACCACAGTTCAAAAGCATCAATTCTTCAGTGCTCAGCTTTCTTCACAGTCCAACTCTTACATCCATACATGACCAAAGGAAAAACCACAGCCTTGACTAGACGGACCTTTGTTGGCAAAGTAATGTCTCTGCTTTTGAATATGCTATCTAGGTTGGTCATAACTTTCCTTCCAAGGAGTAAGTGTCTTTTAATTTAATGGCTGCAATCACCATCTGCAGTGATTTTGGAGCCCCCCCAAAAAAAGTCTGACACTGTTTCCACAGTTTCGCCATCTATTTGCCATGAAGTCATGGGACCGGATGCCATGATCTTTATTTTCTGAATGTTGAACTTTAAGCCAACTTTTTCACTCTCCTCTTTCACTTTCATCAAGAGGCTATTTAGTTCTTCTTCGCTTTCTGCCATAAGGGTGGTTTCATCTGCATATCTGAGGTTATTCATATTTCTCCTGGCAGTCTTGATTCCAGCTTGTGCTTCTTCCAGTCCAGCGTTTCTCATGATGTACTCTTCAGAAATCTCCAAATCAAGATGTCCACTTGACTGGAGGACACCTGATCCTCCTAGTGGCATCTTTGGAAACATAAGATCCCACAGTAGTCCCTCCTGGTGGCAGTTTCTATCTTTGTATCTTTTTTGCTGTAGTCCTGCCACCGGAAACTGCTCTAAGCTTCATGGGTTATAGGATGAGTTATATTATTTTTAGTTCTACCTACTATTTTTTTTTAAACTACAGAATCCTTTAGTGCTAGCTGCTAAAATGACGTTGCTCAGTCGTGTCCAACTCTTTGTGACCCCATAGACTGCAGCCCACCAGGCTCCTCCATCCATGGGACTCTCCAGGCAAGAACACTGGAGTGGGTTATCATTTCATTCTCCAGCTTCTAAAGATGAGGCCATAATTATGAATCAGTTTTTTGACCATTTCTTTTTAAAGTTCCAAAGAATTTTATAAGAATGTAAACATGAACTCTCAGCAGTACATATTGAGCTACTCTCTTCCGTGCTTTCCACCATGTTCCAAGGGAGAGCTCAGATCCATTGAGTCCATGGCTGGGATGAATATTCATTTACTCGTGTAACAAATGTTAAGTACCTACTTCATACCCTGATGGCTCAGATGATAAACAATCTGCCTACAATAAAGGAGACCCGGGTTTGATCCCTGGGTTGGGAAGATCCCCTGGAGTAGGAAATGGCAACTCACTCCAGTATACTTGTCTGGGAAATCACACGGACAGAGGGGCCTGGTGGGCTACAGTTCAGGGGGTTGCAAGGAGTCCAACATGACTTGAATGATTAACACTTTCACTTTGTACCAGTCACAGTTCTGTTAAGCATTGGAAAATACAGAATATAACAAAAGAGACATAAATTCCTATCCACATCAAACTTATTTTCAAGTAAGAAAGAAAGATAATGAGACAATTATATAAAATATATAACATGATAGATGATAAATCAAAGAGAACATCCTGTATTGGATGTGGGATGCATATTTCAGGCCCAACTCATCTTCAGACAGTGTCTTAATTACTGGGTAATTCAGTTACTGCGTACCGTGGACTCTTGTTGCCTAGCTAATATCCTTATACCCTTGTTCTTTGCTAACAGAAACCTGGTTTTCTCTGCACAAATTTATACTGATTTTCTCAGATTTCTTTGCAGCTATCAAAGGCAATGCAAATCACTTCTCATTGTGAGATAAATAAGCAAATGTTCCTGGACGGGTCATCTCTTTTCCTCCCAAAGTGAAAGACTTTAGAGGAAAAAGTTTCTATTTCCTTTGCTTTGTTTCTGACCTGAATATGAACATAATCCCTGGAGTTGCAGGAGTTCACCTTGCACATGCCAGCGATGACAGAGCAGGAAGATGGAACCCAAGCGATTTTGTCAGCTCTGACTCTCAGGACCACAACATTGCACCTGAGGAATTGGACAACATTGCATTCCTTCCATGTTGTAGCTTATGTGTGTGGGGCCCACTGTACCACAATTCCAAGTACTACAATATGAATGAGACCCTCTGCAACTGTGAAACCATGAAGCCCTGTTGTTGTTTTTTTAAGTAATCCTTCTTTGGTTTATTAATAGTACTTAGGTTGCAATCACACACAGCAAAATAAAATCTTCAATGATTCAGGAGGGGACTAACAACAGCTATATTTCATCTTCAAAACTTTTCTAGCAGGATACAGAGGTGGATACTTGAGTCCTAGGACAGGTCAGATATTGTACATGACAGATACGCAAGGTGGGCTACAGTAGTAATTGTAGTAGTGTGATCCATCTGTCCTTTGACTTCTTGCTAATCCAATACTGAGAGAACCCAACTTGTTCGAAAAAGAGGATAGAAGGAAGGATGAGTTGGAATTATCATACTTTAGATCAAACCTTAGGGCATGATCAAGCAATCAAAACTAAACTGTACATTATATAAATGCAAAGAGTTCCTCAGCCTCACACCCAAGTGCTCATACCTGTGAAGACTGCTTCCTGGTATCGAGACTCCACGTCCATTGCCGTGCCAATATTACCATCTAAATCTGAACTAAAGTCAACCTCACATTGTCCTGTTCAAGCCATTGCATTTGCTTCATGCTTGCTCTGCCTGTCTTCAGTCTATTTCCCACTAATTGAATTTCTATATTATCACAGACTTAGCTTTCTCTAAATCATATTTATCACTATCACTTTTGTTCTTTGAAACTTTTTTTAGGTCAATTCTGTTTTCCAGGTGTTCGGAGAGAGCAAATTAGCCAAGATGGTGTGTTCAGGCTCTCCCGCCCCACTTTTTGGAAATAATGAGTATGTACCAACAGAGCTTATCTACAGCACTGAGCACGTGGATCATCAAAAAAGCAAGAGAGTTCCAGAAAAACATCTATTTCTGTTTTATTGACTATGCCAAAGCCTTTGACTGTGTGGATCACAATAAACTATGGAAAATTCTGAAAGAGATGGGAATACCAGACCACCTGACCTGCCTCTTGAGAAACCTGTATGCAGGTCAGGAAGCAACAGTTAGAACTGGATGTGGAACAACAGACTGGTTCCAAATAGGAAAAGGAGTACATCAAGGTTGTATATTGTCACCCTGCTTATTTAACTTCTATGCAGAGTACATCATGAGAAACGCTGGGCTGGAGGAAGCTGGATCAAGATTGCCAGGAGAAATATCAGTAATCTCAGATATGCAGATGATACCACCCTTATGGCAGAAAGTGAAGAAGAACTAAACAGCCTCTTGATGAAAGTGAAAGAGGAGAGTGAAAAAGTTGGCTTAAAGCTCAACATTCAGAAAACAAAGATCATGGCATCTGGTCCCATCCCTTCATGGCAAATAGATAGGGAAACAGTGGAAATAGTGGCTGACTTTATCTTTCTGGGCTCCAAAATCACTGCAGATGGTGACTGCAGCCATGAAATTAAAAGACACTTACTCCTTGGAAGGAAAGTTATGACCAACCTAGACAGCATATTGAAAAGCAGAGACATTACTTTGTCAACAAAGGTCCGTCTAGTCAAGGCTATGATTTTTCCAGTGGTCATGTATGGATATGAGAGTTGGACTATAAAGCAAGCTGAGCACTGAAGAATTGATGCTTTTGAACTGTGGTGTTGGAGAAGACTCTTGAGAGTTTCTTGGACAGCAAGGAGATCCAACCAGTCCATCCTTAAAGAGATCAGTCCTGGGTGTTCACTGGAAGGACTGATGTTGAAGCTGAAACTCCAATACTTTGGCCACCTGATGCGACTCTGTGTGACCCCATAGATGGCAGCCCACCAGGCTCCCAAATCCCTGGGATTCTCCAGGCAAGAACACTGGAGTGGGTTGCCATTTCCTTCTCTAATGCATGAAAGTGAAAAGTGAAAGTGAGGTGGCTCAGTCATGTCCGACTCTTAGTGACCCCCTGGACTGCAGCCTACCAGGCTCCTCTGTCCATGGGATTTTCCAGGCAAGAGTACTGGAGTGGGCTGCCAGTGTCTTCTCCAGTGCTATATAGTAGGTCCTTATCTATTTCATACAAGATAATATGCATATGTCAATTTCAATCTCCCCATTTATTGCTCCCTCCCCTTACCCTTTGTTAACCATAAGTTTGCTTTCTATGTCTATAACTCTATTTCTGTTTTGTAGTAGATAGTTCATTTTTACCCTTTTTTTAGATTCCACTTATAGGTGATATCATATGATATTAGTCTTTCTCTGTCTGAATTACTTCACTTAGTGTGAGAATATCTAGGTCAGTCATGTTGCTGTAAAGGGCATTATTTCATTCTCTTTTATGTCTAGTAATATTCCATTGTATATATGGCTAGTAATATTGAATTGTGTATATGTACCACATCTTCTTTATCCATTCCTCTGTTGATGGACAGTTAGCTTTCTTCCATATCCTGGCTATTGCAAATAGTGCTGCAATCAACATTGGGGTATATGGGGTATATGTGTCTTTTGGAATCATGGTTTTCTCTGGGTAAATGCTAGGAATGGAATTAGTGGCTCTGTGGCTCAGCTGGTAAAGAATCCACCTGCAATGCAGGAGACCTGGGTTCAATTTCTGGGGCAGGAAGATCCACTGGAGAAGAGATAGGCTACCCACTCTAGTATTTTTGGGCTTCCCTGGTGGCTTAGCTGGTAAAGAATCCTCCTACAATGCAGGAAACCTGGGTTTGATCCCTGGGTTGGGAAGATCCCCTGGAGAAGGGAACAGCTACCCACTTCAGTATTCTGGCCTAGAGAATTTCATGGACAGTATAGTCCATGGAGTTTCAAAGAGTCGGACATGACTGAATGGTATCTATCATATATATAGGCTAGATAGTTATAGATTTTCAATATGGATTTTCCAGGTGGCGTTATTGGTAAAGAAGTTGCCTGCCAATGCTGAAGATGTAAGAGATGTAGGTTCAATCCCTGGATCAGGAAGATGCCTAGGAAGAGAGCATGCCAACCCACTTCAGTATTATTGTCTGGAGAATCCCATGGACAGACTGTGTTGGACACAACTTATGCAACTTAGCACACACACACACACACACACATGCATGGTAGATATATTTTTAGTTTTTTAAGGAACCTCCATACTGTTCTCATAGTGGCTGCACCAATTTACATTCTCACCAACAGTGTGAGAGTTTTCTTTTCTCTGTATCTTCTCCAACATTTATTGTTTGCAGACTGTTTTGATGATGGTCATTTTGAGTAGTGTGAGGTGATATCTCCTTGTGATTTTGATTGCATTTCTCTAATAATCAGTGATGCTGAGCATCTCTTCACATGTGTTTTAGTCATCTATATATATTTTTTAGAGAAACATCTACTTAGATATTCTGCCCGTTTTTGATTAGGTTATTTGTTTTTATGATATTGAGCTGCAGGAGCTGTTTGTATATTTTAGAGCTTAATCTTTTGTCAGTTGCTTCATTTGCAAATATTTTCTACCATTCTGAGGGTTGTCTTTTCATTTTTGTTATGGCCTCCTTTGCTGTTCAAAGTTTTTAAGTTTAATTAGAACCCATTTGTTTATTTTTGCTTTTATTTTTATTACTCTAGGATGTAGATCAAAAAAGATCTTGCTGCAATTTGATAAAAAATATTCAAAATATAAAGCTTCTGAATTACTTGGAATCAGAATTGAAGCCTTGAATGTTTTGGAAATTACTAATTTGAGACCATTTAATGAAAATTTTGAATGTATTTATATATATTTTTTATGTCTTTCCATGCCTAATGACAGAAAACATATCTTAACATATTTTCTCACTGACCCAAATTATAATATTTTAACAGATTGTATTATACAAGCATATATATTTTCCATTGGCTGGGATAGTATTTATGAAATTTGATTAGAAGGAAAAGGTATAAACAATGCACATTGGTATCAAGGGAGCCTATTATCCTTAATGTTGATGGATGGATGCTTAATATTGTCAATTCATGGTTCCAGTACCAATGACTAGGAACATTGCTGTTGGGGCAAGCCTATTAATAAATAAGTCTCATTATGAAATGTCATCCAACTAGCTTATCTTTCTCACTGGAAAAAGATACAGTCTAATGTGTTAAGTGTATTATATTTGAGAAAGTTAGGCTATGAGACAGGTTGTTAATTATTGTGTTCTGTACTGGAAATTCTCAGGTTGCCATGAAAAAGGGGAACCATGTAAGCTCTGCTTAAATAATATCTTACACTGATTAGTAGCACTCTTCTGTTTTTTTTTTATCTCTTTTTCTCTCTGTATTTTTTCCAAATGGACATTTTATTTGTACCCATTCCATTTGGGTAGACTATTATATTGTCCGTACCTTATTTTAAAATACATCATTATAAGCTGTGTGATATGTACATATGTAGTAAAATTAACTCTCCACCAAAATAATTGTTAAATATTTATATTTCCTATTTAAATTCATATCTCAAAGGTAATTAGTGAGCATTTTAAAGATCCTAATCAGAAGTTCACATGTCAGAGGAGGCTCAAGCAGGTACTTCAATCTAAATCTGAACTAGCCTCTTGCTGTTCAAAATGTGGTCCAGAAACCAGTAGCACAGGCATCACCTATGAGCTTGTTAGAATGTACAATCTCAGGCCTTCAAGCCAGACATAATGAATCAGAGTCTGCATTTTAACAAGACTCCCAGTGGATTCTGTGAACATTTAATTTGAGAATCACTGCACTAGGCAGTTTGTTAATTAGCATGAGAGCTGTAAGAAATAATTTTTGCTTTGGTGAAATGAGTAATGAACAAATGCATGGTTTATGAGAAACATTATACAGGCACCTTTGCCCTTTCAGAGATTAGATATCAGAATCTCAGTATCCCAGTAGCTTTTGAAGTGATACCTAAAATAAATGAAGAATTCATTGGGTCGTATGTCCCTCTGTTTAACAGAAGATTCTGGTATCTGATCAAAGTATAAGAATAGCTGAACCTGCTCTCAAAATGTTGTCATGTTTACCTTGGCATGAAATTTTCATGAAAGATGCTTGTTATTGTTTGCTCAGACAGAAAATGAGGAGGTCTCATGCTTGCTTTTGTTCAGTTGCTGAGTCGTGTCTGACTCTTTGTGACTCCATGGACTGTATCACATCCGGCCTCCCTGTCCTTCACTAACTCCAGGAGTTTGCTCAAACTCATGTCCATGGAGTCAGTGATGCCATCCCACCATCTCATCCTCTGTTGTCCCCTTCTTCTACTGCCCTGAGCTTTCCCATCATGATAGTAAATGTTTGCATGTGGTTGTAAGTTTGCGTGTCTGGAATGTCTTGCATGATTACATTATAATATGTGACCTTGTAACATGCTTGGTAATCACTGGTAGCTTGAATATTTACCGGAAAGGATCTTACAGAGAATAAAGACTAAACTGGCTTGGGGCAGTTTACAATAGAGATTTTGAAGCTATGCAACCCTACATTTTCTTTTCACTTTTTCTAATGGTGATCTTGGCTTACAGATGAGGACAGGAGAAGAAGTGGGTGACAGAGAATGAGATGGATGGATGGCATCACTGACTCAATGGAGATAAGTTTGAGCAAACTCTGGGAGATAATAAGAACAGGGCAGTCTGGCGTGTTGCAGTCCATGGGATTGCAAAGAATCGGATATGACTTAGTGACTGAATAACAACACACAGTTTGAGCTTAGTTTTCCAACCATGGATTGAACTCAGGCCACGGCCATGAAAGCACTGAGTCCTAATCACTGGACCACCAGGGAATTCTAACTGAAACCTTTTTTGAAGGATGGTTCAATATCTTTGTCAGATAATGTCTTCTTGGTATTAGCACTGATTGATTACTTCTTTTTATTTTGTTTGAAGTCATCCTCATTCTCAGTATGATAAGCCTTTTTTATTGAAACCTGGAACTTTTTGTATTGTGACTGAATTTTATTTAAACCTTCAATTTTAGCTGAGTTTCTCTCACACCACTTCAACAGCAGAGAGAGAAGGGCACCACCTCCTTATGTCAGGTGGCTATAGAAACCCAGGTTCTTTAAATTTTGTTGACAGTTGGATAGGACTCGTCTTCTTATTGCTTGATAGGGATAAGAGTTCATGTGGTCTCTATTGGCAATAGAGTGGAGGTTGCCTTATTATTGTTGTTTAGTTGCTAAGGTTTGTCAGACTCTTTATGACCCTTCTGGACTATAGCACTCGAGGCTCCACTGTCCATGGTATTTTCAGGCAAGAATATTGGAGTGGGTTGCCATTTCCTCCTCCAGCCTCACTACTATTGAGTGATTTAAAATCTTGTCTCTCCACTGGACCCTTCTGACTCCATCCCAGGAGGGAGGGGAAGGGAGCCCATTACTAGTGTGTGTGTCAGGGAGGCAGAAGTGTAGGTTTCCCATTTGGTCTTCACAGAGTACATCATGAGCAGTGCGGGGCTGGAGGAAGCACAAGCTGGAATCAAGATTGCTGGGAGAAATAACAGTAACCTCGGATATGCAGAAGACACCACACATATGGCAGAAAGTGAAGAAGAACTAAACAGCCTCTTGATGAAAGTGAAAGAGGAGAGTGAAAAAGTTGGGTTAAAATTCAACATTCAGAAAACTAAGATCATGGCATCCGGTCCCATCCCTTCATGGCAAATAGATAGGGAAACAGTGGAAACAGTGGCTGACTTTATCTTTCTGGGCTCCAAAATCACCACAGATGGTGATTGCAGCCATGAAATTAAAAGACACTTACTCCTTGGAAGGAAAGTTATGACCAACCTAGACAGCATATTGAAAAGCAAAGACATTACTTTGCCAACAAAGGTCCGTCTAGTCAAGGCTATGGTTTTTCCAGTGGTCATGTATGGATATGAGAGTTGGACTATAAAGCAAGCTGAGCATGAAGAATTGATGCTTTTGAACTGTGGTGTTGGAGAAGACTCTTGAGAGTCCATTGGACTGCAAGGAGATCCAACCAGTCCATCCTAAAAGAGATCAGTCCTGGGTGTTCATTGGAAGGACTGATGTTGAAGCTGAAACTCCAATACTTTGGCCACCTGATGTAAAGAGCTGGCTCATTTGAAAAGATCCCGATGCTGGGAAAGATTAAAGGCAGGAGGAGAAGGGGATGACAGAGAATGAGATGGCTGGATGGCATCACCGACTCAATGGACATGGGTTTGGGTGAACTCCAGGAGTTGGTGATGGACAAGGAGGCCTGGTGTGCTGTGTGGTTCACAGGGTCGCAGGGAGTCGGACATGACTGACTGACCTGAACTGAGCTGAACTAATGGACAAACACCCATGATTGTTGAGTCCAGGCTCCTAAAGTTCACTACAGTAAAACTGCCTCTAAATAAGAAAGTTGAATTCTCCAAATGAGAGGGGACATCTGAAATATTTGAGAAATCATATTTAGAGGAAAATGAAAGGGGAAATAAATCATATGATTTGTTCTGGAAAGCTTACCTTTCCTGCAAATCTGACTTAGCATGTTTGTTTATTTTGCATTCCCCAATTTCCTGTGTTATATGCTTTATGTGCACCTGTGTGCTTCTGCATTTAAGACTAAGCAATTGTATTCTTAGGAAGATGGAGCAACTTCACAGAAACTTTTTGATCCCTCTGAAAGAAATTGCTTTTGTAACATTTTAATCTACATGCTGTTCTCTCCCTGCATTCCACTTCTTTAGGAGACAACTTTGTATGGATGAGTACATCTCTGGGAAAATTCTCTTCTACCAATTTCCCCAGGCTAGAAATCTCTGCTACAGAAAAGTCATGATTTATTGTTCTCAAGCAAAAGCAAATGTTATAAGGAATTTCTTGACTATATATTGCCAACCTATTTAACTAAATTAAAAAATATATCAATTTATTTTCCTTCTACTTGATGCTTTAATTAAGTGTATGGGACTGATATCATTTATGAAATTATTTGGGTCACATGTCTAGACAGTTTCTGATCCAAACCTTCCCTTATCTCACATACAGTTCCCACAGGGTGCAGAATCAAATTCAAGAGGCAGCAAAGGAGATTAGACTCTAAGATGCATCAGTGTTTTAGAGGATATGTCAGAATCTATTGATGTTCAGATTCAGGGAGAAAGAAATCTCAATGCAGAACATAGATCCATGTATGAAGGATTTGAAAAAAGTACAAAAGCAAGTATATGAAAAAAATAGTTTATTTTTGACGAGGAAATATGACAAAGTGTATGACTATCCACTTGAGGGCTTAATTGTGGTCATTTTTTATAATTCACTTTTTAGAGGTAGTAATTATCTGGATATTATGGATAATATCCAGTTCTATCATATCCTTTAGAGGGATTTATCTAGGATTTAGCTTGCCAAAAGCAATGGCAGGGAAATGAACAGCTATAGTGCTACAGCTTATAAAGACCTCTCAAGAAAAAGTAAAGAAAAATATAGAAAAAGAGCTTTATGTTCTCCTGTTCGAATCCAACTTTATCTGTTTGCAAGTGTTTTCTGGTTATTATTCTCCTTTATTTCTCCAGACATTTCCCCCCGTTTTGTTTCAGAGAGATTGTTTGCTTGTGTACAAGAGAGGGGAAAAAGGCCCACTACTGAGGTTTTGTCAGCCTCCCCATCTTTTGATTTATACCATGCTTTTCTGGAAGCAGTGTTCCTTATCAACCCATATCTTTTGCTCTAATATTAATATATTGTATTAATGATCTTTACTACCAAAGAATTGTGCATATACACTCCCGTCTGAATCACTTCTGGATCAAATGATTCCTCCTAGGATTGTATATAAACAGCCTATACTTAGGACCAGAATGTCAATGAAGAACTTTAACATTCAGGGTCTATATGCATAAGGAGGAGAAAATATTCCCTTTTTTCTTTATTCTTGAAATCAAACTATTTTAGCAAAAGTATATCTAGGCATTAGTATCTTTGCATGAATTTTACCTGATAACTAAGAAATTCTTAATTGTAGTTTTAGCTCAGACTTCAGCTCTAGAGTTTCTATTTCCATTTTAACTTTGATTACTACCTTTATCCTATTTATCCAGCTTTTCTTTATTGTACTGGCAGTTATACACAGGTTTAATATCCATTTTCTCTTTGTCATGTTTATTATCGCACTGTTTTTACTATATTTTACTATATTCTTGGAGAGCTCCATAATTTTTTTATTCACTTATGGTGAGTGGCCTTGGGTTTTTTTTTTTTTTTTTTTTTTTTTTTTTAGCATATTCTTGGAGAGCTCCATAATTTTTTTATTCACTTATGGTGAGTGCCCTTGGGTATGAAGAACACAATTTGATGCATGGCCCTGGCCAAGTTCCTTGTGTCATGCAAATATGTGGTCAAATTCAGCTAAAGTAAAGTGAGAGTCTCTGACAGGAATATGATGAATTTCTGTGCATTAGAAAGGAGGAAGTTTCAAGAGGGAAGTGATGTATGTATACATATAGCTGATTGACTTTGCTGTACAGCAGAAGCTAACACAACATTGTAAAACAATTTACTCCAATAAAAATAATAAAGAAAGCAAAAGAAAGCAGGTATTAATAGTAATTCTTATTTATTCAAAGGGACTGCATGCAAAACTGCAAGTACCTAACTACTCTGTTCTATCTTTTCCTGTCTCTTTCTCTGCCTTCTTGACACTCAAGGGTGCAAGGATCACTCTCCTTTTGGGATGTACAGTGGAAGGGATTGGAAGAGAGTAGTATTAAGTCATAGCTGTTTCAAAACACAAGCATTATTATCTCATTTATGTTTGAGACAAGAACCGCTTTTTGAGGAATGACTATGTTGAAATGATCTGTCTTGTTTTCTGTGTGATTCAGCTGTTCTGTTTCAGAGGCCAAAGCTGATATTTTCCAATATGACCCTGTCTGGTAATACAGTTAATAGAAGTACCTAGATGTCTTTATTTTTCTTTGTAACATTTATTTCTATCTGTAATATGTTACCAATGTTACCGTTTGCTTACTTGCCTACTGTCTCTCTTTCTCTGCTGCAATATGCTCCTTGTAAGCAAGGAATTTGATTGTTCTGTTCACTATTGGATTCTTAGAGCCTGACAAACAGTAGATGCTCAGTAGACACTTAGGCGGACACAACTGTAAGTTGTTGAGTACTGGAAATAGTAGGAAGGACATAACCATAAATTGGAGAAGACAAAAGGGGTTACCAGGCTCTTCACTTCTTGACTCTATGCTCCCCATATCCAAGTAACTAAAACTGAGGTTTATTGGTTTACTAAAGGGAGGTATTGTTGTTTAGTTGCTAAGTTGTATCTGACTCTTTGACACCTCATAGACCATAGCTTGTCAGACTTCTCTGTCCATGGGATTTCCCAGGCAAGAATATTGGAATGGGTTGCCATTTCCTTCTCCAGGGGATCTTCCCAACCCAGAGATCAAGCCTACATCTCCTGCATTGGCAGGAGGAGGATTCTTTACTGCTGAGCCACCAGGGAAGCCCAGGAAAGGAAGGTGGATGGTTTATTTTGGAAAATATTGTTTTTTTGGTGGCCCCAAAACATCCTCATAGAGATGTCAACTGGAAATTTAGGTTGAAAGTCAAAGGCCACAAGGACAGTGTTATGTTAAAGGAGAAACTGAAGATTCAACAGCATCTATGTAGTATCTGGCACATGAAAAGCACTAGGGAGATATTGTAGGGTGAAATGACCAGTGGACTGAAGACTGAACCATTGGGCACACTAGTGAGGAACTTAGAGCAAGTATTATTACATAAGTATGGCCTTCTGAGCAAAGAAAAATAAGTAAAAGAGTAAACATTAGGTGTTAAAGAATGATTGAGTAGAGACCTCAAGAGATAGAAATTTATCTCCAAGAACTATGCTTTTACATTTCAGGGTAGGGGGATGAAATCCCCCAAACATTTGTTTATTATTCCAAAGACTGTAAAACAATGGGGAGCAAAGTTTTAGCTCACTCTTTCTGGAGCAGAAAGTGGTAGCTATATGGCAATTCTTGTATAAACTCTCAGATTTGTGATTTCAGCATTCTTCTCTTGTGTTAGTTACTCAGTCGTGTCTGACTCTTTCCAACCCCATGGACTGTAGCCTGCTAGGCCCTCTGTCCATGGGATTCTCTAGGCAAGAATACTGAAGTGGGTTGCCATACCCTCCTCCAGAGGATGGCATCCAACCTAGGGATCCAACCCAGATCTCCCGCATTGCAGGTAGATATTTTATTGTCTGAGCCACTGGGCTGAAATTGAAATACCAGGACTCACAGTGTGCTTGTGAGGATTAACTGTGCGTGTGTGCTTGTGAACTAAGTAGTGTCCATTTTTTTCTGACTCCTTGGACTGCAGCCCACCAGACTCCTCTGTCCATGAGATTTTCCCAGCAAGAATACTGGAGTGGGTGGGCCATTTCCTCCTCTAGGGAATCTTCCTGGACAGGGATTAAACCTATATCTCCAGCATCTTTTGCATTGGCAGGTGAATTCTTTATCCTTGAGCCACCTGGTAAATGCATAAGTGACATACACTACCTTAGACAGAATAGATGATTAAAGTATAGCTTCCTTTCTTTCTTTGTACAACCACATTCCATGGAGCAGAGGGGAAAGTTAATTGGCTGTGTCATTCTGTCAAGAATATGCATGTTAAGGTTCTTGCAGGGTTGAAGGGTGAGGCCCTCTGGCCTTTCCAAGTCAAGTGCAGTTATTTGTCTGTCATACTCAAAGGGCAATTAGCACATTCTCTGGACAAAATTCATTTTCTTCCAAAAGACTTCTCTGTCTTACTCTACCATTCTGATTACTATTCTAAACCCTATGATTTTTGTGCAGAATTTTTGGTTTTTGCTGTGTCTGGTGATTGCACCTTCTCTGATCAAAGACTGGAACATCATCCAGGCAATTCCTTTGGTGTCCCAGATACTTCCTACTAGAGGAAACTGGTACTCAGGAGCCTGGTAGTTTAATATATTTATAGATGAAGCAGAAATGACTTCCCCTTAGGTACCACTGGACAGTTCACATGAAATTCATAATTGGGTCTTTATTCAGTATGTAGTGTGAGGTGGTAAACAGATCATGGGCTTTGAAGTTTTACTTGCATGTACCTACCAGCTCTAAGTTTTATTAACTTTATAACTAATATAATCATTTTCCTCTTTTAGTTTCAGAGTTCTATTTGATTAAAAGAAATGAAAAAAGAAAGAAAGGAGGGGAAGAATGAAGAGAGAATAAACAGGAGACAAGGAGGAGGAGGGGGAAGGAGAGAAAAGGAGGGAAGAAATAAGTGAAGATTAGAATCTTTTTCATCAAAATGAGGTAATTTGGAAAACAGAGCAGGCCTTCAGTAAATATTTTGCTTTCTCTTTTTTCTCTTCTCCCTTTCGGACTTAATCTTGGAGTTTATACACACTTTCTTGCTGTTGTTTAATTGCTAAGTCATGTCTGACTCTTTTGCGACCACTTGGACTGTAGTCTGCCAGGTTCCTCTGTCCATGGGATTTCCCAGGCAAGAATACTGGAGTGGGTTGCCATTTCCTTATACACACTGCTGCTGCTGCTGCTAAGTCGCTTCAGTCGTGCCTGACTCTGTTGAGACCCCATAGATGAAAGCCCACCAGGCTCCCTCCTCCCTGGGATCCTCCAAGCAAGAACATTGGAGTGGGTTGCCATTTTCGTCTCCAATGCATGAAAGTGAAAAGTGAAAGTGAAGTCGCTCAGTCGTGTCTGACTCTCAGCGACCTCATGGACTGCAGCCTACTCGGCTCCTTCGTCCATGGGATTTTCCAGGCAAGAATACCGGAGTGGGGCGCCATTGCCTTCTCCCTTATATACACTGCTACTAAGCTGCTAAGTCACTTCAGTTGTGTCCGACTCTGTGCGACCCCATAGACGGCAGCCCACCAGGCTCCCTAGTCCCTGGGATTCTCCAGGCAAGAACACTGGAGTGGGTTGCCATTTCCTTCTCCAATGCATGAAAGTGAAAAGTGAAAGTGAAGTCACTCAGTCGTGTTCAATCTTAGCGACCTCATGGACTGCAGCCCACCAGGCCCCTCCATCCATGGGACTCTCCAGGCAAGAGTACTGGAGTGGGGTGCCATCGCCTTCTCCTCTTATACACACTACCATATTTAAAATAGGAGCTAATGAGAAACTACTGTATAGCACAGGGAACTCTACTCAATACTCTGTAATGAGCTATATGTGAAAAGAATATAAAAAAGAAGAGATATATGTACACGTATAATTGACTCATTTTGCTATATACCTGAAATTATTGCAACATTGTAAATCAATTATACACCAATAAAATTAATTTTAAATAACTTTGAAAAGAAAAATGTATTTGAGAAATAAGTGATCTATATAGCTATGTTGGGCAAAGATTATAAAAGCCATCAGGGTATAGTTCTTCTTATTAAGGACAGCTACAACTTAGATAAGACAAAATGCATTTAACATAAATCGGATTGTGAAGCAATGGTCAGGAACTGTACATAAAAGCTAATACAAATCCTTATAAACATCACTGGGAGCTTCCACTGAAGGAGTCTCTATTTTTCTATATCATCTTGTTACAGTGACATTTCAGTCAGTATACTTTTGACCTGATGAATGAATAGTTTCGTCCTCAGGTAGTGAACACTGTTTCAGTAGTGAACTTGTCATACTTAGAGAAACACCAAGATGGGGGCTATACTAAAGATGAAGGAACTGAAGTAAAATAACATGCCAAAGTCCCAGAACTAGGAAGAGAGCCCTCAGAGTCTGTTCTACTCAGCCCCGGAGACTTCCTTGTCACTGGGCCCTATGGCTTCTCGAGGTCCTGATGAAAGAGACAGGCAGGTGGTTTGGAGAAAGCCTGTGTGCAGGGCATTCTGTTGGCTCCCAGAACCAACAAAATAAAAGCCTTAGGCGGTTCTGAAGGGACAATCATTAGACAACTTGTCACATTTAAAGCAGAGGGATGGACTTTTACAGTGGCTACTGGAGTGCTTTGGGAAAGCCACTGACTCTGAGTTTAAAAGAGGAAAGTATGCGTTAGCCTGCATACTTGATCCTAAAATAATGAAGTTTCCTTTCTTCATAGGTTAGGCAGAATAAAAAAATGACTTTGCCATCAGTTTTCTTTCTCCTTTTCTCATTTAAAACTTTAGGGAGTCTGGGTGGATATTTCTGCCCATGTGCACATGGAGGCCAACCTTTACCATTTGTTTGTGGAAAAAGCCAACATGACACCAATTAAAGGTTGGCACTTGCTATTTGCATCTACAAGGATTATATCACAAGCTGCTATGACTGCTAACATTCAACCCACCTTGCAAAGGGTTTAGGGTAGAGATCAGGAATGAGGCACTCTGCCTTCTGGGAAAAACTGACAGAACAGGCCTTCAGATAGGTACTTTCAGGAGATTGCATAAGCCCAATTCTTGCCTCTCTTCATATCTAGAAAAGCACCAAAACCTTTCACGGTGATGTCTGCTGCTCATGACTAGCAGTAAACTTCACAAGACTATAGCAGAAACTTCTGCAAAAATGTGTTTCATGTATCGCCCCCCGCCCTCCTTATGAAAATCACATGTTTACTGACCTCCTTTCTCCCCCTGCCCTTTTGGAGCAGTTTCTCAGAGGTATCTGAAATGCTGCCTCTCTGGCTAGAGTCCTCATTTTCCCCCAAATACAATTTAACTCACAAATCTCACATTGTACTTTTTTCTTTTTTTTCAGTTGAAAATGATGTGAAGTAAAGAAAACCCTAGTAGGCTTTATCTTTTAAATGTCAAAGGGAATGATATCAGCTTCTGTGAAACCACCCATTCCTTCCCTAGTGGGATTTTCAGCCTAACGTAGAGAGTGTTGTTGTTGTTATTTTTTTTACTGCTTTCTAAATGCTTGAAAACTGGATATTGTTTACAAAATACTGTGGTAAACTGTGCCTAGGGAAGGGTGGTATGTGGGGAAAGAGAGGAGAGTGTTGGGAGAGTGAGGGGTCCTTTCTTTAATTGAAAACTGACCCAGACAAAGTGATACATTCAGCACAGTTTGTCTTTAGGGCACCTCTTTTTCTCTCCTTTGTTTGAGCCTCTCTCCCCTACCTCTTGGAAACCTATTCATTCATGAAACTACTCCAGTAGCTTACTTCCTGAGGATTAATGTATACATCAAATACTGTTCTCCGACTCCAGTTCCCAGAGCCAGAGGTTCAGTTCTGTAGGCACAAGCAAATATAAACAAAAAGATAAAAAAGTCCATTTCTCTAACCTCAAGTAGAACAAGTCAATCTCAGACTTTGCTTCTTAAAGCAGGCACCCATATCATAAGTACTACCTGGGAATTTGTTAAAAATGCAGAAGTTTTGACTCCAGCTTAGACTGACTGAATCAGAATCTCTATTTTAAGAAGATTCTCAGGTGATCAAAGATGGGAAAGTTCTGTTCTGTAGACCTGTTCCTTCCATGGAAGTGAAGGTCTAGGTCAAATGTCCTCTCTATGATGTTTCAGCACAGTAGCCCAGTTCCATATGATCCCAACATGTGCTATTGTCTGAGGGCTATTTGCTAAGGTTCTTTTGAAAATCTGTGGATTAAACAGGTGAGAATGGTGAAAATACTAACACTGCTACTACTGTAACTGGCACTAAGGCCAAGCTATACTTGAGAAATTTTCTCATTTTCACCATGATTCTTTGAGGAAAGTAAAGTACGTGTCTTAATTTCATGGATGTAGCAACTAAGCTTCAAGAAATTAAAGCCATACAGCTAGTGAAGTAGAATATTAGATTGAAAACTAGACGATCTGGCTCTGGAATCTTAAACCATTTTTTTTTTAAATTTTATTTTTTGGCTGTGCCACACAGCATGTAGGATCTTAGTTCCTCAACCAGGGATGAACCTGTCTCCCCTGCATTGGAAGCATGGAGTTTTAGCTACTAGACTGCCAGGGAGGTCCCCTTAAACCACTTTTTGACCTTTGCAGAAGGTCTAGGAACCTTTAGAATTCTGATCTACTTTATGAATCTACAAGCCAGAAAGATAATATTTAAGGTTTCCCGAATGAATTTGACCCAGAGCCCCTTTTGGAAGAATGGGACAGTTTTCTAAAATAGACATGGCAGCACAGCTGGGAGCTGTCTCCTTTCATCACAGCTTCATAGGTGGTGATGGACATTGGTAACATTGGAGGCAGGGAGCAGATCATTGCACACATTATGTATAACTTTGAGGCACCAAAGGTCTAAAATTCTCTGGCAGCCCTGTGAGGAGCATGAGGCTCTCACTATTAAAAGCTTTCATTTTGTTTAAATACTGAAAAACATTTTCTCTTAAGTCTTGATTTTCAATCCCTTTGTTGGGTCTGCAAAAAAGCAGAAGACCCTGGATCCTCTTTCTGAGCATAGTAATAAGTCAGAGTTCATTTTTCAAGCTCAAATTTTGTTTCAAGTCTCTTGAAGCTTTAAATTGTTATGACTTTTGCTTTCTAACCTGGGCTGGATATTCTGTTTACTCCCCTAGATTAAGATACTCCACCCCCAGTCCTCCTTGCTCTGGACCCGTGTAGTCAACCTCTATAGATGGCATTAATAGACAGTCCTTGCCCTCTGGCTTATGGGTGGATTTGGCCAATGGGCATTGACACATCAGAGTGCAGGTAGATGGGGAGGCTAGGTTACTTATTCATTTGACTCTTTGCCTGCAAGGCTACAGCTTCAGTGCATCCTTCTACCAAATGTCACAACTCTAACTGGGTGGTTCTTTCTTACAGTGACAAGCTATTCCAGGCTCCCTCAGGTCTAGGGGTGGGAATAGACTCCTGCTTTTAGGGTGATTCATGTCCCTTGTTGGTTTCCCTTCTTTCTTCCCACATATCTGAAAATAGTATTTTATTGAACTTTGCTCAGCTCTACCATTTGATCATGCTGTTTGTTTCCTGCCTGTGTTGATCAACCTATAAATCAGAATACAGTCGAGTAAACTTAAGTTGAAATGCTATTTAAATTATTGTTATATTGCTTTACTTCTTTCTCATATATTTTCTTATTTCCTGAATCCTAAGACAAAATCAGTGTTTCTAGAAATGGGCCTTGTTCCTCCACTGACTTCTTTTAGTATTTCCAAGTGAAACCATACAATTCAGATTGGGACTTGAACCCACAGGCTGGGACTTGAACCTGGCCAGAATCCAGATTGGGACTTGAATGCACTATCTTTCAACTGAGATCACACATCTGGTTTTTAATGCAGTTCAGGTTCTTTATGTCTCATCACAGAAAGAGTTCAGTGAGAGACAAAGAAGTGATAGAAAGTGGATTTATTTAGAGTAATATACATTCCATAGACAGAATGCAATCTATTTTAAAAGGCAAGAAAAGGCTGAGGGAGAAACACACTCCACAGACTATGGACCATCTCGGAAGGTGAGAGGCCCCAAAATATGGGGTGCTTAGTTTTTATGGGCTGGGTAATTTCATAAGCTACATGTGAGAGGATTATTCCAATTATTTTGGAGAAGGGTGGGGATTTCCAGGATTTGGGTCACTGCCCTCTTTTTGGCCTTTTATGGTTAGCCTCATAACTGTCATGGTGGGGGTGTGATTTGTCATGCTAAGTGTGGGACGAGGCTCAGGGTCTAATGGCAGTTGAATCTTCAATGATGGGCCTAGTTGGTTCTAACCAGTTTTTGCTGTGCCCTTAACAGCTATGTCCTTCTTTTAAAGGTTGCGCCCTGCCCCATCTTCTGTTTCATAAGGGTATTATGAGTGCTTCAGATAGAAGATGCTGTGAAATTAATATGAATATTCACACCTGAGAGAAGTGAACAGAGCAAAAAGCAAAGCCCTGATGTGTTCATTTCTTTTAATCAAAGAAACAGAAGATTATGATGTGGAATACAGTGGCTCAGCTGGTAAAGAATCTGCCTGCAATGCAGGAGACCTGGGTTGGGAAGATCCCCTGTAGAAGGGAAAGGCTGCCCACTCCAGTATTATGGCCTGGATAACTGCATGGACTGTACAGTCCATGGGGTCACAAAGAGTCAGACACACCTGAGAGACTTTCACTTCATTTCACAGTCTCAGAGGAAACCCCTTGTGAGCAGTTGCAGTAGAGATCCTAGGGGGTTAGAGACAGTGTGGTTATAATGGGTACTGGGGAAAGAGGGCTGCTATCAAGAAGACTTCCATAGAGAAACAAAATAAAACAAAATTCCTCCCTTGGAAAGTTCCTGTGGCCTCAAGAAGGAGTGAGAAGGTCAGAATGAAAAGTGTACGATGTATTTATATTTGTGGGAGATAATGTTAGGACATCTCTGAATCCAGATAACAGCTCTCATAACATAAACATCCCTTCTGAAGACAAGAGGCATTTGGACCAGATCAGATGTGCTGATGGAGCCAGGGTATGAGAAGAGTAGGAGAACTGACAACAGGAGAAGAGGCCTTTAGAATAAATGGAGGGTGAGCTTCAGGGGCTTCCCTGAAGAAAGGCCATGAGAATGGCCTTCTCCCAAGTACACAAGCATAGCAAGAGGGGAGATGAGGGCATGTGGATGAGATGGCTCCTGAGTGCAATGCACTCAATAGGCCCCCTGGAAAAAAAGTAGACTTGTGATAAAAGTTTGTGTGCCCAGTGCACAGTAAGGCCAATTAAACTGAAACATAGGAGATTGGGGCAGAGAAAGGTTTATTGCAGGGCCAAGCAAGGAAAAGGAATGGCTCATGCTCAAAAATCCAGAACTCCCCAGTGGTTTGGGGTGAAAACCTTTTGGCCTGAAGTCTGCAGGGTGTGAGATTTCTTCTGATTGGTTGGTGGTGAGGTCACAGGGCAGGGCTGTAAGTTACACTCAACTTGAAGTTGCCATCTTCCTCGTTGGCTTTGCGCATATATGCTAAGTCTCTTCAGTCATGTCTGACTCTTTGCAACCCTATGAACTATAGCCCACCAGGCTTCTCTGTCCATGGACTTCTCTCAGCAAGAATAGTGGACTGGGTTGCCCTCCTCCAGGGTATCTTCCCAACTCAGGGATCAAACCCACATCTCTTATCTCTCCTGCATTTGCAGACAGGTTCTTTACCACTAGCACCACCACTTCGGTTCTGTAGAAGAACTCAAAAATATTATGTATATTCCTTGAAGATAAACCGGGACTCTGCCCCCAGACTGCACTGTTGTTTTTGGTCTGTTCCTCTGTTGTCTCTGCATCCCTTCCCTTCCCTGATTAGCAGTTGTTTAAACCTACCCTTTGGAACTCTGGGAAGGTCAAGGAGTCTGAATGATGCCTATTTCATACAGACAAGGAATGAGAGACAGAGAAAGGATTTGTACCAGAAACCCCAAGAGTCCTGCTTGCTTTCAGACTCTTTTCCTTTTTATTATGGATGGTTGCCATGACAGTAATTTTGATCTGGACCCAGAAAATATGAGAAAAGTGGGAGGTAGAGTTTCATAAGCAGATATTGTGTCAGGCATATAAACATAGTAGTGAAACAGAAGGGAAGAGGGAAGGCCACAACCTTTTAAAGAATGACATAGCCCAAGGATACAGTATAAACTGGTTAGAATCAGCTATGTCCAAAACAGTAGACTATTTAACTTCCAGTGAATCTTGAGCCTCATCAGATGCTCACTGTAATACATTAGCATGCTAAGTGGCATACCAACCATTGACATGACAGTTCTGAGGCTAATCATAAAAGGCTAAAAATGTGGGTGGTGGCACAATTCCTGGAAGTCTACACCCTTCCCCTCTCCCCCACCAAATGATTGTAATAATCCTCCCACTCATTAGCCTATGAAATTACACAGATAAAAAAACTAACCACCCCATATTTTGGGATCTCTCAGCTCAGATGGTAAAAGCGCCTGCCGACAATGTGGAAGACCCGGGCTTGATCCCTGGGTCGGGAAGATCCCCTGGAGAAGGAAATGGCAACCCACTCTAGTACTCTTGCCTGGAAAATCCCATGGATGGAGAAGCCTGGTAGGCTACAATCCATGGGGTCGCAAGGAGTTGGACACAACTGAGTGACTTCACTTCATTCCCTTCACAGATTCTGAAAGAACAGGAGTGTGAGCCCACACTCTGTGGAATTCACTTTTCTCTAAGTGAATCTACTTCTTACTCATAATTTTCTCTCTCACTGCATTATTTTCTGTGATGAGACATCAAGAACTTGAGTTTCATTAAGTAGAGACCAGGCATGTGATCCCACTCAATAATAAATAAATAAATTAAATTAAAAAAAATAAATAGTGGGTTTAAGTCCCAATCTGAGTTACACTATTTCAGTTGTTGTTGTTTAGTTTATAAGTCACATCTAACTCCTTTTCAACCCCATGGACTACAGCTCACCAGGTTCCTCTATCCATAGAATTCTCTAGGCAAAAATATTGGAGTTGGTTGCCATTCCCATTTTTCAGGGCTTCTTCCTGACACAGGGATTGAACACATCTCTTGTATTGGCAGGCAGGTTTTTTACCTCTGAGGCACGAGGGAAGAAGCCCCACATGGTTTCAGTAGTCTCATTTTTATTCTCCAAAGAAATTATTTTTCTTTCCTTCCATTCCAAACATGAGAAAACAGGTTCAGAAATTACTAGCATAGGGTTACTAGTAAGTATCAAGTCCTCTGACTCAAACTCAGTCTGCTCTGAATCTGGAGACAGGTATGCCAAGTATCCTCCTCCTAAGACCCATGTCAACTGGAAAACACACACACACACACACACACACACAAACACAAAAAGTTGAGAATTATGTTCTGCTTGGAGAAATTTCTGAGGACTTCAAGCCCTAGAGGCCACCTCTCAGATAGCTCTGAGGGACTTCTCTTGTGAGGGTAGTAGCCAAGGTATTAGGAATTTTGCAACAAAAACCAGGTAGTCAAAAGATTACAGTTAATAAAAAATCAGACATAAAGGTAATGAATTTAGCACTTTTCTATGTATGGGAAGATGCAAAAATCTGGGCTCATTGAAATAATTTCTTTGATATGCACATTAACTATCTAGGGCCAGTATCTTGCTCTTTTCCATCCTGAGTCCCCTCAGGTTATGCTATTAGGGGCAATTGCAGTGGCTGATGGCTTGATGGCTGCAACATTTTTCATTTACTGGTACAGCAGAGGGCATTCTTAGTCCATAGCCAGGAAGGATCACTTTCCTGTTTCATCATGAATGAAGGGATAAGCAGAAAGTGGTCCACAGAGGCTTAGAGTAGCAATACTTCAAACAAGAAAAAACTGATTCATACCTCCAAAGCCTGAAGGAAGAGGTCCATGGACTGGAAAGAGGAAAAATCGTGGAACTCTCTGGAAGAGACAGTTTTAAGCTTGCCATCTGTGGCCAATGAAGTTAATAAGGTGAAGCCTCATATTTTAAACTTACATTAACCATATGTGAAGTTACATACTTATATGCATAGCTCCTTCGCACTCCAGCAAATCCCAGTTGAGCATCCAAATATATTTAAAGAACAGGAGCACACAATAACTAAATTGAGAAAGCTGATCAAAGATTTATGGTGCATAAAAATCACCCAGGAGTAACCATTACAACACAGATTCCTAGGTGCCATTTCTGAAGATTCTGATTAAATAGGCCTGGAGTTGAACCCAGTAACCTACATTATAATAACCATCCAGGTGACTCTGATGGAGATGGATCATCTTCTTAAAGCAACTTTGACCTGAAATCTGACTTAGGAAAAGTGATCTCAGAGTCCTGTTAGCAGCTGCTGAAGTCTGCATGTGTGCATGCTCAGTCGCTTCAGTCGTGTCTGACTCTTGGCGACCCCATGGACGTAGCCCATCAGGCTCCTCTGTCCATGGGATTGTCTGGGCAAGAATACTGGAGTGGGTTGCCATGCTCCCCCCAGGGGATCTTCCCTGTGACTTTTGCAGTCTGCACTCATTCGAGACCTGTGCCCCTTTCTCACTAGCTGGCTTGCCTCCCCTCCGCTCTTGCTGGAGCTATTATCTCTGGGTCTCTCTCATGTGGTTCACTCTGGTCCTGGCTCACGATGGATCCCCTGCAATGGCTCTCCCACAGAGAGAGCTTGACAACTTGCCATTCCTAACTCAGCCATCTTCTAAATACCAACCTGGTGCAAACAGGAACTTCCTGATCCCTAACCCAGGTGTTGGAGAACCTTTGACTGAAACTGCCCACCCTGACTGACACCACAGTAAACATTTGCATGAGTTATTTTATGATAGTAGATCCTGGTGACAAGCCACCACCACCAACTGGAAGAATTCAGGAAAGGTCAAAAGGAGACAGGAGACACCAGTCCATATGTCTTACCAACCTCTCAGAACCCTTCTCACTAGAATCCATCTTGGCTGAGTGATGCACATGTCACTCAAGTAGGACCTTGCATCAGCATGACTGGTCAGAGACAATCCAGAACTAATCCCATCAGCAAAAAATTGGAGACCATGAGCCACATGGCAGAGCAGGAACCCTCATCCCCTGGAGGAGAGCAGTCCTTCTGGGTTCTCTTACCCTTCTGCTCTCCACTCAGGCACCCCTTCCCAATAAAAGTCTCCTTGTCAGCACATTTGTCTCCTCATGTGATTCGTTTCTGAGTGTTAGACAAGAGCCCACTTTTAGGCCCTGGAAGGGGTCTCCCTTCCTGCAACCCAGGGAGCTGAGGGCAACTCTAGAGACAATATCTGTGACCATCTCTCTTGATAGTCTCTTCCTATGCTTATTTTCTTTCCATCAAATGGATAGTCATGCTAGTCACAGAGATTGTCTAAGAGAACCAGCAAGCTCGCTAGTCTTCACCAGACAAATTGAGGAGTGCCAGTACTCTGGGGACTGCTAACCTGCTGCCTTCTTTCTAGAACCACTGCCAGCTTTCCTCTCCCTGGGGTTTCAACTTAGAGTGGCTAGTGGGAAACAACTATTCCCTTCTCTGTCCTTCCCTTTTCTTTCTCCCATGACTTTTATCTTCCTTGCCAAGGGGCTCTTATTTCCATTTGCTTTTGGGAGGTCACTTTGCTTACATTCTGAGTTTTCCTTACAAAGGACCACAGAAACAGTGTATGAAAAGTAAAACAACTACAGAATTTATTCTCTCCACAGAGACAATAAAGGGACATGAGCCGCAAATAAAACTTGTAATGGCATTGAGCTCTGACTCCAGAACTCACCAGTAAAATGATGGTGCCTCCAGCCCTTCCAAGTTTCTTCCATGAATTAAGCTGGCGTACACTCTCATTTTAGGTGGATCGAGCTACCTCTCTAAGGGGTGTTTGTCCCACTGTGGTGTTTATTTCTGCCGCATAGATTCTACCCTTTTCTCTTTCATGAAGTTGAGTTATCAGATTTTTGGGTTTTTAAGATTTAGATTTTAAAGATCTCTTTTTTCTAAGATTATGGTTGCAAGGATGTTAGCTTTGAGATTCCAATCTGTCTACTGACCTCTTGTAAGTAACTTTTCATTCTTGGGTAAAAGGAACTTCATGATTCAATGTTGAGAGAGTAAATGGAGGAACCACAGTGAACAAATTCTCCAACACTTTAATATTTCTGAGTACTATGTGAGTTCACAGTGTTTATTGAATTCTGATTGCAATACACCTTGCTGTCTTCTCTCCATGGGAGGAGAAGCAGTATTATATTAGTAGGCATTATTGTTCTGCTCAGTCAGTAACCTGGCGTTGTGCTTTCTCTTTTATTTCTTATACCCAAGGGGTTGTGTGTGTTCTTGCAGGAAGCATCCTTGGTGGTGGTTGCCATAGGAATCTGTTACTCTACATTCTGGTTGAATAGGAAATGAGGCCAGGTCTGTGCTTATGCCATGTTTGTCTAATTTGAGAGATAGGAAGCCCACCTTTGCACCATTGTTGGGCATGCTGCTGCTGCTGCTAAGTCACTTCAGTCGTGTCCGACTCTATGCGACCCCATAGACGGCAGCCCACTAGGCTCCTCTGTCTCTGGGATTCTCCGGGCAAGAATACTGGAGTGGGTTGCCATTTCCTTCTCCAATGCATGAAAGTGAAAAGTGAAAGTGAAGTTGCTCAGTCGTGCCTGACTCTTAACGACCCCATGGACTGAAGCCTACCAGGCTCCTCTGTCCATGGGATTCTCCAGGCAAGAGTACTGGAGTGGGGTGCCATTGTTGGGCATATTTGATCTCAAACTCTGTATTTGGGCTTCCCTGGTGGCTCAGAGGTAAACAAATCTGCCTGCCTATGTAGAAGACTCAAGAGACACGGGTTCAATCCCTGGTTCAGGAAGGCTCCTTGGAGGAGGAAATGACAACCCATTCCAATATTCTTGCCTGGAGAATCCCATGGACAGAGTAGCCTGGTGAACTACAGCCCATAGGGTTGTAAAGAGTTGGACACAACTGAGCACTCATGCACAAACCTTGCATGTAGGGGAGCAGGATATTTGCTAAAATGTATTTTTTTTTTTCTCCTTAGACTATTGTTCTGTGGCTATAACTCTGTTTCAGGGCCCTGTATAGGAGGAGGGTTTGGGACAATTCTTAGCCTTAACACTTCCCACCATGGAGAGTCTTCTAATTCTTAATCTCATTCAAGTACCCACTTAAATGGCAATTTATTTGTCCTAGCTAAGTTTCATTGAGTTAGATAAGGCTGTGGCCCATGTGATTAGATTGCTTAGTTTTCTGTGATTGTGGTTTCAGTCTGTTTGCCCTCTAATGCTCTCTCTCAATGCCTACCATCTTACTAGAGTTTCTCTTACATTGGATGTGGAATATCTCTTCACGGCTGCTCCAGCAAAGTGCAGCTGCTGCTCCTTACTGTGGACGTGGGGTATCTCCTCACGTCTGCCTCTACCGACCCTGGACATGGGGTATCTCTCCTCTCAGCTGCTTGCTGCTCCAGTGTGACACAGAAAACTAACCAATCTAATCACATAGACCACAGCCTTGTCTAACTCAATGAAACTAAGCCATGCTGTGTAGGGCCATGCAAGACATACGGGTCATGGTGGAAAGTTCAGACAAAACGTGGTGCACTGGAAAAGGGAATGGCAAACCACTTCAGTATTCTTGCCTTGAGAACAGCATGAACAGTATGAAAAGGCAAAAAGATAGGACACTGAAAGATGAACTCCCCAGGTCGGTAGGTGCCCAATATGCTACTGGAGATCAGTGGAGAAATAACTCCAGAAAGAATGAAGAGATGGAGCCAAAGCAAAAACAACAACCCAGATGTGGATGTGACTGGTGATGGAAGCAAGGTCTGATACTGTAAACAGCAATATTGCATAGGAACCTGGAATGTTAGGTCCATGAATCAAGGCAAATTAGAAGTGATCAAACAGGAGGTGACAAGAGTGAACGTCGACATTTTAGGAATCAGCGAACTAAAATGGACTGGAATGGGTGAATTTAACTCAGATGACCATTATATCTACAGCTGTGGGCAAGGATGCCTTGGAAGAAATAGAGTAGACATCATAGTCAACAAAAGAGTCTAAAATTCAGTACTTTGATGCAGTCTCAAAAAAGAATGATCTCTGTTTGTTTCTAAGGCAAACCATTCAATATCATGGTAATCCAAGTCTATGCCCCAACCAGTAATGCTGAAGAAGCTGAAGTTGAACAATTCTATGAAGACCTACAAGACCTTCTATCAGTTCAGTTCAGTTCAGTCGCTCAGTCGTGTCCGACTCTTTGCACCCAAAAAAGATATCCTTTTCATTATAGGGGACCAGAATACAAAAGTGGGAAGTGAAGAAACACCTGGAGTAACAGGCAAATTTCGCCTTGTAGTACAGAATGAAGCAGGGCAAAGGCTCATAGAAAGATGGAGAAGCTCTTTACAGTCAGCAAAAACAAGACTGGGAGCTGACTGTGGCTCAGATCATGAACTCTTTATTGACAAATTAGGATGTTAATTGAAGAAAGTAGGGAAAACCACTAGACCATTCATGTATGACCTAAATCAAATCCCTTATGACTAATTACACAGTGAAAGTGAGAAATAGATTTAAGGGACTAGATCTGATAGACAGAGTGCCTGATGAACTATGGACAGAGGTTCATGACATTGTACAGAGGACAGGGATCAAGATTATCCCCAAGAAAAAGAAATGCAAAAAAGCAAAATGACTGTCTAAGGAGGTCTTACAAACAGCTGTGAAAAGAAAAGAAGTGAAAAGCAAAGGAGAAAAGGAAAGATCTACCCATTTGAATGCAGAAGTCCAAACAATAGCAAGGAGAGATAAGAAAGCCTTGCTCAGTGATCAGTGCAAAGAAATAGAGAAAAACAATAGAATGGGAAAGACTAGAGATCTCTTCAAGAAAATTAGAGATACCAAGGGAACATTTCATGCAAAGATGGGTACAATAAAGAACAGAAATGGTATGGAGCTAACAGAAGTAGAAGATATTAAAAAGAGGTGGCAAGAATACACAGAAGAACTGTACAAAAAAAGATCTTCATGACTGAGATAATCATGATGATGTGATCACTCACCTAGAGCCAGACATCCTGGAATGGGAAGTCAAGTGGGTCTTAGGAAGCATCACTACAAACAAAGCTAGTGGAGGTGATGAAATTCCAGTTGAGCTCTCTCAAATCCTAAAATATGATGCTGTGAAAGTGCTGCATTCCATATGCTAGCAAATTTTGAAAACTCAGCAGTGGCCACAGGACTGGAAAAGGTCAGTTTTCATTCCAATCCCAAAGAAAGGCAATGCCAAAGAATGCTCAAACTACTGCACAATTGCACTCATTTCACATGCTAGTAAAGTAATGCTCAAAATTCTCCAAGCCAGGCTTCAGCAATATGTGAACCATGAACTTCCAGATGTTCAAGCTGGATTTAGAAGAGGAACCAGAGATAAATTGCCATGATATGCCGGATCATAGGAAAAGCAAGAGAGTTCCAGAAAACCATCTATTTCTGCTTTATTGACTATGCCAAAGCCTTTGACTGTGTGGATCACAATAAACTGCAAAATTTTGAAAGAGATGGGAATGACAGACCACTTTACCTGCCTCTTGAGAAATCTGTATGCAGGTCAGGAAGCAACAGTTAGAACTGGACATGGAACAGACTGGTTCCAAATAGGAAAAAGAGTACGTGAAGGCTATATGTTGTCACCCTGCTTATTTAACTTATATGCAGAATACATCATGAGAAACGCTGGGCTGGATGAAGCACAAGCTGGAATCAAGATTGCCGAGAGAAATATCAATAACCTCAGATATGCAGATGACACCACCCTTATGACAGAAAGTGAAGAAGAACTAAAGAGCCTCTTGAAGAAAGTGAAATGAGTGAAAATTTGGCTTAAAGCTCAACATTCAGAAAACTAAGATCATGGCATCTGTTCTCATTATTTTATCGCAAATAGATGGGGAAACAGTGGAAACAGTGGTTACTTTATTTTTTCTGGGCTCCAAAATCACCACAGATGGTGACTGCAGCCATGAAATTAAAAGACGTTACTCCTTGGAAGGAAAGTTATGACCAACCTAGACAGTATATTAAAATGCAGAGACATTACTTTGTCCACAAAGGTTCCTCTAGTCAAGGTTATGGTTTTTCCAGTAGTCATGTATGGATGTGAGAGTTGGACTATAAAGAATGCTGAGAGCCAAAGAATTGATGCTTTTGAACTGTGGTATTGGAGAAGACACTTGAGAGTCCCTTGGACTACAAGGAGATCCAACCAGTCCATCCTAAAGGAGATCAGTCCTGAGTGTTCATTGGAGGGACTAATGTTGGGGCTAAAACTCCAATACTTTGGCCACCTGATGTGAAGTTCTGACTCATTGGTAAAGACCCTGATGCTGGGAAAGATTGAAGGCAGGAGGAGAAGGGGATGACAGAGGATGAGATGGTTGGATGGCATCACTGACTCAATGGACATGGATTTGGGTAAACTCCAGGAGTTGGTGATGGAAAGGGAGGCCTGGAGTGCTGGGGTTCATGGGGTAACAAAGAGTTGGACACTTGGACACGAATGAGTGACTGAACTGAACTGAACTGATTTGTCTTAGCTACACATCACCTTAATTAGCCTGTATATAAAGTTATTTGTCAATCTGGCTCACTGACGTAATGGCATCCTCTTGCAAGTAGTGACAATGTCTTGCTATTCTTTGTATCTCACTACACTTGGCATGGGCTCCCCAGGTGACACTAGTGTTAAGAATCCACCTGCCAATGCAGGATACATAAGAGACATGGGTTTGGTCTCTTGCTTGGGAAGATCCTCTGGCAGAGGGCCTGGCAACCCACTCTAGTATTCTTGCTTTGAGAATGCCATGGCCAGAAGATCCTGACAGGCTACAGTTCATAGGGTCACAAAGAATCGGTCAAGACTAAAGTGACTTGGCACACGTGCACATCTACTTGGCATAATAAAACTTTTCCTAAATGTATTTAAATCAACCAATTCATAATTGTACTGCATTTAATAACCAGATCCCAATAAGAGGGTCTACTAGATGTTTGTTATTGTTGCTGCTTAATTGTTAAGTCATGTCCTACACTTTGGCAACCTCATGAACTGTAACCTGTCAGTCTCTTCTTTTCATGGAATTTCCTAGGCAAGAATCCAGAGGTGAGTTGCCATTTCCTTCTCCAACGGATCTTCCTGACCCAGGGATCAAACCACTTCCCCCATATTGGCAGGTGGATTCTTTACCACTGAGCCACCTGGTAAGCCCTGTCTACTAGATACCCACAGTCTTTACATACATGATATACTATGTGTCACAGGAATCATGGTTATCTCTAGACAAGAGATTCATCTCTGTAGAGGCAAGAAACATGGCTATCTTGCCTTCCAATCCAGTGACTGTACCCAGACTCTTAAGTTCTGAGACTCACAGGGCTTCAAACAGAAACTCTGATGAGTCCACAATCACCCTGGTTGCAATTCTCCCAGAGAGAATACATTAAGCAACTGAGAATGACTCCTTCCTTTAGGGTCTTAAATATTTAGGGGGATAATCTTCTCACTGGGAATCTCTAAATTATTTAAATTAAATTGGCCTGCCCTGTGGTCTGTTCTTTCCCTAGAATTTGAAAGCCTATTTCTTTCTCACAAGTGAGTAGGTTTATAGCTTAATCAAAATGATGATTACATAAGGCATTATGCCTATTATAAACCACATCCATTATAGGGTCACCAAGGCAGAGAAGAGGGAGGGTGTGAGAAGTTCAGGCTGTGGTGTAAGTGGAGAGCAGTGAATGCCTTTTCTCTGCCTTATACACTTCCCCCCAAAGGTTAGGAGTGAGTCCATCTTTGAGGAAATCCACTCTTCCCACGGGCAAACTCAGGTCTATTTTAGTTGACTCTATTGTCAACTAGCTTTCTCAGATGGCACTAGTGGTAAAGAACCCACCTGTCCATGCAGGAGATGTAAGAGATGTGGGTTCAATTCTTTGGTCAGGAATATCCCCTGGAGGAGGGAATAGTGACCCAGTCCAGTATTCTTGCCTGGAGAATCCCATTGACAGAGGAGTGTGGTGGGCTACTGTCCATAGTGTCACAAAAAGTCAGACACAATGGAAGCAGCTTAGCCCACATCCACGCATATTGTCATCCACAGATTGGCACTTGCCATGACTGCTCACCATCTACCGCTACAAGGGTTAAACCATGTGCTGCTGCAGCTTCTGACTTTCAACACTCCCTGAAGGAGTTCAGGGTAGAGAGCAGAAATGAGGTACTCTGTGCTCAGGGAAAAACTGGCAGGGCAGATTTTCAGATAGTTAGGTATTCTCAGTAGCTAATTTTATGAGCCCAATTCTTATATCTACTCATGTCTAGAAAAGTGCTAAAATCCTTCATGGTAATGACTGTTTCTCATGACTAGCAGAAGCTTCACAAGACTAGCAAAAACTTTCTCCAAAATGTTTGTGCTTGATTGCATGTACTCCCCCTTTACCAAAATCACATATATTCTCTCCTTTCCCCCTATGTCTTTGGAACAGTTTCTCAGAGTTGCCTGAGGTGCTGTCTCCCAGGTTACAGTCATCATATTGCCCCAAATAAAATTTAACTCAACAACTCTCATGCTGTGCTTTTTGTTTGTTTTTTTTTTCAGTCGACAATATAAATATGTTGGTCATTGAGTAAGCACAAATATAAAAGCTGATACTTCACATCTTTGATTGATATACCTGATAGCCAGGAATTCAGACTGCCTTTGTCATCTGTGACTCCAGATAATTTTATATTGATGACGGATTAAATAAAGGGAACTGAGACATATGGACCTGACTTTAAAACATTTTAGGGGTTGATGCTTGATCTAAGGATTATATTTTTCCATATGCAAGCTCCACAAGTGGAATTGAAACCAATGGATAGAAATTGTACCAAGGTTGTTTCTGTTCCTGTCTAAGCAATCTTCTAGGTCACCTGCATAGATATATATAATCAAAGGGAGATGAACAGTGTCAACTGAAAAATAATGCACAACCTAAAAGTTGAGAATTATGTTTTATTTGATGGACCAGACTATGAACTTAAACCTGGGACACAGACTCTCAGATAGCTTTATTTGTTTATTTATTTATTTTTGGTGTACTGAGCAGCATGTGGCATCTTAGTTCCCTGACCAGGGATCAAACCCATGCTACCTGCAGTGGAAGCAGAGTTCTAACCACTGAACCACTAGGGCTTCTTATAGAGGAGCTTTTGCAACAAAGACCAGGTAGTCAGGATATCGAAAGATTACTGTTAACTAAAGAAAACCAGGTATCTTATGTTAAAAAATTTAGTGCTTTACTACCCATGGGAAGATGCAAGAGACTGGGTTCCCAGAAATCATTCCTTTGATATGAACTGCACCTATCTGGGGTCAGTATCTTGTGTTTACTCACCTTGAGTCTCCTCAGGGAGCATTATTAGGGGTGGCTGCAGAAGCTGCCTACATGATGGCAGGCATCCTATTTCCATCCTGAGTTCCCTCAGGCCTCATTGTTGGTTGGCAGCTATAATGTGAGAGCTTAATGGATGCAACATTCTTTGTTTACTCATATCATGGCTGGCAACATTTTTCTACTGACAACAGTAAATGAACTTAATTACAATAAGCTCTGACATGGAAATTCCAGTACCTCAAAATTTGTTAAGATTCTCAGACTGGTTTATATACTCACCTTGGGAGGACCAGACTACTCTATTAGGTATAACTATCCCAGTGCTCAGCACAGGGCTCAGTTGCTCAGTTGTGACTCTTTGAGATACCATGGACTGTAGCCTGCCAGACTCCTCTGTCCATGGGATTTTTCAAGCAGGAATACTGGAATGGGTTGTCATTTCCTCTTCCAGGGGATCTTTCTGACCCAGGGATCAAACTTGTGTCTCCTTCATCTCCTGTGTTAGAAGGCAGATTCTTTATCACTGAGCCACCTGGGAAGCCCATACCTATCCCATTCTGTGTTACTTCTTTTTGGGTATGATTCAGCAAAAATAAACTGCTGCTACATTTTTTTCTATTTCATGATGTTATTAGTCACATGATCTTGAGTCACAGTAGTTAGTGAAACCAGTTCTCTCACTTTGGTAATTAGTGGTTTAGTTTTTATTTGTGTCCAACTGTTTGCAAACCTGTATGCAGGTCAGGAAGCAACAGTTAGAACTGGACATGGGACAACAGACTGGTTCCAAATAGGAAAAGGAATACATTCAGTTCAGTTCAGTCACTCAGTCATGTCTGACTCTTTGCGACCCCATGAATTGCAGCACACCAGGCCTCTCTGTCCATCAACAACTCCTGGAGTTTACTCAAACTCATGTCCATCGAGTTGGTGATGCCATCCAGCCATCTCATCCTCTGTCATCCCCTTCTCCTCCTGCCCCCAATCCCTCCCAACATCAGAGTCTTTTCCAACGAGTCAACTCTTCCCATGAGGTGGGCAAAGTATTGGAGTTTCAGCTTTAGTATCAGTCCTTCCAATGAACACCCAGGACTGATCTCCTTTAGGATGGACTGGTTGGATCTCTTTGCAGTCCAAGGGACTCTCAAGAGTCTTCTCCAACACCACAGTTCAAAAGCATCAATTTTTCGGTGCTCAGCTTTCTTCACAGTCCAACTCTCACATCCATACATGACCACTGGAAAAACCATATCCTTTAGGGCTGTGTATTGTCACCCTGCTTGAAATGCTGGGCTGGAAGAAGCACAAGCTGGAATCAAGATTGCCGGGAGAAATATCAATAACCTCAGATATGCAGATGACACCACCCTTATGGCAGAAAGTGAAGAGGAACTAAAAAGCCTCTTGAGGAAAGTGAAGGAGGAGAGTGAAAAAGTTGGCTTAAAGCTCAACATTCAGAAAATGAAGATCATGGTACCTGGTCCCATCACATCATGGCAAATAGATGGGGAAACAGTGGAAACAGTGTCAGACTTTATTTTTGGGGGCTCTAAAATCACTGCAGATGGTGACTGCAGCCATGAAATTAAAAGATGCTTACTCCTTGGAAGGCAAGTTATGACCAACATAGATAGCATATTGAAAAGCAGAGACATTACTTTGCCAACAAAGGTCAGTCTAGTCAAGGCTATGGTTTTTCCAGTAGTCACGTATAGATGTGAGAGTTGGATGGTGAAGAAAGCTGAGCGTCGAAGAATTGATGCTTTTGAACTGTGGTGTTGGAGAAGACTCTTGAGAGTCCCTTGGACTGCAAAGAGATCCAGCCAGTCCATCCTAAAGAAGATCAGTCCTGGGTGTTCATTGGAAGGACTGATGTTGAAGCTGAAACTCCAATACTTTGGCTACCTCATGCGAAGAGCTGACTCATTGGAAAAGACCCTAATGCTGGGAAGGATTGGGGTCAGGAGAAGGGGAGAACAGAGGATGAGATGGCTGAATGGCATCACTGACTCGAGGGACATGGGTTTGGATAGACTCCAGAATTTGATGATGGACAGGGAGGCCTGGCATGCTGTGATTCATGGGGTCGCAAAGAGTCAGACATGACTGAGCGACTGAACTGAACTGAATTCTTTGCAACTTCATGGACTGTAGCCTGCCAGGCTTCTCTGTCCAAAATCCCTCTTGAATGGGATTTCCGAGGCAAGAATATTGTAGTGGGTTGCCATTTCCTTCTCCAGAGGATCTTCCCTACCCAGGGATCAAACCAATGTCTCCTGCATTATAGGCAGATTCTTTACCACTGAGCCACCAGGGAAGCCTACATGGATACATGAATACTTCAACAACTAGGTTAATTCTCTCATATTCCAAGAATGCATACTGCTCTGCCCCTATGGTGATTTGGACATAGCATTTGCACAGAAACTTTTGCTGAACAAATTAGGTGAAGTGAAGTGAGGCAAAAACTGGCAGACGGGAAGTTTTTTCTTCAACCTTAAAGCAGGGAGCAATTTATCCCCTCAATGAGATCTTCATTCTCTGGAAGGCCACTATGACTAAGCTCATTAAAAAATAAAGCCATAAGCACATCATAAACTGGATAAACGTTTTCACTGTGATCCTTGGAGGAGTGCCAAAGTAGAGAATCACAAAGGGAGGTTGGGGACCTAGATGAGAAATATAGATCCATCTTACTCTGTGGATATATTTCTCCAAATTACAGTGAAGAGCTGCAGAGATAGAAATTTTGTTTTCTTCCAGGAGGTAATCCTATTTATTAGTCTTGATAATAAGAATGTCTATAAATACCTGTAGAAAAGGGGTGGGATAACATGAAATTAAGATTGTGATTGTGCTTCATTAAGAATAAGATGCAGTGTCTTGTGAGAAAAGGAACAAGAATGTGTGTGTGTGTGTGTGTGTGTGTGTGTGTGTGTGTGTGTGTGCATGTGCTCAGTCATGTATGACTTTCTGTGATCCCATGGACTATAGCCCACCAGGCTCCTCTGTCCATGGGATTCTCTAGGCAAGAGGGTTGCCATTCCTTACTCCAAGAGATCCTCCTGATCCACGGATCGAAACTGCATCTCTTGGATCTAAAGAACATGAGCACAGAATAAGTACAGTTATGGAATATAACTCAGAGGATATCACTGGAGACATATGGATACATAAGGTGGAGTGGGCTTTTAGAATATACAAAAAAAAGTGAAAGTCAAATAAAGTCAGATTTTACCTATATGATGAACGGCTACTACTATCATACTAAGGAAGAGAGTTCAGGTACTGGTATTGACTGCTGTGCTAAGTCGTTTCAGTCATGTCCAACTCTTTGTGACCCTATGGATTATAGCCTGCCAGGCTCCTCTGTCTATAGGACTCTCCAAGTAAGAAAACTAGAGTGGATTGCCATGCCCTCCCCCAGGTGATCTTCCTGACTCAGGACTAAGATTCTTAAATAAGATCTTTCCATGGCTTCTTTAATATAACTTCAGTTCAGTTCAGTTGCTCAGTCGTGTCCGACTCTTTGCAACCCCATGAACTGCAGCATGCCAGGCCTCCCTGTCCATCACCATCTCCCGGAGTTCACTCAGACTCACAACCATAGAGTCAGTGATGCCATCCAGCCATCTCATCCCCTGTCGTCCCCTTCTCCTCCTGCCTCCAATCCCTCCCAGCATCAGAGTTTTTTCCAATAAGTCAACTCTTTGCATGAGGTGGCCAAAGTACTGGAGTTTCAGCTTCAGCATCATTCCCTCCAAAGAAATCCCAGGGCTGATCTCCTTCAGAATGGACTGGTTGGATCTCCTTGCAGTCCAAGGGACTCTCAAGAGTCTTTTCCAACACCACAGTTCAAAAGCATCAATTCTTTGGCGCTCAGCTTTCCTCACAGTCCAACCCTCACATCCATACATGACCACAGGAAAAACCACAGCCTTGACTAGACGGACCTTTGTTGGCAAAGTGGTGTCTCTGCTTTTGAATATGCTATCTAGGTTGGTTATAACTTTCCTTCCAAGGAGTAAGCGTCTTTTAATTTCATGGCTGCAGTCACCATCTGCAGTGATTTTGGAGCCCCCCAAAATAAAGTCTGACACTGTTTCCACTGTTTCCCCATCTATTTCCCATGAAGTAACTGGACCGGATGCCATGATCTTCATTTTCTGAATGTTGAGTTTTAAGCCAACTTTTTCACTCTCCACTTTCACTTTCATCAAGAGGCTTTTTAGTTCCTCTTCACTTTCTGCCATAAGGGTGGTGTCATCTGCATATCTGAGGTTATTGATATTTCTCCTGGCAATCTTGATTCCAGCTTGTGTTTCTTCCAGTCCAGCATTTTTCATGATGTACTCTGCATATAAGTTAAATAAGCAGGGTGATAATATACAGCCTTGACATACTCCTTTTCCTATTTGGAACCAGTCTGTTGTTCCATGTCCAGATCTAACTGCTGCTTCCTGACCTGCATACAGATTTCTCAAGAGGCAGGTCATGTGGTCTGGTATTCCCATCTCTTTCAGAATTGTCCACAGTTTATTGTGATCCACACAGTCAAAGGCTTTGGCATAGGCAATAAAGCGGAAATAGATGTTCTTCTGGAACTCTCTTGCTTTTTCCATGATCCAGCGGATGTTGGCAATTTATCTCTGGTTCCTCTGCCTTTTCTAAAACCAGCTTGAACATCAGGAAGTTCACAGTTCACGTATTGCTGAAGCCTGGCTTGGAGAATTTTCAGCATTACTTTACTAGTGTGTGAGAGTGATGTAAATTACTGTGTTTGCTTGTTCTAAGCTGTCTAGAGGCTATGTGAATGATTTTGCACAAAGGATTCATTTCTATTTTGCCTAACTTGGAACTCAGGGCAAAAAAGTACTGGATATTTCCCCAAAACATTAAAGGCAAAATGGAAAACCTTCAGTCACCTAGGACAATAGATTATAGTTGAGATGTATGAGACATATAATAGATAGTCTAAAGCCTGGGAGTCATCTATGGGAAGAAAGTTTCTTTTGGAAATTAGGTCATTTAAATGCTCCCATGAATATTTGAAATCTTATAAAGCTACTCACATGCCCAGGACTGGATCTATGCTCAGAAAAGATCTGAGAAAACCCTAAGCTATCATCTTTGGCTGCTCTCTAGACTCAGTGCAAGCAGGAAACTAAGGCTAAGGCAGAGTTGTAAATGGACTACCTGAACAACATTGAAGGAGTGTCTTAGGACAGAGAATCTGCAAAGACAGGGAGAGGTTTCTTTTTTTTTAAAAAGCTGCTAGTTTTAAAGGAAATCTCTTCCAAGAGATTCTAGCTGAATACAGGTTAAAGGAACAGAACTGTTAGTAATTACACATGAGAAGGAATGCAGTCTTTACAAAAGTAGACTGAAGGGAAAAAGCAGATAGGAAAAATCACTAATCAAACAGATGACTGGACATCTGTGAAAGATCCATAGCTAACATAATTAATGGTGAAACACTGGAAGTTTTCCACCTAAGATCAGGAACTAGATAAGGATTTGCACTTTCACCACTGCTATTTAACACTGCAGGGTAAATTCTAACCATAGAAATTTACTTTTGAAGTATAGGGTTAGGTTTGCTATTGAGAAGGGCTTCTTGCATGCTACATAATATTACATTTCTTGACCTGAGTGATGGATATACAGATGGGTTTATTGTGAGTTATTCATCAAGCTGTGTCCTTGTGATTTGTGCATTTTTATATCTAAATTATATTTTAATTAAAATTTAAAACACATACCATTGAATACAAAATTAAATTGAGCATTTTAAGTATATTTTGGTTAATGCAACTGCTTCCCTCTCTTTGAATTAAATACTATACCTACTTTAATGGAATATTATAAACATACATAAAAGCATATATTAAGCTTCAAGTAAATGAACAACCAGCAAATGCTTTTTATAGCAACTACTTTCCAATAAGAACACTGCAATATCGCATTTTTGATTTCAGCAATAAAAATCTCACTGCAGTGCTGGTATAAACTAAAGGAAAGCCTTGATCTGGTGCTTTTACGTTATTAGCCTGGTTGTTTCTTCAGTGTTTCATTCCTCTACACTTTTGTGAACATTAGTCCTGGTTGATTCTAGTGGAAAAGAACCTGCCTACCAGTGTAAGAAACATAAGAGACATGGGTTCAATCCCTGGGTCGTGATGATCCCCTGGAGAAAGACATGGCAACCCACTCTAGTATTCTTGCCTGCAAAATCCCATGGACAGAGGGAGCCTGGTGGGCCACTGTCCATAGGGTAGCAAAGTGTCAGATACAACTGAAGCGACTTAGCATGCACACATAGTGGAAAAGTGACTCTTTCCCAAAAGATTGGCCTATATATTATTTGTTTATTGATATATGTTGATTTTTCCTCATTAATGTCTGAGAGACTGAATGGGTATAGAAGAAATCTTTCTATTTGTATTCTGATTAATGGTAAATTCATTGAACCATGTCTTTTGACATTGCTTCTGTCATTTTGAAAAGCATTTCTGTTTTCTGGCAATGATGTGATAAATACAGAACTATTCTGATATTTTCAGAGCCAAGTCATGGAATCAGGTGCTTTCCAAGGTTCCATTGACTTTCTCAGTTCCAGACAGTTTATTGCTCACCTCTATATTTTTAGAATGAAGCTAAAGCCACTAAGACTTTATTCTACCTTGATAATTCATATAAAGGAGATCAAAACAAGCCAGCATGGAGGGATAGAGTACCCCTTCAGTTTTCCTATGGAGGACAGGTACTCTGTTGTAGGCCATATCTCAAGACCAGAGTATGAATAGTGCTTCCCAGACTCACTGCAGTGCTCATTCTACATAGGCAGCCACTTCAATGGAGAAACAGTAAGAATACAGTGATGGTGAGAATACTAGTTGGTATATTCAATACGTAAGACCTTGAACATAATTTGGTCAAGGTCTGTTCACCCAAACCAAACATTTCACAGCAATATCATACAAATCACTTATAATGTTATCCAAGTGTAATTATGGGCCCTGGGTGGTAATATAAACATATGGCAATGTGAATACATTGCATAGGAACCTGGAAAGTTAGGTCTGTGAATCATGGCAAAATGGAAGTGGTCAAACACGAGATGGCAAGAGTGAATGTTGACATTTTAGGAATCAGCGAACTAAAATGGACTGGAATGAGTGAATTTAACTTAGATGACCATTATATCTACTACTGTGGGCAAGAATCTCTTAGAAGAAATGGAGTAGCCATCACAGTCAACAAAAGAGTCCAAAATGCAGTACTTGGATGCAATCTCAAAAGTGATATAATGATCTCTGTTCGTTTCCAAGGCAACCCATTCAATATCACGGTAATCCAAGTCCATGCCACAACCAATAATGCTGAAGAAGCTGAATTTGAACGGTTCTATGAAGACCAGTGGTCATGTATGGATGTGAGAGTTGGACTGTGAAGAAAGCTGAGCACCAAAGAATTGATGCTTTTGAAGTGTGGTGTTGGAGAAGACTCTTGAGAGTCCCTTGGACTGCAAGGAGATCTAACCAGTCCGTTCTGAAGGAGATCAGCCCTGGGATTTCTTTGGAAGGAATGATGCTAACGCTGAAACTCCAGTACTTTGGCTACCTCATGCGAAGAGTTGACTCATTGGAAAAGACTCTGATGCTGGGAGGGATTGGGGGCAGGAGGAGAAGGGGACGACAGAGGATGAGATGGCTGGATGGCATCACTGACTCGATGGACGTGAGTCTGAGTGAACTCCGGGAGTTGGTGATGGACAGGGAGGCCTGGCATGCTGTGATTCATGGGGTCGCAAAGAGTCAGACATGACTGAGCGACTGAACTGAACTGAACTGATGAAGACCTACAAGATTGTCTAGAACTAACATCCCCAATAGTTGTCCTTTTCATTATAGGGGACTGGAATGCAAAAGTAGGAAGTCAAGAAGCACCTGGAGTAACAGGCAAATATGGCCTTGGAGTACAGAATGAAACAGGGCAAATGCTCATAGAGTTTTGGCAAGAGAACACACTGGTCATAGCAAACACTCTCTTCCAACAACACAAGAGAAGACTCTACACATAGACATCACCAGATGCCCACACCCAAAGTCAGATTGATTATATTCTTTGCAGACAAAGATGGAGACGCTCTACAGTCAGCAAAAATAATACTGGGAGCTGACTGTGGCTCAGATCATGAACTCCTTATTGCCAAATTAGGACGTAAATTGAGGAAAGTAAGGAAAACCACTAGACTATTCAGGTATGACCTAAATCAAATCCCTAACGATTATGCAGTGGAAGTGAGAAATAGATTTAAGGGACTAGATCTGATAGACAGAGTCCCTGATGAACTATGGACAGAGGTTCCTGACATTGTACAGGAGACAGGGATCAAGACCATCCCCAAGAAAAAAAAATACAAAAAAGCAAAATGGCTGTTTGAGGAGGCCTTGCAAACAGCTGTGGAAAGAAGAGAAGTGAAAAGCGAAGGAGAAAAGGGAAGATCTACTGATTTGAATGCAGAGTTCCAAAGAATAGCAAGGACAGATAAGAAAGCCTTCCTCAGTGATCAGTGCAAAGAAATAGAGAAAAAAAAAATAGAATGGAAAAGACTAGAGATCTCTTCAAGAAAATTAGAGATACCAAGGGAACATTTCATGCAAAGATGGGCTCAATAAAGGACAGAAATGGCATGGAGCTAACAAAAGCAGAAGATATTAAGAAGAGGTGGCAAGAATACACAGAAGAACTGTACAAAAAAGATCTTCAGGACTGAGATAATCACGATGGTGTGATCACTCACCTAGAGCCAGACATCCTGGAATGGGAAGTCAAGTGGGTCTTAGGAAGCATCATGATGAACAAAGCTAGTGGAGGTGATGGAATTCTAGTTGGCCTCTTTCAAATCCTAAAAGATGATGCTATGAAGGTGCTGCACTCAATATGCCAGCAAATTTGGAAAACTCAGCAGTGGCCATGGGCCTGGAAAAGGTCAGTTTTCATTCCAATCCCAAGGAAAGACAATGCCAAAGAATGCTCAAACTACTACACAATTGTACTCATCTCACATACTAGTAAAATAATATTAAAAATTCTCCAAGTCAGGCTTCAACAATATGTGAACCATGAACTTCCAGATGTTCAAGATGATTTTAGAAAAGGCAGAGGAACCAGAGATCAAATTGCCAACATCTGCTGGATCATGGAAAAAGCAAGAGAGTTCCAGAAGAACATCTGTTTCTGCTTTATTGCCTATGCCAAAGCCTTTGACTGTGTGGATCGCAATAAACTGTGGAAAATTCTGAAAGAGATGGGAATACTAGACCACCTGACCTACCTCTTGAGAAATCTGTTATGCTGGTCAGGAAGCATAAGTTAGAATTGGACATGGAACAACAGACTGGTTCCAAATAGGAAAAGGAGAACGTCAAGACTGTATATTGTCACCCTGCTTATTTAACTTATATGCAGAGTACATCATGAGAAACGCTGGGCTGGATGAAGCACAAGCTGGAATCAAGATTGCTGAGAGAAATATCAATAACCTCAGATATGCAGATGCCACCACCCTTATGACAGAAAGTGAAGAAGAACTAAAGAGCCTCTTGATGAAAGTGAAAGTGGAGAGTGAAAAAGTTGGCTTAAAGCTCCACATTCTGAAAACAAAGATCATGGCATTGGGTCTCATGACTGCATGGCAAATAGATGGGGAAACAGTGGAAACAGTGGCTGATTTTATTTTGGGGGGATCCAAAATGACTGCAGATCATGGCTGCAGCCATGAAATTAAAAGATGTTTACTCCTTAGAAGAAAAGTTATGACCAACCTAGACAACATATTAAAAAGCAGAGACATTACTTTGCCCACGAAGTTCCGTCTAGTCAAGGCTATGGTTTTTCCAGTAGTCATGTATGGATGTGAGAGTTGGACTATAAAGAAAGCTAAGCACTGAAGAATTGACACTTTTGAACTACCATGTTGGAGAAGACACTTGAGAGTCCCTTGGACTGCAAGGAGATCCATCCTGTCCATCCTAAAGGAAATCAGTCCTGAATATTCATTGGAAAGAATGATGTTGAAGCTGAAACTCCAATACTTTGGCCACCTGATGCGAAGAGCTGACTTATTTGAAAAGACCCTGATGCTGGGAAATATTGAGGGTGGGAGGAGAAGGGGATGACAGAGGATGAGATAGTTGGATGGCATCACTGGCTCAATGGGCATGCGTTTAAATAGGCTCTGGGAGTTGGTCGTGGACAGGGATGCCTTTTCTGCTGCAGTCCATAGGGTCACAAAAAGTTGGACATAACTGAGCGACTGAACTGAATTGAATTGAATGTGAATAAAATATAAATATACATTGTATTAGTTCGCTAGGTTTGCCATGACAAAATACTACAGCCTGGGTTAACTCAACACCATAAATTAATTTTCTTATAGTTCTGGAGAGCAGAAGTCTGAGATCAAGTTGTCAGCAGTGTTGGGTTTTGCTGTTCTTTACTCTTTGGCTTGCAGATGATGATCTTTTCTGTGTTTTCACATGGTCTTCTCTCTGTATATATTTGCATCCTAATTTCTTCTTATTTTTTTTTATATGGACAGCAGTCATATTGGATTAAGAGATACCTTAATGTCTTCATTTTAACACTTTAAAGACCCTATCTCCAAATATTGATAGATCATATTCTTTTAAGAGCCTTAACATATGAAGTTTTGGAGGCATGCAATTCAGCCCAACACACCATAATAACTTCCTAAACTTGGTCAGGTACATTGACTTGGTACGTGCAAACAACACATTCTCAACCCCATGCTTCAAATTGAAGTAATTTAGCAGGTCTTTCTGAGGTGATATGAGTGTGAAAAGTGACAAAGCGATGGAAGCATGCAATAATACTTTTAACTTCTTTGTAGCAAGCATCCTAGCAGGATTTTGATAAGTCTAGATATTTGTAAAAGCACTGTGGAAACTGATTTTAAAATATCAACACTTGCTAAAGCACTGCTTTGCCCCTTTCTCCTTTGTTCATTAACAGTGGAACACATACTAATTTGGAGGATATTAGAAATTTATGATCCACATGGTCAAAATGAGTAGATTTGAACTTATTCTACTTGCCATCAGATGTGTTCTTTCCTCAATATGACCTACATCTTTTAATGACAATATCAGTTAACTGTAACCCAGTGTCACACATTGTGACATCTTTGGTTTTCTTCTTTCTTTCTCCGTATTATAGTGTAGCAGATGGAGTCAAACATATCTGGGTTTAAAATCTAAGTTTGCCACTTTCTATCTGTGACCCCAAAATGTTATTTATCCTCTTGCTTTACATTGTTCTTGTTATGTTGAGTCGCTAAGTCATGTCCGACCCTTTGAAACCCCATGAACTGCAGTGTGCCAGGCTTCTGTGTCCATCACTATCTCCCTGAATTTACTCAACTCTTGTCCACTGAGTCAGTGATACCATCCAATCATCTCATCCTCTGTCACCCCTCCTCCTCTTGCCTTCAGTTTTTCCTATCAGGGTCTTTCCCAATGAGTCAGCTCTTCACATCAGATGACCAAAGTATCAGAGCTTCAGTTTCAGCATCAGTCCTTCAGTGAGTATTCAGGACTGATTTCCTTTAGGGTTGATTGGTTTCATCTCCTTGCAGTCCAAGGGACTCTCAAGAGTCTTCCCCACCAACACAGTTCAAAAGAATCAATTCTTTGGTGCTCAGTCTTCTTTACGGTCCAACTCTCACATTCATACATGACTATTGGAAAAACCATAGCTTTAACTATACAGACCTTTCTTTGTCAGCAAAGGGATGTCTCTGATTTTTAAAATGCTGACTAGGTTTGACATACCTATTCTTTCAAGGAGTAAGCGTCTTTTAATTTTGTGGCCATATTTACCATCCACATTGATTTTGGAGCCCAAGAAAATAAAGTCTGACACTGTTTCCACATTTTCCCCATCTATTTGCCATGAAGTGATAGGGCTGGATGCCATGATCTTAGTTTTTTGAATGTTGAGTGTTAAGCCAGCTTTTTCACTCTCCTCTTTCACTTTCATCAAGAGGCTCTTTAGTTCCTTTTCACTTTCTGCCATTAAAGTAGTATAATCTTTATATCTAAGGTTGTTGACAATCAGTCCTGGCAATCTTGATTCCATCTTGTGGTTCATCTAGGCTGGCATTTCACATGACATACTCTGTATAGAAGTTTAATAAGCAGGGTGACAATATACATCCTGGACATACTCCTTACCCAGTTTGGAACCAGTCCATTGCGTTATATCTGGTTCTAACTGTTGTGTTTCTAACTGCTTCTTGTCCTGCATACAGGTTCCTCAGTCAATGAAGAAGTATATATTTTTTTAAATTCCCTTGCTTTTTCTATGATCCAGCATATGTCAACAGTTTGATCTCTGGTTTCTCTGCCTTTTCTAATCCAGCTTATACATCTGAAAGTTCTCGGTTCATGTACTGCTGAAGCCTAGCTTGAAGGGTTCTGAGCAAAATCTTGATGGCATGTGAAATGAGTGCAATTGTACAGTAATTTGAACATTCTTTGGCATTGCTTTTCTTTGGGATTGGAATGAAAGCTGATCTTTTCCTGTCTTGTGGCCACTACTGAGTTTTTCAAGTTTGTTGGCATAATGAGTGCAGCAGTTTAACAGCATCATCTTTTAAGATTTGAAATAGTTCAGCTGGAATTCCATCCCCTCAACTAGCTTTGTTTGTATTAATGATTCCTAGTGCTCACTTGACCTCACATTCCAAGATGTCTGACCCTAAGTGAGTGACTACATCATTGTGGTTAACTGGATCATTAAGAGTTTTTTTTTTGTACAGTTCTGTGTATTCTTGCCACTGTTTCTTAATCTCTTCTGCTTCTGTTAGGTCCTTTCTGTTTTTGTCCTTTATTGTGCCTATCTTTGTATGAAATATTCCCTTGGCAACTCCAGTTTTCTTAAAGAGATCTCTAGTCTTTCCCATTCTATTGCTTTCCTCTATTTCTTTGCATTGGTCACTTAAGAAGACTTTCTTATCTCTCCTTGCTATTCTCTGGAATTCTGCAATCAGTTGGGTATATCTTTCCCTTTCTCTTTTCCCTTTTGCTTCTTTTCTTTTCTCAGCTATTTGTAAGGCCTCCTCAGACAACCACTTTGCCTTTTTGCACTTTTTTTCTTGGGTATTGTTTTTGTTATCACGTCCTGTACAGTGTTATGAACCTCATCTGTAGTTCTTCAGGCATGCTGTCTACCAGATCTAGTCCCTTGAATCTATTTGTCACCTCTACTGTATAACCATAAGGGATTTAATTTAGGTCATAATTGAGTGGCCTAAGTACTACTTTACATTAATTACCTTATATGCAAAATATGGAATAATGTATGCATGTTAAGTCATTTCAGTAGTGTCTGACTCTGCAAGTTTATGGGCTGTAGTCTTCCAGGCTCCTCTGGTTATGGGATTCTCCAGGCAAAAATACTGGAAAGGGTTGCCATTCCCTCCTCCAGGCCATCTTCCTGACCTAGGGATGGAGCCTGCATCTCTTATGCCTCTTGCATTAGCAGGTGTGTTCTTTACCACTAATGCCACCTGGGACCCATGGGATAATAACCATCCCCATTTCATTGAAATGTTGATAGAATCAGATGAGAAAATTAATATATCTTACGTTCAATAAATGCATGATGTTACTGATTATTGTTGTGCTGTGCTGGGTCGCTCAGTCATGTCTGACTCTTTGTGACCCCATGGACTATAGCCCACCAGGCTCCTCGGTCCATGGGATTCTCCAAGCAAGAATACTGGAGTGAGTTGCCATGCCTCCTCCCGGGGATCTTCCCAACACAGGGATTGAACTCAGGTCTTCTGCATTGCAGGCAGATTCTTTACAACCTGAGCCACCAGGGAAACCCAGGTGGTACTGTAGCTAAGTGTTACTGATTCTACCACAAAACTTTGTCTCACACCTACACATTTCTCTCTGTTCATACTGCTGCTGCTGCTGCTGCTAAGTTGCTTCAGTCGTGTCTGACTCTGTGTGACCCCATAGACGGCAGCCCACCAGGCTCCTCTATCCCTGGGATTCTCCAGGCAAGAATACTGGAGTGAGTTGCCATTTCCTTCTCCAATGCATGCATGCATGCTAAGTCACTTCAGTCGTGTCCGACTCTGTGTGACCCAATGGTCAGCAGCCCACCAGGCTCCTCGGTCCACGGGATTCTCCAGACAAGAATACTGGAGTGGGTTGCCATTTCCTTTTATGATTTAATCGCTAAGTCACGTCTAACTCTTTGGAACCCCATGGACCATAGCCCACCAGGCCCCTTTGTCCATAAGATTTCCCAGGCAAGAATACCGGATTGGGTTGCCATTCCTTCTCCCTGTTCGTACTGCTTCTGTCTTATTAATAATTTAGAAGTGTTCTTCGTGTTCTCCTGGATTTGGAGAGCTAACTCAATCTACTGTTTTCATCCACTTTTCCCCTTTCTCTTTAAAAACACTCAGTGACTTCAAATTATCTAGAAAATAAATCCGAATTCCTTTAAGCTGGGTTTTTTAGTCTCTTAAGAGCTTTAGAATCCCTTTTCATTCCTCCTTGGTCTCTGTCTTCTCTTAACCTATAGTTTCTCAGGGTGTATGCCCAATAGTGGCACTGCTGGGTCATATGGTAGTTTTATCCCTAGTTTTTAAGAAATCTCTATACTGTTCTCCATAGTAGCTATATTAATTTATATTCCCATAAACAGTGTAAGGGAGTCCCCTTTTCTCCACACTCCAGCATTTATTGTTTGTAGAGTTTTTGATGATGGCCATTCCGATGGGTATGAGGTAATGCCTCATTGTATTTGTCATTTGCATTTCTCTACTAATGAGCAATGTTGAGCATATTTTCATATTTTTCTTGACTATCTAAATGTCTTCTTTGGGGAAATGTCTCTTTAGGTCTTCATCCCATTTTTTGATTCAGTTGTTTAACAGATACCAAGTTGCATGAGTTGGTTGTATATTTTGGAGATTAATCCTTTTTCAGCTGCTTCAATTCCAAGTATTTTATCCCATTTTGAGGATTGTCTTTCATCTTGTGTATAGTTTCCTTTGCTGTGCAAAAGCTTTTAAGTTTAATTAGGTCTCATTTGTTTCAGTTCATTTCAGTTCAGTCGCTCAGTCATATCTGACTCTTTGCAACCCCAGGAATCACAGCATGCCAGGCCTCCCTGTCCATCACCAATTCCTGGAGTTCACTCAAACTCATGTCCATTGAGTCGGTAATGGCATCCAGCTGACTCATGCTCTGTCGTCCCCTTCTACTCCTGCCCCCAATCCCTCCCAGCATCAGGGTCTTTTCCAATGAGTCCATTCTTTGCATGAGGTGGCCAAGGTATTGGAGTTTCAGCTTCAACATCAGTCTGTCCAATGAACACCCAGGACTGATTTCCTTTAGGATGGACGAGTTGGATCTCCTTGCAGTGCAAGGGACTCTCAAGAGTCTTCTCCAACACCACAGTTCAAAAGCATCAATTCTTTGGTGCTCAGCTTTCTTCACAGTCCAACTCTCACATCCATACACGACCACTGAAAAAATCATAGACTTGACGACACGCACCTTTGTTGGCAAAGTAATATCTCTGCTTTTCAATATACTATCTAGGTTGGTCATAACTTTCCTTCCAAGGAGTAAGCATCTTTTAATTTCATGGCTGTAGTCACCATCTGCAGTGATTTTGGAGCTCCCCCAAAATAAAGTCTGGCACTGGTTCCACTGTTTCCCCATCTATTTCCCATGAAGTGATAGGACCAGATGCCATGATCTTAGTTTTCTGAATGTTGAGCTTTAACCCAACTTTTCCACTCTCCTCTTTCACTTTCATCAAGAGGCTTTTTAGTTCCTCTTCACTTTCTGCCATAAAGGTGGTGTCATCTGCATATCTGAGGTTATTGATATTTTTCCTGGCAATCTTGATTCCAGCTTGTGTTTCTTCCAGCCCAGCGTTTCTTATGATATACTCTGCATAGAAGTTAAATAAGCAGGGTGACAATATACAGCCTTGACGTACTCCTTTTCCTCTTTGGAACCAGTCTGTTGTTCCATGTCCAGTTCTAACTGTTGCTTCCTGACCTGCATATAGGTTTCTCAAGAGGCAGGTCAGGTGATCTGGTATTCCCATTTCTTTCAGAATTTCCCACAGTTTATTGTGATCCACACAGTCAAAGGCTTTGGCATAGTCAATAAAGCAGAAATAGATATTTTTCTGGAACTTTCTTGCTTTTTCAATAATCCAGCAGATGTTGGCAATTTGATCTCTGGTTCCTCTAGCTTTTCTAAAACCAGCTTGAACATCTGGAAGTTCATGGTTCACATATTGCTGAAGCTTGGCTTGGAAAATTTTGAGCGTTACTTTACTAGTGCGTGAGATGAGTGCAATTGTGTGGTAGTTTGAGCATTCTTTGATATTGCCTTTCATTGGGATTGGAATGAAATTGACCTTTTCTAGTCCTGTGGCCACTGCTGAGTTTTCCAAATTTGCTGGCATATTGAGTGCAGCACTTTCACAGCATCATCTTTCAGGATTTGAAATAGCTCAACTGGAATTCTATCACCTCCGCTAGCTTTGTTTGTAGTGATGCTTTCTAAGGCCCATTGGACTTCACATTCCAGGATGTCTGGCTCTAGGTCAGTGATCACGCCATCGTGATTATTTGGGTCATGAAGATCTTTTTTGTACTGTTCTTCTGTGTATTCTTGCCATCTGTTCTTAATATCTTCTGCTTCTGTTAGGTCCATACCATTTCTGTCCTTTATCGAGCCCATCTTTGCATGAAATGTTCCCTTGGTATCTCTAATTTTCTTGAAGAGATCTCTAGTCTTTCCCATTCTGTTGTTTTCCTCTCTTTCTTTGCATTGATTGCTGAGGAAGGCTTTCTTATCTCTCCTTGATATTCTTTGGAACTCTGCATTCAGATGCTTATATCTTTCCTTTTCTCCTTTGGTTTTTGCTTCTCTTCTTTTCACAGCTATTTGTAAGGCCTCCTCAGACAGCCATTTTTCTTTTTTGCATTTCTTTTCCATGGGGATGGTCTTGATCTTTGTCTCCTGTACAATGTCACGAACCTCTGCCCATAGTTCACCATGCACTCTGTCTATCAGATCTAGTCCTGTAAATCTATTTCTCACTTCCATTGTATAATCATAAAGGATTTATTTAGGTCATACCTGAATGGTCTAGTGATTTTCCCCACTTTCTTCAATTTAAGTCTGAATTTGGCAAGAAGGAGTTCATGATCTGAGCCATAGTCATTTGTTTACTTTTGTTTTTATTTTCATCACTCTAGGAGCTTGGTCAAAGAGGATCTTGTTGTGATATATGTCAAAGTGTTCTGCCTATATTTTCTTCTAAGGCTTTAATAGTTTCTAGCCACTCCAGTGTTTTTGCCTGGAGAATCCCAGGGATGGCGGAGCCTTGTGGGCTGCCATCTCTGGGGTCACACAGAGTCGGACACGATTGAACGACTTAGCAGCAGCAGCAGTAGCCTTACATTTAGGTCTGTAATCCATTTTGTTTCTATTTCTCTGTATGGTGTTAGGAAGTGTTCTAATTTCATTCTTTTACATGTTCCTTTTCTTTCTTACTCTTTGGCTGTATAATGGTTCCCTTCCCAAGTTTGACCAGAAGCACAAAATACCAAAGTTATTGGTCAGATGTTCCAGTCACTATCACTTGCAATGGTTTATTCTACACCATTCCAGGCAAATGGGCTTTGCCTCTGCATAAAACCTTGCAGTGCCTAAGACCTGGTTGTATCACATTATTGGACAGTACTCTTTCCTAGGAAGTGTATTCCTATGTTCAACTTTATAGTCTTTGATACATTTGGTCATAAGTTAAACTCTTTAGAATATCTGATCTCTTTTTCTTATAACAACCTTTCAAATGTCTAAAGCAATTGTCAGAAGCACTCAAAGATTTTCCTCATAGTTGGAATGGGAGTCTTCATTGGATACTGCCATGCCTTTTGAAGACCCAATCCTTAAGGTTACTATGTAACTAAAAGTCATACAATAGCTTACCAGGGGAGGAATTGTGCCTTATGCTATAACACAACTGTTGGAGCAATAATGTATAGGTTCTGTTCCATTGGAATAAGCAGAACAGCATATATCTCTTCCCTCTCCTCAGCACTAGTTTTGTGGACTTGCAACCCCTGCATTTCCACTTGTATCATGACTCTGTGGTCCCCATGCTTGATCTGATGCTCTGCTGTTGTTATCTTGAAATTCTTAACATGCTTTGAACAAAGGGACCCCACATTTCCTTTTGCACTTAGCCCTACAAAATAAACAGCTTATTCTGACTTCCTGATTGTGTTACATTTGCTAATATTCTATGTATCTTTATTTTTCTTCATTAATACTACGTGGCATAATGGTCATTAGGAATGTATTATCACATCCTTTTTACTTATTTCAGAGTGCTTTTTCTTGGAGCAATGAAGATGAGATCAGTATTATAATCATACTCATGCTATTGATGCACAACCTATGAGGGCTCAAAGAAATTAAGTGAATTTCCAAGTTTTTGAAGCTTGTTGGTAACAAAGTTGGACTTTCCAGGTAGCACTAGTGGTAAGGAATCTACTTACCAATGCAGGAGATGCAAGAGACATGGATTTGATCACTGGGTCAGGAAGATTCCCCTGGAATAGGAAATGGCAATCCACTCCAGTGTTCATGCCTAGAAAATTCCATGGACAAAGGAGCCTGGTAGGTTACAGTTCATGGGGTCACAGAGAGTCAGACATGACTAAGCACACAAACACACAGTAATAAATTTAGGTTGGAACCAGGTCTCCTGACTTCAACATCCTTTGGATAAGGTCCTCCTGCCCTTCTCCTGGAAGAGTACTATATAACAGTTTACCAGGGTTCTGGTTGGAGACTCTAAATTTTTTTTTTTAAACTTTTCATTTTATACTGGAGTATATATCTGATTAACAATATTATGACAGTTTCAGGTGGATAGCAAAAGGATTCAGCCATACAATACACGTGGATACTCTAATCTTATCAACTTTCCCTTTTCCTATAGTTTTCCTTTTAGTTCACTCTCACTCTCAAAACATCCTGCTTCAACTTGACACCATGTTTTGCTGACTCATCTTGTCTAGAGTTCCTCTTATTTCCTCCTCAGGTCATTTACCCATAATTGCCTAGTTTTTTCTTATCTAATATTTGAAGCTTATTCCCGACCCTAAGTGATTTGCCCTGAGCTTGCATTTTTTAAAAAAGTCATCTCAGGTTAATTTTGACAGCATTCCAATGCAATCTTACTTTTTCCTCCCTTGATTATGATTCTGATCTATAGCTAATCTCCAGATCATTAAGGATGTTCCAGTAATTGGAAAGACATCTTCATGTTTTTTTCCATTAAGTGCTCATCTAACTTGCAAACGATAGTTGAACTTAAGCTGCTGAGACTTGCCTTATGTGACCAAAAAGAAATTCAAAGCAATTCTATGAAAATGTAGCTTCATTTGCAATTATATTAGTCAGGGGAAAGGAAATGGAGAGTATAATGTAACAAGGTTATAATGACCATCTTAATATGGCAAGGTTGAGAGCAGCATAAAACCTCAACATTAGTGTTACCTCTGCATAGTCCTAGACTGATCTCTTAGCCTTGTGGGCTGTCTGGGCCAAGTAAAACTGTGAGCTTGGTATCTTTGTCTTCCAGTGAAAACTCTGACTCAGGCTCTGCTTCCTAGAGAGACCAAATTAAGATATATATTTTAAAATGTAGTGCTCACTTCCTGAGGTAGTCACCAAACTTTTTCTAATTCCTGGAGTATAGAATAAAAGGACTTGATATGTGCATGAGTCCTTGCTCATTCATGTCCGACTCTTTGTGACCCCATGGACTATAACCCACCAGGCTCCTCTGTCCATGGGGATTCTCCAGGAAAGAATACTGGATTGCCATTTCCTCCTCCAGGGGATCTTCCTGACCCAGAGATTGAACATGCATCTCCCTTATTGGCAGGCAAATTCTTTACCCCTGAGCCACCTGGGAAGCCCCAAAAGAGTTGATTGAGATGATTTAATTGTCCTTAAATCTGTAACATTGCTGGTTGAGGATACTTTGAGAGGGTATCACCGAACTAAAAATAAATTGAACTGGTAATTTCTATCCCAGTTAGTCATATCACCATTTTCCCTGCTGATAATTTAAAAAACCTGAGCACTCTCCTTGTTCCCTCCCTTTCCTTTATCTCCGCATATAATCAAATGACTAAGTCCTGAGGTTTCTATCTCCAAAGATATCCCAAATGATTCTTGCCTTCCATTTTCACAGCTATACCTGCACAATACACACTATACCAACATGTGACACACTATATCTACTCCTAAAACTCAGGTTAGCACTTCTTTTCACATGGTCTTTCCAATAAATTCTTAATTGATCTCCTCTGGCACCTTTAAGCCACTGTCTTCATAGTAATGAGGAAGGACTTTCAATAATGCAAATCAGATTATGTCATTCCTCTAATTACAGCTGAACCCTAATTCTGCATGTGTTTATTCTGTTACTTGTTAAATAGGACTTATACCACCTAGGTATTCCTGCCCCTTGTTTATATTGTTCTCTTCTTTCTCCCCATAACCCCAGACTAGAATAAAAAGAATGGGCTTCTTATATTGGTCATCATTGATTTCCCCATGCTTCCATGCTTCCAAGAGTGTGTGTACTTAGTAGGTACTCAAAAATTATTCACTGAATGTAATAAATGACCCTGCAAACCAGGGATGAAATATAGCCCATCACTCTTTTGGAACATCATTTCCAATCCCCCAGTACTAACTACAAGCATTGGCCAACCACTGGCTCTCCTGGGCCTGGCTGACAGAGCTTGCAAATAAGCAAATATGCTCTGCTTATCCTTTTGGCTTGGCCAGAGCCAGAGATCTCAAACTGATTAGGGTTTGACTTCCTCTCTTTTTTCCTCTAAGCTTCTTCTTTAATACATCTTCAGTTCTATAACTCTAGGAACAATTGTCTCTCCTATCTGATTTTAGCCCATGACTAGCCATGCTTCCCTGTCTTTTCTTTCCCTATATCCAAGGTTGACTAGGCTGCCACTCCTAGCTTCCACTGCCCTAACTCCTTCAAAAACCAATCAATACTTTCAAATCAGCATATACTCTTTAAACTCTTCAGGGTTAAATGGATCCCAGGTAGAAAGTGCTTGGAGTGACTAAGCCAGATGAGTACCTCCTTCTGATCACATAACATATTCAGGATAAATGTTTCCTCTAAGCTGAGGTTTATAAGGCTTCATTGTTTAAAGATAAGCACTTGTTTCATAAAAAGTAGTTTGTATATTTGTGCTCAGAGTCCACCTATGAACCTGTGATGAGAATAACATTGCTCAGACCCTGGAGAAAAATTGAGCTGCATTTGAATTATTCCCAACTGTTTTCTGATCTTAAAACTTAGCTCTTCGCTTAGAAGTCAAGAAAGATGGCAATAAGCAGCTGGTAAAACAATCTTAATGGCAGAGATGGGATGTTGAGCACAACTTTGGCTGGCATTTTCAGATTTTTAAATGCTTGGTTGCAACTGTCAGTTCCATAAGGATTTCATGAAGATTAATAATGTAAGGAAAGGCCATCTTTCAAATAACTGAACACAGTAACTCTTTGGACTTTTTCTGACAAAAGAGAAAAGAGGAGAGAAATTTGTACCTTTATATGTCTATCCCTATTTTTATTTTGTTTTTCTTCTTTAAAACTCTGCATAATATTAATTGTCAGTTATATCTCAAGAAGCTGAAAAATCTGCATTTATATTAATATTACATTGATAATAATATATAATATAGTCATTAATATATGCATGCTGGTGTGCTCACTCACTTCAGTTGTGTCTGACTCTTTGCAAGCCCATGGACTGTAGCTTGCCAGGCTCCTCTGTCCGTGGAATTTTCCAGGCAAGAACACTGAAGTGGGTAGCCATGCCCTTCTCCAGGGGATCTTCCCAACCTAGGGATCAAGCTTGTGTCTTCTGCATTGCAGGCAGATACATAAAATATACTTATATATTTTATATATACATATGAGCCCTTATTTATATATATAAAGCCTTTATATAAAGCCCATGTATAAACCACTTCAGTATTTTTGCCTGGGGAATTCCATGGACAGAAGAGCCTGGTGGGCTACAGTCCATGGGTAGCAAAGAGTCAGACACAACTGAGCACACACACACACACACATACACATTTATATGCAAATATGCAAATATACATGTAAAAATATGTTTATTTGTGGATGTATGTAATATTAGGTAGAGTTATCTTGATGATAACAAACAATGTGAATAAATGAACTAAACTAGTAATGAACTACTAGTATCATAGTAGACACTCTATAAATATTAGGAATTATTACTGTTTTATTATTATTCATATAAATAGTTACTATATTAAAATAGAAAAAATAAACTTCCAGTATGACAAAGTGGGAACCTCCACTGTCCTGCTTTCTAGTGAAACCGGTAAAAACTATAAAATTGCAACTATTTAAAAGCATCTGTAAAATGGTCCTAAATGCAGAAAGAAAATAAAGAATACATCTACTCAAAAGCATTCATGAGAAAGCTGTAAGAAAGGTATGAGTTGGTTGTATTTGAATCAAAACTACTTCCTTCAAACTCAACAAGGCAAATATTCCACTCCAGACCACTACAGCCAAGAACACATGGCTCCCACTCACCACAGCACCCAGACAAAGTAGAGATGAGCAAGATGTCAGCCTTGCTAAGGCTAAGTCCTAGGTGACTGTGATTGAGAGGTATGGGCCTCTTTCTGAATGTGTTTCTTAAGCTGATTCAGATCAGCTTAAGATGTACATGGTAAACCTTAGAGAAACCACTATAAGAATAACTCAAAATAGGTGAAAAAGTAATTAAAGAAATGAAAATGCTACATTAGAAAATATTCACTTAATGTAAACACAAACAATAAAGGAGAAAAAATATAAAAAAGACATGACATAAAGAATGCAAAAGGTAAAACTGCAGACATAAATCAAACTATAGATGATTCTCATTATTTGTGGTGGTTATACTCTTTAACTTACCACAAACGCTCAATTAGTGACAACTGAATCATCTCTTCTAGGAGAAATTCAGAATTAGGTTTCTGTGACATTTTGGTCACAACATTTCATCAGTCAATACAGAACCACATTTTCTGTGTGTTTCTGTTTAAGATGCCTTACTGAATATGTATTTTTGATTCTTTTACAGTGAACTCATGGTCAACAGCACTATAACTCATGCCTGAACAAAGCTTATCTAAGACATAAATTTTTTCCATAAGGCATATCACAGCCTTCTTGCACTTAGGAATGGTAGATAACATTTCAGCACTATGTTTGGGGCCATTATAAATAAATAAATTACCAGTGAAAAGCAGAAAAATGTAAACAATATGACATTAAACAGACTATGAAGAGAACATTTGTTTCTAGTATTAAGCTGAAACAAAGCAGTGTGTTATCTTGTTTAACCTCAGCTAGAAATGTGCAACTCACTCCAGTTTTCTTGCCTGGGGAATTCCATGGATGGAGAAGTCTGGTGGGCCACAGCCCATGGGGTCACAAAGAGTCAGACATGATTGAGCAACTAACAGAAATGTGTATGACAGGTGAATCAAAGTCTTCACTGCTCCACATGTGTCTGCAAGTGACCTCCACAACACTGCAAATATTGATCCAAGGTTACAGATAAATTTTAATGGGTACATGAACTTACATATATGATGTTTTTGAATGGTAAGGATTGTCTGTATATCAATAAAAACATTAAATGTGGATGATTAAAGTAATTCAATCTAAAGATAGAGAATATCAGGCTGGATTTAAAAAAAAAAAAACATAAACTATAATGATGTCATGTTCCAGTTCAATATGGCAAACATAGGAGATGCCTGAGTTGCCCTTCTTAGTGGATGTGCCTAATGTACAACTAAACATGAAGGAATTTCCTCTGAAAGAAATCCAGTCACTATCTGAGTGATTCCTACACATCAAAGTGTCAGCCCATCAGTCATGTCTGACTCTTTGTGACCCCACAAACTGTAGCCCACCAGGCTCCTCTATCCATGAAATTCTCCAGGCAAGAATACTGCAGTGGGTAGCCACTCCTTTCTCCAGGAGGTCTTCCCGACCCAGGGATCGAACTGAGGTCTCCTGTGTTGCAGGCAGGTTCTTTACCATCTCAACCACCAGGGAAGCCCTACACATGAAGCCCATGTCAAAACAGGTAGGAAAGGCTGACATACACTGTAGACATAACCCTCACCCCTGGCACAGCACTATACAATCAGAAGGAAATTTCCAACTACCAGATTCCCTTTAAAAAGTGAAAAGTTTGGACTCCATATCAAGTGTGCCAACTTTTAAGACACCCTCATTAGGGACCTTATTAGGGATAGAGCTTTTTTTTTTTTTAATAAACAAAATGGACAAACTTTTACCTAGACTAACCAGGAAAAAGAGAAAAGTCAAATAACTAAAATGATAGGTGAAGAGAAGACAGTACAACTGACACTACACAAATGCACAGTATTATAGGAGACTATTATAAACAGGAGTCAGACACGACTGAGTGACTCAACTGAACTGAACTGACTGATTATAAACAATATATGCCCCAAAATTGGACAACCTAGAAGAAATGGATAAATCCTAGAAACAACCTATCAATACTGAATCAGGAAGGTAAAAAAAAGCAATTTGAATAGACAATAGTAAGAAGATTGACTCAGTAACCAAATAAACTCCCAACAAAGAAAGGTGCAGCAGGATCAGATGTCTTTATGGTTAATTTAACCAAATATTTAGAAAAGAGTTAATACCAATTCTTATAAAACCCTGAAAAATTAAAAGAGGAGGAACTCCTCTAAACTTAATTATAAGGTCAGCATTACTCCAATATCAAAAGGAAACAATGATACAAGAAACAAAAACAACAGGACAAATTCTTGAGGAAAATAGATGTAAAATTCCTCAACAAAATCTTAGCAACCAAATTTAACAGGACATTAAAAAGAATCATACAACCATGATCAAGTGGAATTTATTTCAAGGCTGCAAGGATGATTCAGCGTCAACAAATCAATTGATGTGATACACTATATTGACAAACTGAAGGATAAAAATCAATAGATGCAGAAAAGGCATTTGACAAAATTTAACATCCATTTAAAATTTTGAAAGACTGAAGGCAGGAGGAGAAGGAGACAACAGAGGATGAGATGTTTGGATGGCATCACTGACTCAAAGGACATATGTTTGAGCAAGGTCTGGGAGATGGTGAAAGACAGGAAAGCCTGGCGAGTTGCAGTCCATGGGGTTGCGAAGAGTCAGACACCACTGAGCGACTGAACAACAACATCCATTTGAGATTAAAAACTCTCAAAAAAGTATGTATAGACAAGGCATAATTCAACATAATATAGGCCATATGTAACAAGCCCAGAGCTAGCATCATACTCAAAGGTGAAAAGATGAAAACATTTCTTTAAGATCTGGCACAAGACAAGAATGCCAACTATTACCATTTTAATTCAATACAGTACTGGAAATCCTATCCAGATCAGGTAGTCAAGAAAAAGAAATAAATGGCATCCAAATCAGAAGGAAGAAGTAAAACTATATCTATTTGCAGATGACATGATATAATACATAGAAAACTCTAGAGATTACCAAAAACTGCTAGTACTAATAAACAAATTCAATAAAGTTGCAGGACACAAAATCAATATGCACAATTTGTTAACATTTCTATACAATAATAAACTATCAAAGAAAGTAAAATAATTCCATTTCTTATAACATCAAAAGGAATAAGATACTTAGGAATATGGTTAGCAAAAGAAGTACAAAATTCATACTCTGAAAATTATTAAAAATTATTGAAAGGAATTAAAAAAAAAACTTAACAGCAGGAAAACATCCCATGTTCATATGTTGAAAGATTTAACTTGTAAATATGACAATACAACTCAAGCTGTTTTGTGATTTCAGTGGAATCTTTAGGAGAATCTTAACTGACTTCTTTGTAGAAAATGAAAATCTGATTCTAAAATTCACATGGAATTACAAGGAACACAGAATAATCAAAAGATATTTAAATGAAGAACACAGTTGGAGACCTGACATTTCTCAATTCAAAATCTGCTGCAAGGCAACAGTGATTAAGGTAGTGTGGCACTGGCATATAGAAACATATATAGATACATAGTACTGTTGCCTGGCAAATCCCATGGATGGAGGAGCCTGGTAGGCTGCAGTCCACGGGGTCGCTAGAGTCGGACACGACTGAGCGACTTCACTTTCACTTTTCATTTTCATGCATTGGAGAAGGAAATGGCAATCCGCTCCAGTGTTCTTGCCTGGAGAATCCCAGGGACGGGGAGCCTGGTGGGCTGCCGTCTCTGGGGTCACACAGAGTCAGACACGACTGAAGTGACTTAGCAGCAGCAGCAGCAGAGTAGAACTGAGAATTCAGAAATAAACCCACTCTTTTATGGTCAACTGATTTTTGGTAAGGATGCCAAGACCATCTATGAGGAAAGAACAGTCTTTCCAACAATGATTATGGGACAACTGGATAGCCACACCCCAAAAGAATGAAGTTGGATTCTTTTTTGTTTGCTTGTCTTATTTAAATTAATTTTTATTGGAGTGAAACTGTGTTACAATGTTGTATTAGCTTCTACTGTACAGCAAAGTGGACCAGCTTTACTTATACATATATCCCCTCTTTTTTGTATTTCCTTCCCATTTAGGTCACCACAGAGCATTGAGTAGGGTTTCCTGAGCTATGCAGTAGGTTCTCATTAGTTATCTATTGTATAGTATCAGTAGTGTATATCTGTCAGTTTTAATCTCCCAATTCATCACATCTTCATTTCCTCGCTTGGTATCGATACATTTGTTCTCTGTGTCTCTGTCTGTATTTCTGTTTTGCAAAACAGATAATCTATACCACTTTTCTAGATTCCACATATATGCATCAGCATATGATATTTGTTTTCCTCTTTCTGACTTATTTCATCCTGTATGACAGTCTCTAGGGCCGTCCATGTCTCTACAAATGACCCAGTTTCATTCCATTATATGACTGAGTAATATTCCATTGTATATACATACCATATCTCCTTTATCCGTTCCTCTTTTGATGGATATTTAGGTTGTTTCCATGTTCTGGCTATTGTAAATAGTGCTACAATGAACACTGGGGAGCATGTGTCTTTTAGAATTATGGGTTTTTTTTGGGTATATGCCTAGTAGTGGGATTGATGGGTCCTATGGTAATTCTATTTTTAGTTTTTTTAAGAAACCTCCCTACTATTATCCATAGTGGGTGCATCAACTTATATTTCCACCAACAGTACAAGAGGATTCCCTTTTCTACATACCCTTTAAGCATTTATTGCTTGTAGATTTTTTAATGATGGCTATTCTGATGGGTGTGAGGTGATGCCTCATTGTAGTTTTGATTTGCGTTCCTCTAACAGACGCAGAAGATATTAAGAAGAGATGGCAAGAATACACAGAAGAACTGTACAAAAAAGATCTCCACACCTCAGATGATCATGATGGTATGATCACTCACCTAGAGCCAGACATCCTGGAATGTGAAGTCAAGCGGGCCTTAGGAAGCACCACTGCGAACAAAGCTAGTGGAGGTGATGGAATTCCAGTTGAGCTATTTCAAATGATGCTGTGAAAGTGCTGCACTCAATATGCCAGCAAATGTGGAAAACTCAGCAGTGACCACAGGACTGGTAAAGGTCAGTTTTCATTCCAATCTCAAAGAAAGGCAATGCCAAAGAATGCTCAAACTACCGCACAATTGCACTCATCTCAGTCGCTAGTAAAGTAATGCTCAAAATTCTCCAAGCCAGGCTTCAGCAATACATGAACCATGAACTCCCAGATGTTCAAGCTGGATTTAGAAAAGGCAGAGGAACCAGAGATCAAATTGCCAACATCCACTGGATCATGGAAAAGGCAAGAGAGTTCCAGAAAAACATCTATTTCTGCTTTATTGACTATGGCAAAGCCTTTGACTGTGTGGATCACAATGAACTGTGGAAAATTCTGAAAGAGATGGGAATACCAGACCACCTGACCTGCCTCTTGAGAAACCTGTATGCAGGTTAGGAAGCAACAGTTAGAACTGGACATGGAACAACAGACTGGTTCCAAATAGGAAAAAGGAGTATATCAATGCTGTATATTGTCACTGTGCTTATTTAATTTATATTCAGAGTACATCATGATAAATGTTGGGCTGGAGGAGGCACAAGCTGGAATCAAGATTGCTGGGAGAAATATCAATAACCTCAGATATGCAGATGACACCACCCTTATGGCAAAAAGTGAAGAAGAACTAAAGAGCCTCTTGATGACGGTGAAAGAGGAGAGTGAAAAAGTTGGCTTAAAGCTCAACATTCAGAAAACAAAGATCATGGCATCTGGTCCCATCACTTCATGGCAAATAGCCACAGTGGAAACAGGGGCGGGGTTTATTTTTCTAGGCTCCAAAATCACTGCAGATGGTGATTGCAGCCATGAAAATAAAAGACACTTACTCCTTGGAAGGAAAGTGATGACCAACCTAGACAGCATATTGAAAAGCAGATATTACTTTGCCAACAAAGGTCTGTCAACCAAGGCTATGGTTTTTTCCAGTAGTCACGTATGTATGTGAGAGTTGAACTGTGAAGAAAGCTGAGCACTGAAGAATTGATGCTTTTGAACTGTGGTATTGGAGAAAACTCTTGAGAGTCCCTTGGACTGCAAGTGATCCAAGCAGTCCATCCTAAAGGAGATCAGTCCTGGGTGTTCATTGGAAGGACTGCTGTTGAAGCTGAAACTCCAGTACTTTGACCACCTGATGCGAAGAGCTGACTCATTTGAAAAGACCCTGATGCTGGGAAAGATTGAGGGCAGGAGGAGAATGGGAAGACAGAGCATAAGATGGTTGGATGGCATCACTGATTCAATGGATATGGGTTTGGGTGAATTCAGGGAGTTGGTGTTGGACAGGGAGGCCTGGGGTGCTGCGGTTCATGGGGTCGCAAAGAGTTGGACACGACTGAGTGACTGAACTGAGCTGAACTGAATAATTAGTGATATTATGCATATATCCATGTGTTTGTTGGCTGTCTGTATGTCTTCTTTGGAGAAATGTCTATTTAGGTCTTCTGCCAATTTTTGCTTGGGTTGTTTTTTTTTTTTTTTTCTTTTTATATAGAGCTGCATGATCTGTTTGTATATTTTGGAAATAAATATTTTGTCATTTACTTTATTTGCAAATATTTTCTCCTACCTCTTTGAGTAATAAAAACAAAAAATGATAAATGGGACATAATTAAAAGTTTTTCTACAGCAAAGGAAATCATGAACACAATGAAAAGTGAATCTTCAGAATGAAGCTGTCTTCAGACTGTTAACTTAAACCATATATAAAAATTAGCTCAAAACTATCCAAAAATCTCAGACTTTTGAGAGTCCTTTGGATCGCAAGGAGATCAAACCAGTCAATCCTAGAGGAAATCAACCCTGAATATTCGTTGGAAGGACTAATGCTGAAACTGAAACTCTAGTACTTCAATACAACCTGATGCAAAGAGCTGACTCATTGGAAAATACTCTCATGCTGGGAAACACTGAAGGCAAAAGAAGAGGGGGGTGACCGAGGATGAGATGATTAGATAGTATTACTGACATAATGGACATGAATTTGAGCAAACTCCAGGAGATGGTGAAGGACAGGGAAGCTTGGCATGCTGCAGTCCAGGGGGTTGTAAAGTCTGACATGATTTAGTGACTGAAAAACAAACAGAAAGCCAAAAGCCTAAATATAAGAACTGAAACTATAAAACTCTTAGAGGAAAATAAAGGTTGGAACTGCCTGAACTTTTATTTGAAAAAATCTTCTAGGATATGATGTAAGTAATTAAAAAAAATTAATCGACAAGCTGGACTTGTCAATCAAAGCCAAAAATATTGGTGCTCTAAAAAGAACCTCAAGAAAGTGCACAGAGAGAGGTGTGGCCAAGATGGTGGAGTAGAAAGATCAGAGCATACCTCTTCCTATAGGCACACCAAAATTACAGTGGTTTACAGAGAAACTATTGATGAGGAATATCTGAAGACTAGCAGAAAAGGTTTCCTACAACTAAAGATGTTAAGGAGGAACCACAAGATGTGTAAGAGATACTGCAGGGTATAGTCAAGACCCATTCCCCCAGGCAGGTGACCCAAAAGGAGAGGATAATTACAACTGTGAAGGTTCACCCCAATGAGCCAGTCGCCCAAGCTCCATATTGGGCTCCCCAGACTGGGAATCCTGCTGGAAGTTTTACTAGAAAGGCAAACCTTCAGAAGGTCTGGCTTTGAAGGCCAGTGTGACTTACTTCCAGGAGAGTGAGAGGGCTGTAGGAAATACACTTCACTCTTACAGGGTGCACATAAAATCTCACACACTCTAAGACCCAGGCAAAAGCTGTAATTTGAAAGGGACCTGGGTGAGGCATACCTGCTGATCTTGAGGAACCTTCCAGAAAGGCAGAGGGCAACTGGAAAAGTGCTGGTAGCAGCACTTTTGGGGAGCTCATTCCACCATGAAAACACTGGTGTTGGCAAATGCCATTTTGCAAACCTCTCTCTAGCTTATTAACCTGAGACAGTGTCCCACCCATCAGTCTGTCAGCACCAGTATTCAGATGCCTCAGGCCAAGCAACTAGCTTTGTAGAGACATATCCTACCCACCAGCCAGCTGGCTGCCTTAGGATCCTTTGAGTCCCCAGGAATCCCAGGAGCCAGTCCCATCCAAAGAGGGCCCAGATCATAGTCCTGCCCATCAGTGCAGTGCAAAGGCCCAGGACCATCCATTAGCTCTGATTCCTGTATGATGTTGAATAGAGTGCGGAGAATTAACATTCTTATCTTGTTCCTGATCTTAATGTGAAGTATATATTTTCTCACCATTAAGTTTGATGTTACTTGTAGAGTCTTTGTAGATGTTATCAAGTTGAGGAATTAACTCTCTATTCCTAGTTTGCTAAGAGTTTTTTTTTTTTTTTTTTAATGGATGGGTGTTGGATTTTTTTCAACTGTTTTTTTTTCTGCATCTATTGATAAGATCATATGTTTCTTCTTTAGTGTGTAGATAGGTTGGCTGATATTAATTCATTTTTGAAGGTTGAACCAGCCTTGTATACATGGAATAAATTCCACTTGGTCATTTTGGTGTATAATGATTTTTTACATTGTTGAAGTCAATTTGCTAATAATTCGTTGAGGATTTTTGCATGTGTTGGGTTGGCCAAAATGTTTCTTCAGTTTTTTAAGTAAAAATAAAAACCTCATCTTTCATTTTCATCAAGAATTTTATTTTCATCATTTCATCATTTTCATCAAGATCAGCATATTCACTATTTTGTTCCACTACGTTCTGCTATTTTTCAGGCAACTTTATAAGTTCATCTTCCCAAAACTTTTTATTTTTTTGAACAAATATCTGTTCAAGGTGCTTTTTACAGTTTTCGGGAAATTAATTTTTTTTTTTTCTGTTAAGAGAATTTTGTAAAGACTAGATATCCAAAGGTACAATGTCTGGTGAATATGTGGATGACTCAAAACTTCCCAGCCAAACTATAACAAGTTTTGCCTGGTCGTCAAAGAAACGTATGGCCTTACGTTATCCTGATGGAAGATTATGGTTTTTCTGTTGACTAATTCGGCACTTTTTGTCGAGTGCTGTTTTCAGTCAGTCTAATTGGGAGCAGTACTTGTTGGGATTAATTGTTTGGTTTTCCCATAAGAGCTCATAATAAACAACTCCCTTCCAATCCCAACATATACACAACATCACCTTTGGAAGAAGACCAGCTTTTGGTGTACTTGGTGGTGGTTCATTTCCCTTGCCCCAGATCTTTTCCATTCTATGTTATTGTACAGTATCCACTTTTCATTACTCATCACAATTTGTTTTAGAAGCAGAATGCTTTTGCTACATTTAAGCAGAGAATCTCATGTGGAAAAACAGCCAAGAAATTTTCTTTTTTTTTTTTTTTGCTTAACTTACAGGGGACTGAAACATCAAACCTATTAACGTAACCAAGCTGGTGTAAATGATTTTCATTTGAATATGTCAGCCATCTGTGGTGTAGTATAATGTTGATTAATCTCAGTTAATGTCTTGATTCAATTGCCATCAACTTCAATTGGTCTACCAACCAGGAGCATCATTCAGTGAGAGTTCCCAGCATGAGACTTCACAAAACACTTTTGATATGTTCAATAAGTCACAATACCTTCTGTGTACACTGCACAGATCTTTTCTGCATTTCAGTTGCAGGTTTGCCTTTCTTGAAATGTGATAGTTGCTCAGTTCAGTTCAGTCACTCAGTCGTGTCCAACTCTTTGCGACCCCATGAATCTCAGCAAGCCAGGCCTCCCTGTCCATTACCAACTCCCAGAGTTCACTCAAACTCATGTCCATCGAGTCGGTGATGCCATCCAGCCACCTCATCCTCTGTCATCCCCTTCTCCTCCTGCCCTCAATCCCTCCCAGCATCAGAGTCTTTTCCAATGAGTCAACTCTTCCCATGAGGTGGGCAAAGTATTGGAGTTTCAGCTTTAGTATCAGTCCTTCAAATGAACACCCAGGACTGATCTCCTTTAGAATGGACTGGCTGGATCTCCTTGCAGTCCAAGGGACTCTCAAGAGTCTTCTCCAACACCACAGTTCAAAGCATCAACTCTTCGGCGCTCAGCTTTCTTCATCATCCAACTCTCACATCCATACATGACCACAGGAAAAACCATAGCCTTGACTAGACGGACCTTTTTTGGCAAAGTAATGTCTCTGCTTTTGAATATGCTATCTAGGTTGGTCATAACTTTCCTTCCAAGGAGTAAGCGTCTTTTAATTTCATGGCTGCAGTCACCATCTGCAGTGATTTTGGAGGCCAGAAAAACAAAGTCTGACACTGTTTCCACTGTTTCCCCGTCTGTTTTCCATGAGGTGATGGGACTAGATGCCATGATCTTCATTTTCTGAATGTTGAGCTTTAAGCCAACTTTTTCACTCTCCTCTTTCACTTTCATCAAGAGACTTTTTAGTTCCTCTTCACTTTCAACCACTTTCTGGTGGTTGCTCAGTCATATCCAAATCTTTGTGACTGCGTGGACTGTATTCCACCAGGCTCCTCTGTCCATGGGATTTTCTAGGCAAGAATACTTGAGTGGGTTGCCATTTCCTACTCCAGGAGTTTCTTGAAATGATAAAGCATCATAGGCAAAAAATGTTGCTTTTTTTCATCTTCAATATTAAAATGGTTAAATAAAAATTAATCAATTTGGGGTTTTTTAAATGCATGCTGATATGACACCTATCACAAAACAGTTTAGTAAAATTGTTTTGATTAAAGTTAAAGACTACAAAGTACTTCTAGAGCCATCTTAAAAAAAAAAAAGAACAAACTTTTCAGCACACCCAGTTTTTTTATGAGAGGTATTTACTTTCTTGTAATATTGGTTTGAATATTAGGGTAATCCTGGATTAATTAAATGAACTAAGTAGCGTTTCTATTCTGGAAGAGATGTTTGAGAATTGACATTATTTCTTCCTTAAATGTTTGTTAAGAGTTCACCAGTGAGTCCACTGAAACTAATGCTTTCTGTTTTGGAAGGTTATTAATTTTTTAATTAAAGTTCTTTCATAGATATAGTCCTATTTGGATTATTATTTCCCCTTGTGTGAATTTTGGTAGATTATATATTAAGGGATTGACCTGTTTCATCTTAGTTACCAAATTTGTGGGCATAGTGTTCTTCATAATATTACTTTATTATTCTTTTGATATTCATGAATTCAGTAGTGATTTCCCTTCCTTCATTTCTGGTATTGATAATTTGTGTCTTCTCTCTTTTTCTTAGTTAACCTGGCTAGAGGTTTATCAATGTTATTGATCTTTTTAAAGAAATAGCCTTTGGTTTGTTGATTTTCTTTATTGATATTTGTTTCCAATTTCATTGATTTCTGCTCTAATTTTTAAATTTTCTTTTTTTCTGCTTATTTTGGGTTTATTTTGCTTCTTTTAAATCCAAAGATGGAAGCTTAAATTATTGACTTTATATATTTCTTCTATTCTATTATTTTCCATCAACCCTATAAACTTCCCTCAAACCCTGTTTCCACTGCATCTCACAAATTTTGTTAATTTTTATTTTCATTTTCTTTAGTTTGAAATATTTTAAAATTTCTCTTGAGACTTCTTCTTTAACCTATGTGTTATAGAAAAATGTTACTTGACATGAAAATATGCTCAACATCACTCATTATTAGAGAAATGCAAATCAAAACCATAATGAGGTGTCATCTCACACTGGTCAGAATGGCCATAATCAAAAAGTCTACAAATGCTGGAGAAGGTGTGGAGAAAAGTGAACCCTCTTACACTGTTGGTGGGAATGCAAACTGATTCAGCCACTATGGAGAACAGTGTGGAGAATCCTTTAAAAAATTGGGAAAAGAACTACTATATGACCCAGGAATCCCACTGCTGAGTATACACCCTGAGGAAACCAGAACTGAAAGAGATACATGTACACCAATGTTCATTGCAGCACTGTTTACAATAGCTAGAACATGGAAGCAACCTAGAGGTCCATCAGCAGATGGATGGATAAAGAAATTGTGGTACATGTACACAATGGAATATTACTCAGCTATAAAAAGGAATGCATTTGAGTCAGTCCTAATGAGGTGGATTAAACTGAAACCTATTATACAGAGTGAAGTAAGTCAGAAAGAGAAAGACAAATACTGTATATTAAAGCATATATTTGGAATTAAAAAAAACGGTAACAAAGAACCCATAAGCAGGGCAACAAAGGAGACACAGATGTAAAGAAGAGACTTGTGGACTCAGTAGGAAAAGGCAAGAGTGAGGTGATTTGAGAGAATAGCATTGAAACATGTATATTACCATATGTTAAATAGATGACCAGTGCAAGTTCAATGCATGAGGTGGGGCACCCAAAGCCAGTAATCTGGGATGACCCAGAAGGATAGGGTGGGGAAGAAGTCAGGGGTGGGGGGTTCAGGACATGAGGACACATGTATACCTGTGGCTGATTCATGTTGATGTATGGCAAAAACCATCACAATATTGTAAAGTAATTATCCTCCAATTAAAATAAATTAATTAAAAAAAAGTGTTGTTTAGTGTTCAAGTATTTTGGAGTTTTCCAGCTGTCTTCCTTTCTGTTATTGCATTAATCCCTCAGTCATGTACAACTCTTTGTGACCCATGGGCTGTAGTCTGCCAGGCTCCTCTGTCCATGGAATTCTTCAGGCAAGAATACTGGAGTGGGTTGCCATTCCCTTCTCCAGGGGATCTTCCTGACCCTGGGGTCAAAACTGGGCCTCCTGAATTGCAGGCAGATTCTCTCCCATCTGAGTCACCAGGGAAGCCCAAAAGAGAAGTGTCTCTGGGTAGGTTATTGACTTCTTGTTTAATTGCAGTGAGATCTGAGAGCAAACTTTGTAAAATTTCTATTCTTTTTAGTTTGTTAAGATGTGTTTTATGGTGCAGAATGTGATTTGTGTTAGTGAATATTTCATGTGAGCTTGCAAGTAATGTATATTTTGCTTCTGTTGGATGAAGCATTCGTAGATGCCAATTAGATCCAGTTGATTGATAGTGCTGTTGAGTTCAACGATATCCTTACTGATTTTCTGCCTAGTGGATCTGTCAATTACTGATAGAAGAATGTCATATGGTAATTCTGTGTTTAACCTTTTGAGAAATTTCCAAACTGTTGTCCACAGTGGCTTCACCATTTTACATTCCCACCAGTAACTCACAAGTGTTCAATTCCTTCACAACCTTGCCAATACCTGCTATTTCCCATATTTCGTTTTCAAAACAATAGCTGTCACAATGGGTGCAAATGGGTATCTCATTTTATTTTGATTTGATTTCCCTAATGGCCTGTGATGTTAAGCATCTGTGGTTTCTTTCTGAGATGATAAAAATGTTCTAAAACTGTCTGTGGTGGTAGTTTCACATATCTGTAAATATACTAAACACAACTAAATTGTCTGCTTTAAATGGTATGTGAATTGTGCCTCAATAAAGCTGTTTAACAATGGAGAAAACCAAAGGATAGAAAAGGAAAAAATAAAGGCTAATTTGCACATGATGACACTACACACATGATATAAATGTTCACTATTGATAGCTCTAAAAAGAAAACCTGCTGCCATGAACAACTGAAGTCTCCAAGAGAAAGAATGTGCAGAGAGTAAACCTGAATAGTTTAAATCCTTGCTACTGAAGGTATGGATAGTAGAGCAGCACAGCACCTGGGAATGAGTTAGAAATGCAGAATCCCAGTTTCCCACTCCAGAGCAACTATCAGGATCTGCCTTTAAACAAAATCCCCAGGCTATTCCTTTGCACATTAGAAAAGCACTGGAGGACATAGAGCTGAGTTAGTTTATGCTACAGGAAGTCTTGAGGGTTATGCTGCTGCTAAGTCACTTCAGTCATGTCCGACTCTGTGAGACCCCATAGACGGCAGCCTCCCAGGCTCCCCCATCCCTGGGATTCTCCAGGCAGTAACGCTGGAGTGGGTTGCCATTTCCTTCTCCAATGCATGAAAGTGAAAAGTGAAAGTGAAGTCGCTCAGTCGTGTCCGACCCTCAGCCACCCCATGGACTGCAGCCTTCCACGCTCCTCCGCCCATGGGATTTTCCAGGCAAGAGTACTGGAGTGGGGTGCCATTGCCTTCTCCAGGGCAATTCTGAGATCCCTCAGGAAGACTAAATGTTACATAGCTCTGGCAAAGCTTTCAACTCTTAGATGAGTATTTTCTTGGGGATTCACATGGCCAGAAATCAGTGATATGGTAGAAGGAATTGGCCAAGATCATATTCTAACAACATATACTTGTTTCATTTTATTCAAACATATTTAGTTAAGTCAGTGTTCAGTGTTATTTACTTTTAGTTTACATAGTTCCAAGAATCAGGGAAAAGTCGTAACTAACACAATGATTTGCAGTTTAACAAGATCATCAGTGATCCTCATGTTGATTCAAGTTCAAGAAGCACTGGGGGAATGCAACTAAGAAAGCCAGAGAGTGATAACCTAGGGAAATTCTTGGAGAAAAACAATGACAAAACTGCTATAATTGTCTATGTTTTGGTGGAATGATTTTGTGGTCAAACAACAACAGTTAAACATATGGCCTTTCTGTTAAATAAGAATACAAAAGTGAGAATACTAATATAATTGAATACTGTACCAACACAACTAACCAAAAAAAAAAAAAAAAAGCTACTGTGTAACCCTACATTGACATTTGTTTGTTGTTGTGATCAATTGTGTCTGACTCTTTGTGACCCCATGGACTGTAGCCCACCAGGTTCCTCTGTCCATGGAGTTTTCCAGGCAAGAATATTGGAGTAGTTTGCCATGTCCTACTCCAGGGGATTTCCCTGACCTGGGGCTCCAACCTGCCTCTCTTGAGTCTCCTGCATTGGCAAGCAGATTCCTTACCAGTGTACCACCTGGGAAGCCCATGTTGACATTTAGCGTCACAAAACAGCAGTATTTTTGCCCCAAGTCTCTCCTTTTATAGGAGAAGGAAAGGGAAGCACGGGTTTTATACCCGAAAGACTAAATTCTGTGTTTCAGCTCTGTTTTTTGCCTACCCTGGTTTTCATTTCTTATAAAGGGAATATTAATGTTTCCTCTTTCTAACATGTATGGCTTGGTGAGTATAAATGTAATAAAGCTGGTGAAGATGCTTTGAATACTGTAAATGTTGCAATTATTTCTAAAACTACAGACCATTTCCTTTTCCTCTGTCCTAAAGAAGCTTGGAGATCAATTGAGATTCATAATCTCCCCTTCCTAAAGAGCTCTCTCCATGTATATTTTGAATGTGAATGAGGAAAGTGAGATACTGAAATTCAGAGTGTTATCCTGAGGTTATAGTAGCAGTATGCTATTGTTTATTCTCACTTCTTATATTTTCCCATTGAGCTTTTTACATTCCACCCACATGGTTGATAATATTTCCCAAACACTACTGTTTGCAGTTATTACACAATCCGTTGCATTTTACTCCTGCTTCCGGACCACCACATCTCTGCTCCAATCTGGAACACACTCTGGGGACTATTTCATTTGTGGTGCTTTCCTGTTCAAGCCTTTGGATGTTTCTTTCTCACCACACGTGAAGCTAATTTTGTCATTAACATTTCAGGAAATACACAGTGGCATTTTAAGTGAAATACAAATTAGAAAACTCTTCTGTTCGTAGTTACATTTTTCTCCCAGATTTGAAAATAAATCACTAGCAAATCACCCAAGTCACATTTATCCTTTTTAAAGTCCATTAGTTGTTGTCATTATTCTGCCAAACTCTCTATTTCTAGCCTTTTAAGTAGAAATTATACCCCTTTTGGAGCAAGAGTGGAGAGAAAACTGAAGCAAAATATATTTAGAGAAAAAAAATTCTATGGGGTACAAAGAGAGCTATTTCCCTCATCACTTGGCACAGGTGTCTACTTTGTCAGTTCTTGTAGTTGTGAATATGTGAATCTGTGTTGCACTGCCACACTTTCTGGCTCAGGGTAATCAATCAATATAAATTGGTTGGTCAACTGACTGATGAGGAAAGCTTTCATTTAACTGAAATTATGAAGGAAGATTATGCTTTTTATCTTTAAAGCTAACATTTCATTGATTTTGTCCCATGTGCCAAGCACTCTGGTAAGCACCTGCAATGCATTATCTCATTCAATTTCCTCCTGACTCTACAATCCTATGTTCATTACTATAGTTAACTTATCAGAAATAGAACACAATGGACTGTGTCAGGAAGTAGTTAGATTTCCCTATAGCTAACATCATACTCAATGGTAAAAAGCTGAAAACATTTCATCTAAGATCAGGTACAAGACAAGAATGTCCATGTTTGACACTTTTATTCAGCATAGTTTGGAAGTCTTAGCTACAGCAATCAGAGAAGAAAAAGAGGTAAAAGGAATCCAAATTGGAAAAGAAGAAGTTAAACTTTCACTCTTTGCACATGAAATGATACTTTGCATAAAAGATTGTAAGGATCCTACCAGAAAACTACTAGAACTCATCAATGAATTTGGTGAAGTTGTAGGTAACAAAATTAATATACAGAAATCTGTTGCATTTGTCTGTACTAACAATAAAATATCAGAAAGAGAAATTTAAGAAAAATTCCATTTACCATCTTACCAAAAATAACAAAATATCTAGGAATAAATCTATCTGAGGAGACAAAGGACCTGTACTGTTATAAGAGGCTGATGAAAGAAATTGAAGAAAACAAAACAAATGGAAAGATATATCATTTTTTTGGATTGGAAGAATCAATTTTGTCAAAATGATTATACTACCCAAGGCAATCTACAGATTCAGTATAATTCCTATAAAATTTCCAATTGCATTTTTCACAGAACTAGAACAAAAAATCTTGACATTTTTATGAAGACACAAAAGACACCAAATCACTCACACAATCTTGAGAAAGAAAAATGAAGCTGGAGGAATCAGGTTCCATGACTTCACTTGTTGTTTAGTCGCTAAGTCATGTCCGACTCGTTGTGACCCCCCTGGAATGTAGCCTGCCAGGCTCCTCTGTCCATGGGATTTCTTACCAACCCAGATACTACAAAGCTGAAGTCATCAAAACAGTATGGAAAAATAGAAATATAGATCAATAGCACAAAAATAGAAATATAGATCAATGGAACAGGATAAAAAATCCAGAAATAAAACCATGCACCCATAGTCAATTCATCTATGACAAAAGAGGCAAGATTACACAATGTTGGAAAGACTGTCTTTTTAACAAATGTTGCTGGGAAAACTGAACAGCCACATGTAAAAAAAAATGAAATTAGATCATTCTTTAACACCATACACAAAAAGAAGCTCAAAGTGGATTAAAGATCTAAATGTGAGACTGGATACTGTAAAACTCCTAGAGTAAAACATAGAACACTCTCTGACATATCACAGAAATATTTCTTTTGATCCATCTCCCAGAATAATGGAAATAAAAACAAAGATAAACAAATAAGAACTACTTAAACTCAGAAGCTTTGCACAGCAAAGGAATCCATAGACCAAAGGAAAAGACAACCCACAGGTTGGAAGACAATATCTGCAAATGATGTGACCAAAAAGGGATTCGTCTCCAAAATTTACAAACATCTCCTGATGCTTAACCACATCGAAACAAACAACTTAATCAACAAATGGGCGGAAGACCTAAATAGACATTTCTCCAAACAAGACATCAGATCAGTTCAGTTCAGTCGCTCAGTCGTGTCCAACTCTTTGCGACCCCATGAATTGCAGCACGCCAGGCCTCCCTGTCCATCACCAACTCCCGGAGTTCACTCAAACTCATGTCCATCGAGTCGGTGATGCCATCCAGCCATCTCATCCTCTGTCATTCCCTTCTCCTCCTGCCTCCAATCCCTCCCAGCAACAGGGTCTTTTCCAATGAGTCAACTCTGCATGAGGTGGCCAAAGGATTGGAGTTTCAGCTTTAATATCAGTCCTTCCAATGAACACCCAGGACTGATCTCCTTTAGGATGGACTTCTTGGATCTCCTTGCGGTCCAAGGGATCCTCAAGAGTCTTCTCCAACACCACAGTTCAAAAGCATCAATTCTTCTGTGCTCAGCTTTCTTCACAGTCCAACTTTCACATCCATACATGACCACTGGAAAAACATACAAGTGGCCAATAAACATTAGTGAAAGGATGTTCAACATTGCTAATTATTAGAGAAACACAAATTAAAACTACAATGAGACATCACCTTACACCAGCTAGCATGGCTATCATCAAAGAAATCCACAAACAATAAATGCTGAAGCAGGTGTGGAGGAAAGGGAACCCTCCTACACTGTTGGTGGGGATGTAAACTGGTACAGGCATTATGGAGAATACCATGGAAATTCCTTAAAAAACTAAAAATTGGGCTACCACATGACCCTGCAATCCCACTCTGGAGAAAAACATAATGCAAAAGGATACATGCATCCCAATGTTCACAGCAGCATTGTTTACAATAGCCAAGATGGGGAAGCAATCTACGTGTCCATTGACAGAGGAATGGATAAAGAAGATGTGGTACATATATACAAAGAAATATTACCCAGCCTTTAAGAGAAAGAAAGAATGCCATTTGCAGCAACATAGATGGACCTATAGAGTGTCGTACTGATTGAAGTAAGTCATACAGAGAAGGAGAAATATCATATGGCATCCCTTAAAGGTAGACTTTAAAAAGAAATACTTACAAACAGAAAGAGACTGAGACTTAGAGAACGAACTTATGGTTGCCAGGGGAAGGGATAGTTAGGGAGTTTGGGATGGACATGCACACACTGCTCTATTTAAAATGGAAAACCAACAAGGTCCTACTGTATAGCACAGGGAACTCTGTTTAATGTTATGTGGCAGCCAGGATGGGAGGGGAGATTGGGAGAGAATGGATACATGTATATGTATGGTGAGTCCCTCTGGTGTATCACAGCATTGTTAATCGGCTATACCCCAATAGAAAACAGAAAGTTTAAAAAAAGTAGTAGCTAGATTTCCACATGAGTATTAACACCTTTAAGTATTCATTAATTTAGTCTTAATTAATTAATGGAACACATTGGAGCATATGTTTTGTTTCATCAGGTGAACCTTCCTTGCATAAAATTAACCAGCAGTTACTAAGTGCTTACAGTGTGCTAAACACTATACTTACCTAGTGTGTGTATGGTGAGTTGCTTCAGTCGTGTCTGACTCTTTGCGACCACTGAACTGAAGCCTGACAGGCTCCTCTGTCCATGGGATTCTCAGGCAAGAATACTGGAGTGGGTTGCCATACCTTCCTCCAGGGGATTTTCTTGATCCAGGGATCGAACCCACGTCTTTTATGTCTCTAACCCACGTCTTTTATGTCTCTTGCATTGGCAGGAAGGTTCTTTACCACTAGCAGTACCTGGGAAGCCCCGTACTTACCTTATGTGGGAGATACAGTATTAATATCTCCCATTCATAGATGAGACAGCTGAAGCTAAAAATATTTGAGGGGAAAACTGAAGATTAGAGTTAAAAAAAAATGGTGGACTGGGCTTTGCAATCAGGACTGAATGCTTAGCCCACATGGTACAAAGCTTGTTTACCAGTGAATCAACAAGTCTGACAAATATTCATCCTCTCCTGACCAGCCTCCCTTGGGACACCTCCTTTAAATTCAACTTTTCTGGATGAGGAAAGAGGCATGGAATTGTCACCAGATCTGTGACCTCTGTGGCATTACGGGCAATGGAACAAATGTTTTCTAGGGAACTTTATTCTAAGTTTAGCTTTGTATCCTATTTCATTTTTCATTTAACACTATGATATAAATTTTTCTGACATTATTAAAAACTCTATAAAAGTAATTTTCAGTGGCTTCTTAGTTTTTTAGTCAAGTGAATGTATAATTTAATTACCCGTGTATTTAGTTTTGATTATTCTTTCCTTTTTCTGTTATTTTACATAATGCTGTAGTAATAAGTACCCATGTATATAAACTCAACAATAACCCGGTGTACGAGACAGCAAAAGAGACACTGATGTATAGAACAGTCTTATGGACTCTGTGGGAGAGGGAGGGTGGAAAGATTTGGGAGAATGGCATTGAAACATGTAGAATATCATGTAAGAAACGAGTTGCCAATCCAAGTTCGATGCACGATACTGGATGCTTGGGGCTGGTGCACTGGGATGACCCAGGGGGATGGTATGGGGAGGGAGGAGGGAGGAGGGTTCAGGATGGGGAACACATGTATACCTGTGGTGGATTCATTTTGATATTTGGCAAAACTAATACAATTATGTAAAGTTTAAAAATAAAATAAAATTAAAAAAAATAAATGTTTAAAAATAAATAAATAAACTCTCCCCACACCCCTGGTTTATATATAATGCATAATAAATGTACCTAGATATAAGTTTGTGGGCTTGAATATTTTAAGTCTCTTGATACACATTGCCTAATTGCCTTTTAAAAGCTCTCTACCAATTTATACCACCCCTGCCAGGCTCACCACACCCTCATGTCAGGTATTGAATTAAAGTAAGAGATACCTTTGCTAATTTTATGGTTGAAAAACTCCATTACATCATTATAATTGGTAATTATTTAATTATGAAGTTAAATATTTTTTCAATATTTACCAATCACTGAATCTCCTTATTTGACAATATTCAGTTCCTGGTTTTTGCCCCAGTGAGATTTTAATCCTTTGTTTGTATTTCTGTTTTATTGGGAAAATAAAACTTTTGCCATATTTATTATAAATATTTTTTCAGTTGTTGCCTCTGCCTGGAGCAGAAACAGAAGGAAATGTGTTGTTGAAATCATGGGAGGGGAAGAGCCCCTCAACAAAGAACGTGTGATGGTAGTTTGTGATGCTACAAAGAGATCCAGTGAGATAAAGCCTGCATAGCATCCATTTATCACTAAGTCATTTATCACTGCTTCCCAGGTGACTCAGTGGTAAAGAATCCATCTGCCCATGTAGGAGATATAGGAGACACGGGTTGGATCCCTGGGTCAGGAAAATCCCCTGGAGCAAGATATGGCAATCTGCTCCAGTATTCTTGTATGGGAAATCCCATGGACAGAGGAGCCTGGTAGGCTACAGTCCATAGGACTGCAAAGAATTGGGCTTGACTGAACGAATGAGTGTACATGTATGTACTCATTCATCACTAAAAAAAAGCCCTAATCTTTCTGGGAATGATTAACAAATGAACAAGTGTCACATATTCAGTACTTTACATTGGCAGAGAACTTCAGTCCATGGGTACCCTCTTCATCTTACAGAAGAGGAAACAGGTTTCAGAGAGACATACAGTGACTCTGGTCTGTATAATGTAGACCAATGGTGCCCAATGAATTTGGCATCAGGGACTGGTTTCATGGGACAATTTTGCCACGGACCAAGGCGGCAGGAGTGTTGTTTTCTGGATGATTCAAGCACATTACATTTATTATGCACTTTATTTTTTATTGTTATTGCATTTTAATATATAATGAAATATTTATGCATTGTCACTTGCCACTCACTGATAATTTTGATATGAGTCTGAAAATAATTGGTTTGTTATGGTCTCTGTGCAGTCAAACCTCTCTGCTAATGATAAACTGTATTTGCAGCCACTCTCCAGTGCATCACTGCCTCAGCTCCACATCAGGCTTTCGATTCTCATAGGGATCCGACAACCTAGATCCTTCACACGTGCAATTCACAGTAGGTATCTGGCTCCTCTGAAAATCTAATGCTGCCACTGATCTGACAGGAAGGGAGCTCAGGCAGTAATGCAAACCATGGAGAGTGGCTGTAAATACAAACTTTCACTCCCTTGCCTGCCACTCACCTCCTGCTGTGAGACCTGGTATTGATATGTGGTATTAAGTTACCTGATATAGACTATCACTAGGTTTTCAGATTCTAAGTCTCTGCCAATATACCTGGCCACTGTCTTGCACAAAGAAGTTCAAATGGAAATATTTTCAGATTAAAATAACAATAATAAAAACAACAATAATTAGTCCAATGTGGGGAATTAGTTTTCTTCAAATAAATAAATAATAGAATGTGTGCATGTATGTGTGTGTGTATATTATACATAATTATGTATAATAATAAATGCATAGTAATATAATATCCATATACTACATAATAAAACATATAATATTATATTGCTATCTATACAAGATATTAATATATATTATATATACATTATACATGTATTGCTGCTGCTGCTAAGTCGCTTCAGTCGTGTCCGACTCTGTGCGACCCCATAGACGGCAACCCACCAGGCCCCGTCGTTCCTGGGATTCTCCAGGCAAGAACACTGGAGTGGGTTGCCATTTCCTCCTCCAATGCCTGAAAGTGAAAAGTGAAAAGTGAAAGTGAAGTCTCTCAGTCGTGTCTGACTCTTAGCGACCCCATGGACTGCAGCCTACCAGGCTCCTCAGTCCATGGGATTTTCCAGGCAAGAGTACTGGAGTGGGGTGCCATTGCCTTCTCCCTTATACATGTATATATAATATTATATGTATTATGTGCATATTATATGATATATATGTATATGTATATATGTGTATATGATATGTGTATATATAGCAATAGGTATTTGGAGAAGGAAATGGCAACCCATTCCAGTGTTCTTGCCTGGAGAATCCCATGGATGGAGAAGCCTGGTAGGCTGCAATCCATGGGGTCACACAGAGTTGGACACGACTGAAGCGACCTAGCAGCAGTTAGCGGCAGCAATATGTATTATTATATGTGTATTATATGCATTATATATATATATATATATATATATATATATATACACACACACACACACACACATATATACTATACATTCAGGTATGACCTAAATCAAATCCCTTATGACTATACAGTGGAAGTGAGAAATAGATTTAAGGGACTAGATCTAATAGAGTGCCGGATGAACTATGGACGAAGGTTCGGGACATTGTACAGGAGACAGGGATCAAGACCATCCCCAAGAAAATGAAATGCAAAAAGCAAAATGGCTGTCTGAGGAGGCCTTACAAACAGCTGTGAAAAGAAGAGAAGCGAAAAGCAAAGGAGAAAAGGAAACATATACCGATTTGAATGCAGAGTTCCAAAGAAGAGCAAGGAGAGATAAGAAAACCTTCCTTGGCGATAAATGCAAAGAAATAGAGGAAAACAACAGAATGGGAAAGACTAGAGATCTCTTCAAGAAAATTAGAGATACCAAGGGAACATTTTATGCAAAGATGGGCTCAATAAAGGACAGAAATGGTATGGACTTAACAGAAGTAGAAGATATTAAGAAAAGGTGGCAAGAATACACAGAAGAACTGCACAAAAAAGATCTCCACGACCCAGATAATCATGATGGTGTGATCACTCACTTAAAGCCAGACATCCTGGAATGTGAAGTCAAGTGGGCCTTAGGAAGCATCACTTCGAACAAAGCTAGTGGAGGTGATAGAATTCCAGTTGAGCTATTGCAAATCCTGAAAGATGATGCTGTGAAAGTGCTGCACTCAATATGCCAGCAAATTTGGAAAACTCAGCAGTGGCCACAGGACTGGAAAAGGTCAGTTTTCATTCCAATCCCAAAGAAAGGCAATGCCAAAGAATGCTCAAACTACTGCACAATTGCACTCATCTCACATGCTAGTAAAGTAATGCTCAAAATTCTCCAAACCAGGCTTCAGCAATATGTGAACCGTGAAATTCCAGATGTTCAAGCTGGATTTGGAAAAGGCAGAGGAATGAGAGATAAATTGCCAACATCCACTGGATCATGGAAAAAGCAAGAGTGTTCCAAAAAAACATCTATTTCTGCTTTATTGACTATGCCAAAGCCTTTGACTGTGTGGATCACAATAAACTGTGGGAAATTCTGAAAGAGATGGGAATATCAGACCACCTGACCTGCCTCTTGAGAAACCTGTATGCAGGTCAGGAAGCAACAGTTAGAACTGAACATGGAACAACAGACTGGTTCCAAATAGGAAAAGGAGTACATCAAGGCTGTATATTGTCACCTTACTTATCTAACTTATAAGCAGAGAACATCAGGGGAAACACTGGGCTGGAGGAAGCACAAGCTGGAATCAAGATTGCTGGGAGAAATATCAGTAACCTCAGATATACAGATGACACCACCCTTATGGCAGAAAGTGAAGAAGAACTAAAGAGCCTCTTGATGAAAGTAAAAGTGGAGAGTCAAAAAGTTGGCTTAAAGCTCAACATTCAGAAAACTAAGATCATGGCATCCGGTCCTATCACTTCATGGCAAATAGATAAGGAAACAGTGGAAACAGTGTCAGACTTTATTTTTCTGGTTTCCAGAAACCACTGCAGATGGTGATTGCAGCCATGAAATTAAGAGACGTTTGCTCCTTGGAAGGAAAGTTATGACCAACATAGATAGCATATTCAAAAGCAGAGACATTACTTTGCCAACAAAGGTCTGTCTAGTCAAGGATATGGTTTTTCCAGTGGTCATGTATGGATGTGAGAGTTGGACTATAAAGAAAGCTGAGCACCGAGCACCGAAGAATTGATGCTTTTGAACTCTTGTGTTGGAGAAGACTCTTGAGAGTCCCTCGGACTGCAAGGAGATCCAAGCAGTCCATCCTAAAGGAGACCAGTCCTGGGTGTTCATTGGAAGGACTGATGTTGACGCTGAAATTCCAATACTTTGGCCACCTCATGTGAAGAGCTGACTCATTGGAAAAGACTCTGATGCTGGGAAAGATTAAGGGCAGGAGGAGAAGGGGATGACAGAGAATGAGATGGTTGGATGGCATCACCAACTCAATGGACATGGGTTTGGGTGGACTCTGGGAGTTGGTGATGGACAGGGAGGCCTGGTGTGCTGTGATTCATGGGGCTGCAAAGAGTCAGATATGACTGGATGACTGAACTGAACTAATACATATTATATTATACATATAATATAATAATACATATTATACATATAATAATATGTACGTATAATATATGTATATATAATATATACATGTATATGACATATATTAATATAATTATATATATAATAAATATATAACATATATAAGAGGACACTATATATAGGGTCCTCTTGGGTAGGCAGAGTCAGCCCTCTCCAGAAAATAATTTAGGCATTCAGGGCAACACTATGTCAACCATGGTACCAAAGAAAACAAAATGAATCAGATGTCTACAAGCTGAGCATTGTATGTAATGTAGCTATCATGGCCTGGCCGTTATCAGAGTGCCTTCATGAAGTTTGGATATGAACAACTTTTATTTAAGTTTCCACAGTTAAATTTTAATGTTCTTTTCAGCTAGAATGAATAATTTAATTGTTTTCAATTCTCTGAATAAATACAGATAGGAATTTCTGAAATCCCACACTTGAGGAGTTATTTAAGATTAATTTACAATAGATGAAACTTTTATTTTTTCAGTCAAAATGCACTTGTTCATTATATTTACCTCAATACATCAGGCATTGGTGTATTTCTTAAAATATGATTCCTTTCCTGTGCATTGGTGACTGGCCTATACTCGGTAATTATTGCAGATTTTCTTTCTCTATTTAATTAGGTGATTTGATCTGTACTTTATATAATTACAGTATTTGTCTTCTCCTTTGTTTGAGGCAAAATTGTAATCATTAATTCTGTTACCTGAGGCTGCTAAATAAATATTTACTAAAATTAAAAAATAAGACACTTAGAAGGGTATAATTGTATCTGGACCAGAAAATTTTCATTTCACATGCATCATCTTAACTTCATTATGGCTACTGAACTCAAAATGAAAAGGTACAAGAGCCCCAGGGGACTAGAGAACAGTTACGTCATTATTTTTTACAGAAAATAAGCACATAAGAATTTATTGCAAACAGCAGCCCCCTGCCTACTACAGAGTCTACACCTCCCTGTTTGATCAGGGTCAAAATCAGAAAATAGGGAAGAATATTCAAAACTTAAATGAAGGAAAAAAAAAAGTGTAGTGGGAATCGGGAGAGAAAAGACTCCACATAACTGGATTTTAACTGAGCCCCACAGAACCTTAAGAATGCCTTTCAGATTTCTTACCCACACCATGATTCTCATCCTTGTTCCAACCACAGCAGCTATGCTAATCTGGTTGATGTATTGGCTGAAATGAAAGTGAAAGTGTTAGTTGCTCTGTACTGTCCGACTCTTGGTGACCCCAGTGGACTATAGCCCACCAGGCTCTGCTGTCCATGGGGATTTTCCAGACAAGAATACTGGAGTAGGTTGCCATGCCCTCCTCCAGGGGAATCTTCCCAACATAGGGAACGAACCCAGGTCTCCTGCATTGCAGGCAGATTCTTTAGCATCTGAGTCACCAGGGAATTCCTACAATAAATTTCTACTAGGAAAAATATATGTGTTGGGTACCTACAGTAAATTTCTACTAGGAAAGATGAGTCTGGAAATGTAAGTTGCTTGGACAAGTGACTCCAATGATTGTTAATCTAAATGAGTTGATAGAGACCATTTCCAAAGACCAAGATTATTTTCTGCACCAAAAGCCATGCAGGATCCTAGTTCTCTTGACCAGGGATTGAACTTGTGCTCCTGGAAAAGCGGAGGGAAGTCCCATCAAAGACCAAGTTTGATAAGGGAACAAATGTCATGAAATGGGGTAAAAGGAAATTGGGCATGCCATCTTTCAGGATAGTATTCAATATGGTGAAATGGACTGATAACTTTTCAAGGGAGCTTCGAAGAACTCTAGTACCATAGTCCTTTTATGTCTCAATGCAGAGGAAAATTCAGCAAGAGAAAAATGGTAAATAAGAAATGATTTATTAGAATATGACGCTAATGAGTCTTACAAGTGGGTGGGTGAGAAATGCCATGCCCCAAGAACTTATTACAGTTTTATAATCAAAGGAAAAGTGGGAGAAGGAGAATACCTTTCTTTGTCTTTCATGTTTTCATCATTAGCTCCTCCTCCAGGTTGAGCAGGGCAGTTTTCTTTTCCCTGTGTGGTCAAGCTAGGTTCACAAATTATTATTTTTTTATGTGTGCAGAGATTATGTTCTAGGGATCATTAACTCCCTGAGCTCACTGGGCAGGATGTGGGTCCCATGTCGCCATTGTTTTATTGTCTGGGGGCATGTGCTGTGTTCCTGTTGAATGGTTTTGTTGTTAAGCAAGCCTGATTGATTTTGTGGGTAAGCAAACCTAGTTTCTTGAATAATATTCAACTTACAGTGGTCTCATGAACTTTAGCAAACTCCAGAAGATAGTAAAGTTCAGGCAAGCCTGCAGTCAATGAAGTCGCAGAGAGTCGGACATGACTTAGCTACTGAACAGCAACAGCCTATATTTTTTACTTATAATCACCTGTGCTGTGCTGTGCTTAGTTGCTCAGTTGTGTCTGACTCTTTGTGACCCCATGGACTGTAGCTCGCCAGGCTCTTCTGTCCATGGGGATTCTCCAGGCAAGAATATTAGAGTGGGATGCCGTGCCCTCCCCCAGAGAATCTTCCCAACCCAAGGACTGAACCCAGGTCTCCCGCATTGCAGGCAGATTCTTTACCATCTGAGCCACCAGGGAAACCCAAGAATACTGGAGTGGGTAGCCTATTCCTTCTCCAGGGGATCTTCCCAATCCAGGAATCAGACCCAGGTCTCCTGCATTGCAGGTTTATTCTTTACCAGTTAAGCTATCAGGGGAGTCCCTAGAATCCCCTAGTGAGGTTAACTATTTAATCACCTATTTTGTCCATTCATTTTGTCTCTATCAATAGTATCCCACATTCTTCACAACAAGTGATTATTGTTCAGGGGTGATAGGTGCTGTTGGCATCTGGGCCACTAAAGCAATTTCCTACTGAAGTCCTAGCATTCATCTCTAAGATCATCTTTGCTTCTAAATGTAGAAGTTCAGTACTTATTTTCTGTAGTTGATGTGAGGATTATGTAAGATAATGTTTTTCAGAGCATTTAGCCCAGTTCTTGGCATGCAGAGAGCAATTAATACATTTCTTTGTTTTTGGCACTTTCTCAGTAGCATTAACTGAGGAAATGCCAGTGCTCATTTTCCCCCCATAGAGTGGCCATATATTACTCAAATAAGTTAACAGTCTGATTTGTGCTGACTCCACTTGCAAAATCAAGAAGTAGAAAAGTGATTCAATAAGCAGAAAGAGGCACTGGAGGAGGCATTTAAAATGATCTAGCCATGAGGACTGTTTTTTTTTTTTTTTTTTATGTTTCAAAGAGCAAAAAGGAGGAAAAAAAAAAAAAAAAGGCTCTGCCTTGTTTCATTAGAGCTCATGCCCTAGGAAAGTTAAGTCAGAGGTGGTTCTCTGAAATCAGGGCATCTGAACTTTGTAACCCTGTCCACAAAGTTTCTATTTGGAAAGTAACAAAGATCACACTTCTGGACTCTGGAGAACACTTTCTGCAGCGAAATATCTTTGTTTCATATCACGTCATGCTGGCTGGGAAGATAATCCTTACGAATACTCCTGTATTTATGTCCCCTGTGAATTGCTGGCATTTCACCCCAGTTCTGTGCAGTGAATCATTATTTTGTCACATCACAAATATCAGCAGCATCCAGCAGTTCCACTTAAAAACAAAAGAATGAAAAAACAATAATTAATAGCAAAACACCAACGACAAGGCTCAAATCTCAAATGAAGCACTAAATGTCCCCGAAATTTCTGCAGCAGGCTTGGTGCTCTTCTTTTGGAGAGAAATGGAGCCAAGGTCTGCAATGCAGTATTGGCTGCTCTCTTGATTTGCTTAGGTTAGTTTTAAAGGAATTTCTGCTCTTGCTGTGCATTTAAGTGTGAACGGCAAAGAACAGGAGAGCAGCTGTGTCCATTAGCACCTTCCTCAGGCATTGACTCTCCAGGAGATTGGACATGAAGCTTAAAAACCAGTGCCCTAGTCACAAAAGACACTAAGTCCATTACTTCCCCCTCTGCTAAGTTCTGTGGTTATAATTCTAGTGTGGGGTATGCCACATTTTTAAAGTCCCTTACAGTTTGTTATAGAGCTTCCCAGGTGGTACAGTGATAAAGAATCTGCCTGCCAATGCAGGAGACACAGGAGGTGTAGATTCCATCCCTGGTCAGGAGGATCCCCCTGGAGAAGGAAATGGCAACCCATTCCAGTATTCTTGCCTGGGAAATCCCATGGGCAGGAGCCTGGCAGGCTACAATCCATGGGTCACAAAGGGTTAGATGGGACTGAGTGATTGAGCACAAACTTGCACATATACAGTTTGTTGTACTGTGGATTATGTTTTTACATGGGCTTTCCTGGTGGCTCAGTGGTAAAGAATTGGCCTGCAATGCAACAGCCACAGGAGACATGGGTCCGGTTTCTGGGTTGGGAAGATCCCTTGGAGGAGGGCATGGCATCCCACTCCAGTATTCTTGCCTGGAGAATCCCCATGGTCACAGGAACCTGGTGGGCTACTAGGGTCCATAGGGTCATAAAGAACTGTACACTACTGAAGTGACTTAGCAGCAGCATATTTTCACATATATGCTGCCTGTTCCTCAGACCCATCCTGTAAGACATGTAGGGCAGGATATGCCCTTTATTTCCAGATGAAAATGAACAGTGACTCAGAAAAGTGACGTGTCTCATCCACAGTAACAAAGCTAAGGGAAAAAAAGAAAACAAAAAAACAGAGCTGAAATGCACAACTAAGGATCCTATTTCTGAATCTGGAGTTTTACTCACTAAAGTTTTCTTTACAAGAGCTTCTGCAAACAGGCTCCTGCCAAATGCCAACATGATGCTAAGACCATGGTAGGGACTATCCTGTCTCTCTTCAACTTCTTGGATGCTGATGCCACCACACAGACTCTCCATGCTGACTCTCCCCATCTGACTCTTCCCTTGTCAACTACAAATTGGCACTTGCCTTGGGAACTTACCATCTACCTATCTACCTCTACAAAAATTAAGTCATGTACTGCAGCTGCTGCTGACCTTAAATACTATCTGAAAGGAGTTAATGAGTATTAATGAGGCACTCCATGTGTGCATGCTAAGTCGTTTCAGTTGTGTCCAACTCTTTGTGACCCTTTGGACCATGGCCTACCCGGCTCCTCTGTCCATAGGATTCACCAGGCACAAATCTGGAGTGAGTTGCCATGCTCTCCTCCAGGGAATCTTCCCCACCTAGGGATTGAACCCACATTTCCTGCAGCTCCTGAATTGCAGGTGGATTCTTATGGCTGAGCTGCTTGGGAATCCTAGGCACTCTGTGCTGGTGGAGTAGGGAACTGGCAGGACAGGTCTTCAGAGAGTTATATATTTACAGGGGCTGATTTTATGAGCCCAATTCTTGTCTCTCTCCATATCTCAGTTCAGTTTAGTTCAGTCACTCAGTCATGTCCGACTCTTTGAGACCCCATGAACTGTAGCATGCCAGGCCTCCCTGTCCATCACCAACTCCTGGAGTTTACTCAAACTCACGTCCATGGAGCCGGTGTTGCTATCCAACCATCTCATCCTCTGTCGTCCCCTTCTCCTCCTGCCTTCAATCTTTCCCAGCATCAGGGTCTTTCCCAATGAGTCAGTTCTTCGCATCAGGTGGCCATATCTAGAAAAACAGTAAAATACTTCATGGTGATGACTGTTCCACATGAATAGTGAAGGCCTCAGGAGACTAGCAGAAATCTTCTGGAAAGATATGTGCTTGATTGCACATATGCACATATACAAAAATTGTGTATGAGCTAAATTCCTCCCCCCAACCCCTGCTTCTTTGGAGCAGTTTCTCAGATTATCTGACGTGTTCTCTGCCCATTTTAATTGGGACAAAATGAGACTGCAGGCACCTCCTTTTGCCTGCAGTCTATGAAGTGTAAGGGTGATCTGATCATTTTGGGGATCCTTCCTTGGCTCATATAGTGAATTAACATTCCTGGTTAACTAGCAGCTGTTGCCTACCCTCAACTTCTGCCTTTCTGTTGACCCCCACCTTCCCAGGACAACGTGCAAGAACTGAAGTTTGGTCTACGAAAACTGGTCAAGGGGTGTTAGTTTTGATTCAGTCTTTTGTTTAGCCTTGTGATATGGGGATGGTTATTTTCTCCCTGGGCTTTAGTTTCATCACTGGTAAAATAAGAAGATGAAACTAAATTATTTTCTAAGCCCTTTTCTCTTTTGACTGTAGACTCCTGTTTTCAAATGTAATGTATTCAAGGTTCTCAATACGTAAGACAGATAAGTATGATGCTGTCTTTTAAAAGAGTGACATGCTAAGGAGGGGATGGAGGTGAGGGGTGGCTATAAAGAGAAAGCAGCTGATATGAGAATGAGAGATTTTCGTCTAATTTCTCTGTCCATCCATTTGTCAAGCATTTGTTATTGCCCCTTTTAGATCATGTAGCTGAGGATACAAAGATATGGCAGGATCCTATTCATGTTCTCTGTATCTGTAGGAGACAAGATACATGGATCAATAACAAAGACACAAGGTAGAAATGACAAGGGGTGCACATGTGCTGCAGGAAAGTGCTGAGACAGTCCTGGAGTGAGGGAGGAGAGAGTGAGAGGGAGAGGAAAGCAACATCTAAGGTGTCAGACAGAGGCAGGCTGTGGGGCAAGGTGGGGTGGGGTGGGGGGCTGGGGAGGAGGGAAGGTAGCAGAAATAGTGTTGCTCTGAATCCTAAATCATTGGAAAGCATTCCCTGTTTATGGTATTTATTTCTTTTCTTTCTTATAGAAAACATTTTTATTGTGGTGAAAGTCACATAAAGCATACTGTTTTAACCATATTTAACTGTAGAGTTCAGAGGCACTAAGTACATTCACATTATTGTGTGACTCTCACAATCATCCATCTCCCAAGTTTTTCCCTTCCTTAACTGAAACTCTGTCCCTATTAAACACGATTTCACCATCCCCCATCCCTAGCCTGGCCCCCTGGAAGCTACCAATGTATTTATACTTTCTGACTTTATGAATCTGACCTTTTTAGGTACCTCTATACATGGAATCAAGCAATATTTGTATGTACCTACTATATACTGGGGGCTTCTCAGTGGTGCTACTGACAAAGAACTTGTCTGCCAATGCAGAAGACATAAGAGATGCACGTTTGATCCCTGGATTGGGAAGATCCCCTGGAGAAGGGTGTGGTAACCCACTCTGGCCTAAGCAATCGCATGGACAGAGGAGCCTGGTGGTCTATAGTCCATAGGATCACAAAGAGTTGGATATAACTGAAGTGAGTTAGCATGCATATGTTGTATATTGGGATGCATTTTTAAGGTTAACTTTCTCTATGTCGTATAAACAGACTTTACCTTCTTTTCCATCCCCTGTGCAATATGGTAGGTTCTCACTAGTGATCTATTCTATACATAGTAGTGTATATATGTCAATCCCAATCCCCCAATTTATCCCACTCCCCCTTTCACCAATTATTTATAGTTATTTCTGAGTAATGAGTTATATCTTAAAAGAGATGGGTGAAGGAGGAAATGTGAGTTTAGTGCCAATGAAACTGCCTGTGTGTCCAAAGATCATCCAAGCCTGTCTGCCATATCCTCCTCCTTATTCAGATTCTCAAGTGGACTTTCTCTTTATATTATCCTCATTGGCCATCTTTACTGATTAAATTTATCAAGTAGCAGCTAATCTCTCACCCAGGGACCTCCTTCATTTCATTATGCCCTGAGAAAATTTTCCCTCCATGGACCCAGACCTATAAGTGGAATTTTACAGCACAAAATTCTGATAGTATTTTAATTAGCTCAGCTAAGCCTTCTATTACACCCAGGAGCAGGAGTTTGCAGGTTAATTTAGTTTCCTTAATTACGGTGATAAAACCAGATATAAATTCTGATACAGTATGAGGTGAGTAGCCCACAAGTTTAATTACCTGGAATTGTTGCTGTGTTTGGGACTTTGCTTACCAAACTCCACATTAATTCATGGCACCTCCAGTTGCAGTGTTTATTCCCTACACAAAGTTGCTTGCTGTTTCCAGACCTGGGTGAAATTTAACTCCTGAGATGAAACTGGTTTCAGTTGCAGAGAGACGCTATACCCATGCTTTTACTCACAATGCATTCTTATTATCAGGGACTTTTGGTAACAACTGATTAAAGCATAATTAAATAGTTATCATTTGCTTATTAAATTGCCTGTCTTGAGACTGCTCCGGTATTTGGAATAGTGTAGTAGTAGTGTTATCGGTTCAATCGTGTCCGACTCTTTGTGCCCCCATGAACTGTAGCCCACCAGGCTCTTTTGTCCGTGGGATTCTCCAGGCAAGAATACTGGAGTGGGTACCCGTTCCCTTCTTCAGGGGATATTCCCGACCCAGGGATCGAACCGAGGTCTTCTACACTGCAGGCAGTTTCTTTGCTGTCTGAGGCACCAGGGAAACCCATATGGGGGTAGTGTAGGAATTTTCTCAACCTCAATGTTTTTGAAACTTTGGACCGGATAATACTTTGCTTTGGGAGACTGTCCTGAAGATTGTAGGATCTTTAGTAGCATCCCTGTCCTCTCCTCACTAGCTACAAGTACACCCTTCTCCCAGTTGTGGCAACCAAAAATGTCCCCAGATATTGCCACATGTCATCCAGGACACAAAATTTCCCTTGGCCAAGAACCACTGGTTGTAAGGATTACATATCTGACTCAGATTATACTGTTTTAAACCCAGGCTCCTCCACCTGGGGGTTGTGACATTGACTAAAACCCTAAATTTTCATCTATGTAGAAAGTGACCACTGCATAGCATTATTGTGATATTCAAATAAATTAACATAAAAATGCTTAGAATTATGCCTGGTGCATAGTAAACACTCAATAATTATAAACTATAATTCATATTATTAATATCTACCAGATGGTTTACATTTTACAGATTTATTTATTTATTTAAAGACAAGACTAACTCTTAAAAGAAAACAACAGAGCAAGACAGTTGCCAGCCCAGTTTCTAACTTCTTAATGGCCTAGTCTGGTAGAGGGAATGTTCCAGCAGAAGTCATAGATACAGGTGCAAATCCTGTTTCTATTGCCTTGATTTGGCCATGGACAAAATTTGCTTTTCTCTTAGCATTCTTCTTTAAAGAAGCATATCATAGGGCTGAATTATAAGGATCAAACCCATGGCAGTGAAAAAAAAAAATCTGCTGCCTGCCTCTGCATGCTTTCCCAACTGGACATCTGTTTTTCCTTTCTTCCTTTTTTCTTTTTTTTTTTCCCTATCCCCTCCATGTCTGTATGTCAAAAGGTTTATTTTGATTGGTTCTTATTCTAAAAGGACTGTGATTCTCAACCACCTGGAAACTTGTTACAACACAGGCAACTTGGTCTACTTCCAGAGTTTGTGATTCAATAAGTCTGGGGATGGAATCCAAGAATTTGCAACTGACTCAGTGGACATGAGTTTGAACAAACTCCGGGAGTTGGTGAAGGACAGGGAAGCCTGGCATGCTATAGTCCATGGGGTCTCAAAGAGTCAGACACGACTGAGCGACTCAACAATTGCAACAACAACTGAATTCCCAGGGGGTGGTGATGCTCCAGCTGCTGATTATGGACCACTCTTTGAGAATTAATGTTGTAGTATTCATTGCTATGCTCAAGAATGTGCATGCATGCTCAGTTGCTCAGTTGTGTTCTACTTTTTGCAACCCCATGCACTGCAGCTAACCAGTCTCCTCTGTCCCTGGGGTTTTCCAGGCAAGAGTATTGTAGTGGGTTGCCATTCCCTTCTCCAGGGGATCTTCCTGACCCAGGGATCAAACTTGTGTCTCCTGCATTGACAGGCAGATTTTTTACCACTGAGTCACCTGGGAAGCCCAGTGCTTTAAAACTGGGGTCACCAAACTCTGAGGTAATGCCTGATAATCTGAGGTAGAACTGATATAATAATAATAGAAATAATTTGCACAATAAATGTAACCCACTTGAATCATCCCCAAACCATCCCCCAACCCTCATCTGTGGAAAAATTGTCTTCCACAAAACCAGTTCCTGATGCCAAAAAGGTTGGGGACTGCTCTTCTAGAACAGTGATTCTTCATCTTAAATGTACATCAGAATCTCCTATAGGGCTTTTTTGTTTTGAAGTTTTTTTAATTGGAGGATAATTGCTTCACAATATTGTGTTAGTTTCTGCCATATATCAAGATGAATCAGCCACAAGTATACATATATCCTTTCCCTTCTGAACTTCCTTCCCATCTTCCTCCCATCCCACCCCTCTAGGTTTTCACAGAGCACTGAGTTGAGCTCCTGTGTCACACAGAAAATTCCTACCTGCTCTCTGTTTTACATATGGTAAAGTATATGTTTCCATGCTATTCTCTCAATTTGTCCCACCCTCTCATCTCCCCACTGTGTCCATAAGTCTGTTCTCTATGTCTGCTAGGCCTTACCTCCCAAGTTTCAGATTTAGTAGGCCAGTGCATTAAGAACCCCTGCTCCAGAAAGATTTTCAGTTTGAAGCGCACGTTAAATTTACTTGGGGAATTTTGAAAATTAGTCCTAAGGCCAAAATCCCAACCCAGAGCAATTAAATCAAAATCTTGCTGTACTTTGTTAGACTTCTTAAGTGATTCCAATATACAGCCAAGGTTGAGATGTCATTCAAAAGCAAGTACAGAGATTTAAGAAATCTGGGAAGGCAAGAAGGGAATTTAAGGATTTTGTACTCAATATATTTAATTTTAAACAGAAAAGGCAGTTCAGAGCTTTGGGCATTTGATGTGATGAGCATATATTTGAGTCTGTCTACCTAAGAATAGTGATATATTAAAAAGACTAACAGGGCTTAGGGGCTAGGCAGAACTTTGAAAAGTAGTGTTATGGTAAGAAACTTGGAAAATTCATAAACATCTATCTGAGGCTAATATCAGAAACAGCCTTTAAAGAGATCAGGTAAATACATGATCATTCAGGACATTTTAAAAGAAAATAAAAATGTTTGCCAAGGCATTCTTAGTTTTTTTTAAATTAATTTTTACTGGAGTATAGCTTTCCAGTTTAATATGTTGTAGTAGAAGGATGTGTGATCATCTCCTATGAGAGCAACAAGATCACAACTAGCTGTTGAACAAACATTGACAGGAGGACACTAAAACCTATCAAAAAAGATACTCCACATCCAAAGACAAAGAAGAAGCTGCAGGAAATGGAAGGAGGGGCACAATCATGATAAAATCAAATTTCATACTGCCAGGTGGTGACCCACAAACTGGAGAACAATAATACCAAAGAAGTTCTCTCACTGTTGTAAAAGGCTCTGAATCCCACGTCAGGCTTCCCAGCCTGGGGATCTGACAAAGAGACTGGGATCCCCCAGGGAGTCTGACCTTGAAAGCCAGCAGGTTTTGATTATAGGACTTTCACAGGACCAGGGGAAACAGAGACTCCAGTTTGGGAGGGCACAAATTAAATCTTGCGTGTACCAAGACTCAGAGGAAAGGAGCAGTGATCCCACAGGAGACTGAACCAAAACTACCTGCTAGTGTTGGAGGATCTCATGTGGAGGTGTCTGTTGGCAGAGACTCACCACAGGGACTGGAACACTGGCTTGGAGGTCACCATTAACCTGACCATAGAGTCTAGTAGACCCCAGGACTGGGTCATCTCAGTCAAGCAACTAATAGAGAGGGATTAAAGCTTTACTTAGCAAGGCCCTACCCAACAGAGCAAGACCTAGTTTTTCCTACTGCCAGTCCCTTCCTTCAGGAAGCTTACACAAGCCTCTTAGCCTCCTCCCTCAGAGGGCAGGCAGAAGAAACAAAAAGATCCATAATCCCACAGGTAGAACAAAGAACACATTACAGAAAGTTAAATAGTCTGAAAAAGCAGAAAGCTATATCCCTGATGAAGGGACAAGATAAAACCCCAGGAAATCAGCTAAATGAAGTGGAGATAGGCAACCGACCAGAAAAAAGAATTCAGAATAATGATAGTGAAGATGATCCAGGACCTCAGGAAAACAATGAAGAAGATGCAAGAAATGTTTACCAAAGACTTGCAGGAACTAAAGAACAAACAAACAGATATGGGTAATACACTAGAAGGAATCAAGAGCAGAATAACTGAGGCAGAAGAATGGATAAATGACCTAGAGGACAGAATGATGGAAATCACTGCCACAGAACAGAATATAGAAAAAAGAATGAAAAGCAATGAAGACAGCCTAAGAGAGCTCTGTGACAGCATCAAATGCACCAACATTTGCATAAGGGTCCTAAGGAGAAGAGAGAGAAAAGGGACCTGAGAAAATATTTGAAGAGATAATAGCTGAAAACTTCTCTAACATGGGAGAGGAAATAGTCAACCAAGTTCAGGAAGCACAGAGAATCCCAGGCAGTATAAACCCAAGGAGGAGCACATTGAGACACAACATAATCAAACTGACAAAATTAAAGGCAAAGATAAAATATTAAAAGCAACAAGGGAAAAACAACAAATAACATACAAGGGAACTTTCATCAGGTTATCAGCTGATTTCTCAACAGAAACTCTACAAGCCAGAAGATAGCCAGGAGATAGCATGATATATTTAAAATGATAAAAGGTAGAACCTACAACCAAGAATACTGTAACCAGAAGACTCATTCAGATTTGATGGAGAAATCAAAAGCTTTCCAGACAAGCAAAAGTTAGAGAATTTAACACCATGAAACCAGCTTTACAACAAATGCTAAAGGAACTTCTCTAGGCAGGAAACATAAGAGAAGGAAAAGACCTACAGAAAATAAACCCAAAGCAATTCAGAAAATGGTAATAAGATCGTGTGTGTGTGTGTGTGTGTGTGTGTGTGTGTGTGTGTGTGAAATTCGCTCAGTTGTGTCCAACTCTTTGCGACTCCATAGACTATACTGTCCATGGAATTCTCTAGGCCAGAATACTGGAGTGGGTAGCCTTTCCCTTCTCCAGGGGATCTTCCCAACCCAGGGATCAAACCCAGGTCTCCCGCATTGCAGGTGGATTCTTTACCAGCTGATCCACAAGGGAAGCCCAAGAATACTGGAGTGGGTAGCCTATCCCTTCTCCAGCATATCTTCTTGACCCAGGAATCAAACCGGGGTCTCCTGCATTGCAGGTGGATTCTTTACCAACTGAGCTATCAGGGAAGCCCAATCGGATCATACATATTGATAATTACCTTAAATGTAAATGTACCAACCAAAAGATATAGACTGACTGGGTGGTTAAAAACATGTGCATGTATGCACTTCCACTTACCATATTACTTTGCTTGATCGCCCAGATTGTATGCAATTATTTTATATTGTTAGGTTAATCACATTTCCATTATGGTTTGCAACTGCAATTCTTTTACTTTTTGTCTGGCTGTTGATTGTAGAAACTGATAAACACCTTTACTACTGTGATTGTGTAATTATTACTCACCCAATAACCTTGTATCATGATTGGTCAACAGAAAAATAATAGAATTCTATGTCACCAAAACTTCCATTTAATAGGAAAACCTGTAATCACCTTTTAAAATCCAGATGCACATCAGAATTATCTTGAAATTTTTTGAAAAATAAAAATGCCCTTCACTTTCAGTCTGTATGTGTCCCCTGTTTTGAGGTGGGTCTCTTGTAGACAACATATGTAGGGGTCTTGTTTTTGTATCCATTCAGCCAGTCTTTGTCTTTTGGTTGGGGCATTCAACCCATTTACGTTTAAGGTAATTACTGATAAGTATGATCCCATTGCCATTTACTTTATTGTTTTGGGTTCGAGTTTATACACCGTTTTTGTGTTTCCTGTCTAGAGAATATCCTTTAGTATTTGTTGGAGAGCTGGTTTGGTGGTGCAGAATTCTCTCAGCTTTTGCTTGTCTGAAAAGCTTTTGATTTCTCCTTCATACTTGAATGAGATCCTTGCTGGGTACAATAATCTGGGCTGTAGGTTATTTTCTTTCATCATTTTAAGTATGTCTTGCCATTCCCTCCTGGCTTGAAGAGTTTCTATTGAAAGATCAGCTGTTATCCTTATGGGAATTCCCTTGTGTGTTATTTGTTGTTTTTCCCTTGCTGCTTTTAATATTTGTTCTTTGTGTTTGATCTTTGTTAATTTGATTAATATGTGTCTTGGGGTGTTTCTCCTTGGGTTTATCCTGTTTGGGACTCTCTGGGTTTCTTGGACTTGGGTGATTATTTCCTTCCCCATTTTAGGGAATTTTTCCACTATTATCTCCTCAAGTATTTTCTCATGGTCTTTCTTTTTGTCTTCTTCTTCTGGAACCCCTATGATTCGAATGTTGTAGCGTTTAATATTGTCCTGGAGGCCTCTGAGATTGTCCTCATTTCTTTTAATTCGTTTTTCTTTTATCCTCTCTGATTCATTTATTTCTACCATTCTATCTTCTAATTCACTAATCCTATCTTCTGCCTCTGTTATTCTACTATTTGTTGCCTCCAGAGTGTTTTTAATTTCATTTATTGCATTATTCATTATATATTGACTCTTTTTTATTTCTTCTAGGTCCTTGTTAAACCTTTCTTGCATCTTCTCAATCCTTGTCTCCAGGCTATTTATCTGTGATTCCATTTTAGTTTCAAGATTTTGGATCAATTTCACTATCATTATTCGGAATTCTTTATCAGGTAGATTCCCTATCTCTTCCTCTTTGGTTTGGTGGGCATTTATCCTGTTCCTTTATCTGCTGAGTATTCCTCTGTCTCTTCATCTTGTTTAAATTGCTGAGTTTGGGGTGTCCTTTCTGTATTCTGGCAGTTTGTGGAGTTCTCTTTATTGTGGCGTTTCCTCACTGTGTGTGGGTTTGAGGTACCATTTCACACCAGTCAGAATGGCTGCGATCCAAAAGTCTACAAATAATAAATGCTGGAGAGGGTGTGGAGAAAAGGGAACCCTCTTACACTGGTGGTGGGAATGCAAACTAGTACAGCCACTATGGAGAACAGTGTGGAGATTCCTTAAAAAACTGGAAATAGAACTGCCTTATGATCCAGCAATCCCACTGCTGGGCATACACACTGAGGAAACCAGAAGGGAAAGAGACACGTGTACCCCAATGTTCATCGCAGCACTGTTTATAATAGCCAGGACATGGAAGCAACCTAGATGTCCATCAGCAGATGAATGGCTAAGAAAGCCATGGTACATATACACAATGGAGTATTACTCAGCCATTAAAAAGAATACATTTGAATCAGTTCTAATGAGGTGGATGAAACTGGAGCCTATTATACAGAGTGAAGTAAGCCAGAAGGAAAAACATCAATACAGTATACTAACGCATATATATGGAATTTAGAAAGATGGTAACAATAACCCGGTGTACGAGACAGCAAAAGAGACACTGATGTATAGAACAGTCTTATGGACTCTGTGGGAGAGGGAGAGGGTGGGAAGATTTGGGAGAATGGCATTGAAACATGTAAAATATCATGTAAGAAACGAGTTGCCAGTCCAGGTTCGATGCACAATACTGGATGCTTGGGGCCAGTGCACTGGGACGACACAGAGGGATGGTATGGGGAGGGAGGAGGGAGGAGGGTTCAGGATGGGGAACACATGTATACCTGTGGCAGATTCATTTTGATATTTGGCAAAACTAATACAATTATGTAAAGTTTAAAAATAAAATAAAATTAGGAAAAAAAAAAAAAAGAAAAAGAAAAATGCCTAGATACTGCTTTTTTCCTCCAAAGCTCCAGACATGTTTCTAATGAGCAACCATGTTTAAAAATAACTAGACTATATAGTGATCTTTTACTTTTATCTACTTTGTTTCACTTTTTCTATTTCATATTCAGTGCACCCAGCTTTTGCATATATATATATATATATATATATATTATGTATAATATGCATATCCTAGAAAACATATGAATTTTTGCAAATTAAAAAAATTATGACATTTGACTCTACTTGTTTGACTTAGTATGCATATAATGCTAGATTTCCAGTTTTAAAAAAATAGATATGCACCATGCAACAAAGATTTACTATTTAGGACAGGGAAATAAAGTCAATATTTTGTAATAACCTACAATGCAAAATAATCTGAAAAATAATATATGTGTATATGTATAACTGAATCACCTTGCTGTGCACCTGAAACATTGTAAGTCAATATGCTTCAACAAAATATATATATTATGAAAAAAACTTTTATTGGAGTATAGTTGTTTTTGCAGGAGAGCATGGTTCAATTTCTGGGTTGAGAAGATCCTCTTCAGAAGGGATAGGTTACCCACTCCAGTATTCTTGCCTCAAGAACCCCCATGGACAGAAGAGCCTGGCAGGCTACAGTCTATGGGGTCACAAAGAGTCAGACATAACTGAGTGATGAAGCACAGCACAGGATATTTGCTTTGCAGTGTCGTGTTAGTTTCTATTATACAGAAAAGTGAATCAGCTACACATACACATACAGCTACACAATCAGCTACACATATAGCTGAATCAGCTACATATATGCCCTCCATTTTGGATTTCCTCCCCATTTAGATGAGTTCCCTGAGCTACACAGAAATAGAGACAAAGGCTTAGAAAACAGACACCAAAGGAAGTCGTGGTTGGGATGGATTTGGAGATTGGGGTTGACATATATGCAGTACTAATACTATGTATAAAACATAACTAATGGCATCCTTAGATTTTGATATTTAGATAATCTTGGTTTTCTCCATCCTGTCCTCTGATTCCTGTTGAGACACTGTTACTGACCCAAATTCGAGTTGGCTCACCTGCCTGCAGCAAGCCCAACCTACTGACATTTGGCTTTAGTGATGGAAAGTGTAGCATTTATTGCAAAACCAAGCAAGAAGTCATGGTGGCTAATGCTTGAGAGGCCAGACCTCTCTGACAGACTTCAGGGAAGTGTTTTAAAAGAGAAGATGTGGGAGAGAATCGTAGAGTACATGAATAGCTTGTGCATAATTCTCTGACTGGTTGATAGTGAGGTAAAAGGGTGGTGTCAAAGGGGTTAAGATCATCAGTCCTCAGGCCCTAGCTGGTTTGGGGACTACATGTTCATGGTCATTATGCAGTTAGTCTCTCCTGTCTGGTGAAGGTTTTAATATCTGTAAAATAACTCAAGAATATGTACCAGTTATGAATTTAACTCAGATGACCATTATATCTACTACCATGGGCATGAATCCCTTAGAAGAAATGGAGTAGCCATCATGGTCAACAAAAGAGTCTGAAATGCAGTATTTAGATGCAATCTCAAAAATGACAGACTGATCTCTATTCGTTTCCAAGGCAAACCATTCAATATCACAGTGATCCAAGCCTATGCCCCAACTAGTAACACTGAAGAAGCCGAAGTTGAACAGTTCTATGAAGACCTACAAGCCTTTTAGAACTAACACCCAAAAAAAAAATGTCCTTTTCATTATAGGGGACTGGAATGCAAAAGTAGGAAGTCAAGAAACAGCCAGAGTAACAGGCAAATTTGGCCTTGGAGTATGGAATGAAGCAGGGCAAAGGCTACTAGACTTTTGCCAAGAGAACGCACTGGTCATAGCAAACACCCTCTTCCAACAACAAAGACAAAACTCTACACAAGGACATCACCAGATGGTCAACACCAAAACGAGATTGATTATATTCTTTGCACCCAAAGATGGAGAAGCTCTATACAGTCAGCAAAAACAAGACCATGTCAACAAGTTGACTGTGGCTCAGATCATGAACTCCTTATTGCCAAATTCAAACTTAAATTGAAGAAAGTAGGGAAAACCACTAGACCATTCAGGTATGACCTAAATCAAATCCCTTATGAGTATACAGTGGAAGTGAGAAATAGATTTAAGGGACTATATCTGATAGACAGAGTGTCTGAGGAACTATGGACGGAGGTTCGTGACATTGTACAGGAGACAGGAATCAAGACCATCCCCATGGAAAAGAAATGCAAAAAAGCAAAATGGCTGTCTGGGGAGGCCTTACAAATAGCTGTGAAAAGAAGAGAAGTGAAAAGCAAAGGAGAAAATAAAAGATATTCCCATTTGAATATAGAGTTCCAAAGAATAGCAAGGAGAGATAAGAAAACCTTCCTCAGTGATCAATGCAAAGAAATAGAGGAAAACAACAGAATGGGAAAGACTAGAGATCTCTTCAAGAAAATTAGAGATACCAAGGGAATATTTCATGCAAAGATGGGCTTGATAAAGGACAGAAATGGTATGGACCTAACAGAAGTAGAAGATATGAAGAAAAGGTAGCAAGAAAACACAGAAGAACTGTACAAAAAAGATCTTCATGACCCAGATAATCACGATGGTGTGATCACTCACGTAGAGCCAGATATCCTAGAATGTGAAGTCAAGTGGGCCTTAGAAAGCATCACTACTAACAAAGCCAATGGGTGTGATGGAATTCCAGTTGAGCTATTTCAAATCCTGAATGATGATGCCGTGAAAGTGCTTTACTCAATGTGCCAGGAAATTTGGAAAACTCAGCAGTGCCACAGGACTGGAAAAGGTCCGTTTTCATTCCAATCCCAAAGAAAGGCAATGCCAAAGAATGCTCAAACTACCACACAATTGCACTCATCTCACACGCCAGTAAAGTAATGCCCAAAATTCTCCAAGCCAGGCTGCAGCAATACGTGAACCATGAACTTCCAGATGTTCAAGCTGGTTTTAAAAAAGGCAGAGGACCAGAGATCAAATTGCCAATGTCCGCTGGATCATTGAAAAAGCAAAAGAGTTCCAGAAAAACATATGTTTCTGCTTTATTGACTACAGCAAAGCCTTTGACTGTGTGGATCACAATAAACTGTGGAAAATTCTGAAAGGGATGGGGATACTAGACCACCTGATCTGTCTCTTGAGAAACCTGTATGAAGGTCAGGAAGCAACAGTTAAAACTGGACATGGAAAAACAGACTGGTTCCAAAGAGGGAAAGGAGCAGGTCAAGGCTGTACATTGTCACCCTGCTTACTTAAATTATATGCAGAGTACATTATGAGAAATGCTGGGCTGGATGAAGCACAAGCTGGAATCGAGATTGCTGGGAGAAGTATCAATAACCTCAGATATGCAGATGACACCACCCTTAGGCAGAAAGTGAAGAGGAATTAAAAAGCCTCTTGATGAAAGTGAAAGAGGAGAGTGAAAAAGTTGGCTTAAAGCTCAACATTTAGAAAACTAAGATCATGGCATCTGGTCCCCTCATTTCATGGCAAATAGATGAGGAAACAGTGGAAATAGCATCAGACTTTATTTTTTGGGGCTCCAAAATCACTGCAGATTGTGATTGCAGCAATGAAATTAAAAGAGGCTTGCTCCTTGAAAGGAAAGTTATGATCAACCTAGATAACATATTAAAAAGTAGAGATATTACTTTGCCAACAAAGGTCCATCTAGTCAAGGCTATAGTTTTTCCAGTGGTCATGTATGGATGTAAGAGTTGGACTGTGAAGAAAGCTGAGCACCAAAGAATTGATACTTTTGAACTGTGGTGTTGGAGAAGACTCTTGAGAGTCCCTTGGACTGCAAGGAGATCCAACCAGTCCATTCTGAAAGAGATCAGCCCTGGGATTTCTTTGGAAGGACTGATGCTGAAGCTGAAATTCCAATATTTTGACCACCTCATGCGAAGAGTTGACTCATTGGAAAAGACTCTGATGCTGGGAGGGATTGGGGGCAGGAGGATAAAAGGACGACAGAGGATGAGATGGCTAGATGGCATCACCAACTCTATGCACATGATTTTGTGTGAACTCTGGGAATTGGTGATGGACAGTGAGGTCTGGCATGCTGTGATTCATGGGGTTGCAAAAGTCAGACACGACTGAGTGACTGAACAGAAGTGATGTATGTATCAGTTATGTATATATTATATGTATGTATCAAAATATGTATCTGATATGTAGGTACACATGTATGTTTGTATGCATGTTTATGTACGATCAGAATACACCTCACTTATGTGTATATGTATCACAATATGTATCTGTTATCTATTTTCTTCAGGGAGGAACTAAAGATTCTGTGACTGCCCTATGGCTGATGTATTATTTAAATTATTTCTAGTTTTCCTGGCCTCACTGCCTTTTTTGGTATTACATGTTCACATTCTTTTAGTCATTAATTCTTGAGCCAGCCTTTTGTGACTCAGGAGATGCCCCAGAGACTAAATCTTTTCTATGAATAAGGGATGGGCAGAAGATATTGGGGCTGGGGATTTTGTCCTGGGTAGACCCCATAGGATTCTACTCAGTTACAATCTCCTCTTTGCTTTAATACTTCTCAATCTTGAGTGGGAACTGGTGCTGGACACAAAGGGAAATAAAGTTTTGGATAGAAAGGTTAATCATAATTGGTTTTAGGAAACTCTGTGTCAACACCTAGAACATTTTGACTCTAAATTGCAATCCTGACTCTTTAATAATTGAGCCCATCGTCCTCAAATAGAAAAGTTCTATCTTCAATTTTCTAAAAGATTTTTGGAAATCTTTTAGATTTCTGGAAATTTTTTCTTATTCCTCTCTCTTCCAGCAGTACGTGAACTAGTTGGCCAGATATAGAACCCAGGGATATGTTGAGTGCCCCTAAATTATACATCAACAGATTCTAGGAGTTTGGGTGAGAGGAGGATCAAGAAAGCAATGTAATATTGGGATGAATGATGGCTAGATGTAGATAATGTTATCTGAACATGCCACTTAAGCTTTGATGTGGAGATGAGTTTAAGCTTCAAGGAAGCTAGGGGTACTTGGTGCAAAGAGAGAAAGTGGTGATTTGGACCTGTGTCTCATCCTCATGGACCTATTAGAGAGTGGCCATGGTCAACTGAAACTGTATCGGTGATATCCACTGCCAAGAATTTACCTGCATCCAAGACAACACCACTTCAGTGATAACAATAGAAGGTTTTCCCCTCACTTGTAATTATAGTACTTAAATTAATCTAAAAACCTTTCAAAAACTGATAGGCTATCCTGTCAGTTTTTATATAGTGCCATCTCTTAAAGAATGTGGGAAAACTCCTCTAAAACCATGAGGCTATCTATGTTGCACATTCAGTGTCATATTTGGAATCCTTTCCTCTATCCCTGCCATGTCCCAGAATGGACCTCCAGATGCTTCATGTCCCTCTTAAGCCATTTTAGTTCCTGAAATATTGGGTAATTCTCCACAACTGGTTTTCCCCTCTTTTCTTGGGTGTTATTTCTGCTACACATCTGTTTAATCATCAATGACCTCGCCTGACTTGTCATTTTCTGAGCAGTTCTTCTGCAATTTGGCTGTCTGTTGGCAGAGCTTGTATTCCATTCCCTTCTCCCCTGTTCCTGGCACTACTCTGATAAATCTATGCACCTGATAGTTAAGGTGAGAAGACTTGATTTTGTGTGTCTAATTAAGGTCATTTCTTACTAATGCTGTATAAGACCTTTAAATTATTGCAGCTGGAATGTGCTGAGGAATCAAAGAATAAACATAATAATGAGAATTTTTCTAATGCTCTTTTCTCCTGGATTGCATCCAAGTATAGTTGGTAGTGCTCAGCAGTGATAGATTTTGAAAGCAGGATGATTTTCCTATTTGAAATTAGGAATGAAACAGTCAATCTAGCTTCTAATCACCGCTTCCCATGGGGACAAAAACGAAGAGAAAAGAATGCACAAAGCAAACATCTTTAGATCATCTACTTAACAAGTATGAAGTAACTTCAAGTCCTGCCTTAATTTAAAGATTTTTATGAATGTCTTCCCAAAGGACCAATTTTGAATTCCATGATTACTGACGTAAAAATGAGGTGGATATTTTGAAAAAGTAAAATAGTAATTGCAATATGAGGTAATAAAGCAGTTGGTCATGCAATGGTTTTCAAATAGATGTGCCTCAGGGTGGGGCTTCCCTTGTAGCTCAGCTGGTAAAGAATCCGCCTGCAATGTGGGAGACCTGGATTTGATCCCTGGGTTGGGATGATCCCCTGGAAAAGGGAAAGTCCACCCACTCAAGTATGAGCTTCCCTTGTGGCTCAGATGGTAAAGAGTCTGCCTGCAATGCAGGAGACCTCGATTCAATCCCTGGGTCAGGAAGATCCCCTGGAGAAGGAAATGGCAACCCATTCGAGTACTCTTGCCTAGAAAATCCTGTGGGTAGAGGAGCCGACAGTCTATAGTCCATGGGGTCACAAAAGAGTTAGACATGTCTGACTGGTTTTTCTTTCTGGCTGAAGAATTGGTTAAGGTTGATGTGGCCTGACTGACATCAACTCCAAAAAAGATAAATGTGTACAATTTACCTGTGTACACATTAGGTGTACAACGAGTACTGTCATCACCAGTTAAAGATGTGAGTCGCCTAACTCCCCTTGACCAGGTAAAGATTTCTTCATACTCCATAGAATGACCAGCTACTGTTGGAATTAAAAATGAAATGTTAATTTCCTAATATTCCATTCTAGAATTAACCCAAGAGCTCATATTTCAAAAAGTTAAAAGTAGTTTACAATTAAACGTATTAATTCAATCTTTCTGTTAACTATGCTCCAATGAGGAGAAATGACTTGCCCAGGATCACAAAAATAGAGGTGAATTTCTCTAATTTCTTATCCAAGATTCTTTCCTTCACAGCATAACCAATTCATTTAACTTATTACCACATATTACAATGACTATTTTACCTTTTCATACTGTCTACCTCATTTTTACTTCAATAATCACGGAATTCTAAATTGGTCCTTTGGGAAGACATTCGTAAAAATCTTAACTTTCAGTTAAGGCAGGATTTAAAGTTACTTTATACTTGTTAAGAAGATGACCTAAGATGATTTTTAGAAGCTAACAAGTTCTTCTTTCTTTTACAGACAGGACCTATATATGAAACATAAAATAGAAGAGCTGCTTTAGATGAAGTCAAATTGGGGAAGGGATTGTAATCTTATCTGGTTCATTCCTCCCTTTTCTCTTTACTGCCTTCATTGGCAATCTTGGGATTTCAGTGGATCACATTGTGAATGACTGTCCTTGGACATGGTATTGATAGTTGGGGTCCAAAGGGCCTCTGGATCTTCCTTCCTATCCTATTTCTTGTATAAGTAACATTGTCAAAACTAAATATACTAGAGTTTCCACCCTGAGACCCTTCAAGGCAAAATACTAGAAATACTTTTTGCTTTTAATCAGTATTAAGTGTTATTAAAACAGAATAACATTTACTAGCAGCTTAATGGCCTATTAGGTGAATATTTTATTGCTTAAATTATTTTGAATAATTATGTACTATGTACTTTAAGTCTATGATCTTCTTTTATAACATTGCCATACTTGTTCAAACATTCGTCTAAGAAAAAACATAAAATTCTAATTAAATATTACATGAACTAAAATCATGGTGAAATGTCTGCTATGTAATTATAATATGATGGTCATGTGTAATATTACTTAGAGTTTTTTGGAAATATTTAATTTTTTAAATTAACCTAATAGAGTAATTATATAAGTACTCTGTCAAGTTAACCTAAAAGATGTCCACTCTTCAATATTTTCCTTCTTATTCCCAGTACACTACCAGAATACCCTTTGGTTGTGTAGGACACTTAAGTTGTTATTACACTTTGAAAATGTATCATTTAATGTAATACCAACTGCAGGCAAAACATGCATTATTATTTATTCCTTTTTAACAAATCAGAAAAAAAAGGATGTTATAGAGACATTAAAAAAGATTTTTTGTGGGTGTCCATGCTAAGTCACTTCAGTTATGTATGATGCTTTGTGACCCTGTGGACTATAGTCCACCAGGTTCTGTGGTCCATGGGATTCTCCGGGCAAGAATACTGGAGTTATGTTGCCATGCCCTCCACCAGGGCATCTTCCCAACTCAAGGATTGAACCTGCATCTCCTGTAGCTCCTGCATTGCAGACTGATCCTTTACTGCTGAGCCACCAGAGAAGCCCCCAAAACTTGCTAAGGTCATCAGATCAGATCAGATCAGATCAGTCGCTCAGTCATGTCCGACTCTTTGCGACCCCATTGACTGCAGCACGCCAGGCCTCCCTGTCCATCACCAACTCCCGGAGTTCACTGAGACTCACGTCCATCGAGTCAGTGATGCCATCCAGCCATCTCATCCTCTGTCGTCCCCTTCTCCTCCTGCCCCCAATCCCTCCCAGCATCAGAGTCTTTTCCAATGAGTCAACTCTTCGCATGAGGTGGCCAAAGTACTTGAGTTTCAGCTTTAGCATCATTCCTTCCAAAGAAATCCCAGGGCTGATCTCTGTCAGAATGGACTGGTTGGATCTCCTTGAAGTCCAAGGGACTCTCAAGAGTCTTCTCCAACACCACAGTTCAACACCATAGGGCCCATCAATTCTTTGGCACTCAGCCTTCTTCACAGTCCAACTCTCACATCCATACATGACCACAGGAAAAACCATAGCCTTGACTAGACGAACCTTTGTTAGCAAAGTAATGTCTCTGCTTTTGATTGGTCATAACTTTCCTTCCAAGGAGTAAGCGTCTTTTAATTTCATGGCTGCAGTCACCATCTGTAGTGATTTTGGAGCCCAGAAAAATAAAATCTGACACTGTTTCCACTGTTTCCCCATCTATTTCCCATGAAGTGGTGGGACCGGATGCCATGATCTTCATTTTCTGAATGTTGAGCTTTTTCTTTTTTGAGCTATAAATTTTTCTTTTTGTTTTTTCTATAAGTAGTATTTTATTTTACTTATTTATTTTTTTAAATTTTATTTTATTTTTAAACTTTACATAATTGTATTAGTTTTGCCAAATATCAAAATGAATCCGCCACAGGTATACATGTGTTCCCCATCCTGAACCCTCCTCCCTCCTCCCTCCCCATACCGTCCCTCTGGGTCGTCCCACTGCACTGGCCCCAAGCATCCAGTATCGGGCATCGAACCTGGACTGGCACTCGTTTCTTACATGATATTTTACATGTTTCAATGCCATTCTCCCAAATCTTCCCACCCTCTCCCTCTCCCACAAAGTCCATAAGACTGTTCTATACGTCAGTGTCTCTTTTGCTGTCTCGTACACCGGGTTATTGTTACCATCTTTCTAAATTCCATATATATGCATTAGTATACTGTATTGATGTTTTTCCTTCTAGCTTACTTCACTCAGTATAATAGGCTCCAGTTTCATCCACCTCATTAGAACTGATTCAAATGTATTCTTTTTAATGGCTGAGTAATACTCCATTGTGTATATGTACCACTGCTTTCTTATCCATTCATCTGCTGATGGACATCTAGGTTGCTTCCATGTCCTGGCTATTATAAACAGTGCTGCGATGAGCATTGGGGTACACGTGTCTCTTTCCCTTCTGGTTTCCTCAGTGTGTATGCCCAGCAGTGGGATTGCTGGATCATAAGGCAGTTCTATTTCCAGTTTTTTAAGGAATCTCCACACTGTTCTCCATAGTGGCTGTACTAGTTTGCATTCCCACCACCAGTGTAAGAGTGTTCCGTTTTCTCCACACCCTCTCCAGCATTTATTATTTGTAGACTTTTGGATCGCAGCCATTCTGACTGGTGTGAAATGGTACCTCATAGTGGTTTTGATTTGCATTTCTCTGATAATGAGTGATGTTGAGCATCTTTTCATGTGTTTGTTAGCCATCTGTATGTCTTCTTTGGAGAAATGTCTATTTAGTTCTTTGGCCCATTTTTTGATTGGGTCATTTATTTTTCTGGAGTTGAGCTGTAGGAGTTGCTTGTATATTTTTGAGATTAGTTGTTTGTCAGTTGCTTCATTTGCTATTATTTTCTCCCATTCTGAAGGCTGTCTTTTCACCCTACTAATAGTTTCCTTTGATGTGCAGAAGCTTCTAAGGTTAATTAGGTCCCATTTGTTTATTTTTGCTTTTATTTCCAATATTCTGGGAGGTGGGTCATAGAGGATCCTGCTGTGATGTATGTCAGAGAGTGTTTTGCCTAAGTTCTCCTCTAGGAGTTTTATAGTTTCTGGTCTTACGTTTAGATCTTTAATCCATTTTGAGTTTATTTTTGTGTATGGTGTGAGAAAGTGGTCTAGTTTCATTCTTTTACAAATGGTTGACCAGATTTCCCAGCACCACTTGTTAAAGAGATTGTCTTTAATCCATTGTATATTCTTGCCTCCTTCCTCAAAGATAAGGTGTCCATATGTGCGTGGATTTATCTCTGGGCTTTCTATTTTGTTCCATTGATCTATATTTCTGTCTTTGTGCCAGTACCATACAGTCTTGATAACTGTGGCTTTGTAGTAGAGCCTGAAGTCAGGTAGGTTGATTCCTCCAGTTCCATTCTTCTTTCTCAAGATCGCTTTGGCTATTCGAGGTTTTTTGTATTTCCATACAAATTGTGAAATTTTTTGTTCTAAGTAAAACTCTCACTATTTGCAGATGACATGATCCTCTACATAGAAAACCCTAAAGACTCCACCAGAAAATTACTAGAAATAATCAGTGACTATAGTAAAGTTGCAAGATATAAAATCAACACACAGAAATCCCTTGCATTCCTATACACTAATAATGAGAAAACAGAAAGAGAAATTAAGGAAACAATTCCATTCACCATTGCAACGGAAAGAATAAAATACTTAGGAATATATCTACCTAAAGAAACTAAAGACCTATATATAGAAAACTATAAAACACTGGTGAAAGAAATCAAAGAGGACACTAATAGATGGAGAAATATACCATGTTCATGGATTGGAAGAATCAATATAGTGAAAATGAGTATACTACCCAAAGCAATTTGTAGATTCAATGCAATCCCTATCAAGCTACCAACAGTATTCTTCACAGAAATGTTGAGCTTTTTAAGCCAACTTTTTCGCTCTCCACTTTCACTTTCATCAAGAGGCTTTTTAGTTCCTCTTCACTTTCTGCCATAAGGGTGGTGTCATCTGCATATCTGAGGTTATTGATATTTCTCCTGGCAATCTTGATTCCAGTTTGTGTTTCTTCCAGTCCAGCGTTTCTCATGATGTACTCTGCATATAAGTTAAATAAACAGTGTGACAATATACAGCCTTGACGAACTCCTTTTCCTATTTGGAACCAGTCTGTTGTTCCATGTCCAGTTCTAACTGTTGCTTCCTGACCTGCATACAGATCTTAAGAGGCAGATCAGGTGGTCTGGTATTCCCATCTCTTTCAGAATTTTCCACAGTTTATTGTGATCAACACAGTCAAAGGCTTTGGCATAGTCAATAAAGCAGAAATAGACGTTTTTGTGGAACTCTCTTGCTTTTTCCATGATCCAGTGGATGTTGGCAATTTGATCTCTGGTTCCTCTGCCTTTTCTAAAACCAGCTTGAACATCAGGAAGTTCACGGTTCACATATTGCTGAAGCCTGGCTTGGAGAATTTTGAGCATTACTTTACTAGCTAAGGTCATGTAAATAATAAATGAAAAAAGTAAAAGTGAAAACTTTAAATATTTTACATTAAAAAAAATTGGTCTCCATTTCTAGTCCTTGTGTTCCTCCTATTGTACCAGGGATACCAGTCAGGTTGGGTATTGAAGAACTGATCTCTGTTGAAGCAAGGGAGTAACTGTGTTAGGGACCACCTTTCAGAGAAACTTTTCTCCACTTTCTCCCTTTCTGCACCACCCAGAGGAAGCTGTCTCTCTGAACAACAAGCCAGGGCCAGCCCATCAAGCTGCCTTTGGAAACAGCTTCTGGTCAAGACCATGCTCTTTGAAAGCGTGAAGGTGACCATCAGGCAATTCCTCAGCTGCCTGGAAGTCTAAAGGAGATTTGTTTCAAATTATGTGTAGTCTGAGCAGGAGGTGGGGGTGAGGGAAAAACAAAGACAAGTCTCTTTAAGTCTGCGTTTCAAGACATGCTTGCATGTGTGCTTAGTCACTCAGCAATGTCCAACTCTGTGACCCCACGGACTGTAGCCCACCAGGCTCCTCTGTCCATGGGATTTCCCAGGCAAGCATACTGGAGTGGATTGCCATTTCCTCTTCCAGGGAATCTTCCTAACCCAGGGATCGAACCTGCATCTCCTGCATTGCAGGCAGATTGTTTACCACTGAGCCAAAAGACACAAGTGTTCAAAAACACCACTTGAACCTGCAAACCTGGGTCCCCTGGCATAATTCTGAATCTTGAAAAATGATAGAACATTTCTACAGGTACCAAGAGCTATTTGTCCTCCTGTATGTTGATTCATCATTGCAGTGAAAGCTCAAATAAACAGGTGTTTATTGGGTGACTGCAGTCTGCTCAGAAGAGTGTTAAAAAAGGAACAGAAAAAAATGTAACAGTAGCAAGTTTTATGATTAGAGAATCCATGTAGACTATCAACACTCTATCTTAAGCAGCTTTTCTCCAAGAGAGAGCAAATAAAAGAATGACTGCTTCCACCTACCCCAGATTAGTCAAGCTGCAGGTCCTGCCCTCCCCCATTAACACACAAATGTAAGCAGAATGGAGGTTTGAGGTGTGGAAATGGGACAAGGGGAGAATAATTTAGTAATTGACCAGAATAATGGTTTCAGAACACCATTTCCAAAAAATGATTTTAACACAAAATATGACTCCTCTCAAATTGATCAAAATTCTTTTGGGGACATTGATCATGCACACACACACAATCCTTGCAGTAGAGAGTACAACCAGAATAACTAGTGCTTCAGACTGTTTACTACAGAAATTTAGAGATGTGGGAGACAGTGAGAGTAAGCAAAGATTTAGGAAATTTAGGGGGAAATTCTGAGCTCAGTTGGTAAAGAATCCTCCTGCAATGCAGGAGATCCCAATTTGATTCCTGGTTGGGAAGATACCCTGGAGAAGGGATAGGCTACCCATGCCAGTATTCTTGGGCTTCCCTGGTGGCTCAGCTGGTAAAGAATCCACCTGCAATGTGGGAGACCTGGATTCCATCCCTGGGTTTGGGAGATCCTGTGGAGGAGGCATGGCAACCCACTCCAGTATTCTTGCCTGGGAAATCCACATAGACAGAGGAGCCTGGTGGGCTACAGTTCATGGGGTCGCAAAGAGTTGAATACAACTGAGCAACTAAGCACAGCACAGCACAGCTGATAAATGTTGAATACATTCTTTTTAAAAAAATTGTTTATTTAATATTTTTGACTGTGCTGGGTCTTCCTTGTTGTGCATGGGGCTACTCTCTGGTTCTGGTATGCAGGCTTCTCATTGTGGTGGTTTGTCTTGTTGCAAAGCATGGGTTCTAGGGCATGTTGTCTCAGTAGTTGTGACTCCCAGGCTCTAGAGTACAGGCTCAATGGTTGTGGCACATGGGCTCAGCTGTTCCACAGTGTGTGGGATCCTCCCCAGTCAGGACAAAACCCATAGCCCCATCATTGGCAAGTGGACTCTCCACAACTGAGCCATCAGAGAAGCCCTGAATATGTTCTTAATCTCAGCTCCAGTGTTTTTATCAGTCCTCTGATATGAGACCAGTTCTTATTGAGATAGTATTATTTTTGAGAATTTGCCAACATTGGGATCTAAGGTAAACAAGACTTACTGTTTTTTCTCATCTTACCGTTGTCAACATTTATAGCAGAATCATTTCCTTGCTTGTTATGTGATTGTCCCCTAAGGTAACTATACCACATACTGGTATTGGATAAAAGGATTGTATCATACATCAAACTTGCACTGGTTATCCATTTTACATATAGTAATATGTATGTTTCAATGATGCAAGGTACACAAAGCCAGTACTCTGTGATAACCTCGAGGAATGGGGTAGGGAGGGAAGTGGGGGGGTTCAGGATACAGGGGACACATGTACACCTATGGTTGATTCATATTGATGTATGGCAAAAACAACCACAATATCTTCAATTAAAATAAATAATTAAAGAATAAAGGATTGCAATAACCCAGGAGAGAATACGGATTGCTAAGAAATTATGGGGAGAAGACAGATTTGCTTACATTGCATTTAAGGACATTTTCAAAAAAGTTAGACAATTCGTTGGTTCACTTATTCCATTGAAAAAAAAAAGTACACTTATCTATTATTCTTCCTCCTCCCATTCTTAATCTCTTACACATACTTGTTGTTGTTTAGTCACCAAGACCTGTCTGACTCTTTGTGACCCCAAGTCCTGTCTGACTCTTTGTGACCCCATGAATTGTAGCCCGCCAGGCTCCTCTGTCCATGGGATTTCTCAGGTAAGAATACTGGAGTGGGTTGCCATTTCCTCCTCCAGGGGGTCTTGCCCACCCAGGGATCCAACCCATGTTTCCTGCATTGGCAGATGGGTTCTGTACCACTGAGCCACCAGGGAAACTCCCTCTATACATATATCTAGACCTTAATGAGAAGAAAACAATCAAATGGTCATTGACAGGTTTATCAGCTTAAGGCAGCTTAGGTTCTACAGAGTTTAAAAAAAAAAAAAAAGTGAGTTTTTTTTGTATAGAAAATATTCACTCTATCAGGCTTTGGGAAAATGGGTAATGCCAGAGTCTCATTAGAATCACCACAGCTGGTTTTGTTGTTTAATTTGACTTTGTTTCTTCAAAGTAGACTGTCCTGATCTAATTCACTTTGATGATCAAAATGTTTTCTCCCAGTCTTCTCCTTGTCTGTTTACTTCATTTGTACAGCCTCCGTCTTGGGAAAACAAGAGTTGTTGGGTTAAGATAATTCAAGAACAATTGCTGTTTACATCAAGGAAAGAATATTTCTTCCATCTACATTCTAACCTACCTAGAAATTTGCTAAGTCTTCTTGGCACTATTGCAATTTGTTTATAAAACATATCGGAAATTCTCAAGATGCAGAATACATGGTTGTAGCTGTGAGGTGGACACAACAGAGAGTCAGAGGCTCCCTGAAGGTCTTGATGCATCAGCTGGGCAGGGACAAGTCCAGGCCTGTGAATATACATCCACCCTCGCTATGGGCCATGCCCAGGGGCTGGTGGTGGGTCATGTTGAGTCTGCTAAGGCTTAACTTGTGATCCACCAGGCCTGCTGTTGTTTTGTTGTGTTGAAGTGTTCAACACCCTCATTCTATGGCTCAGCACTGGGAGTAGAAAAATAGAATGGAAATTTAAGAGATAGGGCAAATCACAGGAATTGAAGTAACCAATTTGGAAGCAAGAATGGGCAAGTAGATGGCAAGAGATAAACTGAGGAAGGTGGTAAAGATTCAACTACTTTTAAACAAATAATTAGTAAGTACCTACTGCACAAAGAGTCAGACACGACTGAACAACTTCACTCACTGCTATCAGGGCATAGCTTATAGATCCTATAGACCTGATGGAGTCTAAAAGCTGAATGAATAGAAGCAAGAGTATGGACAATAATAAGACATCTACAAGGTAGGACACAGTCTGATCTTGGGAGGTTGAATTTTCTTTTTTTTTAACTTTTAAATTTTTATTGGAGTGTAATTGGTTTACAATGTTGTATTAGTTTCAGGTATACAGCAAAGTGATTCAGTTACATATACACAGTTTTCATTCTTTTTTTTTTTTTAGATTCTTTTCTCATACAGATTATCACAATGTATTAGGTAGAGTTCGCTGTGCTATACAGTAGGTCCTTGTTGGTTATCTATCGTATACATAGTAGCGTGTGTATGTTCTTCCTAAGCTCCTGATTTATTGCCTGCTCCCCACCCCGCCTTCCCCCCACACACACCATGTTTCTTCTTTAGTCACCATAAATTTGTTTTTGATATCTGTAACTCCACTTCTGTTTCATAAATAATATACCTGTATCATTTAAAAAAATTATATTCCATGTATGAGTGATATCATATGATATCTGTCTTTGTCCGACTTACTTCACTTGGTGCAATAATCTCTAGATCCACCCATATGGCTGCAAATGGCATTATTTAATTCTTTTTTATGGCTTAGCGATAGTCCATTGTATATATGTGCAAAAAAGAATAGAAAGATGAACCAAAAAAAAAAAAAAAAAAAAGAGAGAGAGAGAGAGAGAGCAATCGATCCAATAAAGAAACCCATAAATGAAATTACACACTAAAGGTTAAACTAGCAAAAATACAATACCAAAAGCTTGAGGGAGAATTAAATATAACAAAGAATACTGTATAAATAGGAAAAATAAAATAAAGTTAATTGAAAATAATGGCACCAATAAAGGAAACAGTAAAAATTTAAAGGAATAGTAAAAAGAACAGAACAATAGAACAAAACTAAAAAGAAAAAGACTATCTATCTATCTATCTATAGAGAGAAAGAGATTAGCAAAATATTTTCCTGTGATCTCAGTTGTCCTTGTCCTTGCCACACAGTGAGCTTCAGCCAGTCTTCTTAGACAAGAAGTCCTCCAATATTTATAGGAAAGTCTCTCTGCCTGCTGTGGGCTCTGTGGTGTCAGCTCAGACTCAGATCTGGCCTTACTCCCGCCTGTACTTGCTTCTGAAGTCCACAGCTGACCCCGAAGTATAGAGCCTCAGGGCAATTGGAGGGATTTAATACTCCTGTGACTGCACAAGCAAATTCCCTTCTTCTTCTTTAGTCACCCTGCCCCTGATGCTCAGCTTTGGGTTTTGCCCTATCTTTGCTTGTAGTCCATTCTCCAGAATTTGTTCCCTGCCCAGATAGGAGAGGGCCAAAGCAGCAGCCAATTAGGATTCACTAGCTAGCTCAGGCCAGGGAGAGGATGGGATATGACAGACACCATTGGGATGTGCAGAGAGTGCCTGCAGTGGCAGAAGCTGAGGGAAGTTGCTACAGCCTGAGTCAGCCTGTACACTCTTCCAGGAGAACTGGCCTTGAGTCATGCGTGTGGGCAGTAACCTATCCTTGCTCAGAGGTTTGTGGCTGTTGCAGTGGCTGTCACACTCACCTCTGGGGTCAGAGACTGAAGCCTTGTCTTTCCCCCCACCTCTAGCACTCACATAGATTTTGGCAGCAGCCCACATGCCTGCCCCTGGGGTCAGAGACCTCAGCCACAGCCAGTACCCACCAGCCTCCGGTGCTTTACAGGCTTTCACAGCAGCCACTCAATGTGACCAACTCTGGGGTCACAGAGTATACCTGCAGCTCATCCCTCCTATGGCTCTCACAAAGGTGGCATCCTGGCATCTGTGAATGTGCAGTGTTAGAGGGTCTCCATAACAGTGATCTCTTACCTCTCTGGCAGTCCCAGACTTTTCCTTGGAATCCCTCAGCTGTGTTACACTAGATCCCTCAGAGTATCTTCACAGCAGTCAACCCCAGGCCCTCCTTTGGAGTGTGACTTCCAAAGCCTGAGCCTCAACATCCAGCCTCCATTTGCCACAGCAGGTGCGTAGACAAGTGTCTCAGGCTGGGAAGCGCTGGTTGGCGCTGATCTCTGTGCTGAATTCTTTCCACTTTGCCTTCCATGTGTCTGTTGCTGTGCTCCCCTCTGAAGTTCCCCCTGTTCCCTCTTGTGAGGGGGTTTCTGAGTGTATGGAAACTTTTCCTCCTTCACAGCTTCCTTGCTAGAGGCACAGGTAGGACATTGAATTTTGAGGGCCATATGGAGATTCTGCTGGTAAATAGATGAAATACCAAAGTGGTAGAGGTTTTCAAATATGTGATTTCTTATTGTATTTGTCAAAATAGCCCCCTTATACATCTTTACTTAATCTTCTGAAAAATGTATTTCTCAACCTGTGATGCTTACCTTCTTTCAAAGACACAAGCAAACAACATTCTTATGAGGGTCCCACGGGTTTCACTTGATCATTCTGAGTATCCTTCATTTCTTTTACCTCCAGGCTATACTAAGATGGAAACACTGATTTCACACAAAATGCCAAAAACTGACTATGAAAGATCTGCAGCAGTGTTTTGCTATATGGAATCCTCTGTTACTCTGAAGCTCAGTGCGCACATGAGTTGTCAATATGAAAATGTAGAATGTTAATAATGAACATATTCCTGGGCAGTGTGTTTGGAAGCTTCAGTAGCTCACCCAACTGAGCAGGGGCAGGACCTTATTTATTATTCCGCTAGAGTCATACAGTGCCTCTGCTCATGGGGAACCTAAGCAAGCCCCCATTACTCCCCCAATGCTTCAACCGAGACCATTTTATTTCCATGATAATTCCTCGCCTTGAGACAACCAGGTTTGATATGTATCCTCATTATGACTTTATGAAGCAGTAAATGCCACCACCCTCATCTACCATGAGGCAGCATCCACTGAAGGAGGAGGCTTAGAACCAAACTGATTTTTGAAACATCATAGGAAATAGATCATTGGTACATTCAGCTCACGAAGCAGATTCTGTCCTATCTGAAGTCTCAAAGCCTGAAGGCTTCTCTTCTTCACAGAACTATGGGAGAAGGAGCGGAGTCATGCCAAAGGGCATTGTTTTAATTTTTAAGCATGTTTGGTTGAAAAGCTATTCCTCTGCAGGTGGCTTTGCTCAGGAACAGCTAAGACTCTCTGAGTTTATGAATGAAAGCCCTGTCAAAAGAGAGGGAGTAGACATGAGGGTGGGGAAATCTTCAGAGCTGGACTCGTTCAAGCTTTAGGATGACTCACAGGATCAAGGGGCTGAAATAGGAGGAGGAGAACAGCACAAAAAACTGAACTTTTGGCAAAGTCACAAGCTTCTTCCTCTGGTGATTTTGTAAGATTTTGGCTGACCGAGGTTGTGTATAACCACTGTCATTAGGAGATTTGTTAATTAGTGCCATCTCCAGCCTACTAATAAGTGTAATTAATGTAGTCTTTGCCTACCTGGGAATGAAGCCCAGCGTTTCCTTTATATACTGAAATATTGGAGGCTTTGGTAAGAAAAGGGAATTATGTTTTATTCTGTTGAATAGCAATGCTATCAACTGAAATTAAGTCACTATGAAGTTACTGGCTGGATAATTGAGGTTCATTGTTGCACACCAATAATTCTCTTTAGTATCACTTGGAGTTTAGATTCAGAATACCTGGGTTCAAATCCTGGCATTTTTACTTCCCAGCTGTGTGAATCTGGGCAAGTTAGTTAACCTCTCTGTTGTGTTCCCCAATGTATAATCTGAAAGTAATAATACAACTTAAGTTATAATGTTGTTTTTAAAAGTCAAATTATATAAGGTAAGTAAAGCATTTAACACAGTGTCTTAACACAGACTAACACAGATGCAGAATAAATAATTTATAAATGTTATTAGATTATTAATAATTAATTAATGTTCAGTTCAGTTCAGTCACTTAGTCGTGTCTGACTCTTTTCGACCCCATGAATCAGAGCATGCCAGGCCTCCCTGTCCATCACCAACTCCCAGAGTTCACCCAATTAATGTTCAGTTCAGTTCAGTCGCTCAGTCGTGTCCGACTCTTTGCGACCCCATGAATCGCAGCACGCCAGGCCTCCCTGTCCATCACCATCTCCCGGAGTTCACTCAAACTCATGTTCATTGAGTCAGTGATGCCATCCAGCCATCTCATCCTCTGTTATCCCTTTTTCCTCCTGCCCCCAATCCCTCCCAGCATCAGAGTCTTTTCCAATGAATCAGCTCTTCTCATGAGGTGGCCAAAGTACTGGAGTTTCAGCTTTAGCATCATTCCTTCCAAAGAACACCCAGGGCTGATCTCCTTTAGAATGGACTGGTTGGATCTCCTTGCAGTCCAAGAGACTCTCAAGATTCTTCTCCAACACCACAGTTCAATTAATGTTGCTGCTAAGTCACTTCAGTCGTGTCTGACTCTGTGAGACCCCATAGATGGCAGCCCACCAGGCTCCCCCATCCCTGGGATTCTCCAGGCAAGAAAAATGTTAGGCACATGTTATTTACCAGTCAGTTAAAAGAGAACTTTAGAAAGCCTGTTATTTACCTAGATACTAGATTGGAAATTTAGTAGCATTTACTAGTAGGAAACTGTCAAAGTTGTTTGTTACAGCACAGCCTAGGCAGCTGTGAATTGCTTCAGAACTGTGTAACTCTCAAGAAACAAGATCATTAGTTCTTGTTTCTACTTGCATAACTCTTTTTGCAAAACAATGCTCTTTTTCATTTGCTAACTATAAATACCTTGAAGACAAGGCTACCATCTTACAGCTCCAATGCTCAGAGTTCATTGCATGTTTAAAGAATATTTAGAAAGCGCTGACATGATTTTATACTACAGGCTTTGGTCATTATTCTTTGGTGGCTCAAATGGTAGACAATCTGCATGCAATGTGGTAGACCCGTTTTCAATTCCTGGGTCAGGAAGATCCCCTGGAGAAGTGAATGGCAACTCACGCCAATCTTCTTGCTTGGAGAGTTCCATGGACAGAAGAGACAGGCGGGTTCCATGGGATTGCAAAGAGTTGGACACAACTGAGTGACTAACACATTTGGTCATTATATCTAGTCAATGATAGCATGAGCAACACTTTAAAATTAGTAAGATTTATATATATATATATATATATATATATATATATATATATATAAATAAATTGATGTCTGTAAAAGCGAAGACATTTACTTTAAGAAAGAGTCTCATAAATTTATTATTTGGAGATGGTTGGCACTAACACTGGGATGAACCTGCAGGTTGTATCTGTCATCAGTTTGTTGGTCATCAGAATCCTAGACATCTCTCCCTTTTGGCTTCTCACTGTACTCTATAGAGATTATCATTTCCAGAAGATAGGATTTATCAGCTTGGAATTATAAGCACATTAAGTATTCCTTTTAAGTTTTAAAGTGCTGTATGCAACACTGTGAGTATCATGATGACTCCAAATGGCTTTTGAACAAATATGTGATCAAACAGAGAGGAGTGCAGGAGTTTTCTAGTTCATCATGTAGGCATTTAAAAATTGTGAAACCTCATCAACCCAGGCCACACCAGGCACTTTACTTGTCAGCTCTTTCCTAATTTCTCCTTGGATATCCTTGTCTAACTATGCATACTTTGTTCACTGATGCATATAACATGTATAGAAAGATTTCCTCCATTTTCTGAATTAAAAATAGGACATGATACATGCTATTTACTTGTCTTCTAACCTTTCATGGAAAAAAAATGTAATCAATTAGTCTTCTAATTATAGGTCTGTTATTTGGAGGGCCAGAGATGTAGGCTGGGCTGGACATTAAAGACTGGGAATCATATCTGATATGATGCAACTCTGATATGATGTTGCATTGCATACTTCTTGTCCTTTTGGTTGGATTCTTTGTGTAGCTCATGGTTTGCTCAAGAGATTAGGAATTCTACCCTTAATTCCATTTGAATAGAAAAATGGCTGGAACCTGAGCACTGTTTCCAGGGGCTTAGTCTCTCCCTAACTTGTTTTTTCTCCATCTCCTGAGACCATACTGTGAATAGACCATTCCACAAGGTGACACTCTTCTCTACCTATCTGTATGAATTCCCGTGGGCCAGAAGGTTTTGCTCTTGCCCTTCTGTAGTTGCCAATTTCATAGATCAAATAACAACAGTCATCCAAATCAATGTCTCCTAAACATTAGTCCACAAAGTACAAGTTCTGAAAGATGCTAAAATTTGCCCTTTTATTGTTCAGATCAGATCAGTCGCTTTTATTGTTATGTTTGGAAAATATTTTTTCTCCGTCTTGGAGAAACATATTATGTGTTATTAGACTAAAAGATCTCAGATTTCTTTTTTAGAGGAAAAATACACCTGTTTCATTTTGTTTAACTCACAACTCTCATATTTATTTGAATCTAGAACATTTAAAATTGCAACTCTTACATTGAGTCCTATGAAATATTGTTCCTTAGGGTACTAGTTTGGAAAATACTGACTTGGTCCTAGGTCATCAAAGAATCAGCTCCCTCTAAGGGACAAGTCTTGGTTAACCATCCATGGATTCCTTTCCTCTCTATGACTTCCCATTATTAGTTCCCTGAAATTCTTCCTACCATCACCTGCTATATGCACGACACAGGGCATAATCCAATGATTTTGGTTTATTAGGACTTCATGTTTTATATTTCTAATTGCTCTTCTGCTCCAGAGTTTCCTTTGAAGGGAGAAGGCATTTTTCCTTTCAGAGTATTATTTTAGCTACTTTTTTCCTAAGGGCACTTTATATCTGGTAGAAGACACTTGTTCATCTTCTGAGTTTGGAAAATACTTTCAACATGACAACTAAAAGCATATCCTGAAAATTGGAACTCTCATCTCTTCATATCAGATCAAAAGTACAAAGCAAGCCCTTGAGCTATACCTCTATTATATTACATGTCAGCAAGACAATTCCAGTAGTTGTTCATTGTTTCATTTCATAACTCTGAACAAATCCATTGCAGACATTCATTTGTGTTTCAACCACAAATTTCATCTTGGTGCCTCCTAATACCAGTTGCATTTACTGTTATCCATTGTAGGCAATTATTTTACCAAACCGTTGATTTTAAGAGGTGTATCATTGCCCTTCTCCAGCAAGTGGTATTTTAGAGTAGCAAAGTCACCCACAGCTAGCTAATTCCTCTGTGTTTTGGACAGTGTCTTAACTTACTGCTCTGTCCTTTCTTGTTACTGACATTATTTATGCTGTCTCTCCAAGTATATCTCTTATTTCATCAATTTTTCTTCTGACAGCTAGCAGTGGTCAAGATGTGAAAATTGACTGAATGAATTTTTCTTCTATCTTACTTAATAAGAGTCACTATGACATGAGCTCCCATATTCCAGGATAGTGAATTGGAATTCATATTGATGACTTGGCCTTTTCGGACTTCCATTCCAGGCAGTGTGCCTGACATCTAGTCCGTGGTCAACATGTGATAATTGACTGAATGAATAGATGATTGCTGTACCTTGCTGAAACACACATGGTCCCAAATTTTCAAACCCTCGCCTATCTGTGCAACATCTCTTATTTCCCTTTCTCTTGTTTTCATCAGACAAATACCACATCCCCTTCTGCAAGAGGTGAGAGGGTAGTGGCTTACAGCACATGCTAAGTATAGAGAGCTGATCACCTCAAATGAAGGAAAGGAAGAGGGATTTCCAGTGACATTTCAGGGTAGCCCTGTAAATTCAAAAGTTGATGAGCATCTGGTATAGCCTAGAGAAATGAAAGAAAGCATTACAGTGAAATTCCATGGATGGGAAAGCAGACCCTTCTGGAATCCCAACTCTGAACTGAACTTTCCTCTCTCCTAGCTGGGCTAGGGAGAGTCATCACCATCAGTTATACCTGAGAGGAAGGCCTTAGGAGGAAAAAATGAGGAAGAGAGGCAGGGAGACAGTGAGGAATTAGGAAAAACTCGGAGGGGGAAAGTGAAAGCAAGCTAACCATTAGGTTCTCTTCTCTAAAAAGTGAAAGAGGAAAAAGAAAACAAAAACACATGAAAGGACCTAAGGAATACCAAGGAGTGAGAATATAGTATTAAAAACGGGGAAAGAACATCAGTTTTTGACTACTCAGAGGCAGGAACTGATGCTGGTGGTATCCCATAGTGTTGTGTAACCTTTAGTAACTTAGTAGACTTGTTTGAATCTGCTTCCTTATCAATAAAAGAGAATAACAACACTTACTGTTGGAATTTGAGGAATAATTGTTCATAACATAGTAATAGCTAAAGTCCTTGAGTTCTTGTTTGTATAGTTGTAGTATTAGCTATGGCACCCCACTCCAATACTTTTGCCTAGAAAATCCCATGGACGGAGGATCCTGGTAGGCTGCAGTCCATGGGGTCGCTAGAGTCAGACACAACTGAGTGACTTCACTTTGACTTTTCACTTTCATGCACTGGAGAAGGATATGGCAACCCACTCCAGTGTTCTTGCCTGGAGAATCCCAGGGATGGGAAGCCTGGTGGGCTGCCGTCTATGGGGTCTCACAGAGTCGGACACGACTAAAGTGACATAGCAGTATTAGCTAACATTTATTGGGTACTTATTCTGTGCAAGACCAAGGACTTTAAAACATAGACACCTTCATTTAATCCTTGCAGCTACTCTAAGGAGGTAAGGAAAAGTCCCTGTAATTATCCTCATTAACAGATGAATAAGTAAAGTTTGGGGAAGTTAAATAAGCTACTCAGATCACAAAGGTGTTAAGTAATACATCTGAAACTTAAATACAGGCAGCCTGACTCCAAAGCACATGTACTTAACCATTAGACCATACAGTATAGTAAAAATTCTGCCTGCAATGTGTGGGACCCAGGTTCGATCTCCGGGTTGGGAAGATTTCCTGGAGAAGGGAATGGCTACCCACTCTAGTATTCTGGTCTGGAGAACTCCATGGACAGAGGAGCCTGGCAGGCTACAGTCCATGAGGTTGCAAAGAGTTGGACAAGACTGAGTGACTAGCACTTTCATTTTTTCATATAGCACTGCTTACTCCTTAAGGGTCTACAAGGTTAACAACAGACCAGACATGTAAAAACACAGAGAAGTAAGATCTAATCAGAGAAGAATGTTTGCAATATCCAGAGACCATGCAGAGTGAGCCAACACTTTCATTGCAGTACTTCTAATGGTGTTGTTCTTTAGTCGCTAAGTCATGTCCAATATTTTGTGACCCTATGGACTGCAGCACACCGGGCTTCTCTAGAGAAAGAAAGCTCATGCATCCTGACAGAGGTGGGGAAACAAAGCCCGAGAGATCATCAGCAAGAACAGCAATACTTTGGAACTCAAATTGAGCTATTAAAAAAGTGCAGATTAGGCATTTTTCTCTGTCACATGTCCTGTAAAATTATATGAATAGAGTATTCCTGATTTGAAGATGAACTTAAAGGAGAGAACCAAGGTTGCATGGAGTCTTAGACAATGTGAAGAATCATTCATTACAAAGTGATCTCTGTGGCTACAGGTCTACAGAACTGCATTGCCAGAACAGTGGGATGACAGAAGTCCCTTTTGGGGATGTATATCTAAGTAAAGAGGCTTCCAAAGAAACTAAAATAATTCCATCCTGTATCTTTTAGGAGTGATTATTTTCTTGGAAACCGAGGCAGTGTTGCCGACACTTCATAGAGCTCTTGAGGGGATGGAATGAGATAATATATGTAAAGTGATTATTCTGGCATTTTCTTCTCAGCAGTTCTTCAGTAATCATCAAATGCCTGCCTCAGCATCTTCCCCTTAAAGGGCAGGGAGATTCACGTTGAAGGAAATGAGATCAACTTTAGAAATTGCAACGTTGAATTCAGGACAAATGAATTCATTTGGGATGAAAGCAAGAAATGTTCGCTGTAAGTCAGATTTCTGAGATCAAGACCTCATGATCAATCCAGAAATTGGATTTATTTGGGAGATACATATCAGGCACAAAGAAGCCAATTTTAAGGAGAAATTTAAGAGGAAAACTTTGTGGTGATTCACTAAATAAGTCAAGACCTATCCTTCCAGGCTTAAATATTTTGGTTAATTATCAGAAGCAAAGTGAACTCAAATAACTTACATATTCAGTTAATAATGGTTCTAATGTAAAATTAAGCTTTTCTGCGAAGTTTAAATCAGCTCCAATCATTTGGGTTGGTCACAGCTGGGGGAAACTTGCATAAATGCCCATGAGCTTTATAAAAATGGCTTGATATGTTTATATAGGTTCTGAGCAAATTAAACCAGTTCTGGCTTTCCCACATTTGTTCTCATTAGTTTAATTCAGGCTTATCCATAGCTATTTAAATTTGTCAAAATTACTTGAAACAAGTAAGCAATATAAAGTTTTCTTCGGTTCAAATATTTCTGAAACTGTAGGATAAACTTAGAACTTTTTGATCAGTGGTAATTTCTTTTTAGATCAAACTGTTTCTGACTGGTTTGAACCAGTGATAGCTAGGTCTCATCCTGCTGAAACTGGATGAAATTCATTTAAAGGAATCTGCCTGCTTTATGTAAGAATTAAAGGCTGAAGACAGCCTAATGATCTGTTGAAATAAGTGCTGTAATTAGATCCTCAGGTACAATTAAAAAAAAAAGTGAGAATACAGTCAACTGGGCTTTCAGAAATAGGTGGGGAAGATAAAGAAAATGGATTCAAGGAGCAATAAGAATGAACAGAAAATGAAACAGAGGCAAATGGTCCAAACAAAAATAGTTGAGAGAATCTAGCTTCTGCTAAGTAAACAGGCATGTTACATAGGAAACAAATGTGTCAGAGATGAAACAAGGAAATAAGGGAAAGAAAAGACATCAGTAACGTAGATGAAGGGTATGAAAGTGAAAGTCACTCAGTCGTGATCAGCTCTTTGCAACCCATGGACTATACAGTCCATGGAGTTCTCCAGGCCAGAATACTGGAGTAGGTAGCCGTTCCCTTCTCCAGGGGATCTTCCTAACCCAGAGATTGAACTCCCACATTACAGGCGGCTTCTTTACCAGCTGAGCCACCAGGGATGCCCAAGAATACTGGAGTGGGTAGCCTATCCCTTCTCCAGTGGATTTACCAGATCCAGGAATCAAACCGGGGTCTCCTGCATTGCAGGCAGGTTCTTTACCAGCTGAGCTACCAGTGAAGTTGATGAAGAGTATAGAGGGAGTCAATAAGAACATGACCATTATATTATATTAAAAGTCTCCAGAGACTATTTACAAGACACAGAAATACAGTCAGAGTAGCTAAAAACCAGAGCAAGGAAAGCAGAAGAAAAGAGAAGCTGAGAGAGGGAATTCATCACAAATATCCAGGATCTGAATTAACTTAGAAACATGGTTAAATCATAACTGGATATCAGGATTTATTCAGATATAAAGGATTGCATGTGATTATAGCATATGAAATAAAACTTAGAGAAAAGTACATTTTATGTGTGCAAAGTAGTGTTTCTCACTGTTGTTCAGAAGAATTACAGGCAGATAGAATTTGGTTTTAGTCTTCACAGGGTCCTGTTGTCCTGCTTTGAGGTGAACCTACTGAAATGCTATCGGTGGACTGATAGACACATCACTGAAGGAGAGGGGAAGGGGGAATCCTGGTCTGGCATATCCCATGCCCTGTACAGCAAACATGTATGGTGTGCACAATCAGGTCAAGTTTGTAAAGCTGCCAACCTCTCTCTCCTCAAGGCGAGATGTGTAATTTGGGTCTAATCCTTTGGTTGCTGCTGTATTTGTTCCCTCCATTGGCCTGGAAGATGATGTAGCACACAGGAGTCCTTATTGAATTCACCCAACAAGCCTTAAATGGTAGCCTTTACTGAACACTGAGATGTCTCTAATGAGGAGAGCTGTCTTTCAAAATAGGATGGCCTTGGAAATTATTACAGCCTTGCAAGGAGGCACCTGTGCTCTTATCTAAGCAGAATGTTGTATCTATACCTGATAAGTCTGCTAACATGTCATCTTCATGAAGTTGCATGACAACACAAGTTTATGTCCTGAGTGACCTGACCTTCAACCTAGGGGATTTTAAAAAATCAGTGATTCAGATCATGGGTCTCTTGATGAAAAGATTATTATTTATTATTTATTTTATTTTATTTTTTTTACTTTACAATATTGTATTGGTTTTGTCATACATCAACATGAATCCACCACGGGTGTACACGTGTTCCCAATCCTGAACCCCCCTCCAACTTCCTTCCCCATACCATCCCTCTGGGTCATCCCAGCGCACCAGCCCCAAGTTTCCTGTATCCTGCATCGAACCTAGACTGGCAATTCGTTTCTTATGTGATATTATACATGTTTCAATGACATTCTCCCAAATCATGTCCCCCCTCCCTCTCCAACTGATAAACAACTCATCTCAAAAATATACAAGCAACTCCTGCAGCTCAATTCCAGAAAAATAAAGACCCAATAAAAAAATGGGCCAAAGAACTAAATAGACATTTCTCCAAAGACATACTGATGGCTAACAAACACATAAAAAGATGCTCAACATCACTCATTATCACAGAAATGCAAATCAAAACCACAATGAGGTACCATCTCACACCAGTCAGAATGGCTGCGATCCAAAAGTCTACAAGCAATAGATTATTATTTATTTTGAGAATCTTTATTCTAGTCTGTGTTTTCTTTTATATGTGCCCATCTATATTGTTGCTGTAGCATCTATCTCCTGTGTATCCAGAGAGCCGCCCAAGGAGCCACCTCCATGCTAATGAAACCCCTTGCTAACCTCTCATGGCACATTGTGGTAAGAGATGGGGGAAGCATGTGAAATTGTATGAGCTGCTCACAAGGTGTCAGGTGTTAAATGAGGTCATCAAGAGGAAGTGACTGCCTACTAACATGCAAGCTAGACCTGGGGAATGGGAAACTCCTTGTCCCCTCCCCTCTCATTGGAATGCACATTTCATCCATGATTTCTATCATGGGATCCAGTTCAAGGATACAACTTTGAGAGAGTAAGGTGTGCTTGACAACATCTGGATGGTATAGGTGACTGAACCCCATTAAGACTTCTATACAGACTTTTAAGATTCTCATGGGTGGGACTGATGCTGAAGCTGAAGCTCCAACACTTTGGCCACCTGATGCAAACAGCTGACTCCTTAGAAGAGACCTTGATGCTGGGAAAGATTGAAGACAAAAGAAGAAGGGCGCAGCACAGGATGAGATGGTTGGATGATATCACCGATTCAACAGACATGAATTTGAGCAAATTCTAGGAGACAGTGGAGGACAGGGAAGCCTGGTGTGCTGTAGTCCATGGGGTTGCAAAGAGTCTGACATGACTTTGCAATTGAACAACAATATCCAAGGCAAGTTTCTTGTGTAAGTTCACTCATTTATGAAACCACCACTTGCCAATCTGGAGTGGTCTGCTCTTTTCTTTGGTCTGCTCTCTCCTTTGGTCTGCTCTCTCCTTTCCTTCCCTATATGGGGCCAGGGTCAAATTTCACCCAGGAATCTCCTGAAATTTCAAGTCAACATGAGTACTCAAGAAATTGTATCTTTCACTGATGTGTTGGGTAAGGCTATATTAGAATTGTCAGACATATACTAGGTGCTTCATGCATGCTTACTTATTTCTCCAATGTGTGAGTAAAATTATTCTGACATATAGTTTGGCATATACTAGGTGCTTCATGCAGGCTTCTTTTCTTTCCCTATTTGTGGGTGTGTTGTACTTGAGCAGTGTCAGTTATATATTAGGTGCTAATGCATGCATGCTTTCTCTTCCCTATGAGTAAGTAATGTTAGATTAGTATCTGGCATGTATCCGGAGTCCAGTGCTTGGCTTGGCTTAACCTGTGTGTAAAATGTTTGAAAAAATTCTTTATTCTATATAACAGAAAGGTTGAATGGAAAACTGACACACACACAAGCAGTTAACACATGCACGCTCTCTTTCTTTTAATTTTGGGTTATATTGTATTAAAATAATGATTGACAATATCAGCTACTCCCTACATGCCTGTTTTCTTCCCCTTTGAGTGAGTAAATTGTACCAGAATAGTGCCTGACAAATATTAGGTACTTAATAACACCTGTATTATTGCATTGATTTGTAAGTGATGTTGCACTAGAAAAATACATGGCATGTACTTGGCACTTAACATATATTCATTTCCTTTCCTGGTGAGAAAGTAAACATTTACTAGAATAGTACTTGCAATATATCAGGTATTCATTGCAGGCATGTTTCTTCTTCCTATTCATGAATAAAATTATGCTAGAATAAACCACTGAACATCCTGATGGTTCAATGCATAACTGCTTCCTTCCCACTTGTGGGGGTAACACTGCAAGAATAATACTTGGCATAAGCATTGGATGCACACTTGCTTGTTTCTCCCTTTATGTGAGACATGTACTAGAAGAATACCTGGCTGCATCATGCTCATTTCCTTCTTATGTGTGTAAGTTTGCCTGTCATGTGCTAAGTGCTCAATGTATGTCTGTTTTCTGGTCACTGTGTGAGTAAAGTTGTGCGAGACCAGAATGTGCCATAGAGCAAGAGTTTAATCCACACTTACTCCTTTTGCCTATATGTGTGTATGTAATTGTACCCACTCCAGTGTTCTTGCCTGGAGAATCCCAGGGGCGGGGGAGCCTGGTGGGCTGACATCTATGGGGTCGCACAGAGTCGGACACGACTGAAGTGACTTAGCAGCAGCAGCATTGTACCAGAAGAGTACATGACATTCCCTAGGTGGGCATTTATGCTTCTTTCTACCTGTGAGCACATTGGTACTGGAAGGGCAGCTGACATAGGTGCTCAATGATGATGGCTCCTTTTCCCCTAAGAATTGTTCTTGGCATATACTCCATCTTCAATTCAATCTTATTTTCTTTTCCTATGAGTGAGTAATGTTTTCTAGACCAGAACCCTACATACACTAGACACTCAATGCAAGCTTGTATCTTGTTGCTTTGAATATGATTGTCTAGGAATAGTGCTTGGGATCAACCCTGAATATTCATTGCAAGGACTGATGCTGAAGCTGAATCTCCAATACTTTCGTTACCAGATGCAGAGAGTCAATTCATTAGAAAAAGCCCTGATGTTGGGAGAGGTTGAGGAAAAGAGGAGAAGGGGACAACAGAGGAGGAGATGGTTGGATGGCATCACTGACTAAATGGACATGAGTTTAAGCAAACTCCAAGAGATAGTGAAGGACAGGGAAGCCTGGTGTGCTGCAGTCCATGGGATTGCAAAAAGTCAGACATGGCTTAGCGACTGAGCAACAACAAGTGCTTGGGATGTGCTAAGTAAGCTTCCTGTTGTTATTTTTCAGTGGCTAACTCATATCCAACTCTTTGAGACCCCATGGACTACAGCATGCCAGGCTTCCCTGTTCCTCACTATCTCCCACTATCTTCACTGTCCTCCACTATCTCCCAAAGTTTGTTCAAGTTCATATCCATTGAGTCAGTGATGCTATCTAACCACCTCAGTTAAATACTCTGTCTGCTCAGTTCCTCCCCCTTAATTTAAGTAATCTTGAGTTAGAATAGTCCCAGGCATATATAAGAGATTCGATGCATGCATATTTCCTTTTGCTTACATGAGAGCAAGCTTGTACTACAATACCTGTTGTGTACCAGGCACTAAAGAAAAAGATCTTTATGTCCTTCACTGATACATGGGTAACATTGTGCAGAATACTGCTTGCCGTATACTAAGTGCTCAGTGCATGCTTACTAAGCTGTCATTGTGGGAATAATGGTGTTTATTCTAGCCTAAATTTTGGCATATGCTAGTTACTCCAGGCAGGCTTATTTTCTTCCCCTAAGAGTGAGTGCATTGTACCAAATAATAACAGGTATGTAATAGGCACTTGTATCAGTCAGGGTTTTCCATAGAAAAAGATCCAGTACATATAGATATACATATACATATGTACCTTATACACACATATGATATGCATCTATTTATATATACATGCTTGTTTGTATATATGGAATACACTGCATGCTAACTATATGCCACCTTCCTTCCATATATCTTGGAGTAATGAGACACTTGAATATTGATTGCCTGGCATAGACCTGGACATTCATTTTCTTCCTACTTGTTTTTTTTCAGTCATTGAGTCATATACAAAGCCATGCTAGAATTGTACCATTTATACACTAAGTTTTCCCTTTATTTGCTTGAGCTTCCCACATGGCACTCGTGGTAAAGAACCCATCTGCCAATGCAGTAGATATAAGAGACGCAGGTTTAATTCCCTGGGTCAGGAAGATCCCCTGGAGAAGGAAATGGCAGCCCTCTCCTGTATTCTTGCCTGGAGAATCCCATGGACAAAGGAACCAGCTGGTTACTGTCCATGGGGTCACAAAGAGTTGGACAATGACTGAAATGACTTAGCACACAGGCATGCAGACTAGGACATATCCTAAGGGCTCAGTCCATGTTAATTTCTTTTCCTCATGTGTTAGTAATGTTGCACTTAAACAGTGCTTGAAATTACTAGCAATGTCATGCATGATTTCCTTTGTATCCTAAGTATGAATAATATATTAGAGTAGTATATGCGTAACAAAGGCAATGGCACCCCAGTCCAGTACTTTTGCCTGGCAAATCCCATGGATGGAGGAGCCTGGTAGGCTGCAGTCCATGGGGTTGAGAAGAGTTGGATACAACTGAGCAACTTAACTTTCACTTTTCACTTTCATGCATTGGAGAAGGAAATGGCAACCCACTCCAGTGTTCTTGCCTGGAGAAACCCAGGGATGGGGGAGCCCGGTGGGCTGCCATCTCTGGGGTCGCACAGAGTCGGACACGACTGAAGCGACTTAGCAGCAGCAGCAGCAGCAGTGTATGGTATGTGCCACATACTTAATGGATGTAAAAAGTGAAAGTGAAAGTTCGTCACTCAGTCATGTCTGATTCTTTGTAATCCCATAGACCGTAGTCTGCCTGGCTCCTCTGTCCATGGAATTCTCCAGGCAACAGTACCGGAGTGGGTTGTCATTTCCTTAATGAATACTTGATGTCTACTAATGTGAGTGATATTTTTACTGGAAGATTGCCTGTTACATGGGGCTTCCCTGGTGGCTCAGTGGTAAAGAATCCATTTGTCAATACAGGAGACATGTATCTGATCTCTGGGTTGGGAAGATACCCTGGAGAAGGAAATGGCAACCTGCTCCAGTATTACTGCTTGGGAAATCCCATGGACAGAGGAGCCTGGTGGGCCAGTCCATGAGGTCACAGAGTTGGACACGACTGAGAGACTGAGCTTGCATGCACTTGTCTGGTATATACAAGGTATCTAATGTGGGTTTATTTCATTCCATTTATGCTAGAATAACGTTTGACTAGAATAATTCCTAGCATATGATAGTCAATTGATGTATATGTCTTTCCTTTTATCCAAGGTGCATGTAATGTTGTGCAGAAGTAATCCTAGCATATAATTTGCACTTAATGTATGTTCATAGTATTTCACAATGAGAGTAATGATGTGTTTGCATACTGTCTAGCATATAATAGACACTAAGCGCATGAATGTTTGTCCATATATATGAGTGATGTTGTAATACAAAAGTATTTTGCCTAGGCTGGGGGCTCAGTGCATTTTTTTTTCTTTCACATGATGTGTGAGTAATAATTTATTGTAATCATGCTTGACATATCATAGGTCCTTAATATCTGTTTATTTGTTTCTCTCTTTATATGGGGAATGTATTACTAGAATTATGCCTGGCATGAACAAGTTGTTCACTTACACTTGTTCTCTGCGGCTTCTCTATGAATAATGTTGAGCTAGAATTGTGCTTTCATGTAGCACTATTTTCTCCATACATCCTTGTTTTATTTAGTTATGTGTGTAATGTTGCATATAATAGGGTCTGGCACTTCCTAGGTGCCTATTATATCCTCATTTCATTCTTCAATGAGTGAGTAAGTTTGTAATTAATAGCACCTTACATATACTAGAACTCAATGCATGTTCTCTTAATTCCACTATGTGTGAACAGTGCTATTCTTGAATAATTGCTGGCCTGTACTTACTAAACTATATAAGCTCATTTTCTTTTCTTGGCGATAAGTAATAATGTCCTAGAATGTTTCCTGGATGATTTTATGTGATCAATTCATATTTCTGTTTTTTTTTTTACTCATATGTGAATAATGTTCTAACGGAATAAAACTTGGCATATATTAGGAGACGCTGAATGCATTTTTCTTTCTCCCTAGATGTGATTTATGCTGTTCTAGAATAATACCTGTCTTATGCATGTGTTTCAGTGTGCAATTGCTTTGCTCCTACTGTGTGTGAATAACATGGTACTAGGATATTCTCAGGTACTATTCTGGTACAATCCTACTGTCCAACTGAGAAAGAAAATAAGCCTGTGTGTGAGTAACATACTGGAATAGTGTCTGGCATATATTCAATACCAAGTGTGGTCTTGTTTCCTTCCACTAAGTGTGAGTAAGGTTGTGCTAGAATAGGACCTGGCATACAGTAAGCACTCAATACATTTTGCTTCTTGTTCCCTATGTTTGAATTTTGTAAGTGCTTGACATAAACTGGATGCTCACTGCATTCATTCCCCATCTGTGTGGGGATAAAACTGTAATAGAATAGTTCTATACAACTATGGGGCTTCCCAGGTAGCGCTAGTAGTAAAGGACCCACCTGCTAATGCAGGAAGAGTAAGAGACTCAGGTTTGATCCCTGGGTTAGGAGATCCCCTGGAGGAGAAAATAGCAACCCACTTCACTACTCTTGCCTGGAAAATCCCATGGACAGAGAAGCCTGGAGGGCTACAGTCTATAGAGTCGCAAAAAGTCAACCACAACTGAAGCGACTTAGCATGCATGCATATAATACTATAGCTCAGTGCATCCTGTTTTCTCTCCTATGTTTGAGCGATATTGTACTAGAATAGTGCCTGGCAATACTAAGTGCTTGTTTCCTTTTTCTATATGTGAGGAAGATTGTACTAGGATAGGATCTGACAAATATTAGGTATTCACTATGCTTTGGGCTCCAAAATCACTGCAGATGGTGACTGCAGCCATGAAATTAAAAGACGTTTACTCCTTGGAAGGAAAGTTATGACCAACCTAGATAGCATATTCAAAAGCAGAGATATTACTTTGCCAAAAAAGGTCCATCTAGTCAAGGCTATGGTTTTTCCTGTGGTCACATATGGATGTGAGTGTTGGACTGTGAAGAAAGCTGAGCGCCGAAGAATTGGTGCTTTTGAACTGTGGTGTTGGAGAAGACTCTTGAGAGTCCCTTGAACTGCAGGGAGATCCAACCAGTCCATTCTAAAGGAAATCAACCCTGGGATTTCTTTGGAAGGAATGATGCTAAAGCTGAAACTCCAGTACTTTGGCCACCTGATGCGAAGAGTTGACTCATTGGAAAAGACTGATGCTGGGAGGGATTGGGGGCAGGAGGAGAAGGGGATGACAAAGGATGAGATGGCTGGATGGCATCACTGACTCGATAGACATGAGTTTGAGTGAACTCCAGGAGTTGGTGATGGACAGGGAGGCCTGGCGTGCTGCGATTCATGGGGTGGCAAAGAGTTGGACACGACTGAGTGACTGAACTGAACTGGTGCAGTTGTATTCTTCCATTTATGTGAGTGATGCTGTATTAATATACACAATAGAATATTACTCAGCCATAAAAAGGAATGCATTTGAGTCAGTTCTAATGAAGTGGATGGACCTAGAGCCTATTGTACATAGTGAAATAGTCAGCAAGAGAAAAGCAAATATTGTATACTAACATATATATATATATATATATGGAATCTAGAAAGATGGTAATCTAGAATTACCTAAAGAATCTAGAATCTAGAATAAAGAATCTAGAAAGATCTAGAAAGATGAATGTATTTGTAGGGCAGCACTGGAGATCCAGACATAGTGACCAGACTTGTGGACACATTGGGGGAGAGAGAGGGTGGGAGGAATTGAGAGAATAGCATGGAAACATATACATTGTGCTGTGCTGTGCTTAGTTGCTCAGTGATGTCCAACTCTTTGTGACCCCATGGACTGTAGCTTTCTAGGCTTCTCTATCCACGGGGATTCTCCAGGCAAGAATACTGGAGTGGGTTGCCATGCCCTTCTCCAGGGGATCTTCCCAACTCAGGGATCTAACCCAGGACTCTCTCATTGCAGCTGGATTCTTTACCATTTGAGCCACCAGAGAAGCCCAAGAATATTGGAGTGGGTATCCTATCCCTTTTCCAGGGGATCTTCCCACCCTGGGAATTGAACTGGGGTCTCCTGCATTTCAGGTGGATTTTTTACCTGCTGAGCTACCAGGGAAGCCCAACACGTACATTACCATATGTAAAGTAGATAGGCAATGGGAATTTGCTGTATGATGCAGGAAGCTCAAACGTGATGCTCTGTGACAACCAAGAGGGGTGGGGTGGGTTGGGACGTGGGAGGGAGGTTCAGCAGACAATGGGGTGGGGCACGTGTATACTTGTGGCTGATTCTTGTTGATGTATGGCAGAGATCAACACAATATTGTGGAGCAATTATTCTCAAATTAAAAAGAAATAAATTAAAAATATATGATATTTTCTGGCATACATTTGTCACTTAATGTATGCCTATTTCATATCTTAAGGATATTATGCTAGTATAGAAACTGGCATACTCTAGGCACCCAATAGATGCATGCTGACTTTTTCTATGTGTGAATAACTCTTTACTAAAATATTGCCTTGTTTATACTGGATACTCCATGTATGCTAGGGTTTCCTTTTTCCTCTGTGTTAGTATTCAAATAATACTCAATACTAGATTAGCATTTGTCACCTATTAGGAAATCAATGGATATTTACTTTGTTATATCAATGTGTGAGTTGTATTACACCATAGTAATGTCAAGCATATACAACATTCTCCATTCATGACTGTTTCCTTCTCCATAATGTGAGCAAATTTGTACCAAAATATTACCAGCTCTATAAAAAGTTCAGTCACTCAGTCATGTTGGACTCTTTGTGACCTCATGGACTGCAGCACACCAGGCTTCCCTGTCCATCCCCAACTCCTAGAGCTTACTCAAACTCATGTCCATCAAGTCAGTGATGCCATCTGACCATATCATCCTCTGTCGTCCCCTTCTCTTCCTGCCTTCAATTTTTCCCAGCATCAGGGTCTTTTCCAGTGAGTCAGTTCTTCCCATCAAGTGGCCAAACTATTGGAGCTTCAGCTTCAGCATCAGTCCTTCCAATGAATTTTCAGGACTGATTTGCTTTAGGATGGACTGGTTGGAACTCCTTGCAGTCCAAGGGACTCTCAAGAGTCTTCTCCAACATCACAGTTCAAAAGCGTCAATTCTTTGGTGCTTAGCTTTCTTTATAGTCCAACTCTCATATCCATACATGACTACTGGAAAAACTATAGCTTTGACTAGATGGATCTTTGTTGGCAAAATAATGTGTCTGCTTTTTAATATGCTGTCTAGGTTGGTCATAGATTTTCTTCCAAGGAGCAAATGTCTCTTAATTTCATGGCTGCAATCACCATCTGCAGTGATTTGGGAGCCCCACAAAATAAAGTCTGTCACTTTTTCCATTGTTTCCACATCTATTTCCCATGAAGTGATGGGACCAGATACCATGATCTTAGTTTTCCAAATGTTGAGTTTTAAACCAAATTTTTCACTCTCCTCTTTCACTTTCATCAAGAGGCTCTTTAGTTCTTTGCTTTCTGGTGTCATCTGCATATCTGAAGTTATTGATACTTCTCCCGGCAATCTTGATTCCAGCTTGTGCTTCATCCAGCCCAGCATTTCACATGATGTACTCTGCATATCAGTTAAATAAACAGGGTGACAATATACAGTCTTGATGTACTCCTTTCCCGATTTGGAATCAGTCTGTTGTTCCATGTCCAGTTCTAGCTGTTGCTTCTTGATCTGCATACGGATTTCTCAGGAGGCAGATAAGGTGGTCTGGTGTTCCCATCTCTTTAAGAATTTTCCAGTTTGTTGTGATCCACACAGTTAATCAAAGACTTTAGAGTAGTCAATAAAGCAGAAGTAGATGTTTTTCTGTAACTCTTTTGCTCTTTCAATGATCCAACAGATGTTGGCAATTTGACCCCTGGGTCCTCTGCCTTTTCTAAATCCAGCTTGAACATCTGGAAGTTCATACCTTATGTACTGTTGAAGCCTGGCTTGGAGGATTTTGAGCATTACTTTGCTAGTGTGTGAGATGACTGCAATTGTGTGGTAGTTTGAACATTCTTTGGCATTGTCTTTCTTTGGGATTGAAATAAAAACTGACCTTTTCCAGTCCTGTGACCATTGCTGAATTTTCCAAATTTTCTGTGCAGCACTTCCACAGCATAATCTTTTAGGATTTGAAATAGCTCAACTGAATTTCCATCACCTCCACTAGTTTTGTTCATAGTGATGCTCCTAAGGTCCACTTAACTTTGTGTTCCTGGATATCCGGCTCAAGGTGAGTGATCACACCATCATGGTTATCTGGGTCATGATGATCTTTTTTGTATAGTTTTTCTGTGCATTCTTGACACCTCTTCTTAATATTTTCCACTTCTTGGGTTCATTTCTGTCCTTTATTGTACCCATCTTTGCATGAAATGTTCCCTTGGTCTCTAATTTCCTTGAAGAGATATCTAGTCTTCCCATTCTATTGTTTTCCTCTATTTCTTTGCATTGATCATTACTTCTTTCACTGTATTGTGAGTCATGTTGAGCTTTGTACATTTGAGGCACTCTATGAAATATTGTTTCCTTCTTTGTGAATGTAAATAATGTACTAGAACAATGCCTGGTTTATTTTTTGTACTTAGTACATGTTTGTGATCTTTGTCTTATATAAAAGTAATATTGTATTAGAGTACTGACTGGCAGAAATAGGGCACATAAACCATATTTACTACTTTTCTTCTAATAGCTGATAGTTATTTTAATGGTCTAGAGGTAGTACTAGAAGTGCCAGGAATGCTCGTCTTTCTCCTTTTAGTAAGATTGTGTGAGAGTACATCTTGCTTAAACCAAAGTCTTATTTCCTTCCTCTATCTGTGAGTAATGATGTGCTCAAACATTTGTTCCTTACATTTACTAGATGATCAAAGTATGATTATATCTTCCACCTATGTGTAATGCTAAATTAGTTAGTGCCTGTCGCATAATGAAAGTGTCAGTCACTCAGTCGTGTCTGACTCTTTGTGACCCCATGTTCTGTACAGCTTGCCAGGCTCCATCCATGGGATTCCCCAGGCAAGAATACTGCAGTGGGTTGCCATTCCCTTCTCCAGGGGCCTGTGACATACTAGATGCTTAGCAATCTTTGTTTCATTCTTTTTTTTTTTTTAAACATTCAAGATTTTTTATTAATGCATAATTTACATATAACATTATATTAGCTTCAGGTGTACAACATAATGATTCAGTATTTGTATATACTGCTATATGATCACCACAGCAAGTCTGGTTAATATCCAATAGTCCACATAGTATTTTCATATATATAATATAGTATTATTAATGGTGGTCTCTATATTGTACAAGATGATGTTTTTAAATTCTAAAACCGCTCATGTAATCTGATTATTGTTTCAGTGGTTCCCCAATTCTTTTATAAGTGAGTGATGTTTGCTAGAATAATTCTTGGCATACAGTAGGCATTTAATGTATGTGAGTCTCTTCTACACAAGTTTTGTTTTACTGAAATACTGCCTGGTATACATTAGGTGCTCCCTGCATCTTTATTTTCTCCCCTTCTTATTCAATTCATATTAGAAGATGATCTTGTAAACACTAAGTGCTTAATGCATTGTTTTTCCTTCCCCCTTTTACATGAGTAATGGTGAGTAATCATAATGCCTGGCATTAACAAGTTACTAAATGTAGTCTCCTTTCTTTCCTTTATGTGAGGATAATATTTCTTGGAAGAGTGCCTGTCATATATTTGGCGTTAATATCTAGTTGACCCTTTCTACAATATATGACTTATGCTAAGATAGTGCCAGCTTATATACTGTGGGCTCTTTGTGTGTCCATTCCTTTCTCTGTGTATGAGTAATGGCATAGTAGATAGAATAGTGCCTGTTATACTAGGTAATTCAGCCATGCATGTTTTCTTCCCCTATATGATAATAAGATTATACTGAAAAGTGCTTGCCGTATATTATATTGGATGATTGATTCATGCTTGTTTCCTTTCCTCTATATGTGAGTAACATTGTACTGGAGTATGTCTCAAAATGCTAGGTACTCAATTTAATCTTCCTTCCTCTTAATTAAGAGTACCATTAAACTAGGGTGTCTTACCATTAAACTTAGTAGTGTCTTACTCTACTAAACTCTGAATGCAAGCTCATTACCTTCCCTTATGTGTAAGAAACATTATAAAATAGTGCAGGGGCATGCCCTGGGCTGTGAATGCACCTTTCTTTTCTTTGCTACATACGAAAAGTGAAAGTGAAGTTGCTCAGTCATGTCTGACTCTGTGACTCCATGGACTGTAGCCTACCAGGCTCCTCTATCCATGGGATTTTCCAGGCAAGAATACTGGAGTGGGTTGCCATTTCCTTGTTCAGGGGATCTTCCTGACCCAGGGATCAAACCCCTTCTGCTGCATTGCGGGCAGACCCTTTACTCTCTGAGCCACCAGAGAAGCCCCTCCCTATGTCTAATTGTGTAATAGAACAGTACCTAACGCATTGGGCTTCCCTGGTGGTGCTAGCAGTAAAGAACCTACCTACCAACGCAGGAGATTTAAGAGACTTGGGTTCAGTCCCTGGGTTGGGAAGATCTCCTGGAAGAGGGCATGGCGACCCACTCCAGTATTCTTGCCTGGAGAATCCCATGGACAGAGAAGACTGGACGGGTATAGTCCATAGTGTCGCAAAGAGTTGGACATGACTGAAGAGGCTTAGCACACATGCATGCACCTGACATATAGGAGGCAATTAATGTGACTTCCATCTTTCTTCCTTTGTGTGAATAATGTTATACTACAATGATGCCTACCATGTACTAGATGCTTGACATAGTATTATTCCCCTCCCCACCTTTTCCTTGTATGTATGTGATTTTCACTAGATTGGTTTTTGCTGTGTGTAAAACTCACGCTCCTTCCCTTACCCTGTGTGCTAGTAAATATGTACTAGAATAGTTCCTGGTACAAACGAGGTGTCACATTCATTGCCATTTTCTCTCTGTGACTGAGTAACTGTGTATTAGAACTGAGCCTTGGGTGTCATAGCTGTTGGATCTTGCTTCCTCCCACTCTATGTGAGTACTGTAGTAATAGAATATTTGGAGCATATAAGATTTAATGTATGCATGTTTGTTTCCCCCATGGGTGAGTAATGTTGAAACAGAAATTGCGCCTGGCATACACCAGAAAATCAGTGCCTGCCTGTCTCCTCCATTCCATGTGTCAGTAATTTTGTACTAGAATAATGCCAGGCATGTATTAGCTGCTCTACTCTACTATAGGGAATTTTGTACTAGAAGAGCACCTGGAATTTATTAGGCATTTAATGCACGCTCACTCATTTCCATGCACATGTGAACAATTATTATACTAGAAATTATCCTGGCATGTACTGGTACTTCCTTTCTCTTGATAGAATAATGTTATATTGGAAGAGTACCTGGCATATACCAGGTATTCAGGCATGAGAGCTTCTTCCATTGTGGTAACAAGAAGGTGCGATACTGTGTTTCCTGGTTTATGTTGAAACATTTTGTTTGGTATATGTGGTATGTAGCTAGTGATGCGTATGTGAGACCCTGTGTTTGGTGGTATGGATTGTGTGTCATACTGTGCTTAGTGATGTATGTGAAGTGTGTGTTAGTGGTGTGTGATGTATGCAGTGGTGGTTTAGCCATGTGTGTGAGATACTGCGTCTAGTTTATCTTGTGTGATATTGTGTTTAATATTGTGTATGTAGCATACTGTGTTAATAATGTGTGTATGAGACACTGTGTAGTGGTGTGTGATGTATGGGAGTGTGTTTCACGATAAGTTTGGGTCACTATTTTTAAAGTTGTGAGTCGTGTTAATGACAGTGATGTGCGATGCTGTATTTAGTGATGCATGTAAAGTAATTTGGTAATGTGTGTGTGTGTAGTTAATGGTATTTGGTTTGTATGACAATGTTTAATGATAAGTTTGAGTCACTGTGTTTAGTGAAGTATGTAACAGACACTGCATTTACTTTCCTGCAGTGTGTATGTGACACTGGGTTTAGTGACATATATGTGAAGAAATGTGTTATCAAATGTGTGTGAGATACATTTTTATTGATATGTGGCTGGAATAATACTACTATGATTAATTATAAGACTACATGGTTTGGTGTGATCACATACAATGTGCAAGGCATTGCTTTAGTAAAGTGTGAAATGCTAATAAAATATTTTAATTCATAATTTTGAAGTGATGTGTATGTGTGTGTGTGTGAATCTCTGAGTTTAATGATGTGTGATGTGTGTAGACCCTGTGTACAGACACTGGGTTTAGTGTTGCTCTGTATTAGTGCTACTGTTTCTAATGAGGTGTGTTTGAGATATTGTGTTTATCAAGGTTTGTGTGAGACACTTTGTTTAATCATGTATGTGTGTCACACTGCTTGTCGTTTGATGAGTATGTGTGTATTGCATATACTTAATAATTTGTGTGTGAGACACCATGATCAGGGTATGTTGTTTGTGATAAGGTGTTTAGTGATGCTTGTGTAAGGCCCAATGTTAGACGCTGGGTTACTGGTATGTTGTGTGTGTGTCTTAATGATTTTAGTGAAACAAGTGTGAGACATTGTGCCTGCTTGTGTGTATGTCTGAGGCACAGTGTTAGTGGCAGTTTTTGTTGGTGATAATGTGTTTAATGATATGTGCGAGAGGCACAGTGTTTGTTTAGATGTGTTAAAAACATGCACTTAACACTATTAAACTCAGGATATCAATATATGTTACTAAACAAACTTAAACATGTACTATTCAGTGCTAAACACAGTATTTCACACACATATGACAATATGTGGTTACACATCTACTAGCACTAATAAATATATTATTAGTCACATATATAATGTGGGTCACATATATAATGAAGCTCTAATAGGGAAGGACAAATCTGACTCCATATTAGATCTATTTCTTTTACTTTAAACTTTGTATTCTATTGCTTTTGTTTTGAGTTAAGAGTGTTGCCTTTAGCTTGAAACATATAAATAGTGCATTCTCAAGGCTCTGAACTGTAAGGGTATAATGTTTTTCCATTTATAGAGAGAAAAAAAAAGTTGTAAGACAGAGAATAACATTTGTCTTGCTGGAGATTTATAGGAACATTCTAACCTGACCTACCTGGACAGTTGTAAGAGTGATGGATTCTGTCACCAAGAAATTTGCAACAACCAAATTGTGCCCCTCCATCACCTCGCTTTTATTTTTTTTAATTTAAATTTATTTATTTTAATTGGAGGCTGATTACTTTACAAGATTGTGTTGGTTTTGCCATACATCAACATGAATCCACCACGGGTGTACACTCCGCTTTAAAAAACGCTTTGCTGAATCCCTTTGGGGAGTTTGGGGTTTTAGGAGGGTATGAGCCAAGAGACCTCCTTGAATGGCCCTGCAATAAACCTTTCTCTGCTCCAAAATCCAATGTTTTGGTATTGTTTGGCCTCAATGTGTGTCAGGCACATGAACTTGTCTTCAATTACAAAATGAGGTGATATGTGTACCAAGTATTGTTAAACATCCTGGTTCATACATATATCATTATGCATAGTAACAAACACACACAAACACACACAAGCCACTGTGAAGCACAGGTTTTCAACATAATTCACATATATCAGCAACCAAAACACTACAGCGTAACAAAGTGCCAAACACACTTCACTAAAGAAGTAAATATAGCGCTTCTGCTAAGTAGCTGCATACTCATACATGTATCACCTTGTGTAGTAACACACACATGAACTATTAAACAGAATTTAAATATTTATCACTAAGAGAGGTTAAGTGCCATGCACTGCTAAATTAAATGGTACACACATGCATCTCTGTACCAGTAACTCACATGCTGCACTAGGCTTAGTCGCTCAGTCATGTCCCACTCTTTGCAACCCCATGGACTGTAGTCCACCAAGCTCCTCTGTCCATGGGATTCTCCAGGCAAGAATACTGGAGTGAGTTGCCATGCCTCATCCAGAGGATCTTCCTAACCCAGGGATCGAACCCAGATCTTCTGCATTGTAGGCAGATTCTTTGCTAGCTGAGCCACCAGGGAAGCCCAAGAATGCTGGAATGGTAGCCTAACCCTTCTCCAGGGGCTCTTCCTGACCCAGGAATCAAACCAGGGTCTCCTGTACTTCAGGCAGATTCTTTACCAGCTAAGCTACCAGGGAAGCCCACCAGTAATTCATACACTAACACTATTAAACTGAGTTTCAACATACATCACTGACACAGTACTTCACACAGACCACTAAACACCCTGCTTCCCTCAAGTATCACTATACATGGTGACCTAGCCCTAGTAACACAATATGTCACAATACAAGACTAAATGGTTAGTGCACATACCACGCACTGCTGAGCCCAGTGTTTTTCACATATATCATGAAACACGGTGCCACACCCAACTGAACGCAGTGTCATACGTCATTAGATACTGTACCATCCACACCTTGTGCACCACTAAAGAAACTTTATATCACTAAACAAACAGAAGCTCCTGATATGTAACTCTAAACACAGTAGCACACACATCAAGCACAACTAAACGTAGTTCCTCAAACATATATCACCAGAGTAGCCCATGCACCAGACTTCAATAAGTATGATATCTCACAAGTGTGTCATCAACATAGTAACACTCACAACAGGCTACACCAAACACTGTGTTTCACACATGTCAGTAAGCATAGTAGCACACATTCAGCACTGGACCCAGTGTCTCATGTATGTGTCTTACCCTTATATTAATGCAAAGAGTTCCAAAAATACCACAGAGCTTTAAATATAATTCATACAATATAAAACTTTTTTCTTCAAATACATACCATATGATTTTTCTAGTAGTCATGTATGGATGTGAGAGTTGGACTGTGAAGAAAGCTGAGCACTGAAGAATTGATGCTTTTGAACTGTGATGTTGGAGAAGACTCTTGAGAGTCCCTTGGACTGCAAGGAGATCCAACCAGTCCATTCTGAAGGAGATCAGTCCTGGGTGTTCTTTGGAAGGAATGATGCTGAAGCTGAAACTCCAGTACTTTGGCACCTCATGCGAAGAGTTGACTCATTGGAAAAGACTCTGATGCTGGGAGGGACTGGGGGCAGGAGGAGAAGGGGACGACAGAGGATGAGATGGCTGGATGGCATCACTGACTCGATGGACATGAGTTTGAGTGAACTCCAGGAGTTGGTGATGGACAGGGAGGCCTGGCGTGCTGCAATTCATGGGGTCACAAAGCGTTGGATACGACTGAGTGACTAAACTGAACTGAACTGAAGTAGAAGAAAAGTATTATTCACTCAGTTGTATCCGATTCTGCAACTGCATGGACTTTAACCTGCCAGGCTCCTCTGTCCATGGGATTCTCCAGGCAAGAATACTGGAGTGGGTTTATATGCCCTTCTCCAGGGAAACTTCCTGACCAAGGGATCGAACCTGGGTTTCCCGTATTGCAGACAGATTTACACTGTCTCATACACCACATACCTTTAAGCTTTATGTTTCACATCCACATATTACTAATAAAAACTCTTGCTACACACACCACTAAATGCACTATCACACATCCCATATAACACAAACCAAGTATTTCACACAGAAATAATTGAACATAATCTAATACACATCACATTAAACACAATGTAACACACATATATCTCTAAGTACAACAAAAACATCCACAGACTGCTGAAAGTATCTCACTCATAGATCAGTAAACAAATAAGCATACACATCAGGCTCCACCAAAAAAATATCTTCTGCAAATATTACTAAACAAAATGATACACATACCTTTCGCCTGGAAATAGCGTCTCACACATACATCACTAAACAGAGTAGTGCACACCCTGGTGGTGGTTTAATCTCTAAATCATGTCCAACTCTTGAGAACCCATGGACTGTAGCCCATCATGTTCCTCTGACCGTGGGATTTCCCAGGCAAGAATATTGGAGTGGGTTGCTATTTGCTCTTTCAGGGGATCTTCCTGCTGCTGCTGCTGCTAAGTCACTTCAGTCATGTCCAATTCTGTTTGACCCCATAGATGGCAGCCCACCAGGCTCCCCTGTCCCTGGGATTCTCCAGGCAAGAACACTGGAGTGGGTGGGGATCTTCCTGACCAGGGATCAAAGCCTGTCTCCTGCATTGCAGGTAGTCTCCTGAACTGCAGGCAAATTCTTTACTGCTGAGCCACTAGGGAAGCCCGTCCACATCTAGCTACCGCTAAGTGTAATCGCTAACACATATAATGCTAAACAGAGTAGCAAATACACAAACAGCATGAAACATAGTGTCTTACACATATATCACTGAATGTAATGGCACGCACAGAACAATGAATTCAAGCCTTTGCCCATGATTTACTATGTGAAGTGGCACAGCATGAAGCATCAGTAAACACAGTATCTCAAACAATATTACTAAGCACAGTAGGAAACACACCTGGAATCCCTAAATGTGAATGTCTCTCACATATATCACTAAACAAAGTAGCAAACATCCAGGCACTGTTAGCATAGTGCTTCACACAGTTCTCTCAACACAGTAATCAGGCTATTTCCATGGTGTTTTGCTCCTATATAACCAAGCTAATAACTCACACAGCAGGCACCACTAAACACGGTCTCACATGTGTATCATTAAAACAGTAGCACAGACATTAAGTGCTATTAACACAGTAGCTCACAAATATATCACTAACTAACTTATTACACAAACAGGCACTCTAAATAATATTTTGCACACATATATCACTAAACACCATAGAGGTCACACCAACAAACACAATATTGCACACATATATCACTAAACACAGGAACATACATTTCTGTGAAGAGACTACCACTCACACCAGGTAGGACTGAATAGACTGTCTCACACATACTACATGTCGCTGTCACAGCAGCATCTGTACCACTGAGCCATGGTTTCAGATATATGTAATTAAACAGATTAACATACCTCTATTTATATGGGGAAACAAGGTTAACAGTGACAGACTTTATTTTCCTGGGCTCCAAAATCAGGAACTGCAGACATGATAGAGTGTTATTTTGAAACAGTGTAAGATAATGCATGGGAAAAAAATAAATTGCCATTCACATTAGTAACTGGAGTGTTGGTACCAAGAAATTCACACACAGTAGCTCAGTTTGATGATGAAAAAGGCAGATGGTTTATGGAGACTAACAGTAGACTGTCCAGGATTGAATAAAATAATTCCACTTATAGCATCAGAAGACTCTGAGATAGTTTGAACAGCGGAGGGGGAAAAAAAAAACACTAAAGGAGACTGATACTCAGTAGTTGGTCTTGCCAATGGTTTTCGTAAGTAACATTTACTGTATTATTACAGGGTTATTTGAATTTATCTGCTATCAGTACTTGATTGGAGGAAACTTGAACTTGATGCAGGTCCCAAACGTAATAATACACTACATTGACAATATTTTTGATAATATTAGAAACTGAAAAGTGATTTACAAGCGACTTAAATACAATGATGACACATATGACTCATGGAGGCTGGTTAATAAATTCAGCCAAGATCTGAGGATACCCCCAAACACTGAACTTTTTCATAATAAACAGGGCAGGAGCCAGCTGTGAAATTTCCCAAGCAACTCAAAATCAATTTCTTGCATTGCTTACCTGTGGAACTAATCAAGAAGCATAGCAAGCAGCCAGGTTATTTGATATTTGAAGAACACATATTTCACATCTGGGAATAGTGCTAGCCCCCATCAACAAACTCCCCCCAAAGAAGGGCACATTTGAAAGTGGGCTTTAACAATGGCAAACTATGTGTGAGTTAAAGAAAGTGGTAACTCAGTCAAAGCCTTTGGGCCCTTATAATTCACACTCAGATATGATTTTTGGAGTAGCTGCAGCTCATATTTATGCAAATTGGAGAAGGCTGAAATGCATGCTGTTTTCTTTGTAGCAATAGGAAAATTGGGCAACAGTAAAGGCACAAAAAATGCTTTTTTTTCATTTTAGTAATGTGTTATCAGAGTAATATTTAACACACAGTAGATGTTCCATGCATTGTTGGCTCTCCTAGGTGTGCAAATGTTGGGGCAAGAGTACTGCTTAGATTATACATGGTACAAATTTCTACTTGTTTCTTTCCACCTACGTGTGATAATGTTGTTCTAAAATAGTGCCTGGTAGTGACAGGTGATCAATGCCTTCTTGTTCCCTGAGCTATGTGTGAGTAATATCGTTTCAGAATAGTACCTGCCTTATGGGGCTTCCCAGGTGGTGCTAGGGTAAAGAACCCACCTGCCAATGCAGGAAACATAATGAGGCGTGGGTTTGATCCTTGGGTTGGGAAAATCCCCTGAAAGAGGGCAGGACAACCCACTCCAGTATTCTTGCCTGGAGAATCCCATGGACACAGGATCGTGGCTGGCTATGGTCCATAGGGTTTCAAGAAGTAAGACATGACTGAAGTGACTCAGCACACACACACACATCTGCCTTATAGTCAATTCACTATGTATACTTTTTTTCCCCCCACCCCAGCTACTTATGAGAAAGACTATTGTAGGGTATATACTAGGCACTCAACGCATGCATTTTTTCTTCCATCAATGTGTGTTTAATATACTAGACTAATGCCTGGCATATACTCGGTGCTTAGTGCAAAGTCTTACTTTTCACTTCTGCATGACTAAGTCTGTAGTAGAATAGCATCTGTGATATATTGTGCACTTAATGACTGCTTATTTTATTTTCCTCTGTGAGTAAGGTTGTACAGGAATAATGTATGATATATAGTGTGTGCTCAAGGCATGCCCCCTTCCCCTATGTTATGAATAATGTCAGCTAGGGCACTACCTGGTGCATGGTAGGCAGTCAATGCATGCTCATTTCTTTAGGAGTAATGCAATAAAGATTGTGCCTCAATCTATGGTCATTCCTGATAATTCCATCCTCTGCCTGTGAATAATGTCCTATTAGAATAACATTTGACATATACTAGGCAATGGCACCCCACTCCAGTACTCTTGCCTGGAAAATCCCATGGATGGAGGAGTCTGGTAGGCTGCAGTCCATGGGGTCGCTAGGAGTTGGACACGATTGAGAGACTTCACTTTCACTTTTCACTTTTCACTTTCATGCAATGGAGAAGGAAATGGCAACCCACTCCAGTGTTCTTGCCTGGAGAATCCCAGGGACAGGGGAGCCTGGTGGGCTGCTGTCTATGGGGTCGCACAGAGTCGGACACGACTGAAGTGACTTAGCAGCAGCAGCAGCAGGTGCTCAATTCATGTTTTCCTTTCTTTGTATATGTGGGTAATGTTGTACTAGAATTGTTTCTGGCATAAACAAGGTGATCAGTGCATGTCTATTTAATATATTGCTTGTATGGCTGATATTACACTGATTTGTTATGTTCTTTAGAAGTATTGAAATGACATAATTTATTACCAAAATACGTGTACAGATTTAAGGCATCTATAGATATTTTGCTTGCTGCATGCTCAGTTTTGTCTGACTTTTTGTGACCCCATGGACTGTAGCCCACCTATCCATGAGATTTTCTTAGTAAGAATACTGGAGCATGTTGCCATTTTTTCCTTCAGGGTGTCTTCCCAACCCAGGAATCAAATCCGCACCTTCTGCTTCTCCTGCATTGCAGGTGGATTCTTTACCACGAAGCCACCAGGGAAGCCCCACAGACACCTATCATCAAACAAATATCCAATAAAATGTGACAGAGGACGAGCTTTGTCAGAACTCTGAAGCCTGGGTAGGGCTTACATTAGTGAAAACAAATGAAATGTCCTCTCAGTAGGGGAACTGTGATTCAATAAAGCAGTTGAACTGGAATATGGTCAGAGCTGCTGAAGTTGAGTGTGGAAGCCTAGTTTTGAGCCCTGCTATGCTCTTGTGGAGAAGGACATGGCAACCCACTCCAGTACTCTTGCCTGGAAAATCCCATGGAGGGAGGGGCCTGGTAGGCTACAGTCCATGGGATCGCAAAGAGTGGACATGACTGAGTGACTTTACTTTCACTTTTCACTTTCATCCATTGGAGAAGGAAATGGCAACCCACTCCAGTATTCTCACCTGGAGAATCCCAGGGACAGAGCAGCCTGGTGGGCTGCCGTCTATGGGGTCGCACAGAGTTGGACACAACTTATGCGACCTAGCAGTAGCAGCAGCAGCAGCAGCAGCAGCTGCTCTTGTGTAAAAATGAAGATGTCATATCAGCTCCTTGGTTCCCAGTACTTTAATTTCTGTAGTGCTTCAGGGTGTCTCCAGCTTATGGATATAAATGAAATTATATTAATGAACATAATTACTTTGGTTGTTGTTCTTCTGTGTTTTGTGTACAAGAATCCACTCAATCATTTCTGGAAATTCATAGAAACCCCTCTTTTTTCTAGGGATCAGTCTGTGTCTGCCAAATGGTCCCTCATACCAGGTCATCTCTCTCTCCAGGCCCTGCATTATCTGTCATCATCTGGTTCTTATAGGGAAACACTACTAAACCTACTGCTGCTGCTGCTAAGTCACTTCAGTCATGTCCAACTCTGTGAGACCCGATAGACAGCAGCCCACCAGGCTCCCCTGTCCCTCAGATTCTCCAGACAAGAACACTGGAGTGGGTTGCCATTTCCTTCTCCAATGCATGAAAGTGGAAAGTGAAAGTGAAGTTGCTCAGTCCTGTCTGACTCTTTGCGACCCATGGACTGCGGCCTACCAGGCTCCTCCATCCATGGGATTTTCCAGGCAAGAGTACTGGAATGGGGTGCCATCGCCTTCTCTGCTACTCAACCTAAGGATACCCTAAATGCAACCTTTCAAGACTCACATGAGAGTCAAACTGTATTCGTCACAGAAATGGTGATCTTGAATGTGAAGCTTTTTCTTCCCTTGGGCATTGCATCACACCCTGTTTTCTAACATGGACTGGATATGGAAGGCAATGAGGCATAATGAGTAAAACTCAAAAATGATTAGACTGCAGACATTTTGATTGGCAAAGAAAAAACATAACTGTGATGATAAGTTCCCTGATTGGAATGAACCTGATAATCATTTATTCAAAATGTAATAAATATACACCAGGCTTCAGGGGTTCATAACAAATAAGCCAAAAACCAAGAGTTTAGTACCAAATGGCTGTCCCCGACCTCAGGGAAGCTTAAAACTGATCAGTGGAGGTGACAGATATTTAAATAAATAATCACAGTTCAATACACAATCTTTTTGATAATAATAGTATAGAGATGGGCTTTATTGAAAATATTTCATTTCAAGTATTAGGAAAGAGCTAAAGAACAATAAAGTAGAATGTATCAATATGTTAGCACACTCTTTCCTCTTAAATCACTATCATATCCCCATGCCTAAAATATGCACATATTCAGTATATATCTGTGGAATGAATGAATGAATGCTGCCTAGGTGATAAACAGAAAAAAAAATTTAAAAATGTGAAGGTATTAGAAGTAAATTTTTGTCAAGTTATATACAGTCTACTCATCAGTGAAAGGTGAATGATAATACCTCCCATTATGGAGTGCTGTGGTGATAAAATCATATACTCAAAGCATTTAGTTCTTAAGGGGGGAATTCTAAATCACAAGAAGTAAAATAAGTTGAGCAGGAAGGGATTATTTATCATGCTGGGGATATCACTGGGTTTAAATCATACCTTCCTATCTCTCCCTAAGGAAAACCACATGGAACGCTTGTGGAAACCAACAACACGGCTGAATACCTTTAAGTATTTTGAAGTATTTGAAGTACTGAAGTATTCTGAAGTATTTCAGCTTCTCCTCTAGGAAGTAGTAGCTGATGTGATGCTCCTTCTGAAATTGCCTTAAGCAGTGAATTAAGAATAATTGGGGCTTCCCTAGAGGCTCAGATGGTAAAGCAGCTGCCTGCAATGCTGGAGACCTGGGTTCAGTCCCTGGGTCAAGAAGATTCCCTGGAAAAGCGAATGGCTACCCATTCCAGTATTCTTGCCTGGAGAATTCCATGGACAGAGGAGCCTGGCCAGCTACAGTCCCTAGGGTTGTGAAGAGTTGGACATAACTCAATGACTAACACTTCCACTTTCACTTCAGAATAGTTGAGTTGGGGATGATCTCCTGAGTTTGAAAAAGGCTTACCAAATATCTCTGTATAAAATTCTAAGAGGATCATTTTTGCCCTCGTAAAAGTCTTATAAATTCTTGGCTAAGGTACTGAGCCGTGGAATTAATAGATCAGTGGGCTGTGTCCCGGCTGTGATTCTGGGTTAAAAAAAGAGAGAGAGAGAAATGCCAACAGTAGTTTTATTCTGGGCATCAACTCAAGAAAAGGTATTTGTTGTATGAAGATAAAATGAACAAAAAGAAGGGGAAAAAAAGAAAATGGACCCTTGTAGGTCAGAAAATTCATTCCCACTCCAACGTTAAGAAACCATTAGACTGAAACAACGTGGATGTTTCCCTCCTAAGAAAACCCTGATCTTATAGAAAAGAGGATGATGCTTTTGCTTTTGGGATTGAAGACAAGGTAGAATTTGCTGCTTATGCTGATACAAAAAAGCATTTGGATCTGAAAAGTTGAATAAAACATCAGTCAAAACCTGAGCTTATTTTTGCTGTGTAAATTTCCATTTTAGTCTGTGTATGCAGTAAGTGGCAGTGAAATAAAACACAAGAATAATCTGGGATTACTAAAGCATATGTGGATATATACCTTATATATACTGCAAATTAATTTGATCATGTACCTTTAAGTAATTTGCATTTAGTTTTGGTTGTTTTAGAGTTGTTTTTCAATGAAAATTAAATTATACTGCATATGTTGTTTTGCATTTTGCATTTTTTTCACTCAACAGTATGGCCTGAACAATTTTCCCATTTATATATACATAGAGATCAACCCTTTCCTGATAGCTCTGTGAAATTGTATGGCATGACCTGACCACAATTTAACACTCCTTCTGTTGTTCAAGATTAGACTATCTCCAAATTTTCCATATTATAAACAATGTTAGCATTAATATATTTATGCCATTACCCTGATACTCCTACCTGAGCACCTCCATAGATTTCTAGAAGTAGGATTGCTCAAAGGATATGTGCATTCAGTTTGATTTTGATTTAATTTGTTTTTGTTTTGGAGCAGTCCCACACTGACAGAGTAGCTACTAGTACAATACAGTACAAAGAACTGAGTATGTTAGTATGTGGGTGTCCTACAAATAAGTATATATTTCCTACATTGCTATAGTGCAGTGATAAAAATCAGAAGTTAACATCCATCCATTAATTCTCTCTATTCCTTCAATCTCAATCAAGTTTATGCAACTGTCCCAATAATGTAACTTTTAGTAAAAGGATCTATTTCAGAAGCAGATACTGTATTTAGTTGTCATGATTCTTTATTCTTTTTCATTTGGAAAGGCTCCTGTTTCCTTGAATTTCAAGATCTTGTCACTTTTAACAGCATGGACCAATTAATTTGTAGAATGTCTCTCAAATTGGATTTGTTTGATGTTTCCTCACAATTTGATTCAATTTATGTATCTTTGGCAGAAATATCACAAATATGATATTGCATTACATCTGACTAGGAAGTGCAGCATTTTAATTTGTGCAACATTTTAATTTATACTTGCCTTTTCAGTCTTGCAATCTGCTATTTCTTCAAAGATTCCTTATCCCTTTTAAGTGGAGACTGGCATTCAGAAACAAAATCTGGGTGCTTGATCTTCTCATTGCTATCAAGATGTCACCTTTCTTTAGAATAATTTCAACCCAACATTGCAGGATTCATACTAATTTTCTCACTTTCCATATGTGTGACTCCTGTCTCCTACGTGAGAAACTTGGCTCTGTTTTCCTTAGTTTATGTACTAATTCCCAGGTGGTGTTAGTGGTGAAGAATCCATCTGCCAATACAGGAGAAAAGAGATACAGGTTTGATCACTGGGTCAGGAAGATCCCCTGGAGTAGGAAATGGAAAACTGCTCCAGTTCTTGCCTGGAAAATTCCACAGACAGAGGAGCCTGGCAGGCAACAGTCCAAAGAGCACACAACTGGGCACCAAAAAAAAAGTGCTGATTTGACTAACCCTGAATATATATGTAATCTCATCGCTGTTGCCACTCACTCTCTCACATGGGACACCATTCTTCTCCCAATGGGGTTCTGAACTCCCATACCTAGCCATGCCCTGTTATGGGTATTCTCATTCTGGTTGAGTTAGAAAACCCTACACAAGGCCAACCCCACACATACCCTACTCATCTAGCCTGGACTCTGACATCCCATGTGAGACTCACTTGGAAGTCCCTTTATGTGTTTTTGAGGACTAATATTAGGCCACTTCAATGACTGAATTTTCTCCTTAGTCTGCTTGGGCTCCATTGTATCATAGAAAAAGCAAGAGAATTCCAGAAAAAAAAGCATTTACTTCTGCTTCACTGACTACACTAAAGCCTTTGACTGTGTGGATCACAACAAACTGTGGAAAATTCATTAATAGACGGGAATACCAGACCACTTTACCTGCTTCCTTGGAAGATGCTTGCTCCTTGGAAGAAAAATTATGACAAACCTAGACAGCATATTAAAAGCAGAGAGATTACTCTGCCACCAAAAGTCCATGTAATGAAAGCTATGGTTTTTCCAGTAGTCATGTATGGATGTGAGAGTTGGACCATAAAGATGGCTGAGCACTGAAGAATTGATGCTTTTAAGACTCTTGAGAGTTCCTTGGACTGCAAGAAGATCAAACCAGTTAACCCTAAAGGAAATCAACCCTGAATATTCAATGGAAGGACTGATGCTGAAGCTGAAGTTCCAGTACTTTGGCCACCTGATGTGAAGAGCCAACTCACTGGTAAGACCCTAAAGCCAGGGAAGATAGAAGGCAGGAGGAGAAAGGGATGACAGAGGGTGAGATGGTTGGATGGCATCAATGACTCGATGGACATGAGTTTGAGCAAGCTCTGGGAGTTGGTGATGAACAGGAAAGCCTGGTGTGCTGCAGTCCTTGGGGTTGCAAAGAGTTGGACACGGCTGAGCAACTGAAAAACAACAACTTCTTGGGCTCAGTTACCCACACTGGGTCATCCCAACATAAGGATACCCTTCTCACTAGACTCTGCTGTGGCCTACTCTTTCCTTCAGATATTCTTTATTTCCTGGTGACAAAGATGAGATACTGTCAAGAAAAACTAAAACAAAATCATAGGAGATATAAATTAATTTCTATATTTTCTGGTATGTAATTGAATCCACTTGCCACCAATAATCTATTCAGATTTAGGTTGAAAAATGGATGACATTGGACTTGCTACAGAGTTGATGGTGGATGTTTAGCTTTCGGTAACCATACACAAAAGACATTTGACCTTAATGGGATGGACACGAAGAAGATGTCTGTGGAGCAAAATTAAAGAACAACAAACTCCACATTTATTAAAAGATGCTATTTTTGTTATAGTAGTATTCACCATGACCAAAATATGGAAATGATCTTGGTATCTGATGATGAGTGAATGGATAAAGAAATTGTGATACATAGCTGGATAGGTAGATAGGTAAATCTCTATCTTTCTTTTTCCCTCTCAATATAATAAAGCCTTAAAAGAAAAGGAAATTTTACCATTTGTGGATAAATTTAGACAATTTTATTCATCCACATTGTGGATTAATTTAGAAGATATTATTTTAAACTGTCAAACACAGAAAGACAAATATTATGTGATAGCACTTACATGAAGAATCTAAAATAGTCACACCTACAGAGTAGAACAGTGGTTGCTAGGAGCTGGAAAATGGTAAGGATGGGAAGATGTTGGTTAAAGGTTACACATGTTCAGTTATAAGATGAATAAGCTCTAGAAATCTAATGTACAGCATGGTAAATATAATTAAAAATACTATATGGTATACTTGAAATTTGCTAAGAGTAGATTTTAAGTGTGTATGCACATACACACAGATACATGGTAACTATGTGAGGGGAGGTAATTTACTATGTTAATTAGCCTGATTGTGGTATAATCAGCACACCAAGGTTACTTATATCAAAATGACACATTGCATATATTAAGCAATTTTTGTATCTTAATCAGGCTGGGGAAAAACCTGAACCCTAAATTTTAAAATAATAACAAAACAAACCCTAAGCCAATGTCTTCTATTTATTTAAGAAAACTAAAATGAAATTTTTTTCCAAAAACAATAATAACAATGAAGTGAGCAGTGAAGGACTCATTAGAATTGCAGATGATTGTTAATTTAATAAGTAGAAGAAAACAAATTTGAGTAGAAAAGTCTCTATTAAACCTTTAATTCGTTTCTAGCATACCAGCTTCATGGAGCTCAAACTAGTCAAGCAATAACATAATAACTTCATTTCATGAAACTTGATAATCATTATAAAACATTCCACACTGAGAAGATAAAATAAGTAATTAAAAAATAAATAAATAAAATAAATTTAAAGAAAAAAAACTCTAGAAAATAATCCATAAACATATGGAATTACTATGTTATATACCTGAAACTAATAAAATATTGTAAATCAATTATACTTCACAAACATTTTTAAAGTAAAATAAAATAAATTAAAAAAATCTAGTGTTAAGTGTGTACTGAATTGAGAAGCTTTCATTCTCTATGCATACAACTGTGAAAAAGAATACTGCATTAAATTGGCTTGTGCTTTTGACTGTCATTGGGGTCTAAGCAATTCTTATTTAACTTTCTAATTTTCTTACTTGACCCAACACCTAGATAACAGCTGTAGAATCTCAGGTTTTGTCCATAGATTTAAATTTTACAAAATGACCTAACCTTCTGGTAAGGGCATTGATTTTTAAAATATCTTATTACTTTAATTATAGGTTTCTTGTATTCACTATGCATCTGGAGTCCAAAAGGAGACCTACAAATTTCTCTCTTGTCCCTTGTCTGGAAAAAAATAGATATTTTAAAAGGCAAAAGTCATTATTCCAGTCTTCAAAACTGCCAAGGGCACTAAAAATTACATCTTACATTTATATATGGATTGTCCTTCAATTTAGCCCGACATCATGCAATCATTCATTGGATTTAATATTTATTGAACACCTGTTATGTTCCAGGCAATGTTCCAAGTGTCATGGGAAGAATTATTCTGATATATATCACTTATGTATATATTGGAAGTCATGGGATTGAATAAATTGAATGAGATATGGACTCTGCATTCCAGGGGATTATAAGAAACAACGGAGGATAAAACAGATTCATACAATATTTTAACAGAAGATAAAGGACTAGGATAAAGGTTGTGAGAGACATACGATAAAAAAGACTAAGAAAATACAGGGGCGGTGAGACATATTTTCTGCATGGAGACCTAGGGCAGGGTGGAATGGATAGAGTGGAAAAGTAGGGACCCTTCGTGGAGGAGGGAGATTTTAATGATATTGTTACTATATTGTGAACTTATGCAGATTTATTTCAAATATCTTTAGTCTTTTTAAGTATTGAAAGAGATAAATGTAGCATGGGCAGTTTTATATTTTGAAGAACAGAACAAAAATGAAAGATAAACATATCACTGAGAATCCACACCTTTATTGACCACCTTGGTACTCTTCTAGACCTCATCTAGTTTGCTTTGCATCACCATCACCACCTTGAAGAGTGGATTGTATGGACCTTTGTAGACATGCAGTACATATTTGAAGATTAAAAAACAAATCCCATGACATAAGAATCTTATGATTTACACATCTTTCCTCAGAAGGATGACTGAAGATCTCAAACAGAAGTGGGTCACAGAGAAAAGTGATATGTACAGGGAATAGCATTTTTATTTCATTCTTTTTAACTTTTTATTTTACATTAGAGTATAGTTGATTAACAATGTTGTGACAGTTTCAAGTGTACACCGAAGTGATTCAGTACATGTGTATCTTTTTTCAAAATTTCCCCCATTTAGGTTGTTGCATAATATTGAGCAGAGTCTTGACTAGTTCTTTACTTATCATTGATTTATAAACTGAGACAGTCTTTCTGTTTTTTCCTAAAATAATTGTGAATAAAGTCCATTTACATCAAATATCATTGATATCAAATGACCCACAGGTCTCTTCTCCCAAAACAAGCTGTGGGGAGGTGGAATCTAGTTAAATGTTCTGCTCTCACAGATCTCATGTTGCCAGCCTGATTTTGTGAAACTTACAGGGGATTTATACTGGAATTCCTACAAAGCAGTGTTAATCATTTCAGTGTAATTTTGTTTTAATGTCTTAAATAAACAATAATTAAAAGTGTTAAAAATGCCAAATAGGGTAGAGAATGATCATTGCTTATAGTAAGTTTGGAATAGATGCAATACAGTGAATTAAACAGTAAAGATTGATTTTTTTCAGTAGAATTGTGTTAATCCTATGAGCAGTCAAAACATTTTATTGAGTGTTGTATTTAATGTTGTTTTAAGTATGCATGATCTCATTTGATAATCTAATAAAACCAGGTGGGACAAACAGTTTATAGATGAGGAGAGTGAGGCTTAGGAAGAATAAAACTGAAGTTCACAGACCTGGTTAATAACCAGCTGGGACATTTCCATTCCGTCCTTCTGGCACTGCCTTTTTACATTAGAATTCCACTTTTCATAGAGGAAGAAAGGTCAGTAGGCTGATGATGCAAAATAAGTGAATCTTGTCAAACTGCTCTGTTCATACTCTGGACTTCGGACAGTGAAGGGAAAAACTAGGCAGAGAAGGTAATCCTGAGCAGAATGAGTTCATGATCAAAGTCCCTGTCATTCCTGACCAGAGTTTGAGATTTACTGCTTTCTCCTGAGGGAAAGCCAGATTGTCATTTCATACTGTGGAAAAGAACTACTACCATGAAGAGATGCCATTCATTCTGTCCTAGTCCTCCAGCTTCAACCACAATCACAGAAGAGAGAAGATCAAAGATGAGAAAGAGATTACTTTTCACATAAAATTGGATTAAGGAGTCCTGCTTCCCTCTTTGAAGTATTATTTGAAAAAAAATGCACACTTTCTTATTGAAGATCTTACAAATTATTGCTTTTAATGGATCTTGGAACATAAAATGCACCATGCTTGAACTCCAAACTTGTGTCATGCCTTGGCGAGTATTTTATGAATTGTAAAATTGGAAAATAAGTTAAGATACCAAAGTGGCTGCTGGCTCCCCCATCTGATAAATCTTACTTGGGATTAGTATGTAATATCCCTTTTAAGACCTCTTTCATTTGTTTTTTTTATGGACTTGAACTGAATGCCAATAAAAGTGAAGAAATTCTATCCATGTATCTTTGTTTTTCCTTGTTAACTATATTACTTAGCTGTGCAGATTTTCTTTATTCTGAATAATCACAGTCTTTCTGAAAATGTCAGCATCTCATTTAACTGTGTTTTCTAGTGTTCAGACTTTGCACCATGACTGAGGTATACTTAGAGATATGCGCTTTAAAATAGATGTTAACCTGGGGAGGATTAACCTCTTTGGCAGGGAAAGGACTTTGATGAACTCACTTTCCTTTTAAAACAATAAAATATAAGCAAAACAACTAAAGCCAATCATTTCAGAAGTCTGTCAATTAGCCAAAGCCACAGAACAAACTAAAAATTTTCTATACAAGAGAGGCTGCTGAACTTTGGTAAGATGGTGGGATCTGTCATATTTGAATTTAGGGCTAATCTCCTCTCCTTCCATTCCCTCCTCACCTTAGAGGTGTAGGAGGTAAAACCCAGCAGCCATTGCAGAGAAGGAAAAGACTGAACTGCTTGTGGAGCTCTGTTAAAGCATCATCCCCAGTACAGAGTCAATATTTTGTCTGAACTTTCAGCTCCCTGGGAAATAGGCAGCTATTTGAATGATTCAGAGCTTAGCTCAGTGGGAAGTGGATGCATCTAATACCAGAGTTATTACAAACAAGTCTATTTGTTTGTAACAACAACAACAGCAACAAAATACAAGGCATTAGAAGAAACAGGAAGGTAAGTCCACATACACTGGGAAAAAAACAGCTAATAGAAAAAGGCCCTCAGGGGCACCAGATTTTGGACTTAGCAGAAAAAGATTTTAAATAAGCTATTGTAAATAAATTCAAAGAAGTACAGGGAATCATGTATAAAGAATGAAAGGAAGTGTGAAAATACTATTGGTGATAACTGTGTAGCCATTATGAAAGGCAATATACACACATTATTTTGTAATTCTTTTCCTCTCCAATCTGTTTTCAAAGACAACTGAATATCAATAAATATAAAGCTGCATTAATGGGCCTATCATTTATACAGATGTACATTTTTGCAAAGGAGGAAGAGGAAATAGGGGTATTTAGACAGAAGTTTTTGCACAGTATTGAAATTAAATTGGCATGAATCGACTAGATTATTTCACATTAAGGTGCTAATTGTAATTTTCGGAGTAAACACTACAAAAATAACTGAAATAAATATAGTGAAACAAACAACAATGAAATTAAAAAGATACACTAGAGAACATGTGGGCTTTCCTATAGCTCAGATGGTAAAGAATCTGTCTACAATGCAGCAGACCCAGGTTAGATCCCTGAGTTGGGAAGAATCTCCTGGAGAAGGGAATGGCAACCCATTCCAGTATTTCTGCCTAGAAAATTTCATGGACAGAGTAGCTTGGTTGGCTACAGTCCATGGGGTTGCAAAGAGTCAGACACAACTGAGTGACTAACACAACAAGAGAATATATATTTAACAAAAATAAAAGATAGAAATCAAGGAACAAGGAAAAAGAAAAAAAGCACAAGAAACAAGGAAACCAACAGCAAAATGACAAATATAAACCCTGCCTTATCAGTAATTATATTAAATCCAAGTGGATTAAACACCTCAATCAAAAGACAGATGTTGGTAGAATAAATATACTAGCTACAGGATGCATATTTTATTCAAAGACATAAATAGATTAAAAAGAAAAGGATGGAAATATTTACATGAAAATGATAGTCAAAAAGAGATGAACTAGTTGTACTAAAATCAGGCAAAATATACTCGGAGATGAAAATAATTACAGGAGAAATAGAAACGCTAGCATAGGAAATGACAACCCATTCCAGTATTCTTGCCTGGAAAATTCCAAGGGCAGAGGAGCCTGGTGGGCTACAGACCATGGGGTCACAAAAAGTTGAACATGACTGAGCATGCATACATGCACAGCAACATTTTATCCTTATTGAGGGTTAATTTATAATTAGAAAAATATGACAATTATAAATATATATACACCTATCAACACAGCCCCAAAACACATGAAGCAAAAACTAACACAGTTAAAGGGAGAAATAGATAATTCAATAATAAAAATCTGAAGCTTCAATACTTAATTTTTGATAACAGATAAAACAACAATACAGCAGTTCAGCAGAGAAATAGAATATGTGAGCAATATTATAAACCAAATTGTTCAGTCACTAAGTCATGTCTGACTCTGCGACTCCATGGACTGCAACATGCCAAACTTTCCTGTCCTTCACTATCTCTTGGAGTTTGCTCAAACTCATGTCCATTGAGTCAATGATGCCATCCAACCATCTCATCCTCTGTCACCTGCTTCTCCACATGCCCTCAATCTTTCCCAACATCACAGTCCTTTACAATGTGTCAGCTCTTCGTATCAGGTAGCCAAAGTATTGGAGCTTAAGCTTTAGCATTGGTCCTTCTATTCAGTGTTGATTTCCTTTAGGATTGACTGATTTGATCTTGCAGTCCAAGAAACTCTTGAGTCTTCTCAAGCACCACAATTCAATGGCATCAATTCTTCAGTGCCCAGCCTTCTTTATAGACAAATATTTACAGAATACTCCCTCCAACATCAGAATATGAATTCTTCTCAATAGTCATTCTGCTAACATGGAAAATTCTCTAGGATAAACCTTGCCTTCAATTCACCTCAGTCACTTAGACGTGTCTGACTCTTTGTGACCCCATGGATTGCTGCATGCCAGCCTTCTCTGTCCTTCACCAACTACTGGAGCTTGCTCAAACTCATATCGATCAAGTTGGTGATGCCATTCTACCATCTTATCCTCTATCGTCCCCTTCTACTGCCTTCAATTTTCCCAGCATCAGGGTCTTTTCTAATCAGTCAGTTCTTTGCATCAGGTGGCCAAAGTATTGGATCTTCAGCGTCAACATCAATCCTTCCAATGAATATTCAGGGTTGTTTTCCTTTAGGATTGACTGGTTTGATCTCCTTGCAGTCCAAGGGACTCTCAAGAGTCTTCCTCAACACTACAGTTCAAAAGCATCAATTCTTCAGCACTCAGCTTTCTTTATTGTCCAAATCTCACATCCATAAATGACTATGGGAAAAACCATAGCTTTGGCTAGAAGGACCATTGTTGGCAAAATAATGTGTCTGCTTTGTAATATGCTGTCTAGGTTGGTCATAGCTTTTCTTCCAAGGAACAAGTGTCTTTTAATTTCATGGCTGCAGTCACCATCTGCAGTGATTTTGGAGTCCAAGAAAATGAAGTCTTCCAATGTTTTCATTGTTTCCCCATCTATTTGCCATGAAGTGATGGGACTGGATGCCATAATCTTTGTTTCTTGAATGTTGAGTTTTAAGCTAGCCTTTTCACTCTCCTCTTTCACTTTGATCTACAGACTCTTTAGTTCTTCACTTTCTGCCATAAGGGTGGTGTTATCTGCATATCTGAGGTTATTGATATTTCTCCCAGCAATCTTGATTCCAGCTTGTGCTTCACCCAGCCTGGTATTTCTCATGATGTATTCTACATATAAGTTAAATAAGTAGGGTGACAATATACAGTCTTGATGTATTCCTTTCCCAATTTGGAACCAGTCTATTGTTCCACATCTGGTTCTAACTGTTGCTTCTTAATGTGCATACTTCTCAGAAGTAGGTAAGGAAGTCTGGTATTCCCAACTCTTGAAGAATTTTCCACAGTTTGTTTTGATCCTCACAAATCAATAATATTGATAATATCTACCAAAATTTCCAACTGGAAGTACTATCTGGAGAGGAGAATATGATGATCAAGGTTTGAGAAAGCAATTACATCTGTGAATTTGATTTTTCAAAAGTCTGTTGGAATCCTCATCTCCCCACAGAACACAGCCATGTCACAGAACTTCTCCAACCTGAGGAATGTCCTATTTGATGTTTTTCCTGGGGTGGGGTGGGCCCTTGCCATTCCAGCAGCAAAGAAAAACAGTGCTGTGTTTGCTAATAATCTCAATCCTGAATCTCATAAATGGCTACTGCACAACTGTAAATTAAATAAAGTGGACCAAAAGGTAAAAGCCTTTAACTTGAATGGGAAAGACTTCCTGCAAGGACCAGTCAGAGAAGAATTAATGCAGCAGCTGGGACCACTGTCAAAAGAAAGAAAATACTCTGTGTACATTGCCATGAATTTGATGAATTTGCCAGCAAAGGTTATTGAGTTTTTCAGCTCTTTCAAAGCACTCTTAGATGGACAGCCATGTGGCAGTGAACTCCTTCCCATTGTGCACTGTTACAGCTTTTCCAAAGATGCTAATTCAGCTAGGGATGTTCAGCAATGAGCTGGAATTGTGTTAGACATCTTCTTGGAGGCATGTAGTTCAGTTCACCTAGTAAGAAATGTAGTCCTTAACAAGGAAATGCTATACATCACTTTTCAGATTCCTGCTGCTATACTTTACAAGAACCAGACTGTAAATCAAGACAATCATGAAGATCCACCTCTTAAACACCAGAGGGCAGATAAAGACTTTTAAGAAGAAAAAACACAAATTGCTTTAGTCCCTTAATTGGAAATATTTTCTCCATCTCCCCACTAGAGTTTGTGATAGTGAACTATTATTTGTATGATTTCTAATATTTTACCATTCAGTTACTTTAGTATTGAACCCTTTTATTTTACTCTAGCTGGCTTCCCTGGTGGTCAGATGGTAAAGAATCTGCCTGCAATGCAGGAGACCTAGGTTCGATCCCTGCATTGGAAAGATCTCCTGGAGAAGGGAATGGCAACCCATTCCAGTATTCTTGACTTGAGAATGCCATCGGCAGAGGTGCCTGGTGGGCTATAGTCCATAGGGTTGCAAAGAGTCAGACATGACTGACAGACTAACACACTCACAGTCAAAGGCTTTAGCATAGTCAATGCAGCAGAAGTAGATGTTTTTCTGGAACTCTCTTGCTTTTTCGATAATCCAACGAATGTTGGCAATTTGATCTCTAGTTCCTCTGCCTTTTCTAAATCCAGCTTGAACATCTGGAATTTCTAGGTTCACATTCTGTTAAAGCCTAGCTTAAAGAATTTTGAGCATTACTTTGCTATCCTGTGAAATAAGTGCAATTGTGAAGTAGTTTGAACATTCTTGGGCATTGCTTTTCCTTGGGATTGTAATTAAAATTGACCTTTTCCAGTCCCGTGGCCCCTGCTGAGCTGTCCAAATTTGCTGGCATATTGAGTGCAGCACATTAACTGTCTCATCTTTTAGCATTTGAAGAAGCTCAGCTGGAATTCCACCGTCTCCAGTAGCTTTGTAGTGATGCTTCCTAAGGCCCACTTGACTTCTTATTCCATGATGTCTGGCTCTTGGTGGGTGGTCACACCATAGTGGTTATCTGGGTCATTAAGATCTTTTTTGTACAGTTTTTTTTTTCTGTGTATTCTTGCCACTTATTCTTAATATTTCTGCTTTGGTTAGGCCCATACCATTTCTAAAAAGCCTCTTGATGAAAGTGAAAAAGGAGAGTGAAAAGGTTGGCTTAAAGCTCAACATTCAGAAAACGAAGATCATGGCATCTGGTTCCATCACTTCATGGGATCATGAAGTGGTCCATAAAGACCATGAAGTCTTTATTTTTGGGGGCTCCAAAATCACTGCAGATGGTGACTGCAGCCATGAAATTAAAAGACGCTTACTCCTTGGAAGGAAAGTTATGACCAACCTAGATAGCATATTCAAAAGCAGAGATATTACTTTGCCAACAAAGGTCTGTCTAGTCAAGGCTATGGTTTTTCCAGTGGTCATGTATGGATGTGAGAGTTGGACTGTGAAGAAAGCTGAGCGTTGAAGAATTGATGCTTTTGAACTGTGGTGTTGGAGAAGACTCTTGAGAGTCCCTTGGACTGCAAGGAGATCCAACAAGTCCATTCTAAAGGAGATCAGTCCTGGGTGTTCACTGGAAGGACTGATGCTGAAGCTGAAACTCCAATACTTTGGCCACCTCATGTGAAGAGTTGACTCATTGGAAAAGACCCTGATGCTGGGAGGGATTGGGGGCAAGAGGAGAAGGGGATGACAGAGAATGAGATGGCTAGATGGCATCACCGGCTTGATGGATATGAGTCTGAGTGAACTCTAGGAGTTGATGATGGACAGGGAGACCTGGTGTGCTGTGATTCATGGGGTCACAAAGAATTGGACATGACTGAGTGACTGAACTGAACTGAACTGATACCATTTCTGTCCTTTATTGTGCCCATCTTTGCATGAACTATTTCCTTGGTATCTCCAGTTTCCTTGAAGAGATCTCTAGTCTTTCCCATCCTATTTTTTCCTCTATTTCTTTGCATTGTTCATTTAAGACTTTCTTATCTTTCCTTGCTATTCTCTGGAACTTTGCAGTCAGTCAGGTATATCTTAACCTTTATTCCTTTGCCTTTCACTTTTCCTCTTTTCTTGCTGCTAAGTCACCTCAGTCGTGTCCGACTCTGTGTGACCCCATAGACGGCAGCCCACCAGGCTCCCCCATTCCTAGGATTCTCTAGGCAAGAACACTGGAGTGGGTTGCCATTTCCTTCTCCAATGCATGAAAGTGAAAAAGTCAAAGTGAAGTCGTTCAGTCGTGTCCGACTCTTAGCGACCCCATGGACGGCAGCCCACCAGGCTCCTATGTCCATGGGATTTTCCAGGCAAGAGGACTGGAGTGGGGTGCCTCCTCAGAGAACCACTTCAGCTTCTTGCATTCTTTGGTTTGGCTTTGGTGACTGCCTCCTATATGATCTTTTGAGTCTCCATTGACAGTTCTTTAGGACTCTATCAGATATAATCCTTTGAATCTATTCATCACCACCACTGTGTAATCATAAGAGATTTGGTTTAGATCATACCCAAATGGTCTAGTGGTTTTCCCTGATTTCTTCACTTTAAGCAGGAATTTTGTAATAAGGAGCTAATGATCTGAGTCATAGTCAGCTCCAGGTCTCCTTTTTGCTGACTATAGAGAGCATCTTTATCTTTGGCTGCAAATATAATCAGTCTGATTTTGGTATTGACCATCTGGTGATGTCCATGTATAGAGTCATCTTTTGTGTTATTAGAAAAGGGTTTTTGCTCTGAGCAGCATGTTCTCTTGATAAAACTCTGCTAGCCTTTGCCCTACTTCATTTTGTACTCTAAGGCCAAACTTGCTGTTACTCCAGGTATCTCTTGACTTCCTACTTTTGCATTCCAGTCTCCTATGATGAAAAGGACATCTGTTTTTTCGGTATTAGTCCTAGAAGATCTTGTACATCTTCATAATACTGGTCAACTTAAGCTTCTTCAGCATTAGTGATTGGGGCATAGACTCGGATTACTGTGATGCTGAATAGTTTGGCTTGTTAAGAAACCAAGATCATACTGTTATTTTTTGGACTGCAACCAAGTATTGCATTTCTGACTCTTTTCTTGATTATGAGGACTTCTCCATTTCTTCTAAGTGATTGTTACACATAGTAGTAGATATAATGGTCATCTGAATTAAATTCACCCATTCCAGTCCATTTCAGCTCACTGATTCCTAAGATGTCAATGTTTACTCTTGCCATCTCCTGCCTGACAACATCCAATCTACTCATAGACCTTACATTCCAGGTTCCTATCCAATATTGTTCTTTACAGCATCAGACTTTACTTTCACTACCAGATATATCCACAACTGGGCATCATTTCATCTTTGGACCAGCAGCTTCATTCTTTTTGGAGCTGTTAGTAATTGCCATCTCTTCTTTCCCAGCAGCATATTGGACACCTTCTGACCTGTTGGGTTCATCTTCCAGTATTATATCTTTCTGCCCTTTCATACTATTCTTGAGGTTCTTGCAGCAAGAATACTGGAGTGGTTTGCCATTCCCTCCTCCTCATTCAAATTGTGAACCGCGTTTTGTCAATGTAGCACATCATGTATACTGGTTTCCTATTGCTGCTGTAACAAATTACCACAGATCCTGGAGGTAGTTCTGGAGGTCAGGAGTCCATAATCAGTATTACATGGGGCTAATGTCAAAGTGTTTCCTTATGGAGGTTCTAGGGAATATATATATATATATTTTCTTTCCTGGAAAAGGCAAGTTTCTAGAGGCTGTATTCATTCCTTGGCTCATGGACTCAGATGACACTGCTTTTTATTCTTTGTGTCCATTGTCACATCACTTGCTGTCTTTGATATTCTTGCTTCTTTATCATAAGGACCCCTGTGATTGCATTGGAGTTGCCTAGAAAATCTAGGATAACTTTCTCACCATAATATCTTTAACTTAATAACATCTGCAAAGTTATTTTTACCATGTAAGGTAACATATTCACAGGTCTGAACATATTTGCTGTTGCTGTTTTTAGTTGCTAACTCATGTCTGAGTCTTTGTGACCCCATAAACTGTAGCCCATCAGGCTCCTCTGTCCTTGGCATTTCCCAGGCAAGAATACTGGAGTGGGTTGCCATTTACTTCTCCAGGGGATCTCCCTAACCCAAGGATATAACCCACATCTCCTGCATTGGCAGGCAGATTCTTTATCACTGAGCTACTAGGGAAGCCCCCTGGATGTATTTTAATGACCCTTATTCTCTTAATTATAGTATACCTGCTGAATGTCAAAGATTTACACTTATCTGTTATTGAAACTACATTCACCTCATTCCCAAAGGTCTCAAATCATTACAACACTCACTCAAAGTTCAAAATTCTATTATTTAAATATCATGAACTCCAAAGTTCAAAATCTTTCTTTCTAAATAACCAGATAAGGGTCACATTCTCTATATGATCCAGTCCAAGGCAAGATTCCTCTCCATCTGTGAACCTGTTAAATAAGACAAGAAGTTATCTTCTGCCAGAATATAGTGGTAGGACCTGCATAGATAACAGTTATGACATTTATATTCCAAGGTTAAAAATAGAAGTAAGAAACTTGTCACTGATTCTAAAGCAATTTTGAAATCAAGTATGATAAATTCCATTGAATTTCCGGGTGGTGCAGTAGTAAAAAGAAAAAAAAAAAAAAAAAAAAAGCCAGGGAGCCAATGTACAAGGCACAAGAGATGTAGTGGCTGGACAGGGAAGATCCACTGGAGTAGGAAATGGCAGCCCGCTCCAGCATTCTAGCCTGGAAAATTCCATGGACAAAGGAGCCTGGCAGGGTACAGTCCATGGGGTCACAAAGAGTTGGACACAACTGAACACACACACACACACAGTAAATCCCATTAGGTTATAATGCATGGAAACAATCTGTGACTCAAAGTTGTATACTCTGAGTCATTCTTATTTTTCAGGAAGGACAGTGCCTGCTGGCCTCTGAGTAATCCTACCAGTCTGTTTCATACTTGTAGAATTTGAGGTGTCTGACAGTCCTTTTTTATTTCTTCCTCCTTCTGTCCCTTTTATTTGAAGCTTACAGTATTTCTGCTGGTAGAATATTCTCAAATGTTCCATCTGTGGATCTTCCATGCACCCCACAAGGATTCACTCAGTTAAAACAAAGTCTCTTTCACGAATCTCCCCTGAATCATCTTATCTCTATTCTTGGCCTCTGTTGAGATGAATAGTCTGAACTTTTGGTTCTTCTAAGGAACTAAGAAAAGGTTGTCCAGGCACTTCTTTTTCTCAAGAACATGCATTCTTGATGATAAACATTTCCACATCCTAATTGTAGCATCTTTTGCTATCCAGACAGGTTGAGAATTTCTCAGTTCATAAAGTCTTGGTTCATTTTACTTAAAAATTATTCCCTCAATTTACCTCTTACTGGTTACATTTTACTCTAAGATGCAAGAGGAAACCAGGCCATACCTTCACCACTTTGCTGGAGAACTTCCTTAGCTATAATCCAAATTTATTTATTATGTTATACAACACAATTTAGCTAGATTTTCTTCCTCTATATAATAAAGATCTTCTTTCCTCTAGTTTCCAATAATATATTCCTCATTTCCTTCTGCGTCCTTACCAGCAACTTGTTTAACGTCCATATTTTTACCAACAGTTTATGATAATTTAAATATACTCTTGGAATTCCCTGGTGGTGCAGATGGTAAAGAATCTGCCTGCAGTGTGGGGGACTTGGGTTTGATCCCTAGGTTGGGAAGATCCCCTGGAAAAATGGATCCAGGATTCTTGCCTGATTAATTCCCTAGAAAAAGGAGCCTAGTGGACTACAGTCCATGACCTCACAAAGAATCATCACGACTGAGTGACTAACACATTAAATGTACTTTAAGAGAGTGGTGGTCCCCAACCTTTCCACAGGAGAGACTGGTTTCATGGAAAACAATTTTTCTGCAGACCAGAGAGGGGAATGGTTTCAGGGTGATTCAAGCATAGCAGAGTTCATGCTCCTATGAGAACCTAATGCAACCACTGATCTCATAGGATGTGGAGCTCAGGTGGTTATGCGAGTAATAGGGAGTGGTTGTAAATACAGATGAGGTTTTGCTCGCTCACCCACCACTTACGTCCTCCTGCATAGCCCACTTGGCAACCCCTACTGTAAGATGATACACATTATATCTGCTGAGCCCTTTACTTCTTTTTGAGCTCTCATGGGCAAAGTCTTTCACATCCATATTTCTATTGTCAATGTAGCTATATTTCTATCATATTTCTCAAAATTCTTCTAGCTTTCTCCCATTACCCAAATCCAAAGCCAATTCCATGTTTGTAAATATTTATTGTAATAACACTAGGGAAGTGATACACTATATTAAAAGAGTAAAGGAAAAAACATGATCATTTCAATAAGTATAGCAAAAAAAAAAAAAAACATTTGAAAAGCATCCAACATTATTAAGATAAGCACACACAACATACCAGGACTAGAAAGATATTCCTTCAAGCTAATAAATGGTGTTCACAAAAATGGACATCACATGGCATCAGGATTAATTAAGTACTTTTACTTAAAATTAGGAAAAAGAAAAGGATGTAGAAATCAATTAAAAGGCTGTAGGCTTGCTCATAGTTTTCTTATCTGGGTAAGTTGAACATTAGCTAACTTTTTATCTTCATTGGTTTGAATGATTTTTTGACTATGTTTTAATATTGCAGCTAAATTTGTACCAAATCTTAGTCTATTTCCTTTCTGGATAACTAACTGTTGTGTTTGGAATGTCTCTGTAATCATAGCTTGTACCATGTCATTTTTCTGAGATCCAGTAGACCTGTGGTAACAGCTTTTATAAAGGTTTTTATTTCTCTGCTGAAAATTTAGCAGCCAATTTTCAATCCAGTTAAAAGTCATATTGTCCAAGCATTAAATTTAATTTTCTTAATAAAAGTCCATATGGAGATACTAAATCACATCTTAGCACCTAATTCTGAGATGCACTTTAATGTAATAATATGAGATGTGATCTTGTGTCTTAAATAGTGGTTTTATCTGAGAAAATAATATTTTAAAAAATACAGTCTGACAAAGAGATAAGAGAAAAGAAGAGAGAAAATAATTCAGTGGAATGATTCTGAGACAAGTATGTTTGTGTGTGTTCCACTCTTTGCAACCCTATGGACTGTAGGGCTCCTGCCAGGCTCCTCTGTCCATGGAATTCTCCAAGCAAGAATACTAGAGTGGGTTGCCAATCCCTTCTCCAGGGGATCTTCCCAACCCAAGGGCTGAACCCAGTCTCCCACACTGCAGGCAGATTCTTTAACATGTGAGACAAGTATAGAAGGTATTCTTGTATCCACAATAGTTCTATACACATTTTAGATCAGCAAAATATCGCTTACTGAGAGAAGTCTATGTCCAAGACAGAATGTTCCAGGCTGTGGGAGTACACAAAGCATAACAACAGATAACCCCTGTTGTGTGTCCTTGGCTGTATTTATGTGTGCGTATAAAAATACATGGGCCTGGAGAAGGCAATGGCACCCCACTCCAGTACTCTTGCCTGGAAAATCCCATGGATGGAGGAGCCTGGTAGGCTGCAGTCCATGGGGTGGCTAAGAGTCGGATATCACTGAGCGACTTCACTTTCACTTTTCATTTTCATGCATTGGAGAAGGAAATGGCAACCCACTCCAGTGTTCTTGCCTGGAGAATCCCAGGGATGGAGGAGCCTGGTGGACTGTCGTCTATGGGGTCACACAGAGTCGGACATAACTGAAGTGACTTAGCAGCAGCCCTGGTGGCTCAGACCATAAAGAATCTGCCTGCAATGCAGGAGACCCAGGTTTGATCCCTGGGTTGGGAAGATCCCCTGGAGAAGGGAATGAAAACCCACTCTAGTATTCTTGCCTGGAGAATTCCATGGACAGAGGATTCTGGTGGCCTGCTGTCCATGGGGTCACAAACAATCGGACACGACTGAGCGATTAACACTTTGACTTTCATAAAAAATATGTAAATATTACATCTATTACCTGTCAAGAATGCTGTAATACATTTTTTACCTGGCCTAAATTTGTTTTTTTTTGCCTCATGCCCCCTGTTATTATCGACAAATGTTAACTGCTTGATATAACTCAGACTCACTATGTACAAAGTTGAAAGAGTTATTTGTCCTTTCCTCTCCTCCTCTCCTTGTATCCCACTGAAAAATTAAAAAAGAAATCAATCAGAGCTTAACCCTGTTTCCTCTCCTGATTTCAATGTTTCATTTATCGCAGTCCTCATTTTTCAAATGACTCAGACTCTGAATCTCTAAATCATCTTCAGCAATTCCATTTACATAGTTGATGCATTTCTGTTATTCTCTTTAGAGTATTGCTACTTAATAGCTGAGGGACCACCATAAACTTTCCTTCATTCATTTAATCCCCACTGCCAATGCATCTATTCTGGAAAGTTCACAGACATTATCTCTTCAGAAGTTATCTATCTGCCTATTTATCTTTCTAACTATGCTAATATCTTTCTAACTATGCTAAGTTGCTTCAGTCGTGTCCAACTCTTTGCCACCCTATGGACTGCAACCCACCAGGCTCCTCTGTCCATGGGATTCTCCAGGCAAGAATACTGGAGAGGATTCCCATTCCCTTCTCCAGGCGATCTTCCCTACTGAGGCTTCTAACCTGCATCTGTTGTCTCCTGTATTGGCAAGCAGGTTCACTACTACTAGCGCCACCTGGTGGCTTAGACAGTAAAGAATCTGCCTGCATTGCCGCAGACCTGTGATTGATTCCTGGATCGGAAACATCTTCTGGAGAAGGGAAAGGTTACCCGTCCAGTATTCTTGTCTGGAGAATCCCATGGACAGAGGAGCCTGGTGGGCTACAGTCCATGGGGTCCCAAAGAGTCAGATACTATTTAGCCTACATGTATACACATCTATCTATCTAAAATAGATAGATCTAATCTGAAGGTTGGCAGGCTTATGACTCAAGAGGAGCTTGTTTCACCTTGAGTCTGAGAACAACAGAATACTGATGTCCCAGCTCAAATAATGAGGTGGAGGAATTCCTTTTAATTCAAAATTTGTTCTATAGTATTTGTGTCTTCAGGGGATCTTTCCAACCCAAGGATTGAACCCAGGTCTCCCACACTGCCAGCAGATTCTTTACCATGTAAGACATAGAAGATTAAAAAGATGTTCTTCTTGTATCCACAATAGTTCTATACACATTTTAGATCAGTTGATTGAATGAGGCCCACTCACATTATGGAGGATAATGTGCTTTACTCAGTCTACTCATTCAAATGCTAATGTATTTCAGAAACAACCCCCCCATCCCCCACCCCCACCCCCCGCAAAATACAGCTGGAATAATGTTTGACCAAACGTCTGAATACACCTGTAGTCCAGTCAAGTTTACACATAAAACATCACAAGGACCGTGTGCATTTTGTTGCTAGTTAAAATGTTGGCCATTTTCATTGACATGATCCCCAAAGCTAACAATAGCCCATTATCTAAAGCATTTACCGGGAAACAAAACAAACAAACAAAAAAAACAGAAGTGAAAAAGTCTGAAAATTGAAAAGAATGTTTAGTGTATGGATCTAAAATACTGCCTTTTGCTAATGAAGCACCCAAAATCTTTTTTTGGCTTCTTCCAAACCTGTGTATACGTTATATCATCAACGTACTTTGAGAGAGAACATTTTGGACAGTGGGCTATCATCTGAATCCTTGAGTCTTAGATAATCTTGGAGATAAAATCTTTCTATATTCATTTCTGAATTGAACACATGGTAATCTCTAGACTCCCCTGACTCATGATGTCTTGCAGGAAAACTTTCTTCACTTAGTTTAATGATTAATGTTTTAATGATCACCACTATCAGCCCTTTAAAGGAAATTCCAGAAAAGCTCTTCTATCAATGTAGATTATAAATATTACTTATATAGTTTTACTACTTATAATGTATTAAAGTTTTATATTCTTATACTAACAACATTAATAATAAATAGCACCTCAATATATTGTCCCTTCCAGAATATGTTTGTCTTTTTTATATTTTCTCAAAATTTAGCCCATTATTTTCCTGAAGCATGTTACAAAGGATACAAAATTATTCTTTAAATATCTAGATTTTCTAGTCAAAACTTTTGGACAACACTGCAGAGCATATGTCCTCTTGGAGATTCAAAATTCATGTGTATATATTAAGTGCTCTGAAAAGTCCTGCAATAATGAACTTATCAGTAATTCCCAGACTTTATTGACTACTGAGGATGTTTTAACTATGCTTTTTAATGTTGATTCCATGAAGTAACATTTATATTAATATTAACTAAGGTTTTACTATATGTTGAACATTATATGAAGTGTTTTATATACTTTGTAATTTCACTTGCATAACTATCTGAGATATGCCCTGTTACTGTTGTTGTTGTTCAGTCACTAAGTTGTCTAAGTTGCCTAAGTCTGACTCTTTTCAACACCATAGACTGTAGCACACCAGGCTTCTGTCTTTCACTGTCTCTTGGAGTTTGCTCAAACTCATGTCCATTGAGTCAGTGATGCCATCCAATCATCTCATCCTCCATATTCCCTTCTCCTCCTGCTTTCAATCTTTCCCAGAATCAGGATCTTTTCCAATGAGTTGGCTCTTGACATCAGTTCAGTTCAGTTTAGTTCTGTTGCTCAGTCGTGTCCAACTCTTTGTGACCCCATGGACAGCAGCACTCCAGGCTTCCCTGTCCATTACCAACTCCTGGAGCTTGCTCAAACTCATGTCCATTGAGTCGGTGATGCCATCCAACCATCTCATCCTCTGTCATCCCCTTCTCCTCCCGCCTTCAATCTTTCCTAGCATCAGGGTCTTTTCAAATGAGTCAGTTCTTCGCATCAAGTGGCCAAAGTATTGGAGTTAAGCTTCAGCATCAGTCCTTCCAATGAATATTCATGACTGATTTCCCTTAGGATTTACTGGTTTTATCTCCTTGCAGTCCAAGGGACTGACTCTCAAGAGTCTTCCAACACCACAGTTCAAAAGCATCAATTCTATAGCACTCAGCTTTCTTTATTATCCAAATCTCATCATGCATACATGACTACTGGAAAAACCAGTAGCTTTGACTAGATGGACCTTTGTTGGCAAAATAATGTCTCTGCTTTTTAATATGCTATCTAGGTTGGTCATAGCTTTTCTTCCAAGGAGCAAGTGTCTTTTAATTTCATGGCCGCAGTCACTATCTGCAGTGATTTTTGGAGCCCCCTCAAAATAAAGTCTGTCACTGTTTCCATTGTTTCCCCATCTATTTGCCATGAAGTGGTGGGACAAGGTACCATGATCTTAGTTTTTTGAACGTTGATTTTTAAGCCAACTTTTTTGCTGTCCTTTCATTTTCATCAAGAGGCTTTTTAGTTCCTCTTCACTTTCTGCCACAAGGGTGGTACCATCCTCTTCTCTTTCTGCTATCAGGTAGCTAAAGTATTGGAGCTTTACTTGGACATCAGTCCTTCCAATGAATATTCAGAGGTTTTTTTTTATTTTTTATTTTATTTTTTAACTTTACAATATTGTATTGGTTTTGCCATATATCAAGATGAATCTGCCACAGGTATACATGTGTTCCCCATCCTGAACTCTCCTCCCTCCTCCCCTCCTGTACCATCCCTCTGGGTCACCCCAGTGCACCAGCCCCAAGCATCCAGTATTGTGCATCAAACCTGGACTGGCGACTTGTTTCATATAGGAGTGACTGGTTTTATCTCCTTGCTGCCCAAGTCACTCTCAAGAATCTTCTCCAACACTACTGTTCAAAAGCATTTGTTCTTCAGTGCTCAGGCTTCTTTATGGTCCAACTCTCACATTCTTACATGACTACTGGAAAAACCGTAACTTTGACTGTACAGACTTTTGCTGACTAAGTGATGTCTCTTTTTTTGAATATGCTATAGGTTTGTATAGCTTCCTTCCAAGGAGCAGGCATCTTTTAATTTCATTAATTTCAAGATCCTTGGTTTAGATCATGTCTTGGTGTCCCTTTAGCCATGCAGAGTAACATATTTATCACAGACTCCAGGGATAATTGTCTGGATTTCTTTAAGAGACCGTTATTCTGTCCCAGACTCTCTAATAGTGAGTCCAGGGCCTCCCTGGTAGCTTAGCGGTAAAGAATGTGCCCGCAATGCAGGTGATGTAGGTTATCCTTGGGTTGTGAAGATGTCCTGGAGAAGCGACCGAGCACCCATGAACACAAAAATGAGACTGCTTTTTTGACTTCAAAGCCATGTATTTACCCACCATGATCTTCTGTTGTTTTAAGAATATCTTATATAGCTTAAAACTTTAGGAAATATTTTCTTAGTTCTAAATAACAACATAAGTTGTAAAAATGTACATATGAGTAAAAACTGGGACCAGATATTTGGATTTCTCAGAACACAAAAATGGCTATAAGATGCTTTAAAAAAAATTAACAAGGTATGTCAAACACAGTATGCTTTAATCTCCAAACCTCCAGCCTTATTTCTCAGACCTTTAGAAAAGCAGTGGCAGGATGAGAGAGAAAGAGAGAGAGAAAGTTGCCCTTAAAGACTTCTTTGCATTTTCTCTGGCCCTATCTCCCTGATAAACTGTCCTTTAACTTTAAGAAAGCCATTTGTTTGTAGATGATTTGTTTCTCAAACTCACAGTAGTAATATAGACCAGGAACAGGAACACTGCTTTATTTATTTCCTGTGAGAGTAGAGCCTCATTTTAACACTTCAGACTTTAGTAAGCAACAGACTTGAGAATTTTCACAGGGATATTTTTCTTTCTCACACAACAACACTGTTTTCTGGATACTTTTTGAAATGCAAGTATTGTAGAGTGGAACACTGGTTCCTCGTTACAAAATACATTACTTTTCAGCTGTCCAGTATGTGATCTGTAACATACCAAAAAAACAAACAAACAAACAATTTAGTTCCCTAGGTGTGTGCTAAGTCACTTCAGTCATGTCCAACTCTTTGTAACCTTATGGACTGTAGCTCAGCAGACTTTTCTGTCCATGGGATTCTCCAGGCAAGAATACTGGAGTGGGTAGCCATACCCTCCATCAGAGGATCTTCTTGACTCAGTGACTGAAACCACCTCTTTTACATCTCCTGCATTGGCAGCTAGGTTCTTTACCACTAGGGCCACCTGGGAATTCCACTTAAGTGTCGTAATGTATCTTAAATATATTCGCCTTAATTTAAGAAAAAAATAGTGGTTCACGGTAGTTATCAATAAAGGTGGCTTTATTTACTAGGATGCATAGTTTTATTTTTGAAATCAATCAGTCCATATTAAACACATACTAACAATGTCATAACACTTTATTGGTCACTGTGGGAAAAGCAAAGATGTATTGAGCCCTTGGACTTAAAGGATTTATATCTACAGTCTGACATCTATCCCCAGTAATGCCATGCCTGTTTAAGCCTTGCTCATCATGTATCTAATGGTTTCTTTGGCTGCATTCCTCAGTTATCTTCTAGTTCAATATTTGTTTTGCAAATATTTTTTTTTACCAGTCTGTGGCTTGTGTTTTACTCTCTTAAGAGTTTCTTTTTTCGGATAACTTACTATTAGATTAACATTTCCTGAGCATCTCCAATGGGCTCGAATTTATGCTTAGCTTTTACCTGCATCATTTCATTTTAGCTGAATAACATTTTTGTTGAATGGGCATCGCTCCTCCTTTTACAAGGTCTTTCCAGGTGGCTCGGTGGTAAAGAATCTGCCTGCCAGTGCAGGAGATACAGGAGGCAAGGGTTTGATCCCTGGGTTGGGAAGATCCCCTGAGGAAGTAAATGGCAACCAAGTCCAATATTCTTTCTTGGGAAACCCCATAGATAGAGGAGCCTGGCAGATTACAGTCCATGGGATTGCAAAGATTGGGACATGACTGAGCACACATGCATTTATTCTCCTTTTACAAAGGAGGGAACTGATGCTCTAGACATCCAGTAAGGTATGTGCATATGTTGTATTATTCTTTGTCCTGTACTATTACTGTGCAAAATCAATTTTGTAATAGTATTTTGCCATAATTTATTTGAAGGGATGTTGGTAACTTCATGGGAAATAGATGGGGAAACAGTGGAAACAGTGGCAGACTTTATTTTTTTGGGCTCCAAAATCATGGCAGATGGTGATTGCAGCCATGAAATTAAAAGACACTTACTCCTTGGAAGGAAAGTTACAACCAACCTAGATAGCATATTCAAAAGCAGAGATATTAATTTGCCAACAAAGGTCCTTCTAGTCAAGGCTATGGTTTTTCCAGTGGTCATGTATGGATGTGAGAGTTGGACCGTGAAGAAAGCTGAGCGCCGAAGAATTGATGGTTTTGAACTGTGGTGTTGGAGAAGACTTGAGAGTCCCTTGGACTGCAAGGAGATCCAACCAGTCCATCCTAAAGGAGATCAGTCCTGGGTGTTCATTGGAAAGACTGATGCTGAAGCTGAAGCTCCAATACTTTGGCCACCTCATGTGAAGAGTTGACTCATTGGAAAAGACCCTGATGCTGGGAGGGATTGGAAGCAGGAGGAAAAGGGGACGACAAAGGATGAGATGGCTGGAATGCATTACCAACTCAATGGACATGAGTTTGAATGAACTCTGGGAGTTGGTGATGGACAGGGAGGCCTGGCGTGCTGTGATTCATGGGGTTGCAAAGAGTCGGACACAACTGAGTGACTGAACTGAACTGAATTGGTATGTTTATGGCAGGTGGGTATTTTAGGACTTCAGAAGTGACTAAGTAGTTAGAACCTTCTACTTCTGAAAAATAATTCAGTCACTGTTCATTTCAGTCACAAATGAGCGTTCCATATAAAATCAATTAGATTTCCCTTCCAATTTCTCCGGTTTGGTTATAATGATCCAGGATATGATGGTTTGAGTGGTATGTAATTACTTTTCTTGGTGCTTGTGCCTTTCTTATAATTTTTTTAAAATGATTTCCCTGCTGTTGGATTTCAGAGTTACCATAATAATCTAGTCCCTTTGACTATTCATTTCTAAAATTTTGGGATGGGCATTCAAAGGCAGCATGATAGCACATTTACTTATAGAAGTAGACTGTCCCATCATTTGGCCAAAGCAACTTAGACATTTTTATATATAGTATTTATATTCTGACACGTGGTTTATTTCTGAGAGAAATATGTTGCATGATGTTTATTACAATGCTGCTTTATTACTCTGACTGACTTGTGGTTCTTCAATACTATACCAATATTGATAGTTTAAGATGAACCAAATCCATTAGGAACTGTGTTTAATGATGTTCACCTTTCCAATACACATCCTGGATTGACTGAACTGGCTATATCAATAGTTGCCATCTAAGACTAACAGCCAAACACTTCACTGTGACTGGCTTTATTAGTCACTCAGTGAGAATTAAAAGGAAAAGAAAAACTGATGATAGGCAAGGCTCAGCTCTATTATCCAAACTCTGATAAGAGCAAAGTTAAATAGTGTTATTCTTTACTTCTCTGTCTATGAAGAGGACAACATAATTCCGTAAAACACCTTCTTAAAGTCTGATATTAGAGAAAAAATTGTGACGTATGTTTGAAACCGTGTATGTAATGATGAGTTCTATGAAAAGGTCTTTTAATATCTAAACTGGTGGAAGGTTTACTGAAGTTGGTTATATTTTCACAGGCCACATTTACATTACAGGTGAGGGTATATTATGACCTAACCCTGAATTGGCAGAGAGTAAGACTAAGAAAAATGTACACTTCTCATCTCCTGGTAAAAAGGGAATTTAGATAAGTTTTTGCTCATTTGAAAGTGAACAAATAGGAATTCCAACAAAGAAAAACAATTACAAAAGAGGTGAATGGAGTTTTTTATCCATAGATGACTAAGATGGAGAGCAAGATAATATACTTAATTTATTTCCTCAACTAAAAGAAAATACAGAAAACCATTGACAGTCTCTAGAGGATAGAAAAAATGGGCTTTTATCCATATTCTTTTTCTCTCTCTACATAGTCAGTCATGTCTGACTTTTTGTGACCCCATGGACTGTGGCCAGCCAGGCTTCTCTATCCATGGAATTTTCCAGGCAAGAATACTGGAATGGGTTGCCATTTCCTAGGCCAGGGGATCTTCTTGACCCATGGATTAAACTCACAACTCTTGAGACTTCTGCATTGGCAGGCAAATTGTTTACCACTGCACCACTTGGAAAGCCCCATATACTTACACAGTAGGACATAGCTCCAGAAAGAGAGTTACAATATACCATCTAACAGATTTATTGGCAAAAAGTAACTGCTAAAATTTGTTGAATGATATAATGAATCAATAAACAGGAGGCTATGAGAGGAGTCCAAGTTGACTCAGGAAAAAACAAAGGTCAATGAAAAAGTTGTAATAGAATTTGGTCTCAGAAAGACCTATAAATCCAGTCTTTAAAGATACACATTTTCAACTTTTCTAGAAATGTTGTTATCTAGCCTATTCCAGAACAAAGAACATCATGGAAAATGAACCAGTTGATGGAATATTGTGGTTAATAGTTTGGATCATGATACTGTGGATCATAACTAACTGTGGAAAATTCTTTAAGAGATGGAAATACCAGACCACCTGACCTGCCTCTTGAGAAATCTGTATGCAGGTCAGGAAGCAACAGTTAGAACTGGACATGGAACAACAGACTGGTTCCAAATTGGGAAAGGAGTACGTCAAGGCTGTATATTGTCACACAGGTTATTTAACTTGTATGCAGAATACTACATCATGAGCAATGCTGGTCTGGAAGAAGCACAAGCTGGAATCAAGATTGCCGGGAAAAATAACAATAACCTCAGATATGCAGATGATATCACCCTTATGGCAGAAAGTGAAGAGGAACTAAAGAGCTTCTTGATGAAAGTGAAAGAAGAGAGTGAAAATGTTGGCTAAAACTCAACATTCAGAAAACGAAGATCATGGCATTTGGTCCCATCACTTCATGGCAAATAGAGGGGGAAACAATGGAAATAGTGGCAGACTTTATTTTCTTGGGCTCCAAAATTACTTCAGATGGTAACTGCAGCCATGAAATTAAAAGATGCTCGCTCCTTGGAAGAAAAGTTACGATCAACCTAGACAGCATATTAAAAAGCAGAGACATTACTTGGCCAACAAAGATCTGTCTAGTCAAACTATGGTTTTTCCAGTAGTCTTGCATGGCTGTGAGGATTGGACTATTAAGAAAGCTGAGCACTGAAGAATTGAGGCGTTTGAACTGTGGTGTTGGAAAAGACTCTTGAGAGTCCCTTGGACTGCAAGGAGATTCAACCAGTCCATCCTAAAGGAAATCAGTCCTGAATATTCATTGGAAGGACTGATGCTAAAGCTGAAACTCCAATACTTGGCCACCTGATGTGAAGAACTGACTCATGGGAAAAAACCCTGATGCTGGAAAAGATTGAAGGCAGGAGAAGAAGATGACAGAGGATGAGATGGTTGGATGGCATCACTGACTTGATGGACATGAGTTTGGGTAAATTCCATGAGTTGGTGATGGGCAAGGAGGACTGGTGTGCTACAGTCTGTGGGGCTGCAAAGAGTTGGGTATGACTAAGTGACTGAAGTGAACTGAACTGAACCAAAAAAACCAGAGCTGGTAGTTTGCATCTACAATTATGAGAGGTAAATATGCAAATACCCTCTCTATAATTAACTTAACTTATTTATAAAATGAATACACAAAATTTATACTAAATAAAATTGTTTTGAGGATTGATTAACAGATTTTACATAAATTGAACATTTCAGGAAAGTGCATGCTTACATGTCTGACTCTTTGAGACAGCATGGGCCACAGTTTGCCAGGCTCCTCTGTCCATGTGATTCTCCAGGCAAGAATACTGGAATGGGTTGCCATGCCGTCCTCCAGGGGATTTTTCAAACCCAGGAATCAAACCTGCATCTCCTGCACTTCAGGAAGATTCTTTACCACTGAACCACCTGGGAAGCCCCAGCACAGTGTCAGTAAATACTTATAATTTATCCCAGTATGAGGCAAGTAATAGAAATTTATCACATATCATTTTTATGTTAAGTGAATGGACTCTGACACTAAAATTCTACATAACTTGTCTCATCAATGCATAATATAGTTAAGAAATGACCAACCAGACTTATCAGACTGTGAGTAAGTAAGGCTGTGCATGGCTTTGTAGTCAATCTATTAGCTCATTATTAGACTCCATAAGGAAAAAAAAAAATATATATATATATATAAAATATGGTTAGATACTTAAAATGTATTTTTCTTTAATATAACAATGACTTTTGAAATGGCTTTCAAAAACCATAGTTATTTAGTATATATAAAGTTTGGTAGTATCCAGGATTTCAGGCATCCATGGGGGTCTTGGAATATATTCCCCACCTATAAAAGGGTACAATTGGATAAGGCTTTGTTTTCCATTGAAGTCTAAATATTCTAAGGAAAGAAAAGATAATATGTCACTTAATTCAAAATGTTGTATACCTAAGTATATTGCTTACCAGATTTTTGGAGTTATTAATAGTGAATTTGTTTGTAAATTTCTGACCATATATATATATATATATATATATTTTTTTTTTTTTTTGGTTTGATTACTGTATAACTGAAAGTGTTAGTCCCTCAGTCTTGTCTGACTCTTTGTGACCCCATGGACTCCAGCTCTTCAAGCTCCGCTGTCCATGAAATTCTCTAGGCAAGAATACTGAAATGAATTGCCATTCCCTTCTTCGGGGGATTTCCCCCACCCAGGGATTGAACCCAGGTCTCCCACATTGAACACAGATTCTTTACCGCTGAGCCACCAGGGAAGCCACTGTATTACTAGTTCTTGATGTTTAGTTTAGACAGAGATTGAAGTTTGGGGATTATGTATATATCAGTGTTTATTCCTTAAAAAAATGTTTAATACCATGTAATAAACATATGGACATTACAAAAAATGCCATTGTTGTTTAAAAATTTTAAAGAATTAGAAATACTGGAAAACTTTCTGATTATTTAAAGAACATATCTGCTCTGTAGCTTTCATTCATTCATTTATTTGTTTATACAACAGATATTTCAGTTCAGTTCAGTAGCTCAGTTGTGTCCGACTCTTTGCGACCCCATGAATCGCAGCACGCCAGGACTCCCTGTCCATCACCAACTCCTGGAGTTCACTCAAACTCATGTCCATCGAGTCAGTGATACCATCCAACCATCTCATCCTCTGTCGTCCCCTTCTTCTCCTGCCCACAATCCCTCCCAGCATCAGGGTTTTTTCCAATGAGTCAACTCTTCGCATGAGGTGGCCAAAGTATTGGAGTTTCAGCTTCAACATCAGTCCTTCCAATGAACACCCAGGACTGATTTCCTTTACCATGGACTGGTTGGATCTCCTTACAGTCCAAGGGACTCTTAAGAGTCTTCTCCAACACTGCAGTTTAAAAGCATCAATTCTTCGGCACTCAGCTTTCTTCACAGCACAACTCTTACATCCATATATGACCACTGGAAAACCGTGGCCTTGACTAGACGGACCTTTGTTGGCAAAGTAATGTCTCTGCTTTTAAATAGGCTATCTAAGTTGGTCGTAAGTTTCCTTCCAAGGAGTAAGCATCTCTCTTATTTCATGGCTGCAGTCACCATCTGCAGTTACTTTGGAGCACCCAAAAATAAAGTCTGCCACTCTTTTCACTGTTTCCGCTTCTATTTGCCATGAAGTGATGGGACCGGATGCCATGAAGTTAGTTATCTGAATGTTGAATTTTAAGCCAACTTTTTCACTCTCCTTTTTCACTTTCATGAAGATGCTCCTTAGTTCTTTATTTTCTGCCATAAGGGTGGTGTCATCTGCATATCTGAGGTTATTGATGCTTCTTCCAGCAATCTTGATTTGAGCTTGTGCCTCATCCAGACTCTATATAAGATAAACAAGCAGGATGACAATATATAGCCTTCACATACTCCTTTCCCAATTTGGAACCAGTCCATTGTCCCATGTCTGGTTCTATCTGTTGCTTCTTGACCTACAAGTTCTTTTGAAGGTCGAAAAGATAAGGAAATCAGTTTTTCACTGAAAGTGTAAGTGTTATTTACTTCCTCGTGTCAGTCTCTTTGCAACCCTAGGGACTATAGCCCACCAGGCTACTCTGTTCATGGGATTCTCCAACAAAGAATCCTGGAGTGGGTTGCCATGCCCTTCTCCAGGGGATCTTCTTGATCCAAGGATTGAAACTGGGCCTCCTGCATTACAGGCAGAATCTTTACTATTTGAGCCACCAGGGAACACAGTTCTTACTGACATCTTAATTTTAGTACCATGTGGCCAATATCAGACATCTGACCTAAAGACTTGTAATATAACCTATTTGTGTCATTTTGTGCCACTACCTGTGTGTTAATGTGTTATACCAGCAATAGAACACTAGTATAGGTACGGCAGTGGATAAATAAAAGCATGAATCCTGTCTTAATAGAATTTAGAACCCGGTAGGATGGTAAATAATCATTTAATAACAGTAAATATCAATGCAAAGCAGTGTGAAGCAGTATGAAAGAGTATAAGTTTAGAGACATTCATTTATATTTTAAAAGAGCTGTACTATGTTATAAAAGTATAAAAAGTGCAAATCATCTCAGTCATCATTAATTCTGAATAGTTCTTAAATTGTTCGTGTAAGGTTTATTGTACATTTGACTATGGCCAGAACAGTAATTCTTAGACATACTTAAGCATGAAAATCAGGAAGGCAGATTAACAGAACAAAAGCAGAGTCTTTATGCAGAGTGTCTGTTATCAAACATGTCCTCCTTTTGGAAACCAGTCAAATGTATACCAGTGACTGGAGCAGAGAATATGAAGCATGTTGAAATATTTCTCCTTTCCTTTAGGATTTGCTCTGTTTTATTTTTCACACCAAACTTTTAAAACCTCAGTTGAAATAGTGAAGATTAGAGGTAGTCACATTTAATTTAAAATAAAGTATGTTCCTTATTAATTTTGATACTTTTAAGTTTATTCAGGGCTTCCCAGGTGGTGCAGTTGGTCAAGAATCTGCTTGTCAATATAAGAAAGGCATTGGGGCTGGTGCATTGGGATGACCCAGAGGGATGGTATGGGGAGGGAGGCGGGAGGGGGGTTCAGGATTGGGAACACGTGTACTCCCGTGGCAAAACCAATACAATATTGTAAAGTAATTAGCCTCTAATTAAAATAAATAAATTAAAAAAAATGCAAGAGATGAAGTTTAGATCTCTGGGTTGGGAAGATCCCCTGGGGTAGGAAATGGCAACCCAGTCCAGTATTCTTGCCTGGAATCGAAGGACAGAGGAGCCTGGTAGACTACAGACTATGGAGTCACAGAGTTGAGACTGAGCAAGCACAAAGGAAGCTTATTCTAGATTTTCAATCAACATAATAATATATGACAAAAAATAAGAGCTATAATCTTTAGAAAAAAGTATTGCTTTTTGTTTTTATCCTATTGTGGTAAGAGCACTCACAAATATTATTACATACCTAGAAATCCCAAGAAAATCAATTGAAAACCACTAAACTTACCAAAGGATTATCAGTAAAATTACTACATATGTAATGAAAAAATAACTTTCTCTTAGAAGTTTATGAAAGAAGGTAATTCATTAACAAACAAAAAATATCATAAAGTGCCCAGGAAGAAAGACCTTAACCAGTAAATGTATAGAATCTGTTTGAGGGAAAAATACTGCTGGGGTGGGAGTGGGGAAAGACATGGGGAATGCCCTGTGGATTAACTAAGAATATTTTAAGATAAAGAGATATGTCAGCATATGGGTGATATGCACAGGGAAATTTGGGGATGAATAATGGGGAGACACAGTTTACATAAGGATCTAACAGGATTTCAGAAACCTTACAAACTATGGAAATGGAAATGAAAGAATAGTCAGCACATTATTGCACATAGTTAACTGGAAAAAAAGTCAGGTATATTAAAGTGTCAAGATTTTTGAATTAATATATTATTTGCTATGTATGATATAAAAGAAAATGGATATTATATTTAATTTAACAAAAAATAAAGGATTTGATAAGCTATTAGTAAATGAAAGATCGATAGATCTGACAGTAAAAAAACACAAAATGCTTTCATGGCAAACATCACAACATTTAGAGTTTGTAGCAAACAGGGATGATGTAAAGTTGATATTCTTACGAAGTGATCTAAAAAAGTCAATGACAAAACTTTCTAATTAAAAAAAATATGAATAAAATATCATATGTTTACATTGCTGAAGCAAGAATGTATAATCTTTTTACTAATTGTCTTAGAAATGGTTGTATATTAAGTATCCATATTGAATACTAATAATTTTATAGTAAGATGCTGTTGCTTCTGGAGTCATTAGTGTATATACATTTTTCCAAAGAACAATTGGCAGTATATATCAAAGACATATATATATATATATATAATTTTAATAATTTTACTTATAGAATTTTATCTTTATGAAATAATCAAGATTCTGAGAGGAAAGACTTTTTGTTGTTGTTCTAATATTTTAGCCATAGTGCTTCCCCGATAGCTCAGTGGTCAAGAATCTGCCTACATTGCTGGAACCACAGGAGATATGGGTTTTATCTCTGGGTCAGGAAGATCTTCTGGATTAGGGCAGGCAACCCACTCTAGTATTCTTGCCTGGGAAATCCCATGGACAGAGGAGCCTGGCAGGCTACAGTCCATGGAGTCTCAAAGAGTTGGACACGACTAAAGTGGCTTAGCATGCACTTTAACCATAGTATGTTTCATTTCAGTCAGCACCACATAACAATGTGATAACTACACCACATAACAACGTGATAACTACACCACATAACAATGTGATAACTAACCCAAACTTCAGATGCCAGTCAAGCCCAGGTTGTTACATGTGCTTCTGACTCACTGGCTGTAAATCAGAGGTTCCCATAATCTCCTCCTTGGATCTGATTAATTTGCTATAGGAGGTACACAGAACTCAGAGAGATATTTTATTTATTAGATTACCATTTATTGTAAAATGGAAAGGGAAAGGGGTGTGGAGCATGTCCATGTCCTCTTAAAGTTCAACACTCTTTCAGTGTTACCTAGTCCAAGCTCACTCTCCCTGTAGCACAAGAGGCCAATGAATGTGTTACAAAGTGCTAAGGCAAGAACTTTATTTGGAGAGCCAGCTGACCGAGAAATGGCAGACTAATGTCTCAAAATAACCATCTTTTTGAGGTCTCGATGCCAGCTCTATGATACGTCAGAGATGGGGGGAGTGTAAAGAAACAAAGTAAGACCATTAATCTTGCAAATTACTTCTAGAATGGTAAGCCTCAGGGGGATGTATTAATTACTTCCTGCCATCTATAGGTGGACAGGGTTCTGAACAAAGGCATTTTAGTTTAAAAGTCAGGCAGAGGGGCAAGATTTCCTGAGGCAGGCCATTATTTATGATTATAATAATAAAAGGGCTTCCTAGGTGGCTCAGTGTTAGTCTGCCTGCTGGAGACACAAGAGACACTAGTTTGATCACTGAGTTGGAAAGACACCCTGGAGTAGAAAATATCAACCCACTCCAGTTTTCTTGCCTGGAAAATTCCATGGATATAGGAGCCTGCAGTCCATGGAATCAGAAAGAGTCAGACATGACAGGGCACAGATGCACCATAATAACAAAAACAACGGAAAGCAAGTCAAAGAAACAGCTCCAACATGGAGTCAGAATTGGCTTTTCCCTGAAACACCAACATCTCCACATGTTCAGGAACCTGGAAGCTCCTAGAAATCTGTATTGAACTCAATATCCAGATCCTCTTACTTCCCCAGAAGGTTGGAGGTGGGAGTTGGGGAAACTGGGACTAAAATTTTAATCAACTGATCGTTTCTCCCTGAAACCACATTAGGTGAGGTTCAAATGCCATCTCATTAACATAACAAAAGATGCCTTGTTACTCTTTTATTTAGGAAATTCCAAGGGTTTTAGGATATCTGTACCAGAAATAGGGGCAAAGACCAAATAGAAATTTCTCATTATACATCATGATAGCACATCATATAATCCATTTGAAAACCATTTTCACATCAAAATAATTTATCTGTTAACATAATCTTGGGAAACAGCCTCACCCCAGAGAAGGTTACTTAGAAATGAGTGAAATGAGTGAAAACAAGGCCACTTCCTAATTTTGCATAAACTCAAAATACAAGTTTACTGTGACACTCAAAACATCCAATACCAAAATGCAACTTGTCTTTCTTTACCAGCAACAGTTTTGTCTTTGTAGTAGACAGGATTTTTAAAAATTATCCAATCATAGGATAACCCTGTATTCTGACAGCTTCTAAACTACCGAGATACCCTATTTCCTTAGACACTTCACCAAATCATCCAACCAAACCCCAAATTCTAGAATTTTCTGTTCAGTCCCTCAGTTGTGTCTGACTCTTTGTGACCCCATGGACTGAAGCATGGCAGCTTCCCTGTTCTTCACCATCTCCTGGAGCTTGCTCAAACTCATATCAATTGAGTTGGTGATGCCATCCAACCATCTTGTCCTCTGTCATCCTCTTCTTTTCACGCCTTCAATCTTTCCCAGCATCAGCATCTTTTCAAATGGGTTGGGTCTTTGCAACAGGTGGCCAAAGTATTGGACCTTCAGTTTCAGTACTAGTCCCTCCAGTGAATATTCAGGACTGATTTCCTTTAAGATTAACTGATTTGATCTCCTTGCAGTCCGTGGAACTCTCAAGAGTTTTCTCCAACACCACAGTTCAAAAGCATTATTTCTTCAGTGCTCAGCCTTCTTTATGGTCCAAGTCTCATATCCATACATGACTACTGGAAAAAACATAGCTTTGACTATACAGACCTTTGTCAGCAAAGTAATGTGTCTGCTTTTTAATACACTCTCTAGGTTTGTCATAGCTTTTCTTCCAAGGAGTAAGCGTCTTTTAATTTCATGGCTGCAGTCACCATCAGAAGTGATTTTGGAGCCCAAGAAAATAAAGTTTGTCACTGTTTCCATTGTTTCCCCATCTATTTGCCTTGAAGTGATGGGGCCAGTTGCCATGATCTTCATTTTTTGAGTGTTGAGTTTTAAGCCAGCTTTTTCACTCTCCTCTTTTACCTTCATCAAGAGGCTCTTTATTTTCTCTTCACTTTCTGCCATAAGGGTGGTGTCATCTGCATATCTGAGATTACTGATATTTCTCCCAGCAATCTTGATTCCAGCTTGTTCTTTTTTCAGCCTGGCATTTCGCATGATGTAATTCATATATAAGTTAAGTAAACAGGGTGACAATATGCAGCCTTGATATACTTCTTTCCCAAATTTGAACCAGTCCATTTTTCCAAGTTCTAACTGTTGCTTCTTGACCTGCATACAGGTTTCTCAGGAGGCAGTTAAGGTTGTCTGGTATTCCCATCTCTTAAAGAATTTTCCACAGCTTGTTGTGATCCACACAGTCAAAGGCTTTGGCACAGTCAATGCAGCAGAAGTAGATGTTTTTCTGGAGTTCTCTTGCTTATTCGATGATCCAAGGGATGCTGGCAATTTGATCTCTGGTTCCTCTGCCTTTTCTAAATCCAGCTTGAACATCTGGAAGTTCTCTTATGCACTGTTCTAGAATAGGGTCTAATACCTCTTCCTGAGACAATCTATGGTTTCTCATGGTGTGTATCTTTCCCTCTCCCCCTGCACACTACCACAAGGAGTAATAAGCCCACCTTGGTTTTGTCTCCAGTGGCCTCAGCCTGCAATGGCTTGGAGTGGGGCTTGGACTCCAGGACAGATTGATGCCCATTGCAGTGGTGAAAGCACCAGATCGTAGCCACTAGACCAGTGGTCAGTGATAAGGGCCTTGGCCCTTTGACTTTGTGGAAAATAATTCTCACAAAAATGGAAAGTAGTGAAACAGATATTTATTAAGAGGAAAAAAAGATTATTGAATGTGTGGATAGACCCATGAGCAGATTCAAAGGGAGAGAAAATCCCTGAGTTTCACCCTCATGGCAGTTTGAATTACTTTTATGGGGCATTTCTTCTGGGTTTCCTTCTGGCCATTCATTTTGATTTGACTGGTTTGCAGTCCATGTTTGGTCTTTTTAAGGTTTCTCCCATATGTGTCCAGGCATGTCTTAGCCAAGATAGAATCTATTGAAGAGGCCTGTGGATAACCTGGCATAAGTTAACATCAATTGCCTTTGACCTCCAAGAAGCCTTTCTGTGCATGTGTGGTCGAGGAGGTCTCCTGACTTCAAAAATGAGAAATATGTGGTCTGGGCAGGGCCCAGCCTTTTTCCTTAATTGTCCTGCTATTCTCATCTTGGAGTTTCATTCCACAGGGAATGAATTTCCAACTGCTTTACCCTGGGGGGCCCATCTACCTGCGTCCTCAGTTTAACTAGCAGGTAAAGTACTGACCTGCCGGTTCAGGAGACATGAGTTTGATTTTTGGATTGGGAAGATCCCCTAGAGAAGAAATGGAAATCCACTCCAGTATTCTTGCTTGGGAAATCTCATGGACAGAGAAGCCTGGTGGGCTACAGTCCATGGGGTCACAAAGGGTCAGACACGACTGAAACAACTTAGCACGCACATGCATATTTCTGATGGTCTTTGTTTAAAGGTAGTGACACCACTGTTAGACATAGCGTACTTAAATTTTGACAAGGTTTTATTGAGAGATCTAATAAAATGCAAAGTAAATGCAATAGAGTCCTTAAACTTTTATATAGGAGATGATGGATTTACATGATCTTCCCTGGGTTAATTCTCTCCCTTTCTTTCAATCCTCTCTATGGGTTCAAGGGCATTTTTACTTTTCTTACCTCGTTGTCCCTTCATGGTTAACCTCCACGCACATTCTGAAACGATTATATGCAATTCCGTATTTGAGAATCTCAGTAAAATTAAGTCTAAGATTTCAAAGAAAACTGGATGAGATTTATACTTCATATCACTTGTTGCCTTTCATGTTCTCTAAAATAAGACCTTGAGATGAGGAGTCACGTGCCAATGATTTGTTATAGAATTGCTCCCAGGGGAAATTTGCAAGACAGTGAAGGAGAAGCAAGGGAGGAAGTCAAGCAAGGATGCGATTACACGCAAAATCCCAGCATCAGCCTTCACTACAAGGAGCCCTGAAGTGTAAATTACACCTTAGAATTTGTATCAATTTGAGGCAAGGATCTGGGCATTCATACTTGATTTTAATTAGTCGTTTGGCTGCTGGCAGCTCTAGGGGCACATAAGTTTGCAGGCACTTCCAGTTCTAATAGCTGGGGGAAACTATATACAGGAAATCACAAACGGGGGTAATTTGAAGCAGAAGAGGCATAAGAGTCACAAAATGGTCAAAGATATCCAAGGGAATTTGATGAAACATCTCCAATTTTAATCCTTGTCTTCCATATTTATTTCTTACCACTGGACTGACCTTCCGAACAATGATGGCAATGAATGTGTCTATTTGCTTTGGAGGAAACTTTTTAGGGATATTGTGTGGAACACTTGTTCAAACAACAGCAACAAAAAGCAATCTTACACAGCAGGAGTTTAGTCTGTTTTCTGAAATTCATTTTAATTTAATGTTCCTGAAATTCTTCATTTTAAATATCATCCCATGAGGAGCATTTCATGGAAAATTCAGATTTCCCCATAACAAGTTCAGTTTTGTTTCCTTTTTCATTCTTCCCCAGGGAGTGTTCAAGAATGTATGGGGCTAGCCTTACCATCTGTCACGTTTATGTGGATACACTAAGCATATACCACATTGCCTAGGACTGTGTAGATCTTAAGTATATAGTAGTTATTTTCATGATTGTTTAATTCTAAAATCCTCTACTAATAGGAAGTTAAATGACAGGGGAGGGAATCACCTCTTTTGGGCTGTTATCAACCAGTTATCCAGTATTCTTTATGTCCTCCCGAGACCTGAAAGATGTGTTGGCCACAGCCATGTGACAGGACCATCTGTAACTTGTGCTTTTTGGGACCAGAATATTTTCTTCCCCTATATTTATCCAGTATGACTGCAAAGGCTCAGTAACAAGCACATGTCTTTGCATGATTTTGTGCAGGGGAGATTTCCAGAAATCTCTGTGACTGCTTGGAGGCAGCATAGGGAGGATAGATAAGCTGCCAAGACTTCCTTTCCATCATAATGAGCACTAATTGAATGTCTTGTTTGAAAAATATGTGAAACTGCAAAGACATCATCACTCAGATGATCTGGGCTGCAGCCTGGCCAGATGCAGTTCTGTGTTTTAGACATGATGTCATAAGCCAGTAAAGATGTTTTACATATTTTAAAATATTGGATTTGCTTGGAGTGGTCAAGTATTACAGGACTTTTACTGGGCCATCCTTTAGGAAAATGATGAGATGCCTTTGACCTCAATCCTCTTCAGTTTGGGGCCTCTCTCCCCTCCAGGTCCTCATTTGAGTATTTGCCTTCCAAAAATGCTTTCATTTTCTGTTTCCTCAACCTGATTGCTCACTGTTTGCTAACTCACTAGGCCCAAGGGTCAATAAAAAGGGAAAGGCAGGGCCTACCCTATGGGACCTATCCTAAGAATATCCAGCTAGTTGGAACATGGTCAGAAATAGATTTCACAATAAGTTGCATAACTTTAGAAAATCCTTTGATAAGAACAAGATGGAATTTTGGTGGTATTTTGATGTAAATACAGCCAGGGTCTTTAGGATTACCCTATTAATTACCCCAGCCCCTTTTGTTCAGTTGAGAGAAATCAAAGTGCATAAAGGAAAAAAACAAAAACAAAAAGAACAAGGAGCATGAGAATATATGTATTTGCAATATACTGAAAAATATTTATTGATCTCCAATGCAAAGCTGTTTGGCAAAACATAAATTCAAAGAATGTAGCCTCAATTCTTTATAAAAGAAATGTCTTGGGATTGAATCAATCAAGTTATCTTCTCTTTTCAGGTAAGGTTTGAGAAGGGGCATTATCAGATACAGTTCTAGAATGGGAAGAGAGCTAAAGGTTTTTCTTATCTGACTTGCTGTTTTTGTTTTTATTTCACTCCATCAGAGAGCCTAGCATAAAATCAAGCAAAAATATGGCTGTCCTGATCCACCTCTACGAGACCGACCCCCCTCCCCCTCCTTTCTTTGTTTTCTTTTGTTGTGTGCTCAGTGGTGTCTGACTCTTTGTGACCCCATGAACCCCAAATTTGTTGCCCTATAAAGTTTTTGTGCTGATTAAAGGAGTTATTGCATGTGCCCCATTTAGAATAGTGTCTTACACAAAGTACAGTGTAAGACTTATCTATCATTATTAGCACATTTATTTAAACAAAAAGAATCAAAGAGAGTGTGCCTTTAAGGAATAGTAACTTTAAACATAGTGAGTTCCTGCTTGAGGAAGAGTGAAGAAGGAAGTGATAGAGATAGAATTAGACTGAAAATACACACACACACACACACACACACACACACACACACATACACACACAACACACTACAGATAGGATCCAGCATTCTAATTTCCCAAAGACTGAAAGGCCAACTGAAAGGCCAGGGAGCTGGAATTTGCCCCAGAACCAAGGCAGAGAGCTGGGGAATAGCATGAGCAAATTCTACAACTCACTTAAAGGTACATTCCTCCAAAACCTCATTATGTCAGTTAGAATTACTTTCAGACACATCAGTGAAAATCTATTTAAAATCCCTAACATTAAGGAGTTTTTCTTTCATTGAAAGTAGACTTTGCTTTTTTTAAACACTACCACCATTTGGATATGAAAGAGGAATTTAAAATATGTTATTATTTCTCTTTTCAAAATGATGTTGTGAATGAACAATTATATAGCATTTTAATTTTATTTCTTTGATTTCTAATACTTTTAAATTATACTTTTATGTGTCTGTTGGTCATTTTTCACCTCCCTCCCTCACTTAGAAGAGGAATTGCTTGCTCATGACCTTTAATGATTTTTATACTGAGAGTTATTCCCTGTTATGGAATTGTATCTACATGTGTTGAACATTAGAAACTTTATCCATTACTTTCCAACTTCCAGGGGAAAATTGTATTCCAGGTAGTAGAGTTCATGTTACTGAAATTAACTGATTCATTGCTTTACCCCTGTCCTCATTCTTTTGGTCCCAGGTTCCTGTGTTGTGGCATTGTGGACACTTGGACATTTCTGTTTCATTTTGAGCACTGATGGTTTTTGTCCACTTCAGGCTCTATTATTCTCTCTTCCTCTATCCTTCTCCCACAATATTCCTTCCCCTTTTTCTCTCTCTCTTTGGTGAAGATTCATTTCTCAGTGTCTTTCCTGCCACTTTTATTTGTAAAGTCTATTTTTTCTCATGTTTGTAGATGAGATTGTCTTTGCTAATGTCAAGAATCATCTCATTGCACACCCCTGTTCAAGGCAAAACTCTCCTTCCGAGGGTGTAGTAGAGTCCCTGAAGTAATTCATAAGACAAAGGAATTGGGAGGGGTGAAGGCTCCCTGCTGGGTAAAGGGCCTTTAGAAGGACACATACTTTGCAGAAGAGAAAGGGAGAGAGATGTGTTTTTAAAGTCATGTTCTTGAGTAGGATAGATCACTGACTAAAACAATTCTATTTACATTCTTGGCCCCAAACATAGATGTTAAAGATGATGTACAGACAAGCAGAGAAGCTATAAATATGAGTGTGGACATGTGGAATTGATAAAGGTGAATAATTCCTAGAGCAATGCCAATAAGCTTTTTAAATTATTTATAGATTTATTGACATCAGCTCATGTTCTCTTCCTCAAGAATGTAAATATGAGAATCGGCTAAGCCTGAAGCAGAGGCAAACATTTCATATCTATTGATAATTGAGTCAATAAGATTTGCTTCAACACACATGATGCCAAAGCCCCTGGACTGCTGCTATGGAGCAAACAAAGAGGGAGGGGAGTGAATTTCTGTTCTTATGCTTAAAGAATAGAAAAGAAGGTTTGAGGCACTAAGAAATAGAACATATTTCAAAATCTATCCTTAACTATTAGTAGTCAATTGAACATTTAGAAGTTTTACCTTATATATTCTCTTCACTATTCTTTGGGGAAGTATGATTTGGAAAGAGCTTTTTATTCAAAATCACTTGAGGAGAAACACCCTCTTCAAAAAACATAAGAGAAGACTCTACATATGGACATCACCAGATGGTCAACACTGAAATCAGACTGATTATATTCTTTGCAGCCAAAGATGGAGAAACTCTACAGAGTCAGCAAAAACAATACAGGGAACTGACTGTGGCTCAGATCGTGAACTCCTTATTGACAAATTCAGACTTAAATTGAAGAAAGTGAGGAAAACCAATAGACTATTCAGGTATGACCTAAATCAAATCCTTAACGATTATACAGTGGAAGTGAAAAATAGATTTAAGGAACTAGATCTGATAGACAGAGAGCCTGATGAACTATGGACAGAGGTTCGTGACATTGTATAGGAGACAGGGATCAAGAAAATTCCCAAGAAATAGAAATGCAAAAAAGCAAAATGGCTGTCTGAGGAGGCCTTACAAATAGCTGTGAAAAGAAGAGAAGCGAAAAGGAAAGATATACCCATTTGAATGCAGAGTTCCAAAGAATAGCAAGGAGAGATAAGAAAGCCTTCCTCAGTGAGCAATGCAAACAAATAGAGGAAAACAATAGCATGGGAAAGACTAGAGATCTCCTCAAGAAAATTAGAGATACCAAGGGAACATTTCATGCAAAGATGGGTTCAAAAAAAGACAGAAATGGTATGGACCTAAAAGAAGTAGAAGATATTAAGAAGAGGTGGGAAGAATACACAGAACTGTGCAAAAAATATCTTCATGACTGAGATACTCACGATGGTGTGATCACTCACCTAGAGCCAGATATCCTGGAATGTGAAGTCAAGTGGGCCTTAGAAAGCATCACTACGAACAAAGCTAGTGGAGGTGATGGAATTCCAGTTGAGCTATTTCAAATCCTGAAAGATGATGCCGTGAAAGTGCTGCATTCAATATGCCAGCAAATTTGGAAAACTCAGCAGTGGCCACAGGACTGGAAAAGGTCAGTTTTCATTCCAATCCCAAAGAAAAGCAATGCCAAAGAATGCTCAAACTATCACACAATTGCACTTATCTCACATGCTAGCAAAGTAATACTCAAAATTCTCCAAGCCAGGCTTCAGCAATACGTAAACCACGAACTTCCAGATGTTCAAGCTGGTTTTAGAAAAGGCAGAGGAACCAGAGATCAAACTGCCAACATCTGCTGGATCATCGAAAAAGCAAGAGAGTTCCAGAGAAACATCTATTTCTGCTTTATTGACTATGCCAAAGCCTTTGACTGTGTGGATCGCAATAAACTGTGCAAAATTCTGAAAGTGATAGGAATACTATACCACCTGACCTGCCTCTTAAGAAACCTGTATGCAGGTCAGGAAGCAACAGTTAGACCTGGACATGGAACAACAGACTGGTTGCAAATAGGGAAAGGAGTACATCAAGGCTGTATATTGTCACCCTGTTTATTTAACTTATATGCAGAGTACATCATGAGAAATGCTGGGCTGGAAGGAGCACAAGCTGAAATCAAGACTGATGGGAGAAATATCAATAACCTCAGATATGCAGATGACACCACCCTTATGGCAGAAAGTGAAGAAGAACTAAAGAGCCTCTGATGAAAGTGAAGGAGGAGAGTGAAAAAGCTGGCTTAAAGCTCAACATTCAGAAAACGAAGATCATGGCATCCGGTCCCATCACTTCATGGGAAATAGATAGGGAAACAGTGGAAACAGTGTCAGACTTTATTTTTTGTGGCTCCAAATTCACTGCAGATGGTGACTGCAGTCATGAAATTAAAAGATGTTTACTCCTTGGAAGGAAAGTTATGACCAACCTAGATGGCATATTCAAAAGCAGAGACATTACTTTGCCAACAAAGGTCCATCTAGTCAAGCCTATGGTTTTTCCAGTGGTCATGTATGGATGTGAGAGTTGGACTGTGAAGAAAGCTGAGTGCTGAAGAAGTGATGCTGTTGAAGTGTGGTGTTGGAGAAGACTCTTGAGAGTCCCTTGGACTGCAAGGAGATCCAACCAGTCCATCCTAAAGAAGATCAGTCCTGGGTTTTCATTGGAAGGACTGATGATGAAGCTGAAGCTCCAGGAGTTTGGCCACCTGATGCAAAGACTGACTCATTTGAAAAGACCCTGATGTCTGGAAAGATTGAGGGCAGGAGGAAAAGGGGAGGACAGAGGATGATATGGTTAGATGGCATCACCAACTCTATTGACATGAGTTTGGGTAAACTCCGGGAGTTGGTGATTGACAGGGAGGCCTGTCGTACTGTGGTACACAGGGTTGCAAGAGTCAGACATGACTGAATGACTGAACTGGACTGAACTGAGGAGAAATATGATTCCTCTTATTTTATTCTTATGACACGTAATTGTTCTACTGTCAAATATGACACATAGAATCAAGAAATGAAAGTAATTAGTGGTGGCAGGGTCAGTGACTAGCAAAACAGGAAAAACATAGTTGAGGAAATATTGAAATTTAAAGGTCAAATAGATTATTACTCATTTGTTATTTATGGAGTACCTACTAGGTTCCATGCAAGCACATTTTAACTTTGGCCTTAGGAAAGTTCTATGTGAACCTTGATTAAAATATGCAGACATGTATTTTTCCAAAAATATTAGACACATAAGAGAATGTGGCTGGTATGGAGATGAAAAGTGAAAGTGTGAGTGTTAGTCACTCAGTCATGTCCTACTCTTTGGGACCCCATGGACTGTTACCCACCAGGCTCCTCTGTCCATGGAATTCTTCAGGAAAAAATACTTGAATGGGTAACCATGTCCTCCTCCAGGGGATCTTCCCGACCCAGGGATTGAACTTGGGTCTCCCGCATTGCAGGTAGATTCTTTATGTCTAAGCTATCAGGGAGATGAAGAGGAGAGCAACTATTAAGTAGATTAAAATCTATAGAATTTAGAGTTTTTTTGCATTAAGGGGCTAATACTCATTGAGATATCTAGGATGAGGTTGATATTAAAGGAAAAGAAATGTGTTACAATGTAAAATGGGTCCAGATATTTTGGTAAGATCCTTGCTTGGTGAGCGATTTTGTTTGGACTGGCTTATCCTGGGTCGCTTGTGGATAGAACAACTTCTGTTGTGGTCTGGCTTAGAGGCAGCATGCAGCTTCTGACGTTTTGTCCCATGCCAGGCCTTTATAAAATGATGGAGAGTGGTTCCTGGATGATAGATGTTGCTGCTGTACCAGGGGAAATTGTCAGGAGCTTAGAGATGCTTAGCAGATAACTGACATTTGTTCCAGGGTACACTGACATTGCAGGGAAAGCAAGCAGAGATTTATTTGGTGGTTGAGCAGGATTTGATGATGCTGACTTAAGGGATAGAGCAAGGTAACAGTCCCAGGACCACGTAGATTATCAGAAAACCTGGGAAAGTAGCAAGTTTTTCCTTTTCTACCAGCCATATTAAGGGTTGCAGATTTTCCAATCAGTTAGAAATTACATGATGAACTGACTGTGATGTGAGCAAAGAGATGATACTAACACCTTACTACTGTTTTTGGTACAGATTAGAGTTTAATAAATATAGTTTAAATTTTTCTTATTTTGATTTTATTTTATTTTAATAAAATACTATTTAATAAGTACCGTTGAGTGAATTTTTCTGACCTGCTACTTTGCTTGAAGATTTTCCAAGTCTATATTAATCTTATTTGACAATTGTTTGTATTTCTTTTCTCATTTTGCATCACGAATGACACATCTGTGAATGGTCACAATGCCATGTAATAAGCTTCAGCTTTGTGACTAATGTTAATATCAAGCCAAGAGGTTCCAGGTGTTCATTTGAAATAATCTGGCTGGATACCTGTGTGTCATCAGTGTTGAGTGACCCTAATCCATTAATAAATCATGAGCCAAACTTAAGAAGGAGATGTGAATTCCTCAGTACAAAGGGTAAGACATTTAACTCATAAAGCCCATCTGGTATCACAAATGAGATTTGGGGTTTCAGTTTCTCAGCCAAGGGCATCTGCCAAAACCTTTTAAATAAAACAAGAATTGTGATCATCTTTAGTAGTTCCAAACTGATCCATCAATGATGGATTTAGGATTTACATTAATTGCCATTTTAGAACAAACTTTTCTTTAGAGTGCATAGATTTGAATTGTATCATTTGCAACTGGAACTAAGCATCTTGAAGAAACACAGGGATTTTCATATATTATAAAATCTAATCTTAACATATGCCCTGTCTACTTCCCACTATTAGCTTTTATTTTCCTATTTTTATTGATAAAAAACTAAGTGAAATTTGGGGCTTCCCAGGTGGTACTGGCAGTAAAGAACCTGCTGGTCAATGCAGCATACATAAGAGACAGGGGTTCTATCTCTAGGGGACTGGGAGATGCCTTGGAGGAGGGATTGGCAACCCACTCCAGTATTTTTACCTGGATTATTCCCGTGGACAGAGGAGTCTGGTGGCTATGGTACCTAGGGTCACAAAGAGTTGAATATGACTGAAATGACTTAGCACAGCACACAAGAGAAATTTAGTTCATTTAATAGCTCGATGTTTGCTTTCTGGATTACGTAGACATATTTCAAACACTACAAATAAGAATAAAACAATGTATGTTATGAGTGAAAAGTGCTGAAGTATTTCCCTACTGTCTGCTAATTATCACCAGATGTATACTGATAGTTCTCTGAATTGTTTACCGGGAGAAGGATTCCAGACCTTCACAAAATGTGACGTGATAGAAGCAAGGTCTGATGCTGTAAAGAGCAATATTGCATAGGAACCTGGAATGTTAGGTCCATGAATCCAGGCAAATTGGAAGTGGTCAAACAGGAGATGACAAGAGTGAATGTTGACATTCTAGGAATCAGCGAACTAAAATGGACTGGAATGGGTGAATTTAAAACAGAGGACCATTATATCTACTACTGGGGGCAGGAATCCTTTAGAAAAAATGGAGTAGCCATCATGGTCAACAAAAGAGTCCGAAATGCAGTATTTGGATGCAATCTCGAAAATGACAGAATGATCTCTGTTCACTTCCAAGGCAAACCTTTCAATATCATGGTAATCCAAGCCTATGCCCCAACCAGCAATGCTGAAGAAGCTGAAGTTGAACCGTTCTATGAAGACCTACAAGACCTTTTAGAACTAACACCCAAAAAAGATGTCCTTTTCATTATAGGGGACTGGAATGCAAAAGTAGGAAGTCAAGAAACACCTGGGGTAACAGGCCAGTTTGGCCCTGGAATATGGAGTGAAGCAAGGCAAAGCCTAATAGAGTTTTGCCAAGAGAATGCACTGGTCATAGCAAACACCCTCTTCCAACAACACAAGAAAAGACTACAAATGGGCATCACCAGATGGTCAACACTGAAATCAGATTGATTATGTTCTTTGCAGGCAAGATGAACAAGCTCCATACAATCAGCAAAAATAAGACCAGGGGCTGACTGTGGCACAGATCATGAACTCCTTATTGCCAAATTCAGACTTAAATTGAAGAAAGTGGGGAAACCACTAGACCATTCAGGTATGACCTAAATCAAATCCCTTATGATTATACAGTGGAAGTGAGAAATAGATTTAAGGGACTAGATCAGATGGAGAGAGTACCTGATGAACTATGGATGGAGGTTCATGACGTTGTACAGGAGACAGGGATTAAGACTTTACCCATGAAAAAGAAATGCAAAAAAGCAAAATGGCTGTCTGAGGCAGCCTTACAAATAGCTGTGAAAAGAAGAGAAGTGAAAAGCAAAGGAGAAAAGGAAAGATATTCCCGTCTGAATGCAGAGTTCCAAAGAATAGCAAGGAGAGATAAGAAAGCCTTTCTCAGCGATCAATGCAAAGAAATAGAGAAAAACAATAGCATGGGAAAGACTAGAGATCTCTTCAAGAAAATTAGAGATACAAAGGGAATATTTCATGCAAAGATGAGCTCAAAAAAGGGCAAAAATGACACGGACCTAACAGAAGCAGAAGATATTAAGAAGAGGTGGCAAGAATACACAGAAAAACTGTACAAAAGAGATCTTCATGACCCAGATAATCACAATGGTGTGACCACTCACCTAGAGCCAGACATCCTGGAATGTGAAGTCAAGTGGGCCTTAGGAAGCATCACTACGAACAAAGCTAGTGGAGATGATGGAATTCCAGTTGAGCTATTTCAAATCCTGAAAGATGATGCCGTGAAAGTGCTGCACTCAATATGCCAGCAAATGTGGAAAACTCAGCAGTGGCCACAGGACTGGAAAAGGTCAGTTTTCATTCCAATCCCAAAGAAAGGCAATGCCAAATAATGCTCAAACTATTGCACAATTGCACTTATCTCACATACTAGTAAAGTAATGTTCAAAATTCTCCAAGCCAGGCTTCAGCAATACATGAACGGTGAACTTACAGATGTTTAAGCTGGTTTTAGAAAAGACAGAGGACCAGAGATCAAATTGCCAACATCCTCTGGATCATTGAAAAAGCAAGAGAGTTTCAGTAAAACATCTACTTCTGCTCTATTGACTATGCCAAAGCCTTTGACTGTGTGGATCACAATAAACTCTGGAAAATTCTTAAAAATACCAGACCACCTGACCTGCCTCTTGAGAAATCTGTATGCAGGTCAGGAAGCAAGAGTTAGAACTGGACATGGAACAACAGACTGATTCCAAATAAGAAAAGGAGTACGTCAAGGCTGTATATTGTCACCCTGCTTTTTTAACTTATATGCAGAGTACATGATGAGAAACGCTGGGCTGGAAGAAGCACAAGCTGGAACCAAGATTGCCAGGAGAAATATCAATAACCTCAGATATGCAGATGACACCATCCTTGTGTCAGAAAGTGAAGAGGAACTAAAAAGCCTCTTGATGAAAGTGAAGGAGGAGAGTGAAAAAGTTGGCTTAAAGCTCAACATTCAGAAAACTAAGATCATGGCATCTGGTTCCATCACTTCATGGGAAATAGATAGGGAAACAGTGAAAACAGTTTCAGGCTTTTTTGGGCTCCAAAATCATTGCAGATGCTGATTTCAGCCATGAAATTAAAAGATGCTTACTCCTTGGAAGGAAAGTTATGACCAACCTCGATAGCATATATAAAAGCAGAGACATTACTTTGCCTACAAAGATCCGTCTAGTCAAGGCTATGGTTTTTCCAGTGGTCATGTACGGATGTGAGAATCAGACTATAAGGAAATCTGAGTGCCGAAGAACTGATGCTTTTGAACTGTGGTATTGGAGAAGACCGTTGAGAGGCCCTTGGATTGCAAGGAGATACAACCAGTCCATCCTAAAGGAGATCAGTCCTGGGTGTTCACTGGAAGGACTGATGTTGAAGCTGAAACTCCAATACTTTTGCCACATCACAGGAAGAGTTGACTCATTGGAAAAGACCCTAATGCTGGGAAGGACTTTGGGCAGGTAGAGAAGGGGACGACAGAGGATGAGATGGCTGGATGGCATCACCGACTCAATGGACATGGGTTTGGGTGGACTCCTGGAGTTGATAATGGACAGGGAGGCCTGGTGTGCTGTGATTCATAGGGTTGCAGAGTCAGACACGACTGAACGAGTGAACTGAACTTCACAAAATGAATCCACCTTATTGGACCGAATACTCCTACTAATGCATCTTAAGACCTATGTTTTCATCTATAGTGGTCACATCTTATAGAACTTAAAATAAGCAAAAAATTAGGTTTCTATTATTATTCACTTGTTATATGATTTTCATATATCCCCGAATCTATCAAAGGACAAAACACCTTCTTGTTATCACTGCGTCCCACTTCTCATTGCCTTCTCATGGAATGCTTTGATAATTTAATAAATATCCCCAGGGAGCCTCCATAAGTACCACAAGAATCTGGCAAATTACTATTTTATCACAAAGAATCACTGATAATTTTCTATTCCTATGTACATTTAACTAGGTGCTTTCGAGGGGGTTAGTTTACACTTTGGCTAAAATGACTATGTGTTCCCCCAGGGAAGATATCAATTCAATGAAATTAAATTAAAACACACATGCACACACAAGGTAAGACTTCTTGTGTGGAATGGGTAGCATTCTAAAAGAGATATGATAATCAATACCAATAAAATTGTTTACCCAAGAGGCTCAGTCAGACATAAATTGACAATTTCTCCTTCCAGAGGTGTTATATGGTAATTATTAAGTTCATAGCTGCCTGGCATATAGAAAACACACAATAGCTATTGCATAAATGGATAAAATGAATGAACAGATATTAAAATCTTGCTGTATCTAAATCTGCTTCCTGCAGAATTATAAAGAGCATGCATGTTTTCTCTGTTTACTGACTTAGTTGGTTACAATGACTCCACACCTAAATACATCTGGTAAGTATTTGCATTTATTCATGATAATATACTGGGGGATTCATTTGAAAAAGTACTAGCATTGGGGCCAATGCCTTATAAGAATGCTGAGGACGTGGACAAGCCAGAAGGGGAAATGACTTCCAGCTATCAAGATTTCTCTGCCACATTTTCTTCCCTACCCTCTTGACATGGAGGTGTGAATTTGTGATTACTAAAAATGATTATGGCCATAGAGGAGGAAAACAACGATCATTTTTAAGACAGCACAGACCTTAGCAAAAATTCATAATGAAAACAAGAAATCTTGAAAACATTTCATAGAACACAAAATAAATGGAACACTGAAACTGCAATGATGCCTGCCTGAGATGAATTGCAAGGTACTGCCTTAGCGTTGGGGACTTGGTTTACAAACTGAGCCAATGCATCCTTTCATTAAAATTCAAAAAAAATTTCAATTGAGGACTGAAGGATCAAATTACTTACTCTTCTCAAACTCCCTGCTCATCATTATTTAAACATGGATGTTTAATTTTTTAGTGAGAGAAAATGAATTAGGATACTTGACTCCAACTCCTCTATGGAGAAAATTGGGTAGATTTTAAAGGAATATGATGTTGAACAATCTAAACCATTGTTATCTTCATCTTCAATATTATCATTAACATTAACTAGCATTTACTGTGTGACTGCAACCTCTAAAATCCTTACATGAGCGATCTCATTGAACCCTTCCAAAGCTGGAAAAGGGGAAAGCTATTATTCTCACTTTAAGATGAGAAATCTGAGGCTGAAGGAAGTTAAATAATTTTTATAAAGCCTCAGTGCTCTGTACTTTGTGTTGGCATTTGTGCCAGCCAGGTCAGGGTTTAAAACTGGGAAGATAGAGTACATGTGAGGAGCTCAGCTAAGCTGAGGACAGCTGAAATGCCAGACATGGAGTAACCATTTAAGCAAAAGCCAAATTGGAACTAACAGTCAAGACTTTAATCATTTACCATGATAGTAGAAGCAAGAAGCTAAGCCACAGGAAGTACTAACTATCCTGTTTCATTTTTCCCCAAAGAACAGTGCAGTGGATCAACACAGATGTGGTTTGCCTCACTGTTGATGAGACCTGGAACAATAGTTTTACTGTCCGGTCCCTGGGGCTGGGTGCAGAGCTAGGGGAAAGAGCCAGGAATGGAAAAGTACTGAGTACTGAGTCGGAGTGAGGAAAAGCATCTTCAGGTTCCCCTCTGCCTTCCCACTTCCTTAGGAAGGCTTTAGCAGAGGCACTTAAGGAAGGCATTTGCCTGCTACCCAAGAGAAGGGAATGGCAACCCACTCTAATATTCTTTCCTGGAGAATTCCAAGAATAGAGGATCCTTGGAGGGCTATGGGGTTGCAAGGAGTCAGACAGGACTGAGCAACTAGCACTTTCACTTTTTTTCAAAAATAGAGCAGCTTTGGAATGTAGGCTCCTGGGGTCTTACTCCTTGACTATAACTCCCCTTAGAGACTATCATTCATTGATCATGCACCAAGACTGTTGTGGAGAGGCCAGCTTTCCCCCATCAAGTAGAGACTTTGAAATTGCCTATAGTGGGACCTGAAAAACCACATATAATGTTTGAGTCTGGGCTGAACTCCTCAGTATGCAAACCTGCTCTGGAAAGGTCAGCTATGCATGCTCTCTGTGATTCTGTAATGACCTTCTCTTCATTATATTTTGAAAAATCTCTCTGTAAGTGTGCCACTGTGATTGATAAAATTTTGTTCTCCAGTGTGTTGGGTTAGAAAAAAATTAAGTTACTAAACTAGATTTCTGACTAAACATAGGAAATTACAGTAGAATGAAAATTCATACATTTACAAGATGAAATTGAATGGCAGGGAAGAATAGTAATGAACAGTATATAACACAATACTGGAAGATGGAAAAATGATGGAAGGTTAGAAGAGAGGGAACCAACAGCACAAGATGGCAATGAAAAGTATGATAACTGCACATAAGGATCCAATAAAGACTTCAAAATGGGAAGCTTCAGTACCATAGAAGGTGCTTCTGATTAAAATGGCTAAAACAGGAAGTTGTTTGACAGGTCTACCCAAGCACAGTCAAATGATTACCTCTCTTATGAGAAGACAAGTGGCATCTTTTGTGGACAAGTTAAATCTAAAGGTCTCTGGTCCAATAGACACAGGAGATGCTGTGGGTAAGATATGGGAATGAAGATGGAGGCGGGAGTCAGGTGAACACTGGGTGTAGGGAAACCCAGCCACATTTTCCATCCTTCTCTCATGAGATGGGTGACAATGCTCCAGGCAGAAGACTGGAGGCTTCCTCTAGAAAAACTGGCTTGATGGTTTAATCATTAAGTCATGTCGACTCTTGGGACCCCATGGACTGTATAGCCTGCAAGGCTCCTCTGTCCATGGAATTCTCCAGGCAAGAACACTAGAGTGGGTTGCCATTTCTTTCTCCAGGGGATCTTCCCAACACAGGAATGGAACCTGAGTCTCCTGCACTGCTAAGGCAGATTCTTTACAGACTGAGCTATGAGGGAAGTCCTCGGTAACTCAGTGGGTACAGAAACTGGCAATTGTTGGTAAAACAAACAAAATTCAGTTTTCTGCCTGATATTCCAACAATGAAGCCCAAAAGATGGTAAAGATTTTCATGCCCACATGACTTTCAATCAACTTTTTATATATGACTGGAGACTCAAGGGTGGCTGACATTTTAAGAAATCCTCCAATATGAAAGATGTGTGCTAAGTCACTTCAGTCATGTCCAGCTCTTTGTGACCCCATGGACTGTAGACCACCAGGCTCCTCTGTCCATGGAATTCTCCAGGCAAGAATACTGGAGTCGGTTGTCATTTCCTCCTCCAGGAGATCTTCCCGACACAGGGATTGAAACCACAACTCTTACATCTCCTGTATTGGCAGTTGGGCTCTTTACAACTAGCACTACCTATAAAAGATAGACAAAGAAATAAACAAGAATCAGGAAGGGAAACAAAATATCCTATAAACAATATCTTCATAGGCACAAAATAAGATCAATCATCTATTTGAAAAAGAGATGCTAGAAAATATGACTAATTATAAATAATACATAGGTTTTAAAAATGAACGTGTTTAGATTATATAGACCCATATGTGAAAGAGCATTCCAAGAGGATGGAGAACAGAAGACAATGCTTTCAAACTTCCAAAAGATTTTTTTTTTTTTTAACTTAGACTTCTACACCAATTCAAGAGAGCTATAAATCAAGACCAAGAAAATGGAAGAATAAAGGATTAGTGAATCCAACACAGAAGAATGTAGGGTGGTATTTGGGCAACAGATGTTCAATAGACCACGATAACACTAAAGTGATACAGAGCAAAACAGATTTGTGTAGAATGGAGGGCTGAGAGATTATCCCTGGGGGATGAGAGAAGGTGAGAAAATATATTCAATGTTTTTGAGCCTTTAGAAAAATTCTTCACTTCAGTTCAGTTCAGTCGCTCAGTTGTGTCTGACTCTTTGTGACCCCATGAACCGCAGCACGCCAGGCCTCCCTGTCCATCACCAACTTCCGGAGTTTACCCAAACTCATGTCCACTGAGTCGGTGATGCCATCCAAACATCTCATCCTCTGTTGTCCCCTTCTCCTCTTGCCCTCAATCTTTCCTAGCATCAGGGTCTTTTCAAGTGAGTCAGCTCTTTGCATCAGGTGGCCAAAGTACTGGAGCTTCAGCTTCAACATCAGTCCTTCCAATGAACACTCAGGACTGATCTTTTTCAGAATGGACTGGTTGGATCTCCTTGCAGTCCAAGGGAATCTCAAGAGTCTTCTCCAACATCACAGTTCAAAAGCAACAATTCTTCGGCTCTCAGCTTTCTTCACAGTCCAACTCTCACATCCATACATGACTACTGGAAAAACCATAGCCTTGACTAGATGGACCTTTGTTGACAAAGTAATGTCTCTGCTTTTTAATATACTGTCTAGGTTGGTCATAACTTTCCTTCCAGGGAGTAAACGTCTTTTAATTTCATGGCTGCAATCACCATTTGCAGTCATTTTGGAGCCCCAGGAAATAAAGTCAGCCAACTGTTTCCACAGTTTCGCCATCTATTTGCCATGAAGTGATGCGACCACATGCCATGATCTTAGTTTTCTGAATGTTGAGCTTTAAGCCAACTTTTTCACTTTCCTCTTTCCCTTCCATGAAGAGGCTCTTTAGTTCCTCTTCACTTTCTGTCATAAGGCTGGTGTCATCTGCATATCTGAGGTTATGAACACTTCTCCCAGCAGTCTTGATTCCAGCTTGTGCTTCTTCCAGCCCAGTGTTTCTCAAGATGTACTCTACATATAAGTTAAATAAACAGGGTGACAATATACAGCCTTGACGAACTCCTTTTCCTATTTGGAACCAGTCTGTTGTTCTATGTCCAATTCTAACTGTTGCTTCCTGACCTGCATACAGATTTCTCAAGAGGCAGGTCAGGTGGTCTGGTATTCCCATCTTTTTCAGAATTTTCCAGTTTGTTGTGATACACACAAAGGTTTTGGCATAGTCAATAAAGCAGAAATAGATGTTTTTCTGGAACTCTCTTGCTTTTTCGATGATCCAGTGGATGTTGGCAACTTGATCTCTGGTTCCTCTGCCTTTTCTAAATCCAGCTTGAACATCAGGAAGTTCATGGCTCACGTATTGTTGAGCCTGGCTTGGAGAATTTTGAGCATTACTTTACTAGTGTGAATGCCTATATATATACTAGGACGATTATGGAAATTGAGATACTCATTTAAAGCTAAATATATAAAAATTGGAAATGAATGATGCCAGGAAAAATAGAAATGGACACAGAAACATAGTGCTTTTGTTTCAGGAGTAAATAATACTTAGTAATAATAAGGTAAACTCTGATAAATGATTTAGCCTTAAATAGTGACATAACTACATAGCTAGAGGCTTGTGAAGCAGGTTTAGTAAGTTAAATTATCATGAACATAACCAGAAATCAACAGAATGATCAAAATTAAGAAATTAAAACCAACAGCCTAATTGTATTATTTGGAAAGAAATTTGGAAGTAAATAAGAACATAAATATAATAGAAGACAAAATTTCCTCTATTCCTCTGCAACAGAGCTTGGATGTATGGAGGGCTGCAGTGAGAAAAAGCTGGTTTTTGTCTGTAAGACCTTTAGTACATGAGATTTAAGCTATGAAATGGTATCTATGATCATAACCATAGTGTATTCATCTCATGGATTCCTTTTACTTGTAAAATAGCTAGCGTGAATATCACCTTAGTGTTTAAGTTGTGTTTGCCACGTAGTGTTTGAATAAATTATTAGTTGGTTGCTTTGTCTCCTGGTTCTGGATGTCTAAATGTTGTTACATTTCTGGGTGAATGAAACTATGAAGACTTGGTATCTTAAAATAATTTTATTACTTCCTATCACACATATCTATTGCATAGACCTTCCTGACTCCTTCAAATCGTCCTATAGCTTTTCTGCATTTATTCACAGGTCACATAAATTAATACTTTCTTGAAAAAATTAGGAGGTGTTTATGGTATCTCTCCAGGTAGTTGTTAAGTTTCTCAAGGAAAATTGCTATTGACTTAAGTTTTTTCATTTTACTAGAACTTACTACTCTGTACTTTTCTTGTTGAAAAACCAACAAACTCAACAAAATGAAAAGGAAAAGGGGGAAAAAAAAACCCCTTACATTTTAACATTTAATAAAAATTTGAATTTGTCCTAAATGTGACTTTTTATATCTTGGAAGCACAACTTCAGAGATCTTCAGTTGTCTCATTTCTAGAATGCTACTCAAAGACATTGTAAAAATTGAATGAGGTCTTGTATATTTATATATTTTTTAAGCTAAGACACCATACAAATAAAAAGCATCATTATGATAGGTGATTACAAATATGCATGTATGTAACTTTTTATTTCTTTTTTCATCCACCTGGGTGGTACAGGCCAGAAAAGAAAAATACCCAGGGGATTTTCTAGGCTTTCTTGAAATCCTTTATCAGAAAGGAAGAAGAAAGTAATAGGAAAGAAAAATAAGAATATTAACATAAATTAAACCAAGTTTTAATATATTTTAGGCAAAATCAATTTAATAGCATGAAATCAGAATCTTACTGAATTTAAAATGTTTTTAGTTTTAATTTTTTGTACAGCAATTTACTATAGAGCTGATATTTTATTGTGTTTATTTATTTTTGCTTTTAATCTTTTAAAGTTATTATTTTCATACAATTTGAAAAGTTACTTTTTATTTATAGTTATTACAGAATACTGGGTTTATTTCCCATGTCATACAATACATCATCGAGCTTATCTTTAACACAATAGTTTGATTTGAAAAGACCCTGATGCTGGGAAAGATTGGAGGTGGGAGGAGAAGAGGATGACAGAGGATGAGATGGTTGGATGTCATCACCGACTCAATGGATGTGTTTCAGTAAACTGAGGGAGCTGGTGATGGACAGGGAGGCCTGGCAAGCTGCAGTCCATGGGGTTACAAAGAGTCGGACATGACTGAGTGACTGAACTGAACTGAAATGAACTGAACTGAACACCCTCACCCCTATATTGCTCCTCTGTCCCCACTGGTAACCACTAGTTTGTTCTCTGTATCTGTGAGTCTGCTTCTTTTTTGTTATATTCACTGGTTTGTTGTACTATTTTAGATTCTACATATATATGTGATATCATCCAGTATCTACAATGACTTTTATCTAGGATCTGTTGGGCTTCCTTGATGACTCATCAAGTAAAGAACCTGCCTACAATTCGATCCTTTGGTCGTGAAGATCCACTGGTGGAGGAAATGGAGATCCACTCCAGTATTCTTGCCTGGAAAATCCTATGGACAGAGGAGCCTGGCGAGTTACAGTCCAAAGGGTCATGAAAAGTTGGATATGCACAGCATGGTCTTAAGTTTTGATAGGAAATAAATAGAATTATAAACCATATTTTTGTTATTCTGCCAATTATTTACCTGTATATTTCTAGTTAGCATACACAAACTATTTGAAATACTTACTACTTTAAAGAAATAAGTAATGAGATTAAAATTCAGAAACTTGAAAAAATTATTCTTCAAACTGTAGTATGCTATTAACTAGCATGAAAGCATATATTAGAGCACAGGTCTCATGGACCTCTGAATCTATATTTTTATTCACTACCATAAGTGTGGCAGAATAATCCACTGAAGTAATATATGTGTCTTATTCTCTTGTGATCAAAGGAATGTGAGACATTTTTATTTCTCACAACCCTTGTACCTAGCTCTCTAAGAAGGTAAACAGAAAAGCTATGGCTTCTCTTTGTCAGGATCTTTGTCAAAGCCCTTTGCCTGTGAAGCCCTTAATCTGTTTAGAATGAACCTTTATGTCTCAAGAGCATGTGCATGCTCAGTCACTCAGTTATGTCTGACACTGTGACCCCATGGACTGTAGCCCACCAAGCTCCTCTGTCCATGGGATTATCCAGGCAAAACTACTGGAGTGAATTGCCATTTTCTTCTCCAGGGGATTTCCTAACCCAAGGATCAAAGCTGTGTCTCCTGTATTGGCAGGCTGATTCTTTACCACTGTGCCACCTGGGAAGCCCTATGTTCCAAGGGTCCCAAATACTGAAACACAGGGGATCAGCTAAATCCTAAAGATGGAGATAGGCATAGCTTCCTGAAGGCTGGAAAAAGCCTTAAAGAAATTTCTGCGGTGATGGTGACGTTGGCGTGCTCGTCCAGTTAAGAGAGGCAATGAGTGACACAAACACTGAGGACAGCTGGGATAGACATTACTCATGCTCTCTGGCATCCTGTTCTTTTCCTCCAGTTATATGAGGGATTGTAATTGTTTAACCCTTGAAGTTACGTATATCTACGTTACTTTTTCTGGGCAATGAAAGGTGAAAAGGAGAGAGAAGTGTCATGTCCTTTCTGCAGCACTTGATGGCTAGTGTTTGGTTCTCTTGTCTCCATCAGGTTGCCATGGAGATATGTTCATCAACAGGGAGAAGATAGAGAACCAAATATAAATAAGCCATCTTTACTTTCTTCCATGTGCTATTCCCAAAGTTAGTAGTTCTTCTTGGAGAGAATAGTGATGGGGGAACCACACGGATAGTACATTGAAGAGAGGAAGGAGGCTTCCTTTCTTTATCCTGTTGCTCACTTGTCAGAGGTCATTCCATTAGGAGTAAACTCCTCCATACACGTGGTTTGTATTATCCTCATCTTATACCTGGGACTTCTTAGAAAGTCATATTCCATTTCTTTTTGTGTGATGTTTCACTTGTCTAGGATGAAAAAGCTGCCCAGCACAGGAGAAGTACTGACTAGAGAGAGGGAAAACAAGCAGTTGAAGATATCTGAGAAGGCATCCAAGATTTAGAGGAGCCCTAATAATATTTGCTCAATGGATTTGCAGAATTTCTGCAAACAGTGATTAATATATGTTCACTATTTTTTTTTATGAAGTGAACCTTTACTGTTTTTTGTTCTGTTCTACTTTCATCAATGTATGCTGTGTTATAGGAAACAGTTTATTTTTCAGTCTCTGATTATTGTTGTTGTTCAGTTGCTAAGTTGTGTCCGACTCTTTGCCGCACCATGGGCTGTAGTATGCCAGTCTTCCCTGTCTTTCACTACCTCCTGGAGTTTGCTCAAACTCATGTCCATTGAGTTGGTGATGCCATCCCATCATCTCATCCTCTGTCTCCGCCTTCTCCTGCCCTCAAACTTTCTCAGCACCAGGGTCTGTTCCAGTGAGTCAGCTCTTTGCATTAGGTCGCCAAAGTATTAGAGCTTCAGCTTCAGTATCAGTCCTTCCAATGAATATCTAAACAAAAAGAACTATCCTGGATTGGTTGTAAACACTGTAAACGTAATCACCTATCACAAGTGTATTCTAGACTTCGGGATGCCTCCCTTGGAGAGGAGTTAAAAGTAAATCAACTATATAGTGACCAAAAGATTGAATTGTGATAAGCATTATAAATATTCAATAATTATTATTATTGATTACTGATCCTTACTTCTGGGTACATAAAGAATTGTGATATCACCCACTTGAAGTTACACATTGCCAGAAGATTAGCTAAGGAAGGGTGAGTTGAAGTGGTGATTGTGTTTTTCAATCTAGAATATTAAATGGGCCAGTGCCCTTCCTTCTCCTGGCATAGTGATTATAAAGAAAGAAACACATGTTAAAATAGTGATGTCATCACTTTGTTGAGTAGCTCTTAGACTAGAATGGCTACAATGAATATATTTCTTTGGCTTACTTCATTGAACATGTAAGGTGAGACAGAAATGTACCTTTATGATTTTCAACTACTGAGAGCTTGGAGTTGTTAATTTAGGTGTCTCTACTAAACAGCCTCTTCTAATAAAGTCCACAAATGATTTCACACCTCCACAATGGACTGGGTTAGACCTGCTGATTACTTAAATGAAGACTCCAAGATTTAATTCCACTTAGGAAAAGTAAGAGTGATTTTTACTGCTCTAACTTATAATTGACCAAATGTTTACTAAGGAATAAATGTCTTTTTCTGATAAAAAAACAAAAGCAAAAACAAAATATGTGATGGGCACTGCTTTTTGCTGGGACATATTTATTTATATAATTGTTAATTGTATTAAGTCCAATATTTTTAATCCAGTGTAATAGAACCAATGCATAAAAGTCATTTTAAGGAGTGAAGTTGCTACATTGTCATTCATTACAGTGACTTGTTTACAGAAATAAGTGTTCCACTCTCAGATATTACAGACTGTTTGTTCCACACAAATAGCTTGGAAACATGACTTCTGGAAGTAATTTACTTAAACCTTAAATCCTCACTATAGATTTCCACTTGGCTACATGGCATCTGAGCTAGCCACGGTAGGTTTCTGGAGGATACAGTCTACTACATGACAAAGGTAAACAGGATGTTCTTATTTCTCTGACCTGGATCATTGTGAGCCTGTGATCTTTTCATGTGACTTCCAACTCTGCTGTGTAGTCTGCACATGAACCTTGGATGCTGCCTCAAAATATTAATCATATGAGATTTTCAACAGTATATATAGGGCTTTGGTCTTCCACTCCAGATTAGACTAATGCTTCTGATAATTTTAATACTCCCTTTAAGTTTGTGGATATATCCAATGTGACAAGAGTACTGAAAATTGTCAGAAACTTATGAAGATTTAACCTATTCACAAACATTTTACCATAAGGCAAAGTGATATAGAGGTAGTCTTCTTTCATGCTTTCCTTGCTACATTTAAAGCAGCTTATTACTGCTTTTTATTTATAAATAAGCATATTGTTTTAATTTAAATTTGACTTCACATGGAAATACAAACAAATCACAGCAAAAACTATTGTGTATCAGAACATATTAATATGCAACTTTGGGACATGGACTGCCTTGCTGCTGCTAAGTCGCTTTAGTCGTGTCTGACTCTGTGCGACCCCATAGACGGCAGCCCACCAGGCTTCCCCGTCCCTGGGATTCTCCAGACAAGAACACTGGAGTAGGTTGCCATTTCCTTCTCCAATGCATGAAAGTGAAAAGTGAAAGTGAAGTTGCTCAGTCGTGTCCGACTCTTAGCGACCCCATGGACTGCAGCCTACCAGGCTCCTCCATCCATGGGATTTTCCAGGCAAAATTACTGGAGTGGGGTGCCATTGCCTTCTCCAATGGACTGCCTTAAAAAGCAGCTATTCTCTCGCTCCTGTGTATCTTATTTCCAACCTGAGTAGGATGCCCACCCCGCAAACTGTTTATGACTTCATCAGTAATTATCTATAATTATGAGTTTTATTTAGCTGATCCATTTTGCATCATACTGAACCATATGCTATAATTTAGATTTTATAAGTAGTGAAGTTATTTTCGTATTCAATTTTGCTGTATATTCTTTTACCAACTTGTTCAGAACTTGAATGAGAAAGAAAAATAGTACTTATGTGTGTGTTAATCCCTGAGTTGTGTCTGACTCTTTGCGACCCCATGGACTGCCAGGCTTCTCTGTCCATGGAATTCTCCAGGCTAGAATACTGGAGTGGATTGCCATTCCCTCTCCAGAGAAACTTCCCAATCCAGGGATCAAACCCTGGTCTCCTGCATCGCAGGCAGATTCTTTACCATTTGAGCTACAAGGAAGTCTCTAATAGTACTTACAGTTTGCCTGAAGACGCCAAATATTTACACTACCAGATTATTTGGGAAATATTACCTTAATTTGGTTGTACGAGAAGGAAGCCGGACTGAGGCTTAGAACTGATTTTCCTGTAAATTTAAGATGTGATCTCGAGCAACACTTTATTTCTCTGGGAATCAATCTTTCCTTTGTAACATGAAGTGGTTTAGGATAGATTGTTTCTAAGAAGCAATTAGCTCATGAGTAATTTGTGGCTTTTCATAGACTGATCAATTTCAGGTAACTGTGGTATAGAGGTATATCAATAGCCTTAGGTAATATCAGGGGACCATTCCTCCTCTAAGTCAAGTTAAACTGCCATCTTGTGTCTTTTTCCATAGATTTATCTGAAATTGATGTCTTCCATTCCTTACCTACTGTGAAAATCCTTTAATCTTCACATGTTCTTTACATTTGAATTTCTTTGCACTTTAGCCTTCCAATTATATGACTTTCTCATCTCAATGCTTCCTCTACCCTAATCTCATAGTCACATGCTTGGCTATGTCATCACAGTTTCTGGAACCTGATCATTATCTTCTATTCTCATAGCATATTGCTGAAAATATCTTGCTTTAATAATGTCTTAATTTTTAAATTTTTATATAATTTTTAAATGTTGCACTGCATTTACGGTTATACCAAACATTGTCTATATGCTTTGTGTTATGCAACACATCCTTGTAGCCGAGCTTACACCCAGTAGTTTGTACTTCCACCGTCCCCAGCCCTATATTACCTCCCACAGCTAGTAACCACTAGCTTATTCTCTATATATGTGAGTCAGTTCTTACTTCAATTATACAAAAAGTTTTCCTGAAAAATTTCCCCATGCTGCTAGCTGTGCAGTAATATTGACATATATACACTATCATGTGTCAGATAAATAGCTAGTGGGAAGTTGCTCTTTAACACAGGGAGTGCCCAGCCTGGTGCTCTCTGATGACCTAGAAGGGTGGGAAGGGGTTTGAGGTGGGAGGAAGTCTCAAGAGGGAGGGGACATATGTATGCTTATGACTGATTCACATAGTTATACAACAGAAACCAATACAACATTGTAAAGCAATTATCCTCCAACTATTACCAAAAAAAAAAAAAAGCCAGAATCATCTGCTTTTGGGTAAAAGCATGATAGTATCAATGTTTCTACTTAGTTCCTTTTAAAGTCTTCAGATTGCACAAAGGATAAAATCTAGTCATTTAACATTAACTATTGAAAGTCATGTAATTATCACACTCATTATCTGTCTAGAATTTTGGCCTCATTTCATGCTGCTCACACTTTCATTCTCTGTGCTTTATTCGTCCTGAATTTCTATGGGTTCCTAACAGCTGCTAAAGTTCTTTAGGATCCAGAGCTTTCACATAAGATTTGTTTTGCCTTGAAATGTTTTTCTCTTGGTTGGTCTCATTCATGCTTCTTATTTTCTCTTAAATGTCACTTCCATAAGGAAGTTTTCCATGAAAACCCAGTCTTAGGTCCCTTGTATAGCACCTTGTATTTCCTTTTCCTTGGCATATACTTTTAACTTAATATTTATTTTTTGGTTATATTATTAATTTCTAACTTATTCACTAGTAGATTATACAAGAAAGGATAACATTAGAAGTTTTGACTCCTGAGTACCTATGTCCTTAGACTCAGTTTGTCCTTATTAATTATTATCAAATGAACAAATAAGTGAATACATATGAGGAAAAGAAGAGGTAAAATCTTTATTTGTGAAATATCTTCCATGTGCTTGGCATAGTATCTAAAACAAGAAATTAAGATACAGCACACCTCATAAAATTAAGACATGGAAATACCAGACCACCTTACCTGTTTCCTGAGAAATCTGCATGCAGTTCAAGGAGCAACATTTAGAACCGGACATGGAACAATGAACTGGCTCAAAATTGGGAATGGAGTGGGTCAAGGCTGTATATTGTCACCCTGCTTATTTAACTTATATGCAGAGTATCATGTGAAATGGCAGGCTGGGTGAATCAAAGGCTGGAATCAAGGCTGCTGGGAGAAATATCAACAACTTCAGATACGGAGATGATTCTACTCTAATAGCAGAAAGCGAAGAGGAATTAGAGAGCCTCGTATTGAGGTTGAAACAGGAGAGTTAAAAAAGCTAGCTTAAAATTCAGCTTTCAAAAAATTAAGATCATGGGATCTGGTCCTATCACTTCATGACAAATGGGTAAAAAGTGGAAACAGTGACAGGCTTTATTTTCTTGGACTCCAAAATCACTGTGGACAGTGACTGCAGCCATGAAATTAAAAGATGCTCACTCCTTGGAAGAAAAGCTATGACAAACCTAGACAGAATATTAAGGAAAACAGGGACATGACTTTGCCAACAAAAGTCTGTATAGTCAAAGCTATGGTTTTTCCAGTAATAATGTACGGATGTGAGAGTTTGATTATAAAGAAGACTGAGCACCAAAGATTTGGTGTTTTCAAATTGTGGTGCTGGAGAAGACACTTGAGAGTCCCTTAGACTGCAAGGAAATCAAACCAGTTGATTCTAAAGGAAGTCAACCCTGAATATTCATTGGAAGGACTGATGCTGAGGCTGAAGCTTCAGTACTTTGTCTACCTGATGCAAAAAGCCATCTCATTGGAAAAGACCCTGATGCTGGGAAAGATTGAGGGCAGGAGGAGAAGGAGTGACAGAGGATGAGACAGTTGGATGGTATTACTGACTTAATGGACATAGGTTTGAACAAACTCCAAGAGATAGTGAAGGACCGGGAAGCTTGGTGTGCTGCAGTCTATTAGATCACAAAGAAGCGTAAATATAGATATAGATATATAGATATATATATATTATAGCTATTGCAGAAGATAACTCTTGGAGACACTTAATAGGAGACAGTCCGAACAAATAATTTCTAAGAGAATTTGATAATTCCAGTAGTTTAACCTTTGCAGCCAGAACTATCTGAGTTCAATTCCTTCTTTTTTAACTAGGTACTGGGTTGTTTTTCAGCTGCTAAGTTGTGCTATGATTCTTTGTGATATAGTATTTTGGCTGCTCTGTGCTACCTACAGGATCTTAATTCCCCAACCAGGGGTTGAGTCCATGCCCCTTGCATTGAGAGCACAGAACTCTAACCACCGGACTGCCAGGGAAGTCTCACTATTCTCCATTCTGTTTCTTAGATGATAAGTTTCTTGTGGTACCTTCTGAACATATTTATGGAATAAATCAGTAATTTCCAGATCTTTCCATATAGATCATTTTCAGCTCATTTTCTGCTAACCTCTCCACACATTTATATACTTAATAAATGATAGTTTATCCTTCACAAATAATCATTATAAGAATCTTGGTTTAGTAAGAATATCCTATTATCTTCTGACATCGAAGACTCTGGAATGAAAGGATAACCTAAGAGAGAAATACTTGATCTCTTTACGATCAGTTCATTTCATTGCTTGCCCCATTCAACCTTGTAGAGTGTGTAAGAGTTAAAATCATAATAGACCAGTGTAGAAATGGCACAAACAATAAAAGAGTCAGTAGAAATAGCTTTCTGTCTTGCTGTTTCTGCTGTAGGGCCTTTAGGAATATTACAAAGTATGACTATATATACATTTATGTGCTCTTGTAAATATGTCACATATAAATATTTTTCTGGAAGGCTGGGAGAACTGAATCAATGTATGACCATTTTTTCTCCTGTCAGAAGCAATAGAATTTTTATTAGCATAATTTCCATTTCTCAGCACTGACTGTGGTATCTTTGATCAAACTAATTAGAAATAGTTACACTTTGTACCATGAGATATATCAAATTTATTAGAAAAAAATTATGTATGTGCACACACAGAAAATAAATAGGCATATTAAATATAAAAGTGTGACATTTATGCCACTGGTTGGAGTGAGGAGGCATTCTAATTAGATAGTGAATATTCTAAAGTACGAATTTTCTATGCGGATTGCAATATTCAGCTAAAACTACAATTGTTAATAGAACTTGAGTGCATGGAAGAGGGCAGAACATTTTTTGGAGGCCCTGAAGTCAATCAGTGTTTATTGATCCACTGTAATGTATCTTTGCTAGATGCTATGATGAGGAAAACTGGTTTTAAGTCATTGTGGATGATGATTACCCAAATTAGCTAGCATATACAACTAAAATATTTTTATAAATAGTATTTGTCTTCTTTTTGGTCTCACCACAAGCCATGCAGGATCTTAGTTCCCCATCCAGGGATTTCACCTACACCTCCTCCATTGGAAGCACAGAGTCTTAAAACACTGGACCACCAGGGAAGTCTCTACAACTAGAATATCTTAATATCTTCAAATGTATGTTGAAAGAAAGAACTCACAAAATTGTTCAGAGAAAAGAACATGTCTCCTTGTGTTTGGGATACGTATCTATGGAAGAGGTAAAACTCATGCAGTTTTGAAAACTGAGTTGAGAAAAGAAGGTAGTCATAGGAAATATATGTAGTGAAAGAGTGGAATTAGAGCTGGAGCTTTGCTGTCTGCATCAGAGAACTTATATAACCAAAGATGGAGAGACTCAGACTCCCATGATGAATAGGGAGTGCATCTCAGAATTATTTTTGATGCCTCAGAGGCAGATACAAGGCTAGGATTGGATGCTGCTGCTGTGGCTTCTCTTGTTGTTGTTATGATTTAATGTGTTTCCTTATTTAGAAGCAACTTCAAGGTTCAGAAGAAAATGGACTTTCCCAGGCTTGGCAGTTTCAAAAAGTATTTATGTGACTTTTATAAACTTTGCATCCCTAACCCCTACCAGTCCATGATACAAATGGAGTTATACTCTCATGGTCACCTGCACTTTCTACAGAGCTCAGGCTTTGCGGAGACACCTCCATCAGTGAGAGGTAAGGTGCACATCTGCCTACATGGCAGCTACTGGCATTCCCAAACAGTACATTTTGGAGTCTCAACTACTCAGTTAATTTTTAATACTTTTCATTTTTTTTTTATTTTTGGGCAAACTTATATTTTCTGTTATTTGAAATTTAAGGTTCTATTATGTACATATTCTTTAAAAGTAAGTTTTTATTCCAATCCCAAATAAAGACAATGCTAAAAAATGTTCAAACTATTGTACAATTGTGCTCATTTCACATGCTAGAAAAGTAATGCTCAAAATTCTTCAAGCTAAACTTCAGCAGTAAGTGACCCAAGAAATTACAGCTGTACAAGCTGTATGTAGAAAAGGCACAGGAACCAGAGAACAAATTGTCAATATCTGTTGAATCAGAGAAAAAGCAAGGGGATTCCAGAAAAACATCTACTTTTGATTTATTGACTACACCAAAGCTTTTGACTGTGTGGATCACAACAAACTAGAAAATTCTTGGAAGAGATGAGAATACCAAACCACTTTACCTGCCTCCTGAGAAGTCTGTATGCAGGTCAAGAAGCAACAGTTAGAACTGTACATGGAACAACAGACTGGTTCAAAATTGGGGAAAGAGTATGTTAAGGTTGTATATTGTCACCTTACTTATTTAACTTATGTACAGACTACATCTTTAAAAATGCCAGGCTGGATGAAGCACAAGCAGGAATCAGGATTGCCAAGAGAAATATCAATAACCTCAGAAATGCAGATTACACCACCCTTATGGCAGAAAGTGAAGAGGAACTAAAGAGATTCTTGATGAAAGTGAAAGAGGAGAGTGAAAAACCTAGCTTAAAGCTCAGCATTCAGAAAACTAAGATTATAGCATCTGGTCCCATCACTTCAAGCAAATAGATGGGGAAACAATGGAAACAGTGACAGACTTCATTTTTTTGGGCTCCAAAATCACTGCAAATGGTGACTGCAACCATGAAATTAAAAGATATGTGCTCCTTGGAAGAAAAGCTATGACCAACCTAAAAAACATATTAAAAAGCAGAGACATTACTTTGCCAACAATAGTCCATCTAGTCAAAGCTATGGTTTTTCCAGTAGTCAAATATGTATGTGAGAGTTGGACTATAAAGAAAACTGAGTGCTGAAGAATTGATGCTTTTGAACTGTGGTGTTGGAAGACTCTTGAGAGTCCCTTGGACTGCAAGGAGATCCAACCAATAAATCCTAAAGGAAATCAGTCCTGAATATTCATTGGAAGATCTGCTGCTGAAGCTGAAGCTGAAGCTGAAGCTCCAATACTTTGGCCACCTGATGCTAAGAACTGACTCATTGAAAAAAACCTGATGCTGGGAAAGATTAACGGCAAGAGGAAAATGGGACGACAGAGGATAAGATGGTTGGATGGCATCACTGACTCAATGGACATAAATTCCATAAAGCTCTGGGAGTTGGTGATGGACAGGGATGCATGATGTGCTGCAGTCCATGGGGTAGCAAAGTCGGACATGACTGAGTGACTGAACTGAACTAATATACCACCAGAAATATACAATATTTTTCTATTTGTCATTAAAATTTGAGGAAGACATTATGAAAACACATATGCAGGAGGGTGTAAAAGTGTCTGAAAACTAAGTCATGTGAGAAACTAAATTAAGAAATTGTCAGGTTAAAAAAAAAAAACAGAAAATTTATTCAGTTCAGTTCAATTCAAGCGCTCAGTCATGTCTGACTCTTTGTGATCCCCAAAGACTGTAGCACACCCTCCCTGTCCATCACCAGCTCCCGGAGTTCACTCAAACTCATGTCCATTGAGTCAGTGATGCCATCCAACCATCTCATCCTCTGTTGTCCACTTCTCCTCCTGCCTTCAATCTTTCCCAGCATCAGGGTCTTTTCAAATGAATCAGCTCTTCGCATCAGGTGGCCAAAGTATTGGAGTTTCAGCTTCAGTATCAGTCCTTCCAATGAATATTCAGAACAGATTTCCTTTAGGATTTACTGGTTGGATCTCCTTGCAGTCCAAGGGAATCTCAAGAATCTTCTCCAACACCACAGTTCAAAAGCATCAATTCTTCAGTGCTCAGGTTTCTTTATAGTCCAACTCTCCCATCCATACATGACTACTGGAAAAATAATAGCCTTCACTAGCCTTCACTAGATGGGCCTTTGTTGGCAAAGTAATATCTCTGATATTTAATATGCTGTCTTGGTTGGTCATAACTTTCCTTCCAAGGAGTAAGCGTCTTTTAATTTCATGGCTGCAGTCACCATCTGCAGTGATTTTGGAGCCCAGAAAAATAAAGTCAGACACTGTTTCAACAGTTTCCCCATCTATTTGCCATGAAGTGATGGGACTGAATGCCATGATCTTAGTTTTCTGAATGTTGAGCTTTAAGCCAACTTTTTCACTCTCCTCTTTCACTTTCATCAAGAGGCTTTTTAGTTCTTCTTCACTTTCTGCCATAAGGGTGGTGTCATCTGTATATCTGAGGTTATTGATACTTCTCCCAGCAATCTTGATGCCAGCTTGTGCTTCTTCCAGCCCAGCATTTCTCATGATGTACTCCACATATAGGTTAAATAAGGAGGGTGACAATATACAGCCTTGAAGTACTCCTTTTCCTATTTGGAACCAGTCTGTTGTTCCATGTTCAGTTCTTACAGTTGCTTCTTGACCTGCATACAGATTTCTCAAGAGGCAGGTCAGGTGGTCTGGTATTCCCATCTCTTTCAGAATTTTCCACAGTTTATTGTGATCCACACAGTCAAAGGGTTTGGCATAGTTAATAAAGCAGAAAGATGTTTTTCTGGAAATCTCTTGCTTTTTCAATAATCCAGTGGATGTTGGCAATTTGATCTCTGGTTTCCTCTGCCTTTTCTAAATCCAGCTTGAACATCTGGAAGTTCACAGTTCACATATTGTTGAAGCCTGGCTTGGAGAATTTCGAGCATTACTTTGCTAGCATGTGAAATGAGTGCAATTGTGCGGTAGTTTGAGCATTCTTTGGCATTGCCTTTCTTTGGGATTGAAAAGAAAACTGACCTTTTCCAGTCCTGTGGCCCCTGCTGAGTTTTCCAAATTTGCTGGCATATTGAGTGCAGCACTGTCACAGCATAATCTTTGAAGATTTGAAATAGTTCACCTGGAATTCCATCACCTCCACTAGCTTTGTGCAAAGTGATGCTTCCTAAGGTCCACTTGACTTTGCATTCCAGGATGTCTGGCTCTAGGTGAGTGATCACACCTTTGTAATTATGTGGGCCATGAATATCTCTTTTGTATAGTTCTTCTGTGTATTCTTGCCACCTCTTCTTAATATCTTCTACTTCTGTTAGGTGCATACAGTTTCTTCCCTTTTTTGAGCCCATCTTTGCATGAAATGTTACCTCGAAAAATTTTCTTGCTTCTAAGGAAATCTAATTTTCTTGGAAACAAAATCTAATTTTCTTGAAGATATCTCTAGTCTTTCCCATTCTGTTGTTTTCCTCTATTTCATTACATTGATCACTTTGAAAGGCTTTCTTATCTCTCCTTGCTATTCTTTGGAACTCTGCATTCAAATGGGTATATCTTGCCTTTTCTACTTTGCTTTTTGCTTCTCTTCTTTTCACAGCTATTTGTAAGGCCTCCTTAGACAGCCATTTTGCGTTTTTGCATTTCTTTTTCTTCGGATGGTCTTGCCTTCTGTCTCCTGTACAATGTCAGGAGCCTCCGTCCATAGTTCATCAGGCACTCTGCCTATTAGATCTAGTCCCTTAAATCTATTTCTCACTTCCACTGTATAATTGTTAGGCATTTGATTTAGGTTATACCTGAATGGTCTAGTGGTTTTCCCTACTTTTTTAAATTTAAGTATGAATTTGGCAATAAGGAGTTCATGATCTGAGCCATAGTCAGCTCCGGATCTTGTTTTTTTCTGAGTGTATAGAGCTTCTCCATCTTTGGCTGCAAAGAATATAATCAATCTGATTTTGGTGTTCGCCATCTGGTGATGTCCATGTGCAGAGTCTTCTCTTGTGTTGTTGGAAGAGGATGTTTGCTATGATCGCTGTGTTCTCTCGGCAAAACTCTGTTAGCCTTTGCCCTGCTTAATTCTTTACTCCAAGGGGAAATTTGCCTGGTACTCCAGGTGTTTCTTGAGTACTCCTACTTTTGCATTCCAGTCCCCTATAATGAAAAGGACATCTTTTTTGGGTGTTAGTTCTAGAAGGTCTTGTAGGTCTTCACAGAACCGTTCAACCTAGCTTCTTCAGCATTACTGGTGGGGGCATAGACTTGGATTACTGTGATATTGAATGGTTTGCCTTGGAAACAAAAAGAAATCATTCTGTTGTTTTTGAGATTGCATCCAAGTACTGCATTTTGGACTCTTTTGTTGACTATGGTGGATACTCCATTGCTTCTAAGGGATTCTTGCCCACAGTTGTAGATATAATGGTCATCTAAGTTATATTCACTCACTCCATTCCATTTTAATTCACTAATTCCTAAAATATCAACGTTCCCAGTCTGTTTTTGTTTTGAATTTTAACTATATATAATAATTTCATGCACTGATGAAAATCCCATAATTAGAAATCAACTCATGTTAACATAATTTTCTTGTGAAATACAACTACACTGGGAAGATCAAGTAGGATGGGTAGAATCCACTTGTGCTTTAATGCAAATGAATGACCCAGGTAGGTGATCAATATGCTACTGGAGATCAGTGGAGAAATAACACCAGAAAGAATAAGAGACGGAGGCAAAGCAAAAACAACACGCAGGTGTGGATGGAACTGGTGATGGAAGCAAGGTCCAATACTATAAAGAGCAATATTGCATAGGAACTTGGAATGTTAGGTCCATGAATCAGGGCAAATTGGAAGTGGTCAAACAGGAGATGACAAGACTGAACGTCGATATTCTTATTTTTTAAAGATAATTTAAGATTGAAAACTTGGAAAATGTTTCCCAAGTTTATAATCTATCTCTCACTAGGCATCTTCCATGAAGCTATGAATTGAAGAAACAAAATAAAAATTCATTCATCTTTATATATATATATATATATATATATATATATATATATATATATATATAACAGGTACTTTTGGTAAATGTGATTTATGATAATTGATGGCTTGGGTTGTGAACTTTCATTTCATAAATCAGAAAATAAAATCTTATGATTGGCATTAATGATGAAACACAAGTCTAAAACATACCACGTCTTAATTTTGTCTGTCATGGATAAGGCTTAGGGAGAAATGCCATCTTTTCTAGATTTGTAATACTTGAAATCAAAATCACTAACCGTTGAAAATTTGTCAGACAAAAACATTCAAATACACTGAAAATTTAGAAAGCAACTCATCTGTAGCATTTCCATAATTAAGTCCTTCACTTACATTTATTGATGTATCCATTCATGTACTCATGCTTGTTACCCTCTCTCCGATCACTTTTAGCCCCAGAGTCCTGTCTTTTTCTTAAGACCCTCATTGGTATTTCTGAACCGACCTCAATGACTCATGGAATTTATGCTCCAAATCACAAGTAACCACATAATAAACTCTCATTTACATATGTCCTAAAAGAGAATGAATCATTTCTTATCCTGAGATAAGGAGTTAAAAAAAAATGAGGGGATGGATAGATGAAACTCTGTGAAGCAGGATTCACATCTTTATCCTGCTATAGATATAGAATATCTTTGCTTGATTGTTATCTCATTTTAATGTACGGCTTTTTCAATTCTCCAACATTGAGTAAAGTCACAAATTAGATACTCTGATAAAATTCAGGGGAAAAATTACACTTTGATGAGCAACCATGGTTTCTTTGTTTACATGATCCTCTCAGGTTCTTTCTGTGTTCTTTTCATACTAAAGCACAGGAGTATGATTAAATTTCTCATATTCACTTGTATTCAATATACTTTTTTTCCCCAAAATTAAAAGTAGCATAAAGGCCATAGAGAATTTGTGAGGAAGATTAATTTCATTTCATTTCAAAAATATTGCTCCCTCATTTCAAAGCAGCAGTACACATTAGTACAGGGTAAGCTTTCTTTATTTTCTTGTTTTTACTCATCCAGTTTTAAATACTTCTAATTATTCATACTCCTTATCAAACACATATTCCTTGTACTTAAATTTCTGCTTCTTTTGGCAGACAGAAACCAACAGAATTCTGTAAAGCAATTACCCTTCAATTAAAAAATAAATAAATTAAAAAAAATTATGCTTCTGTGCCTTGAAACACTAAAACATGAGAATAAAATAATATGTCAGCTAAGTCCAACACACACAAAACTAATCCAGAAACATTCTACTTATTATTATGAAATGTCTTAAGTTATTAAGGTTAGAATTAGCCTGATCCTCACCGAATTATAATCCTTCTTCAATACAAATGTAAGTCCCCAAAGGAAGTATAAATAAGTGATAAATACATTGTTTATTCAGTGTTTAAAATTCAAATTTCTGAAAAATTCAGAATGGCAGAAAGTAATTCAGAAAATCATATAAGGCAAGCATGTTCGGAGAGAAACTTTCATTTTCAAAAGTAGATGGGAGGTTTTAGTATGAGTTATTAATAGTGCAATATAGAAGCTAGACCTTATTTGAAAGACAACAATCAGCTTTGGAAACTTAAACTTGACTCTTTGTACATCGACAATATGGTGGGTATAATGGGAGGAGGAAGACTTCTGTGAATTTCCCTGGTGGTGCAGTGGTAAAGAATCTGTCTGCCAATGCAGGAGATACAGGAGATGTGAGTTTGATCCGTGGGTCAGGAAGATCCCCTGGAGAAGGAAATAGCAACCCATTCCAGTATTTTGCTGGGAAATTTCATGGATGGAGGAGTTTGTTGGGCTACATACAGTCTGAAAAGTGAAAGTGAAAGTTTCTCAGTCCTGTCTGATTCTTTGTGACCCCATGGACTATACATTCCATGGAATTCTCCAGGCCAGAATACTGGAGTGGGTAGCCTTCTCCTTCTCCAGGGGATCTTCCCAACCCAGGGATTGAACCCCAGTCTTCTGCATTACAGGCGGATTCTTTACCAGCTGAGCCATAAGGGAAGCCTAAGAATATTGGAGTGAATAGCCTATCCGTTCTCCAGTGACTCTTCCCTGCCCAGGAATCAAACTGGAGTCTCCTGCATTGCAGGCAGATTATTTACCTACTGGGCTATCAGGGAAGCTCCACATACAGTTCATGGTATCACAAAAAGTCAGAGATGACTTAGAAACTAAATGACAACAAGACATCTGTCCCCTCATTCATCATTTTCATAGCATCTCTGGTTTGTCCATTCTTGTTCAGCCCCAGTCTAGGGTTTCCAGCCTTTGGCCTCTCCAATCTGCCTTCTCCATCTTGATTCATCTAATGAAATATGGAGGTCTATATGTCATTCTTTCAGTATTGTATTATTGTTATGCTAAATAATTAATTCAAGCATCCAAACTTGTTGACATTTTATTGCTACTATTCTATCTGTTCGGGTCAGTGCATAGGAATCTATAGCCAAAAAGTAGTCAAGCTCAGTAAATCTTTACCTTGTAAGAATACAACTAACAAAACAAAACAAAATGCTGTCATAAAAGAACATTCCTGACAAAGATAAATTTTCATCTTCACAAAGGTGAAGATGTCATCAAATGAAATGATTTCTTAATGTAAAACAAAGGACTCTAATACCTGGAATTTTAGATAACCCTGATGATAGTCAAATGTAGAATATTTATCAGAAAGAGCAGCTTTCACTCTTAGGCTTGTTACATGTTTTTAGGTAACTGCTTATTTCAGCCTTAGCTAAGACTCCAAGCTTCACTTAAGCAGCTTTATTGTCTTAATAACTTCCTAGAGAAGGGGTGTCTTATTCAAACTAGGTGGGCTTCCCATGTGGTTCAGTGGTAAAGAATCTACTTGCAAAGTAGAAGATGCAAGTTTGATCCCTGAGTTGGGAAGATCCCATGGGGGAGGAAATGGCAATCCACCCCAGTATTCTTGTCTGGGAAATTCCATGGACAGAGGAGCCTGGCAGGCTATATATACATGGACTTTCAAAGAGTCAGACACGACCCAGAGACTGAACATACACACACGTTCAATCTAGTACCTGGTACTACTGAAGCAAATCAAACCCCCCGCACTCACCCCATTTCTTACCTGGGTTCTTTTTAACTACTTCATTACAAATGAGACTAGAACTAAGAATCTTGGTTTTTCTGGTTAAGCCAATGCATCACACACTTAGGGATGCATGGCCCTGGGTCACAATGTCTTTCCTTCATTTCTATTAGGAAGGTGGAGCAGAAGGTCTGGGGAAATAGCTCACCAGACTGTGGCTTGTGATCCATGCTCTTGGCAGCAAGATAAAAATAAAGTGATGGGACCAATCCCCAACCTTTCCATCTATCTTATACAAGCACAGGCAGTCCTGAGACATCCTTGGCCCCCATCCAGCATGGCAGCTGTGACTCTCAAAACTGCGGATTGATGCTGGCAATGAAATGCTTGACAAGATATTTTTCTGCCATATGTTCTGGGAGTGCCCAGGGCATCAAGCTTCCAATGACAATGTAATTTAATGACTTAAGAGCGTCTTAACCATATTTCTTTCCAGAGTCTTCAGACAGGAAGGTAAGCACTGTTCCTGGATAGTGGCCATTTATTTACTCAAGCTATTAATTACCTAGTTCTGTCATATAGACAGTATCCCTCTGCTCTTACTGATTTCACTTAGACCCTGTGATTTAGGGTATTAAATGCCTTTGTGGAAAAATCATGACAGCGGTGATGAGAGAGAATACTCTTTCTTTAAATTATTTTTATTATTAATTGAAGCATAGCTGATTTACAGTGTTGTGCTAATTACTTCTGTAGAACATAGTGATTCAGTTATACATATATATATATATTCTTTTAAAAATATTCTTTGCCAATATGATTTGTCATAGATATTGGATATAGTTGTCTGTGTTATACAGTAGGATCTTGTTGCTTATCCATTCTATGTATAACAGCTAAATACTCTTTTAGAAGTTTAACCTGCCTCTGTTTAACCCGAGTAGTAGTAGTGGTAGTAGTAACAGTTGCTCAGTCGTGTCTGATTCACTGAGGTTCTATGGACTGTAGCCCACTATGCTCCTCTGTCCATGGAATTCTCTAGGCAGTAACACTGGGGTGGGTTGGCATTCCCTTCTCCAGAAGATCTTCCTGATGCAGAGATTGAACCCTGGTCTCCCGCAATGCAGGCAGATTCTTTACTGTCTGAACCAACAGGGAAATCTGTTCAACCTGAACATTGGCATTATTTTCCAAACCCCATTTATCCCTGAGTAGAATAAACCTGTAATATTACATTATGAACACATCTCATAACACAATGGCCTTTCTTGGTATTTGACTGTTATTCTTTATGACATTCCTTCATATCAAGGCTGAAGCAAAGTGGAGGGGGTGGGAGGGAGTAACAGAGAGAGAATTTCTTTTACCTCATGTCACCACAAGGACTTTTTTGGTAGCTCAATCAGTAAAGAATCTGCCTGCCATACAGGAGACCTGGGTTTGATACCTGGTTCAGGAAGATCCACTGGAGAAGGAAATGACTAACCTCTCCAGTATCCTTGCCTGGAAAATCCCATTAACCGAGGAGCCTGGTGGGCAGCAGTCCATGGGATCACAAAGAGTCAGGCACAGCTGAGTGGCTAACACACATGTCTCCACAAAAATGAAATTTAAGTCTTCTCTGTGACCCTTAAACTTTCTCTGTCTCCTATGTTCTTAGGCTACAAGAATCTTTCATACAATCTTAAGAGCTAGGAATATCTAGTGCTCCATCTGCCTCATCTGTGGCAGCAAAATGAATACCAAGTTAACTGGAAAAAGTCAGTTTTCATTCCAATCCCAAAGAAAGGCAATGCCAAAGAATGCTCAAACTACCGCACAATTGCATTCATCTCACACTAGTAAAGTAATGCTCAAAATTCTCCAAGCCAGGCTTCAGCAATATGTGAACTGTGAACTTCCTGATGTTCAAGCTGGTTTTAGAAAAGGCAGAGGAACCAGAGATCAAATTGCCAACATCCACTGGATCATGGAAAAAGCAAGAGAGTTCCAGAAAAACATCTATTTCTACTTTATTGGCTATGCCAAAGCCTTTGACTGTGTGGATCACAATAAACTGTGGAAAATTCTGAAAGAGATGGGAATACCAGACCACCTGACTGGCCTCTTGAGAAACCTATATGCAGGTCAGGAAGCAACAGTTAGAACTGGACATGGAACAACAGACTGGTTCCAAATAGGAAAAGGAGTACGTCAAGGCTGTATATTGTCACCCTGTTTATTTAACTTATATGCAGAGTACATCATGAGAAACGCTGGACTGGAAGAAACACAAGCTGGAATCAAGATTGCCGGGAGAAATATCAATAATCTCAGATATGCAGATGACACCACCCTTATGGCAGAAAGTGAAGAGCAACTAAAAAGCCTCTTGATGAAAGTGAAAGAGGAGAGTGAAAAAGTTGGCTTAAAGCTCAACATCAGAAAACGAAGATCATGACATCCAGTCCCATCATTTCATGGGAAATAGATGGGGAAACAGTGGAAACAGTGTCAGACTTTATTTTTCTGGGCTCCAAAATCACTACAGATGGTGACTGCAGCCATGAAATTAAAAGACGCTTACTCCTTGGAAGGAAAGTTTTGACCAACCTAGATAGCATATTCAAAAGCAGAAACATTACTTTGCCAACAAAGGTTCATCTAGTCAAGGCTATGGTTTTTCCTGTGGTCATGTATGGATGTGAGAGTTGGACTGTGAAGAAAGCTGAGCGCTGAAGAATTGATGCTTTTGAACTGTGGTGTTGGAGAAGACTCTTGAGAGTCCCTTGGACTGCAAGGAGATTCAAACAGTCCATTGTGAAGGAGATCAGCCCTGGGATTTCTTTGGAAGGAACGATGCTAAAGCTGAAACTCCAGTACTTTGGCCACCTGATGCAAAGAGTTGACTCATTGGAAAAGACTCTGATGCTGGGAGGGATTGGGAGCAAGAGGGGAAGGGGACGACAGAGAATGAGATGGCTGGATGGCATCACTGACTCGATGGACGTGAGTCTGAGTGAACTCCGGGAGTTGGTGATGGACAGGGAGGCCTGGCGTGCTGCGATTCATGGGGTTGTAAATAGTCGGACATGACTGAGTGACTGATCTGATCTTATCCGATCTGACCTGCCAAACAGTCAGCAAATATGACCTCTTATCCATTTTTACCATCACTACTCTAGTTCAGTGTTTCAGCCTGTCTCCCCTGGACACATCAGGTAGCTTTTATAGTAATACCTTTCTGTTGAGATACCTCCTGAGATATATTTTTTCCCCTAATTGTTGACACAGTTATTTTTCCCAAGCCAACTATAATTGTATCACTCTCCCCCTTAAGTCTCCCTAGGGATTATCTCTAGTACTGGCAGAATTACACTCTAACCCCTTTCAGGACAGACAAGGCACTACTGTGCTGTGGAGACAGATCTTCTGACAGACTGTGCTCCAGTCATGCTAAAATTAATCACCAGGTTCTGAGTAAGCCAGGTGTTCCTGTATCTTTGTGCATTTAAACAAGTTCTTCATTTATCAGGACGTCTATGCCCCCTATCTGCCTGTAATTGACTTTCTTCTCACAAATTCAAGGCCCAACTTCAGTATCACTTGTAACTTTCCCTTACTTACTCTCCCTTGCACATATATATATACATACTAGTTATTTATTCCTGTATTGTGGTCCATATTCAGCTTCATTGTTAGTCCCTCAGAGGATTAAACCTGGTTCCGAGTGAACTCTGTTATTGAAAAGCTCATGTACGAATTGTGGAGATAAGATTAATTTACATGAAGTATTATACCAGTAATACAAAGCAATGGCACATCAATAAAACAACCAACAGTAATATGCTACAGAAGTTAGAAAAACTTTTGCCGCATCCAATAGATTTTTGTATCTCGATAAGTAAATTGTTGGGAGAACTCTTATTGATAGGTAAATGAGTGAATAGAATTAGAGTACATCATTCTTGACCCAGAGATTTTACATGTGCATTGAGTCCAACAGAGGGAAAAGAAGTTGATTAAATAATTGATTCCTATCAAAATTGCTATGGAATATCATAAGTGGAATATACCCCTATTTGTTCTAGACACATATGTAGCAATACTATAATGCAAAGGATAAATTTGCTAAAATATATCCAAGCTCAAAATTAAAGTGCATATCTTTCTGTACCAGAAATCACAAAGAAATGTGAATTGGCAGTATAAAGGGCAGAAACAGTAAGCTTTCTGGATTCTGGGTTCAGAAACAGACTTGTGTGTCATAATGTAAAAGAAACTGTATTTTACACACACAGAATGCATTTTAATGCTAGAAGTCACCATTTGGAATGCTTTGGACAATTATATAGCAAATAATATAGTGGTCCTTTAGAAAGCAAAATCATATGTGGCTCAAATGGTAAAGAATCTGCTGCAATGTTAGAGACCTGGGTTCGAACCATGGGTGGGAAAGATCCCCTGGAGAAGAAAATGGCTACCCACTCCAGTATTCTTGCCTGGAGAATTCCCTGGACAGAGGAGCCTGCTGGGCTACAATCCATGGGGTCATATAGAGTCAGATAGGACTAAGTGACTCATACTTTCACTAGGCAATGTGAGAAGACATGGATAGAAACACATTATTAAAAATAAAATAATGTTCTACCTTGAGTAGAACACAGTTCACCTAGACAAGAAATTTTTAAAAAGCTGAAAACCACAATCACAGAAAACTAATCAGTCTGATCACATGGAACACAGCCTTGTCTAACTCAAGGAAACTAAGAGCCATGCCATGTAGGGCCACCCAAAAGGGATGGGTCATGGTGGAGTTCTGACAAAACGTGGTCCACTGGAGAAGGGAATGGCAAACCAATTGAGTATTCTTGCCTTGAGAACCCCATGAACAGTATGAAAAGGCAAAAAGATAGGACATTGAAAGATAAACTCAGGTCGGTGGGTACCCAATATGTTACTGGAGATCAGTGGAGAAATAACTCCAGAAAGATTGAAGAGATGGAGCCAAAGCAAAAACAACACCCAGTTGTGGATATGACTGGTGATGAAAGTAAAGTCAGATGCTGTAAAGAGCAATATTGCATAGGAACCTGGAATGTTAGGTCTATGCTGCTGCTGCTGCTAAGTCGCTGCAGTCATGTCCGACTCTGTGCGACCCTATAAATGGCAGCCCACCAGCCTCCCTCATCCTTGGCTTCTCCAGGCAAGAATACTGGAGAAGAATTCCTTCTCCAATGCGTGAAAGTGAAAAGTGAAAGTGAAGTTGCTCAATCAGGTTCTACTCTTCGCGACCCCATGGACTGCAGCCTACCAGGCTCCTCTGTCCATGAGATTTTCCAAGCAAGAGTACTGGACTGGGTTCCATTGCCTTCTCTGGTTAGGTCCATGAATCAAGGCAAATTGGAAGTGGACAGACAGGAGATGGCAAGAGTGAATGTTGACATATTAGGAATCAGCGAACTAAAATGGAATGGAATGGATGAATCTAACTCAGATGACCATTATATCTACAACTGTGGGCAGGAATCACTTAGAAGCAACGGAGTAGCCATCATAGTCAACAAAAGAGTCCAAAACGCAGTACTTGGATGCAATCTCAAAAGTGACAGAAAGATCTCCGTTCATTTCCAAGGCAAACCATTCAATATCACAGTAATCCCAGTCTATGCCCCAACCAGTAATGCTGAAGAAGCTGAAGTTGAAGACCTATAAGACCTTCTAGAACTAATATCCCTAAAAGATGTCCTTTTCATTATAGGGGACTGGGATGCAAAAGTAGGAAGTCAAGAAACACCTGGAATAACAGGCAAATTTGGCCTTGGAGTACAGAATGAAGCAGTGCAAAGGCTAACAGAGTTTTGCCAAGAGAACACATTGGTCATAGAAAACACTCTCTTCCAACAACACCAGAGAAGAAACTCTACACATGGGCATCACCAGGTGGTCAAAACAACGAAATCAGACTGATTATATTCTTTGCAGCCAAAGATGGAGAAGCTCTATAAAGTCAGCAAAAACAAGACTGGGAGCTGACTGTGGCTCAGATCATGAACTCCTTATTGCCAAATTCAGACTTAAATTAAAAAATTTAAGGAAAACCACTAGACCATTCAGGTATGACCTAAATCACACACCTTACAATTATACAGTGGAAGTGAGAAATAGATTCAAGGGATTAGATATGATAGACAGAGTGCCTGAAAAACTGTGGATGGAGGTTCGTGGCATTGTGCAGGAGGCAGGGAACAAGACCATCCCCAACAAAATGAAATGCAAGAAGCCAAGATAGTTGTCTCAAATGCCTTACAAATAGCTGTGAAAAGAAGAGAAGCAAAAAGCAAAGGAGAAAAGGCAAGATATACCCATTTGAATGCAGAGTTCCAAAGAATAGCAAGGAGAGATAAGAAAGCCTTCCTCAATGATCAGTGCAAAGAAATAGAGGAAAACAATAGAATTGGAAAGACTAGAGATTTCTTCAAGAAAATTCGAGATACCAAGGGAATTTTTCATGCAAAGATGGGCACAATAAAGGACAAAAATTGTATGGACTTAACAGAAGCAGAAGATATTAAGAAGAGGTAGCAAGAATACACAGAATAACTATACAAAAAAGATCTCTGTGACCCAGATAATCACAGTGGTGTGATCCCTCACCTAGAACCATATATTCTGGAATGCAAAGTCAAGTGGGCCTTAGGAAGCATCACTACGAACAAAGCTAGTGGAGGTGATGGAATTCCATGTAAGCTATTTCAGATCCTCAAAGATGATGCTGTGAAAGTGCTGCACTCAATATGCCAGCAAATTTGGAAAACTCAGCAGTGGCCACAGGACTGGAAAAGGTCAGTTTTCATTCCAATCCAAAGAAAGGCAATGCCAAAGAATGCTCAAACTACCACACAATCGCACTCATCTCTCATGCTAGCAAAGTAATGCTCAAAATTTTCCAAGACAGGCTTCAACAGTATGTGAACCATGAACTTCCAGATGTTCAAGCTGGATTTAGAAAAGGCAGAGAAACCAGAGATCAAATTGCCAACATCCATTGGATCATTGAAAAAACAAGATATTTCCAGGAAAACATCTATTTCTGCTTTATTGACTATGCCAAAACCTTTGACTGTTTGGCTCACAATAAACTGTGCAAAATTCTGAAAGAGATGGGAATAGCAGGCCATCTCACCTGCCTCTTGAGAAATTATTATTCAGAAGCAAGAAGCAACAGTTAGAATTGTACGTGGAACAATGGACTGGTTCCAGATTTGGAAAGGAGTATATCAAGGCTGTATATTGTCACCCTGCTTATTTAACTTCTATGCAGAGTACATCAAGAGAAACAGTGGGCTGGATGAAGCACAAGCTGGATTTAAGATTGCCAGGAGAAATATCAATAACCTCAGATATGCAGATGGCACCACCCTTATGGCAGAAAGTGAAGAATAACTAAAGAACCTCTTGATGAAAGTGAAAGAGGAGAGTGAAAAATTTGGCTAAAGCTCAACATTCAGAAAACTAAGATCATGGTTTCTGGTTCCATCACTTTCTGGCAAATAGATGGGGAAACAGTGTCAACAGTGTAGACTTTATTTTCTTGGGCTCCAAAATCAATGAAGATGGTGACTGCGGCCATGAAATTAAAAGACATTTGCTCCTTGGAAGAAAAATTATGACCAACATAGACAGCATATTAAAAAGCAGTGACATTGCTTTACCAACAAAAGTCCTTCTAGTGAAAGGTATGGTTTTTCCAATAGTCTTGTTTGGTTGTGAGAGTTGGACTGTAAAGTGAACTGAGCATCGAAGAATTGGTTCTTTTGAACTTTGGTGTTGGAGAACACTCTTGAGAGTCCTTTGGACAGCAAGGAGATCCAACGAGTCCATCCTAAAGGAAATCAGTCCTGACTATTCATTGGAAGGACTAATGCTGAAACTGAAACTCCAACACTTTGGCCACCTGATGCAAAGAACTGACTCATTGCAAAGAACTGACTCATCAGGAAAAAAAGTTTTCCTGATGCTGGAAAAGATTGAAGGTGGGAGGAGAAGGAGATGACAGAGAATGAGCTGTTTGGATGGTATCACCGACTCAATGGACATGAATTTGAGTAAAGTCTGGGAATTGGTGATGCACAGGGAGACTTGGCATGCTGCAGTCCACGGGGTCCCAAAAAGTTGGGACCCAAAAGTGACTTAGCGATTGAACTGAACTGAAAAGACCTAAAAAGCAAAATGAAGATGGCACTATTCATTACCTACAACCTTATGGTTCTATATCAAACATTATACACCAATATAGGAAATGCAACTTCTTCTCAAGCATACATAGAACATTCACAAAAATTGATCACATATTAGATAAAAAATAAATCATTGATATATTCAATAAAGTAAAAACATGAAAAACAATATTTTAATCAGAATGTAATAAAACTAGCATCAACACTTTTTAAAAACTCCTTCTGGTGGAGGTTTAGTCATTTAGTTGTGTCTGACTCTTTGCTATCCTGTGGATTGTAGTCCACCAGGCTCCTCTGTCCCTAGGATTATTCAGGCAAGAATATTAGAGTGGTTGCCATTTCCTTCTCCAGGGGATCTTCCAGACCCAGGGATTAAGTCCAGGTCTCCTGCATTGGCAGGCAAATTCTTTTACCACTGAGCCACCAGGGGAGTCCCAAAAGCCATTCTACCTGGAAATTTATAAAAATCTCTACCTATAACTTTTGGTTGCAAAGGGAAATGCATAGAGAGTTTATTCAATTTCAAAACATAGTGATTAATTACTTGAGATCTTTTCAGTTAATTTTATAGTCACCTTTTTAGAGTTCCATAATTTTTAGTGTTATTTTTTAGAGAAAGGGCAGTCTTAAAAATACTGTTTTTCTTTAACTTTGTAATAATGTGGCCTGAATTTTACATGATTGCATTTTTGTATCTCATGTCATTATGTTGGGGCTTTACTGTGTTTCCTTACCTGACTAAAAACAGTTTTTCTATTGCCCTACTGGTGGAGCACTAGAGTCTTACTGACAAAGCTGTTGTTAACAATCTTATCCAGGTCTCCTTGTGTATATGTAAGCACTTTAATTGCTTGAGTACTTGCATCCTCAGGTTTACTCCCTATTGCCAAATTGCTTTCCCAACTGCCTTTATACAACTCTCACTTTGATCGTTAAAAAATAGAACTTCCCATTTTGTCACAATTTCACCAACACTTGGTGACAAGCTCTTTAGTTTTTGCCCAAAGTGTATGGAATAATGATCTTTTTAGAATAAGCAGTAGAGGCTGTGGTTAATGACAGTGACCCATAGGCAGACTGCCTTCACTCAATGCCAACTTTACCTCTAACTCAGTGTGTTTTCTGGGTAGGTTACTTAGCCTTCTGTGACTCAGTTTCCTCATCTGCAAAATGAGGATAATAATTCTACCTAACTCATAAGGTGGAGGCTTGCCTGATGGCTCAGTGGTAAAGAATCCAACTCCAATGTGGAAAACACAGGAGATACAGGAGTCGTGGTTTCAATCCCTGGGTTGGGAAGATCCCCTGGAGAAAGAAATGCAAGCCACTCCAGTATTCTTGCCTGGGAAATCCCATAAACAGAGGAGCCTGGCAGACTACAGTCCAAGTTTTGCAAAGAGTCAGCTATGACTGAGTGACTTAGCATACAACTCATAAGGTGCCTGTGATGACTATATGAGAATATGTATATACACACTTATCTATTATACAATATTATATACATACATACATATCTATTATATATAGTATATATATAATATTATATATATAATATTATATATATATATATATATATATATATATATATATATATATATATATATATTACTTGACCCTACTTTGATTCCTAGGTTAGGAAGATCCCCTGGAGAAGGGATAGGCTACCCACTCCAGTATTCATGGGCTTTCCTAGTGGCTCAGATGGTAAAGAATCTGCCTGCAATGTGGGAGACCTGGGTTCAATCCCTGGGTTGGGAAGATGCCCTGCAGAAGGGCATGACAACCCATACCAGAATTCTTGCCTGGAGAATCCCATGGACAGAGATTCCTGGCAGACCACAGTCAATGGAGTCGTAAACAGTCAGACATGACTGAGCAGCTAAGCATAGTGCAGCATATATTACTTAGAAAAATGTGTGCCCTATAACAAGCACCAATCAAGGTTTATCAGTTACAAATTATCCCAACAATTTCCTTATAGCACATGAAACTCCCTCATCATATGCTGCATTTGGTTGCACATCTCTTTTGTTTCCTTTAATCTGGGATATTTTATTAGATTTTATTTGTCTCTTACGACATTAGTATTTCTAGGGAATGTAGCTAGTTATCTTCCAGATTTTAATCAATTTGAAGAAGTTGAATTGTCCTTACCATTTGATTCAGTTGTGTATTGTCCTAGCTTGTCAAAACAGTCTTCCTGTGACTCTTCAAAGGAAGATCTGGTGTTGGATTTGCCATTCAAAACTTCTTGAGTTGGTTTAAGGGGCTTTATTCTCCTTTTAACCAGCCTGCCATGGTAACGACATTACCTTGGGGAAGGCAGCTTTCTTTAGCATAAGGTAATTTCCAGAGAAATATGACTGTGGAAGTGAGGGAGACCAGTTCTAGCAACCCCAGCAGTTGGGCATAAAGTCTTTCAGTATTGAAGGGTGAGCTAGGAGGTACATCACAACTTCACTACAATGTAATTAATACAAGTTGAAGAATAATATAACCTATATTATGCCTTTTATATACATAGTCTTGGGCTTCCCTGATGGCTCAGATAGTAAAGAATCTGCTTGCAATGCAAGAGACCCAGTTTTGATCCCTGGATCAGGAAGATCCTCTGGAGAAAGGAATGGCTACCCTCTCCAATATTCTTGCCTGTAGAATTTCATGGACAGAGGAGCCTGGTGGGCTACAGTCCATTGGGTCTCAAAGAATCAGATATGATTGAGCGACTAACACTTTCACTATGAATAGTTTTAAGATAAGTAAAGCATTACTAAAATGTATTTAAATAGTAAAACAGTATGTCATTTCAGACATCTGTCTATGTATATCTCTGAAGTAATTGTATGAGATGATGAGCATTCAGTTTCAGTTCAGTTGCTCAGTCATATCTGACTCTTTGCTCTTTGTGACTCCATGAACTGCAGCACACTAGGCCTCCCTGTCCATCACCAACTCCCAGAGTCTACCCAAACCCATGTCCATTGAGTCAGTGATGCCATCCAACCATTTCATCCTCTGTCGTCCCCTTCTCCCCCTGCCCTCAATCTTTCCCATCATCAAAGTCTTTTCAAATGAATCAGCTCTTCACATCAGGTAGCCAAAGTATTAGAGTTTCAGCTTCAACATCAGTCCTTCCAATGAACACCCAGGGCTGATCTCCTTTAGGATGGACTGATTGGGGGTGGCAGCCGAGAGGAGCTACCCCATGTCCAAGGTAAGGAGCAGCGACTGCACTTTGCTGGAGCAGCCATGAAGAGATACCCCATGTCCAAGGCAAGAGATACCCAAGTAAGATGGTATGCACTGAGCGAAGGCATCAGAGGGCAGACAGACTGAAACCACAATCACAGACAACTAGCCAATCTGATCACATGGACCACAGCCTCGTCTAACTCAATGAAACTAGGCCATGCTCTGTGGGGCCACCCAAGATGGACAAGTCATGGTGGAGAGGTCTGACAGAATGTGATCCACTGGAGAAAGGAATGGCAAACCATGTCAGTATTCTTGCCTTGAGAACCCCATGAACCGTATGGTGAGCGTTAAATTCAGATTATTGGTTACATGTTGGGCAGAGTTTGTAAGATGAGGAAAGGGTAATCAGAATTCTACCTGTATTTGTAACAATTCTTCTTTAAATGAAGGAAAAAAAAAAAGATTTCTTAAAGCTGGATGAGGACACATGCTTCTCATATTGTCCTGTTTCTGTTTCAACATACCTGAAATGTTTCACAATCAAACTGTTATAGGGATCATTTAGGCATTTTAGCATTTTCTGGCCACAACAAATCACTCAGACTGAGTTTAAATAACTTTATTTTAATTAGAAAAGTAATCTGAGCTTACAATAAAACATCAGTTGTGTAGAAGTGCATTAGATAAAAATAACAGTGTCCTTTACCTCAATCCCCATATTCTCAACATCTCTCCTCAGGTGTAACCTTTCTTTAAAGTGTTTTGTGTTTCTTTCCATAAATATTCTACTTCTCTTCTTTGATAAGACAAATTGGGTTATTTTACATATTCTCTTTTACAGCCACTTTTGTTCTTTTTACTTGACAATAAATTTTGAACATATTTTTTATCAGCACTTGTATACTTAATTCATTTTTTCTGATGTCAGCATAATAGTTCAGAAAATAGCTGGGCTATTATTTCTTTAACTATTTCCTAATGGATGACATTTGTTTCGGAACTTCTAATTTTTTTTTTTTTAATTTACACCTAATAACATTAATTTACGTGTTACCCAAACTCAACTAAAGGGTAATCATTCTTTATCTGTGAGAATGGATAGTAGGAGGACAAGAAGTCCATCATTCTCTGTATCTTCATCATCCTGTCATATCGTTATTACTTCTTTAAAGATAGAAATCAATTACAGAAAGAAAAATGGGAAAGGAGACTAAACAACAGCTAAGGAAAAAAAAATAGTGTGTTTGTTAATAAGGAAATCAAAGAAGAAATCAAGAAATACCTCAAAAAATTGAAAATGAAAAAACAACACTCCAAAAATCTATTGGATTTAGCAAGAGCAGTTCTAAGAGAGAACATTATGGTGATACAAGTCTTCTTCCAGAAGCAAGAAAAATCTCAAATAAACAATCTAAACCCACCCCCTAACAGAATTAGAAAAAAAAAGAAAAGGCAAAGCCCAAACTCAGCAGAAGGGGAAAAAAAAAAAAAAAAAAAAAAAGATCAGAGCAAAAATAAGCAAAATAGAGAACAGAAAACAATAGAAAAGATCAATGAAACCAAGAGCTGGTTTTTCAAATGATAAATTACACTGATAAACTTAAAGCCAAGCTCACCAAGATGAAAAGAGAGAGGGCCCAAATATGCCAAATAAGAAATGAAGAAGAGAAATAACAGCTTACACCCCAGAGATACAAGAAATCAAAGGAATCATAAGGGAATACCTCAAATGAAGTGGATAACCTAGAAGAAATAGACAAATTTCTATGAACATACAGCCTGCCAAGATGAATCTAGAAGAAACAGACAATTTGAACAGGCTGATCATTAGTATGGAAATTAAGTTTGTAATAAAAATTTTCTGATAAAAAGTTCTGGACCAGATAGCTTCATAAAGGGAAGAAGACAGAACGCTTGAAGAGAACAGACACTTCCAAATATATTCTATATGGCCAATATAACCCTGAAACCAAAATTAGACAAAGACACTACAAAAAAAGAATTATAAGCAAATATCTTTGATAAGTGTAGATGTAAAAACCCTCAATAAAATACTAGAAAATTGGATCCAACAATATGTTAAAAGTATCATATACCATGATCAAGTTGGATTTATTCCAGGGACATGATGTTTCAAGATTCACAAATCAATCACTTTGATACACCAAACTAACAGAAGAAAGAATAAAAATCACATGATCATCTTAATAGATGCATAAAAAAGTTTTTACAAAAGTCACCATCTATTAATGTTAAAAACTCTCATGCAAGTAGGTACAAGAGGGAGCACATCTCCACTTGATAAAGTCAGTTCATGGCAAACCCACAGGTAGCATCATTTTCAATGGTGAAAAGCTGAAAGTGTTTCCTCTACAATCAGGAAAAAAACAAGGATTTCCATTTTTCACCACTTCTATTGAACAAAGTATTAGCAGTCCTAATCATTGAAATCACATGAGAAAAAGAAATAAAAAGCATCCAAATTGAAAGGGAAGAAGTAAATCTCTTACTATCTGCAGATGACATGATACTTTATATAGGAATCCCTGAAGTCTTCACACTAAAACTATGAGAACTAAAAAAAATGAATTCAGAAAAGTTTTGGGATATGGGATTAATATACAGAAATCTATTGCTTTTGTCTACACTAATAATATGTCAGAGAGAGAAATTTTTAAATCTCATTTTAAAATCACATCAAAATCATAAAATACTAGATAAACTTAACTAAGGTGGTGAAAGACTTAAACTTTGAAAACTAAAGCACTAATGAAGGAAATTGAACATGACACTAAGAAATGCAAAGACATTCTATACACTCAGATTGGAAGAATTAATGTTACACAGACCACACTAACCAAAGCAATACACAAAAATATCTAGGGTTTCCCTGGTGGCTCAGTGGTAAGGAATCTGCCTACTTGCAGGAGACCTGGGTTCAATTCCTAGGTTGGAAGATCCCTGGAAGAGGGCATGACAACCCACTCCAGTATTCTTGCCTGGAGAATTCCATGGACAGAGGAGCCTGTCAGGTTACAGTCCATGGGTTGCACAGAGTTGGATACAACTGAGTGGCTAAGCAGCATCATCAAAATATCTATGGCATTTTTCACAGAACTAGAATAAATAATTCTAAAATTTATGTGGAATTACAAAAGACCCAGAATTGCTAAAGCAATCTTTGGGCAAAAGAACTGGAGATCTCCAAAACTGGAGATATCACTCTCCTAGATTGCAGACTGTACCTCAAAACTACAGTAATCAAAACAGCACAGTATTAGTGTACTTTACATTCTTATTGGCTTGAGTAATGGTCAGAGGTCTATAGAGTAGGTTACCAAAAATAAAATTGAGTATCTGTTAGATAAAATTAATAGGATCATCTTTATAGTTTATACAATTTAGTCCTAAAATTTAATAACTCAGGTTGATTTTACTGGACTGATTTGTGTAAGTATCACAGTGGGAAGAACATTATAAATTCCCTTGTTTTTCAATATTTATGGATTAATCAGATGGTGATTGCCCCCTTTGAATGATTTTTATCTTGTCTAACAATTATATTTTATAAAACAAATTATAAAAATCTTCACAGCTGGTGAATGGTGGAACTAGAACTAAGATCACCTGTCCACCCAGTCACTATCACATTGTCTGTAGTTTATTTATGTGCTTTTGGCATCAATAATCGAAAACAGTTATATGACAGCTATAGGGTAAGCTGATATTGCCACTAAGATTAATACAGAAACATGTTAACTGCTTTCTTGTTATTTTGGTCATTTTAGACACAGGTTCAAACTGTCAAAATGTATGATTTACTGTCCATAAAGCAAGATTATAGGCTTCCCTGGTGCCTCAGCAGTAAAGAATCCACCTGTAACGCAGGAGATGTGAGGTTGAATCCTGGATCAGGATGGTCCCCTGGAGAAGAAAATAGCAACCCGCTCCAATATTTTTGTCTGGGAAATACCATGGGCAGAGGAGCCTAACAGGATACAGTCCATAGGGTTATGAAAGAATTGGACACAACTTAGCGGTCTGCTGTCTATGGGGTCACACAGAATCAGACACGACAAGCGACTTAGCAGCAGCAGCAGCAGCAGCAGCAGCAGCAGTGACTAAACAAGATCATAGCAAAAAATCTCTCCAAGAATAGTCGATCCAATATCTAGCTTACATTGAGTAATTTTCAAACTGTTATAATGCATTTTAATAGTGGTATGAAAAGTCATATACTATTAATTCTAGTTTTAAGGTAAGGGTTGAAGTGTGATCTATCAGTTGCAGCCTGATAGACATATTTGTGGTCAGTACTTTAGTGGGAAATCACTGAAGGAAAAGGCATGAAATAACTTTTCCCTGTTAATAGAAAAATCCTTAGTTGTATAAAACTGAAAATCCAATCATGCTGCCTTCTTGTGAACGAAACATGCAGATTAAAAGCTATGGATGGATCCAGCTATAGTGACTGATTTACACAGAATTATTGGTTTGTTCACAGAGCTGCTTCAGATTGAATTTACATGGTAACCAGTGATGAATTGCACTGAGGTCAAGAAAGGATCTACTCCCCCTTCAGCTTGAAGAAAACAATGCCCCCGGCCATCTCCCAATACCTGTTGGAAGTCACATAGAATCTACTCTCACAACTTTGTTCCAAGCCAGAATTTGGGCTTTGAACCTCTAATTATAGAGCTGAGATCTGTTTTCCTGATACTATATTTTTCTTTTGGGATTAGTTACCTGAAAAATTTAATACTTGTATCCTTTCCTATCACTCTTTCAGGTGAAAAGTCTCTAACCTTTTGATACTTGCCAATGAGAACTTCACGCAACAAATATAGTGATGGCGGTTTAGTTGCTAAATTGTATCCGACTCTTGTAACCCCATGGGGGTAACATGCCAGGTTCCTCTGTCCATGGGATTTCCCAGGCAGGACTACTGGAATGGGTTGTCATTTCCTTCTCCAGGGGATCTTCCCAACCTAGGGATAAACTCACACTTCCTGCATTTCAGACAGTCTCCTGCATTTCAGGTAGTCACCTGCATTGTAGGCAATCTGCATTGCAGGCAGATTCTTTGCCAACTGAGCAACCAGTAAAGCCTGCAATTATTATAGCCAATAATAACTATTTCTTTCTAATGTTATTGCTCTTCATAATGCCTGGAACAGAACTTCCTTCAAATTTCTCCCTGTTCCAGCTATGGGAGTCTTAACTAGTGCACTGTCTTCAGGATAACTTGTGAAATCATTGACTTTAGGGTGAATGTTTCTGTGTGAGAGGTGTGTGGGTAGAGGTGTGCGGCTTACATGTCTATTCTGAGACATTGTTGTGATGTCATAAACCTATGGCTACAGGCATGTCTCAGGAGTTGAAGACAGAACAGGAAGGCTGAGACTCTTTTGCTTGGGACAATTTCTGTAGGTTTTATCAACCTTCCTAACTCTTTCCCTTCTAATACATTAGGAGATTTCAGAAATTCTCTTCAAGCTATCAGAGATGCTGTCTCTTGGACTTGAAGTTCAAAATTCTCACCAAATAAAACATAACTCTCAATTTACAGGTTGTGACTACTTTTTAAGTTAACATAACCAGTGATTTAGTATTGATGTACGTGTCTGCTTATCTCACCACAATCCATTCTTCTTGAGGCTTTAAAATTTCTCTTATTCTTGTCCCCATGTGGCTAAAGAAATTAAATGTGTAGTGTGTGTGATGCACATTTGTCTTTTTCATTTTTAATTTTCTCTTTCACCCTCACAAGCAAGTGTCTACAGCTGCAAAATACTTACTATGTGTGAAGCCTACTGGATACTTTTTAAACAAAGAAATGGGTGAGAATTGAGTGAACCCTTAACATCAAGAAGCTTGAAATAAATGTTTGTGTTTGCATGTATATGTATGTGTGTGTGTGTATGTATTGCTGTGGGGTGAAGCATGAAGAGAGAAAGGAGATCATCAAATAAATAATAATATAAACCAATAATATAGATAATAAATAAACCACTGAATTTTAAATTAAAAAAAATAGTAGTTGTAGCCCAGTGACAGGAACTTTCTATTGGAGAATTATGTATCTAGCTTATAGAAATACAGGAAATTTTGTGTCTCAATTTTCATACATATAAAATGAGAAAATAGGATTAGAAAGCTTTTCTCATTGGTTTCCCTGTCTCTTATTTAATCCCTGTCTAGGTTTTTTTCTCTGTTTTCAGCACATTATTTCTTAAACTCATATCTCATTTGATCTCTTCCTTGATAAATGAGTTTAAGATAAAATCCTTAGCTCAAAATAATCTTGTCTCTACTGTAACTCTTGTTTTTAAATGTGCTGTAACATGATCCCTGGCACTTGGTGTCTCAATGGACTTCCTAGGTATCTCAATGGTTAAGAATTCTCCTGCAATGCAGGACATATGTGTTCAATCCCTAGGTCAGGAAGATCCCCTGGAGGAGGGAACAACAACCCACACCAGTATTCTTGTCTGGACAATTCCATGGACAGAGGAGCTTGGTGGGCCACAGTCCATAGGTCACAAAGAGTCAGACACAACTGAATGCCTAAACACAAATACAACACGATCCTTAACTCCCACTTAGCTTTTTCATAGCTTAGCATTGATATATACTGTTTCCCTGCTTGGAGTGTCATTTGATTTTTATTCCTAGCTAATACTCCTAATATTTAAATCATATTTTAAGATTAAAAACACAATTTAAATTATTTTTAAATTTAAGAACTTTGCTTATTCTCCTTCATTAAAAAAGTGGATAGTTGCTTCTCCCCTGTATTCCTATGACTCAGCATATATATATTTAAACTGATTATCAAGGACTCAGTAATTTGTTATAGCTGATACCATTTCATATTTTAAGCTAAGTATTATTATTATTTACTTTGTTACTGCTTTGTTTTTGAAAACTGGTCACCAAGTCACCATTAACTGAGCTCTTGCTGTAAATAAGGGAAGAGAGTTTAGCACATATGTTATAACACACAGTTACAAGGGCTGGGAATTTGATGTTTGAATTTTGAAGAGCCTTTATTAAGCTATAATTTTTTGGTTTGATTTACCTTCATTGGCGAGGGAAACTCATTTCATTTAAGATCTAATGCTCTAGGGCTGGAAGGTGGTAGAGGGGTGACCTCGGAGTACAAAAGTACTAAATATAGTGTCATAGTGGGAAAGAAGATCATGGTTTCTCCACCACCCTTACCCAACCTGACTGTAGGAAGACCTCAGCTGAAGCATAAGAGTAAGGTCTGTGAACCTAGTTGCCTGGGCTAGAAATGCAAAGATGCATAAAAATATGACCAAACAGAGAGGTTTGAGTCCTTGGCTGCAACTTCCTTTAGAGACTGTAATACGCTGGCTGTGCACCAACTCTGGTGTTGGGAGGTCAGCTTTCCTCTATGAGACCTGCCAGGGAAAGCATTTGGAATTGCCTATGGTTTGGCCTAAAAAATAATACACAGTTTTTTAACGAGGAGTTTTATTACTTAACTCTCTATTGGATTCATTGCAGGCACTCCTTTTGGGCAACAAGCTTAGATTGGCTTCAGAAGAGCCTAAACAGTAATTGACTCAGGTGCTTCTGTCTTTCCTATAGTAATGCAGCTTTCTCTTCTTGTGCTGCCCTTAGAACAGGTAATCAGCCATAGTCCTTCATGTTTATTCTCTTTCAATGATGGAGTCTTCAGGATTTCATAGCTCAAGTTCTAGGGTGGTACCACTGAAGTCTTTTACCTTAACTTTGATGTAAGAGGGAAGTACACATTCTTATTCTTCATAAAAGTGGGTATTATGCCACAGTACTGAAAATTTTCCAAAGAAATTCTTGTTTCAAGCTTCTTTAATTTGAATAATTCTATAAATGTGAAATGCATATAGGTCTAAGTGCTTTCAAAAACCAGTTTTTGGTTTTCTTCTTTGCAAGTCCTTAATCGTACATAAAATCCAAACTTTAAAATATTGCCACACTATCTTATGGTCATACCAACATATAAGAAAAAAGCAGAAGACTCCAAATAGCTAAAATAATCTTGAGAAAGAAGAGTAGATTTGGAAACCACACTGCCTGACTTCAGACCATATTCATCTTTTGGGAAACTAGCTAAAACTGAGATAGAGTAAAAGATTCCCATTATACTTAAAGCACTGCTAAGAAGAAAATAATGTAATTATTCATTCTGATTTTATAGCTGGAAAAAAAAATAAGGACAAAGAGGAAAAATAATGCTTTAATTGATATTATGCATATTATCAGGCTGCTGGAGACAATTATTAATATTTAATTGTAGCAGTCATCCCCATACAAGTTTCACTAACCATAAAATTTTGTAGAAAGTAAATAAGGAGTATGAACCTCAGTTTCTTAATTTTTAACCTAATTTTTTTAAAGATTAAATGAAATAATGAAAGTAAATTTGCTAGCATGGAGCTGATCCACTGTGTATCAGAAAATGTAAAAATTGCCTTTTCCTTACTATTTTACTTCATAGTTCCCCACTCTGAATTCATATGTATTTCCAAAAATTCATAATATAAAATAAAACAAAAATCACAATTTTTGTTTCATTTGAATTTAGGATTAATTTTGAGACTTCTTATTTTAATGTAGGTTTTATAGAAGAGAGAAAATAACCTGGAGGGGGAATTGTTGAATGTAAAGAGAGGAAGAAATATACAAAAATTATGTGAGGATGAGAGACTAAAAGAGAAAATGAATGTTTGGGATGGACAGACCAATAGCAATAAAAGAAAAGATCTTTATGTAGGACTGAAACTATAAACTTGTGAAGAGATCAATGGCCTCAGACAACTAATGATTAATCTGTAAGCATGAGTTGCTTTGTAAATAAATGACCTGCAACAATATTAACTTGACCAGTTAGAGCTCTGAACACACAGATGCAGTTAAAAAATTAAAAACTATTAGACAAAAAGGTTGAAGAATGCCTAGAAGGAGACAAGTGTATCATTTACTGAGTATATGACTTACACATACTAGAAGAAAATGGCATATCTCAGTAAATTGAAGTAAATTTATACTATTGGAAGGTCAAGATTGTTTTTGGTTCTACAATTCTCTCTGTTGGCCTGTGGAGAAAGGATTTTGTAAAACCTACTCCCTACTGGGAAATTTCAGGTTTGTAAAATATCTGGTGATCATCTCAGAAGAAAAATGCAACTCCAATGTGAAATGTATTCTGAGCTTGTATCACTGCTGGTCCTAAGTTCCTCCCCAGATATAATTAGGCACATCAGGAATAGCAAATTATATTTTCCTGTACTGCCAATTTCTCTGTCAAGTCTTGATCAAATACCTAGTATTAGTCACTGTAACAGGAAGTCATACCTGATTTCTCTTTTGACACCCTCCATAAAATGGTATGCTAGTTCTGATGAATCTATATTTCCTGATATGCTTCATCCTTTTTCTGTTTCATTCAGAGATGCTAGTTTATCGATTGTGCTGAGACTAGTGGATGCAAGTGGTGATTTAAGGATCAATTATTGATTTAACTTGGAATCAGTCATGCTTATACATGTGGATGAAGTATTGGAGAGAAATAAATTTGTACTTGATTTGCTCTATATTATCATTGGACAATGTTGCAGAGAATTTCTTGGCTACTAAATAATTTCAAGTCACAGTACCTTCATGATCAACTCAGAGGAGGATCTTTAGGACTGAGGGTTCTGCTCTTAGAGGCCAGGTCTCAAGTTCTGATATGGATATCTGAAATAAAAACATCATTGCATTGTCTTAATAGACAAATAGAAAGAAGCACAAATCACAAGCTAGAATGATAGAAATTACTGAATTTGAAAAACAGAGTGAAAATAAACTGCAAAAACAAAGAAACAAACAAACAAAAAACACTCAGGGACTTGTGGAACTGTAACAAAGTATAGTAATATTTGTGTCTTCAAGATTTAAAAAAAGGGGTGAAAAAGGTTAGAAAAATTTAAAGAATATTGGTTGAAATTTCCCCAAATTTGGCAAGTCATAAATGTATATATTCAAAAATTGAGTGAATTTCAGAGAGGAAACACTCATGGATAATTATATCAAGGCACGTTGTATTCAGGGCTTCCCTGGTGGCTCAGACAGTAAAGCATCTGCCTATAATGAGGAAGACCTGGGTTCAATCCTTGGGTCAGGAAGATCCCCTGGAGAAGGAAATGGCAACCTACTCCTGTACTCTTGCCTGGAAAATTCCATGGATGGAGGAGCCTGGTAGGCTACAGTCATGGGGTCGCAAAGAGTTGAACATGACTGAGCAACTTCACTGGTTCACTGATACCTTGTATTCAAACACTTATAAATTAAATTTATAAAAAGCAATTAACTGTGAGAAAAATACCTTAGTTATAGGAAAATGATTTGAAAGGCAATAGATTTTCCAGTAGAAACCATGAAGACTAGAAGGAAGTGGCAAAACATTTTTCACATGCTGAAAGAAGAAAAAAAAATCTGGCAACTCAGTATTCTGTGTCCATCAAAAAGTAAATTCAGGAAAATCAAGATATTCTCAGAAGATTGAAAATGAGGAGACTTAGTTGTTAGCAGAACTACCATGAATGAATGGCTAAAGGAAGTTATTTAGAGTAGAAGAAAGACAAGAGAAATCTTGGAACTTCATCAAGGAATAAGAAACATGGTAAACAAAAATATGGGTAAATACATTTTTTAATGCATTTGAGTTTTTCTAAATTATATTTGATGATGAAGAAAGATGGCTGGATATGGTTCTAAAAATATAAAGTGGAAATATTTAATACAGTTTAATTATAAACAGGGCATAGTAAATTGATGTAAAGGGGCATAAGGTTTCTCCACTTAATTTGAACTGTTAAAATAATGATATGAGTAGACTTGGATAAGCTATGTCTATTTAATATAAACCTGAGTGACTGCTAAAACTGCTAAAACAAAATACCACACATAAATCAAAATGAAATTCTAAAATATGTCAAAGAACTTAAATGAGTTTATTTTTGTGTATGGTGTTAGAAAATGTTCTAGTTTCATTCATTTACAAGTGGTTGACCAGTTTTCCCAGCACCACTTGTTAAAGAGATTGTCTTTAATCCGTTGTATATTCTTGCCTCCTTTGTCAAAGATAAAGTGTCTGCAGGTGCGTGGATTTATCTCTGGGCTTTCTATTTTGTTCCATTGATCTATATTTCTGTCTTTGTGCCAGTACCATACTGTCTTCATGACTGTGGCTTTGTAGTAGAGCCTGAAGTCAGGCAGGTTGATTCCTCCAGTTCCATTCTTCTTTCTCAAGATTGCTTTGGCTATTCAAGGTTTTTTGTATTTCCATACAAATTGTGAAATTATTTGTTTTAGCTCTGTGAAGAATACCGTTGGTAGCTTGATAGGGATTGCATTGAATCTATAAATTGCTTTGGGTAGTATACTCATTTTCACTATATTGATTCTTCCAGTCCATGAACGTGGTATATTTTTCCATCTATTAGTGCCCTCTTTGATTTCTTTCACCAGTGTTTTATAGTTTTCTATATATAGGTCTTTAGTTTCTTTAGGTAGATATATTCCTAAGTATTTTATTCTTTTCATTGCAATGGTGAATGGAATTGTTTCCTTAATTGCTCTTTCTATTTTCTCATTATTAGTGTATAGGAATGCAAGGGATTTCTGTGTGTTGATTTTATATCCTGCAACATTACTATATTCATTAATTAGGTATAGTAATGTTCTGGTGGAGTCTTTAGGGTTTTCTATGTAGAGGATCATGTCATCTGCAAACAGTGAGAGTTTTACTTCTTCTTTTCCAATTTGGATTCCTTTTATTTCTTTTTCTGCTCTGATTGCTGTGGCCAAAACTTCCAAAACTATGTTGATGGTGAAACCATAGTAATGGTGAAAGTGGGCACCCTTGTCTTGTTCCTGACTTTAGGGGGGATGCTTTAAATTTTTCACCATTGAGGATAATGTTTGCTGTGGGTTTGTCATATATAGCTTTTATTATGTTGAGGTATTTTCCTTCTATTCCTGCTTTCTGGAGAGTTTTTATCATAAATGGATGTTGAATTTTGTCAAAGGCTTTCTCTGCATCTATTGAGATAATCATATGGTTTTTATTTTTCAATTTGTTAATGTGCTGTATTACATTTATTGATTTGTGGATATTGAAGAATCCTTGCATCCCTGGGATAAAGCCCACTTGGTCATGATGTATGATCTTTTTAATGTGTTGTTGGATTCTGATTGCTAGAATATTGTTAAGAATTTTTGCATCTATGTTCTAACACCATACACAAAAATAAACTCAAAATGGATTAAAGATCTAAACGTAAGACCAGAAACTATAAAACTCCTAGAGGAGAACATAGGGAAAACACTCTCTGACATACATCACAGCAGGATCCTCTATGACCCACCTCCCAAAATATTGGAAATAAAAGGAAAAATAAACAAACATTTTAATAATTTGTTTATTATTATTATTATTGTTATTATTATTATCAATTAATTATTGTTAATTAACAGTGTTAATATTATTAATATTATTGTTAATATTATTAATATTGTTAATAATTTAATACACCTAATTAAACTTAAAAGCTTCTGCACCACAAAGAAAACTATAAGCAAGGTGAAAAGACAGCCTTCAGAATGGGAGAAAATAATAGCAAATGAAGCAACTGACAAACAACTAATCTCAAAAATATACAAGCAACTCTTATAGCTCAATTCCAGAAAAATAAATGACCCAATCAAAAAATGTGCCAAAGAACTAAATAGACATTTCTCCAAAGAGGACATACAGATGGCTAACAAACACATGAAAAGATGCTTAACATCACTCACTATTAGAGAAATGCAAATCAAAACCACAATGAGGTACCATTTCACGCCAGTCAGAATGGCTGCTATCCAAAAGTCTACAAGCAATAAACGCTGGAGAGGGTGTGGAGAAAAGGGACCTTCTTACACTGTTGGTGGGAATGCAAACTAGTACAGCCACTATGGAGAACAATGTGGAGATTCCTTAAAAAACAGGAAATAGAACTGTCTTATGACCCAGCAATCCCACTGCTGGGCATACACACTGAGGAAACCAGAATTGAAAGAGACACGTGTACCCCACTGTTCATTGCGGCACTGTTTATAATAGCCAGGACATGGAAGCAACCTAGATGTCCATCAGCAGATGAATGGATAAGAAAGCAGTGGTACATATACACAATGGAGTATTACTCAGCCATTAAAAAGAATACATTTGAATCAGTTCTAATGAGGGGGATGAAACTGGAGCCTATTATACAGAGTGAAGTAAACCAGAAAGAAAAACACCGATACAGTATACTAATGCATACGTATGGAATTTAGAAAGATGGTAACAATAACCCTGTATACGAGACAGCAAAAGAGACATGATGTATAGAACAGTCTTTTGGACTCTGTGGGAGAGGGAGAGGGTGGGAAGATTTGGGAGAATGGCATTGAAACATGTATAATATCATATATGAAATGAGTCGCCAGTCCAGGTTCGATGCATGATACTGGATGCTTGGGGCTGGTGCACTGGGACAACCCAGAGGGATGGTATGGGGAGGGAGGAGGAAGGAGGGTTCAGGATGAGGAGCACGTGTATACCTGTGGTGGATTCATGTTGATATATGGCGAAACCAATAAAATTAAAAAAATAAAAAAAGAACTTAAATGAAGGAACTAAAGAGAGAAAAAACAAAAAAACCAGTAAATATTTAAGTGAACCAGAAAAGAAAAACAAAAAGTAAAATGACAGATTTAAACCATAACCTAGCAATAATTACACCATTGATGCAACTGGTATAAGTACAGCAATTAAAACACAGAGATTAAAAGTGAGGATTGAAAAAAAAAAATGGCCCACCCCTATGATGTTTTGATATCTTTACCAGAAACTCACTTCAATATAATGATATAGGAATGGTGAAAATAAAAATATGCATGTTAATTTCCTAGGACTGCTGTACAAAAGTCCCCAAAACTAAGTGGATTAAGCAAAATAAATTTATTAACTTATCATTTTGGAGGTAAAAAATCAAGACGTTGGCAGGATTGTTCTGCCTCCAAATTCTCCAGAAGACAATCTTTTTTGCTTCATCCGCTTCTAGTGGCTCCAGGTGTTCCTTGGTTTGAGAACATATTTCTGATCTCTGCCTCTGTTGTCACATGTTCTTTTCTTGTTTCCTTCTCCTCTGTCTCTTATAAGGAAACTTGTCAATTGATTTAGTGTACACACAGGTAATCCAGGATGATCTCATTTCAATACCCTTAACTTCATTATATCTGCAAAGATTCTTTTTCCAAAAAAGTCACATTTAGTTTTCAGGGTATGGGCATAACTTTTGATGAACACTATTCAACCCATTTTAGGATGGAAAAATATATACCATTAAAACATTCACAACAGATAACAGAAATGACTATATTTATAACAGCCAAATTAGACTTTAGAGCCAAAATATTACTGGAGAATACAGAATTGCATATAATGATAGAAGACATCAACCCCCCAAAAAGATATAATTGACCCTAAATGTGTATATACAAAACAACATAGATGCAAAACACATGAAATAAAATTAATAAAACCTAAATGATACATAGAAAAATCCATGATTATATTTGGAGACTTCAACCACTCTCTATCAATTCTTGATAGAAAAATAAGGTGGAAAATAATCAAGAATGAAGAGTAACTGCACACTAACAGCAGGCAACAGTATCTAATCAATATTTATGAAACATTCCAACCAATAGCAGCAGAATACTGATTCTTTTAAATTATCCACAGAACATAAACCAAAATGGATTACGTTCAGGGCCATAAAGCAAAACCAACAATTTTATAAGAATTGGAATCACAGAGCATGTTTTCTAGTCACAATAGAATTCTATTAGAAATCAATAAAAGATAATAAAATCTCCAAACAATTGGAACCTAAACAAACCCTTTATAAATAATCTAAATTTCAAGGGAAATAAAAATACATTGAAATGAATTAAAATGAAAATACAACTTATTAATTTTTTTGGTATACAGCTAAAGCAAAAATTGTAATACCATATGTGTATATTCGATAATAGAAAAGTCATTTTTCAATATTCTAATCTTCTACATAAAGAACATATAAAAGAAGGCAAAATAAAACCAAGGCAATCAGAAAGATGGAAAGTACACAGTAGGGATTATTAAAATTAAAAATAAAACAAAAAGGAATGTTAAAAAAACACAATGGAGAAAGCTATGAAAAAATTCTTTAAAATGTTAAAAAATTCACAAATCTCTAATAAGACTGATAAAGAGAAAAAGAGAGAAGACACAACCTACCAGTGTCAGGAGTAAAATAGGTATCACTGCAGATATTGCAGATATGGAAATAATAAGAAATAATATGAACAACTTTACATATATAACATTGACAATCATAGATCTATGGACCAATTCATTGAAAAACATACCCTGCCAAAATTTACTCAATTTGAAATAGATTATTTAAGTAGTTCTAAACTATTCCCACTTGACTTCACATTCTAGGATGTCTGGCTCTAGGTGAGTGATCACACCATTGTGATTATATGGGTCATAAAGATCTTTGTTATACAGTTCCTCTGTGTATTGTTGCCACCTCTTCTTAATATCTTCTGCTTCTGTTAGGTCCATACCATTTCTGTCCTTTATCGAGCTCATCTTTGCATGAAATGTTCTCTTGGTATCTCTAATTTTCTTGACGAGATCTCTAGTCTTTCCCATTCTGTTGTTTTCCTCTAATTCTTTGCATTGGTCACTGAGGAAGGCTTTCTATCTCTCCTTGCTATTCTTTGGAACTCTGCATTCAGATGCTTATATCTTTCCTTTTCTCCTTTGCTTTTCGCTTCTCTTCTTTTCACAGCTATTTGTAAGACCTCCCCAGACAGCCATTTTGCTTTTTTGCATTTCTTTTCCATGGGGATGGTCTTGATCCCTGTCTCCTGTACAATGTCATGAACCTCATTCCATAGTTCATCAGGCACTCTATCTATCAGATCTAGGCCCTTAAATCTATTTCTCACTTCCACTGTATAATCATAAGGGATTTGATTTGGATCATACCTGAATGGTCTAGTGGTTTTCCCTACTTTCTTCAATTTAAGTCTGAATTTGGTAATACAGAGTTCATGATCTGAGCCACAGTCAGCTCCTGGTCTTGTTTTTGCTGACTGTATAGAGCTTCTCCATCATTGGCTGCAAAAAATATAATCAATCTGATTTCAGTGCTGACCATCTGGTGATGTCCGTGTGTAGTCTTCTCTTGTGTTGTTGGAAGAGGGTGTTTGCTATGACCAGTGTGTTCTCTTGGCAAAACTCTATTAGCCTTTGCCCTGCTTCATTCTGTATTCCGAGCGAAAATTGCCTGTTACCCCAGGTGTTTCTTGACTTCCTACTTTTGCATTCCAGTCCCTTATAACGAAAAGGGACATCTCTTTAGGGTGTTAGTTCTAAAAGGTCTTGTAGGTTTTCATAGAACCGTTCAACTTCAGCTTCTTCAGTGTTACTGTTTGGGGCATAGACTTGAATTACTGTGATAATGAATGGTTTGCCTTGGAAATGAACAGAGATCATTCTGTCGTTTTTGAGATTGCATCCAAGTACTGCATTTCGGACTCTTTTGTTGACCATGATGGGTACTCCATTTCTTCTAAGGGATTCCTGCCCACAGTAGTAGATGTATGGTCATCTGAGTTAAATTCACCCATTCCAGTCCATTTTAGTTCACTGATTCCTAGAATGTCAATGTTCACTCTTGCCATCTCCTGTTTGACCACTTCCAATTTGCCTTCATTCATGGAACTAACATTCCAGGTTCCTATGCAATATTGCTTTTTACAGCATTGGACCTTGCTTCTATCACCAGTCACATCCACAACTGGGTATTGTTTTTGCTTTGACTCCATCCCTTCATTCTTTCTGGAGTTATTTCTCCACTGATCTTCAGTAGCATATTGGGTACCTACTGACCTGAGGAGTTCCTCTTTCAGTATCCTATCATTTTGCCTTTTCATACTGTACATGGGGTTCTTAAGGCAAGAATACTAAAGTGGTTTACCATTTCCTTCTCCAGTGGACCACATTCTGTCAGACCTCTCCACCATGACCCGCCCATCCTGGGTGGCCCCACATGGCATGACTTAGTTTCATTGAGTTAGATAAGTCTGTGGTCCATGTGATTAGACTGACTAGTTTTCTGTGATTATGGTTTCAGTGTGTCTGCCCTCTGATGCCCTCTCGCAACACCTATCATCTTACTTGGGTTTCTCTTACCTTGGACGTGGGGTATCTCTTCATGGCCACTCCAGCAAAGCGCAGCTGCTGCTCTTTACCTTGGATGAGGGGTATCTCCTTACGGCCGCCCCTCCTGACCTTGAATGTAGAGTAGCTCCTCTCTGCCCTCCTGCACAGCCGCCACTCCTTGGATGTGAGGTTGCTCCTCTCAGCCGCCTCCCCAGACCTTGTGTGTTGGGTAGCTCCTCTTGGCCCTCCTACATCCATGCAGCCACTGCTCCTTGGAGGTGGTGTAATTCCAGTCGACCTACTTCAAGTCCTGAAAGATGATGCTGTGAAAGTGCTGCACTCAATATGCCAGCAAATTTAGAAAACTCAGCACTGGCCACAGGACTGGAAATGGTCAGTTTTCATTCCAATCCCAAAGAAAGGCAATTCCAAAGAATGCTCAAACCACCACACAATTGCACTCAACTCACACACTAGTAAAGTAATGCCCAAAATTCTCCAAGCCAGGCTCCAGCAATACATGAACCGTGAACTTCCAGATGTTCAAGTTGGATTTAGAAAAGACAGAAGAACCAGAGGTCAAATTGCCAGCATCTGTTGGATCATCAAAAAAGCAAGAGAGTTCCAGAATAACATATATTTCTACTTTATTGACTATATCAAAGCCTTTGACTGTGTGGATCACAATAAACTGTGGAAAATTCTGAAAGATATGGGAATACCAGACCACCTGACTTGCCTCTTGAGAAACCTGTATGCAGGTCAGGAAGCAACAGTTGGAACTGGACATGGAAGAACAGGCTGGTTCCAAATAGGAAAAGGAGTACGTCAGGGCTTTATATTGTCACCCTGCTTACTTAACTTATATGCAGAGTACATCATGAGAAACGCTAGGCTGGAAGAAGCACAAGCTGGAATCAAGATTGTTGGGAGAAATATAAATAACCTCAGATATGCAGATGAAACCACCTTATGGCAGAAAGTGAAGAAGAACTAAAAAGCCTCTTGATGAAAGTGAAAGAGGAGAGTGAAAAAGTTCGCTTAAAGCTCAACGTTCAGAAAACGAAGATCATGGCATCCAGTCCCATCACTTCATGGGAAATAGATGGGGAAACAGTGGAAACAGTGTCAGACTTTATTTTTCTGGGCTCCAAAATCACTGCAGATGGTGATTGAAGCCATGAAATTAAAAGACGCTTACTCCTTGGCAGAAAAGTTATGACCAACCTAGATAGCATATTCAAAAGCAGAGACATTACTTTGTCAACAAAGGTCCATCTAGACAAGGCTATGGTTTTTCCAGTGGTCATGTATGGATGTCAGAGTTGGACTGTGAAGAAATCTGAGTGACTAAGAATTGATGCTTTTGAATTGTGGTGTTGGAGAAGACTCTGGAGAGTCCTTTGGACTGCAAGAAGATTCAACCACTCCATTCTAAAGGAGATCAGTCCTGGGTGTTCATTGGAAGGACTAATGCTAAAGCTGAAACTCCAATACTTTGGCCACCTCATGCAAAGGGTTGACTCATTGGAAAAGACTCTGATGCTTGGAGGGATTGAGGGCAGGAGGAGAAGGGGACGACAGAGGATGAGATGGCTGGATGGCACCACCGCCTCGATGGACATGAGTTTGAGTGAACTCCGGGAGTTGGTGATGGACAGGGAGGCCTGGTGTGCTGTGATTCATGGGTTCGCAAATGTCGGACATGATTGAGCAACTGAACTGAACTGAAACTATTCCCTGGTGGCACTAATGGTCAAGAGCCTACCTACCAAACAGGAGACATAAGAGACATGGGTTCAGTCTCTGAATCAGGAAGATCCTCTGGAGGAGGGCATGGCCATCCACTCCAGTATTCTTGCCTGGTGAATCCCATGGACAGAGGAGCCTAGCAGGCTACAGTCCACAGGGTCACAAGGAGTTGGACACAACTGAAGCGACTTAGCACACACAAACTATTAAGGGAATGATGCTGGGAAAGATGGAGGGCAAGAGGAGAAGGGGTTGACAGAGGATTAAATGGTTGGATGGCATCACCAACTCGATGGACATGAATTTGAGCAAAAGCGGGGAGATAGTGAAGGACAGGGCATGCTGTCACATGGGGTCACAAAGAGTCAGGTACGATCTAGCAACTAAACAACTCAAGTTTAAATACTCTTCCTCAGAAATTTCTTGACTGAAATGATTTCACTTAAGAAGTCTTTCAAAGTTAAAAAATTAACATTATACATCTTCTTCTAGAAAGTTGAAGCACAGTGATTGCTTTTCAATTAATTTAATGAAGCAAATACTACCCTGATAAAAAATGAAATTAAGACAATATTAAAAAATGGCATCCCACCAATACCCCTCACTACTCTAAGTGTACATATTGTTAACAGAATATATTAAAATATAATTAGCCAATATATACAAATATTTACACACCAAGAGGAGTTTATTGTGGGGGTGAAAAACTACTTCAATATTGAAAAATCTACCAGTGTAATCCACTATAGTAATCATGATAAACATAATAATACCACTTCAATAGGATAATGAAGGAAACTTATATAATCATGTTTATCAATAAATAAAAAAATTGATAAAATTTAACACCCATTCACAATTTTTAAAAGTCTCAGAAAAACAGGAATAGAGTTACTTTTTCAAACCGATAAAGAACATTTTCAAAACAAACAAAAGCAAACAAATAATAAAAACACAAAACACCAAACTTATATATCTAGTAGTACATTTAATGATGAAATACTGATGCTTTCTCCCTAAAATCAGGAAGCAGGCAAGGATGTTCACTTTCACTGCTCTTAACATGGTGCTAGATGTTCTATATAGCAAGGTTAGACGAAAAAAGGAAATGACAGCTATATTTATTGGAAGGGAAGAAATAAATTGTTCCTATTTGTGGATATCTTGGGTCTATGTGGAATATCCCAAGAAATCTACCAGGAATATTCCTCCTAGAACTAAGAAGATAACTAAGTAATGTCCAGGATTCAAGATTAACCTATGAAAATATGTCAATTTTATTTGTATATACTAGCAATAAAGACATGAAAACTAAAATTTTAAATGTAGCACTGTTTACAATGTCTCAAAAGTGATCTTTATAGGTATATATCTAACAATACGTGGACAGGAAATTTATGCTCAAAACTGCAAAATGCCAATGAAAGAAATCAAATGACAAGTAAACAAATGGAGAAACATAGCTCCACATGTGAATGGAGTTATTGGTTTGGAAGATTCAGTGTAATAATGATGTGAATTCTCTCAAATTACAAATAATGTACAGGTTTAAGATAATTCCTGTCAATAGTTTAGCAAAACTTTTTTTGTGGTTATAGACAAGATTATTCTAAAATTTAAACAAATAGGCAAATTAACTATAATATGAAACCAGTATTTTAAAAAATGATAAAGTAAGAGAAATAGACATACCCTACATTAAGACTTTGTGATATTGGGAGGACAGATTCATACACCAATATAATAAAGTAGATAACATGGAAGGCAGACAGAAATATACCCAGTTGATTTCTAAGAAAGATGAAACAGTAATCAACAGGGGAAAGAACCTTTGCAAAAAATGTTGTTGGAGTAACTGGACAACCATGAGTGAAAAACAAACAAACAAACAAAAACAACAAATAAAGCTACTTTGAGCTAAATCTTTCACTTTGTACAAAAAATTAACTTCTAGACTTAAAATGTAAAACTTAAAAAAAAAAAAAAAGCTTTTAGAAACAATATAAAATAAAGTCTTTGAAATACAGGGCTGGGTAACAGTTTTCCATAGAGGAAAAATGGAATAATCAAACTTCAATATAACAAACATTCCCTTTGAAATTGAAAAAGACATGGTTATGATGATAAAAAGATAAACTACAGACTGGGAGCAAATATTATCAAACCAAATTAGAAAATGCACAGAAATTTCAAAACTCAATCATTAATAAAATAGTTTTAGGAAATAGGCAAACAATAGGAAGAGACATTCACTGAAGATAAAATAAAGATGGCAACGAAGTGCATGAAAAGTTGTTCAAGATCATAAAAGAAATGTAAATTAAACCACAATAAGATATCGTTATACATGCATCTATTTCCTATTTCGGACACGACTGAGCGACTGAACTGAATTAAACTGAACTGATACATGCATCTGAATGGTTAAAAAAGAAAAAAAAATGAGAATATCAAATACTAACAAATAAGCAGACAAATGGATCATTCTTCAGTTCAGTTCAGTCACTGAGTGGTGTCCGACTCTTTGCCACCCCATGAACTGCAGCATGCCAGGTCTCCCTGTCCATCACCAACTCCCGGAGTCCACCCAAACCCATGTCCATTGAGTCGGTGATGCCATCCAACCATCTCATCCTGAGTCGTCCCCATCTCCTCCTGCCCTCAATCTTTCCCAACATCAGAGTCTTTTCAAACATGTCAGCTGCTCCCATCAGGTGGCCCAAGTTCTGAAGTTTCAGCTTCAACATCAGTCCTACCAATGAACACCCAGGACTGATCTCCTTTAGGATGGACTGGTTGGATCTCCTTGCAGTCCAAGGGACTCTCAAGAGTCTTCTCCAATACCACAGTTCAAAATCATCAATTCTTCAGCTCTCAGCTTTTTTTTTTTTTTTTTTTTTAGTATGTTTAAGCAATTTATTTTTGTGTGTGTATCTTTAATTGTCAAAATACAGCTGTAATACAGACTGAATCCAACAGCATATCGAAAAGACCAAACACCATGCCTAAGTGGGGTTTATCCCCAGAATTCCAGGGTAGCGCAACATAAAATCAATATAACATACCCCGTTAATAGAAAGAAGAAAAGAAAAGCACTTGATCACTTCAGTTGCCTCAGAAAAGGCATTTGACGAAATTCAACACCCTTTCATGATAAGCAAACTTAACGAACTAGGAATAGAAGTGAACTTAGTATAACTTAGTATAATTTAGGGAGTTTATGAAAAACACATAACCAACATTATACTCAGTGATGAAAAATTGAAAGCTTTCTTCTTAGATTGGAAACAAGATAAGTATATCTGTTTTCACTGATATCGAACATTGTGTTGGAAGTTTTAGCCAAGCTCTTAGGCTAGAAAAGGAAATAAAAAGGATCTAGATCGGAAAATATTATCTCTGTTTGAAGATGACATAATATAGAAAATCCTAAAGAATCCACAGAATAGCTATTAACACCAGTAAGTGAATATAGCACAGTTGTATGCTTCAGAATCAGTATACAAAAATCAGTTGTATTACCACATACTGTGCACTTAGTCACTCAGTCATGTCCGACTCTTTGCAACCCCATGGACTGTAGCCTGCCAAGCTCCTCTGTCCATGGCAGTTTTCCAGGCAAGAATATCCGAGAGGTTGCCATGCCCTCCTGCAGGGGATCTTTGCAACCCAGGGATCAAACCCAGGTCTCCACATTTCAGGTGGATTCTTTACTATCTCTGCCACCAGGGAAGCCCTTACTAGGTCCTAAGTATATAGAAAGTATTCAGGTAAAGATAAATTCCAAGAATTTTTGAGTTTAAAACTCTCTTGTTAAATTGTTTCATATGCCTAGAGTTTTGATATTTCATAGATCATTTTCCAGTATTTTTGTAATTGCTTCGTGCTTTACATTTTCCTAAACTCTGTGTGTTCCGTTTATCCAGAAGTATCGACTAAACATATTTTTGAATCCCAGACTTCTTGTCTTCCTGTGTCCCCTCTTCATGTTTGAAGGACGCCCACTCACTACTGTTCTTGTCATATTTGACCCTTTTCCACATTGACTGTGGGTGCAAATGTAGGCTAATGACCAAGTGATTTCTTTATAGTTCAACTCTCCCATCCATACACCACTGGAAAAGCCATAGCCTTGTCTAGATGGACCTTTGTTGACAAAGTAATGTCTCTGCTTTTTAATAAGCTGTCTAGGTTGGACATAACTTTCCTTCCAAGGAGTAAGCGTCTTTTAATTTCATGGCTTCAATCACCATCTGCAGTGATTTTGGAGCCCAGAAAAATAAAGTCTGACACTGTTTCCACTGTTTCCCCATCTATTTCCCACGAAGTGATGGGACTGGATGCCATGATCTTCGTTTTCTGAACGTTGAGCTTTAAGCGAACTTTTTCACTCTCCTCTTTCACTTTCATCAAGAGACTTTTTAGTTCTTCTTCACTTTCTGCCATAAGGTGGTGTCATCTGCATATCTGAGGTTATTGATATTTCTCCCAGCAATCTTGATTCCAGCTTGTGTTTCTTCCAGCCCAGCATTTCTCATGATATACTCTGCATATAAGTTAAATAAGCAGGGTGACAACATACAGCTTTGACATGCTCCTTTTTCTATTTGGAATCAGTCTGTTGTTCCATGTCCAGTTCTAACTGTTGCCTCCTGACCTGCATACAGATTTCTCAAGAGGCAGGTCAGGTGGTCTGGTATTCCCATCTCTTTCAGAATTTTCCACAGTTTATTGTGATCCACACAGTCAAAGGCTTTGGTATAGTCAATAAAGTAGAAATAGATATTTTTCTGGAACTCTCTTCCTTTTTTGATGATCCAGCAGATGTTGGCAATTTGGTCTCTGGTTTCTCTGACTTTTGCAAAATCAGCTTGAACATCTGGAAGTTCACGGTTCATGTATTGCTGAAGCCTGACTTGGAGAATTTTAAGCATTACTTTACTAGTGTGTGAGATGAGTGCATTTGTGCAGTATTTTGAGTATTCTTTGGCATTGCCTTTCTTTGGTATTGGGATGAAAACTGACCTTTTCCAGTCTTGCTGAAAAAGTGAAAGTGTTAGTTGCTTAGTCTGTCCTACTCTTTGCAACCTCATGGACTATAGCCTGCCAGGCTCCTCTGTCTATCGAATTCTCCAGGCAAGAATACTGGAGTGGGTTGTCATTTCCTCCTTTAGAGGATCTTCCTTATTCAGGAATTGAACCCTTTTCTCCTGCATTTCAGGCAGATTCTTTACCATCTGAGATTGTTGGTGGTAATGTAAAATAGTACAACTCTGGAAGACAATTTGGCAGTTTCTTATTAAACTAAGTATATGACTAACATATAATATAGCAATCACAAACTTCTGGTCATTTATTCCAGATAGTTGGAAACATTAACATCTGTATATAAATGCACCTCAGATATGCAGATGACACCACCCTTATGGCAGAAAGTGAAGAAGAACTAAAAAGCCTCTTGATGAAAGTAAAAGAGGAGAGATAAAATGTTGTCTTAAAACTCAACAGTCAGAAAACAAAGATCATGGCATCCGGTCCCATCACTTCATGGTGAATAGATGGGTAAATAATGGAAACAGTGAGAGACTTTATTTTTGGTCTCCGGAATCACTGAAGATGGTGACTGAAGCCATGAAATTATTAAAAGATGCTTGTTCCTTGGAAGAAAAGCTATGACCAACCTAGACAGCTTATTAAAAAGCAGAGTCATTACTTTGCGAACAAAAGTCTGTCTAGTCAAAGCTATGGTTTTTCCAGTAGTTATGTGTGGATGTGAGAGTTGGACCATGAAGAAAGCTGAGCACCAAAGAATTGCTGCTTTTGAACTGTGGTGATGGAGGAGATTCCTGAGAGTCCCTTGGACTGCAAGGATATCCAACCAGTCAATCCTAAAATAAATCAGTCCTGGGATATTCATTGGAAGGACTGATGCTGAAGCTGAAACTCCAATACTTTGACCACCTGATGCAAAGAATTGACTCATTTGAAAAGACGCAGATGCTGGGAAAGATTGAAGGTGGGAGGAGAAGGGGACGACAGAGGATGAGATGGTTGGATGGAATCACTGACTTGATGGACATGAGTTTGAGCAAGCTCCAAGAGTTCGTGATGGCCAGGGAAGCCTGGTGTGTTTCAGTCCATGGGGTTGCAAAGAGTCAGACACTACTGAGTGATTGAACTGAACTGAGCAATGCTTATTTAAACTTTATGTATAATAGCAACAAACTGGAAACAACCCAGATGTTTTTTAACCTGTAAATGGTTGAACTGTGATATATCCATTCCATTAAAAAAAAATGAACTTGAAGATGTTTACTGCATAGTATTTTTGGTTGAAAAAATGTCACATGCATTTATTTAGCACAACCTTGTGAAATACACAAAGTATAACTAAAGATGAGCATTTTGTAGTCCATTTCTGAGGATTAAATCATGAACTGCTACACTGGAATGATCTTTCTTGCAGTAGCTGGGCACCAAGTGTAATGTTTATCAATTCTCTCCTTTGAGTATAGGCAGCAACTTACTATTTTCTTTCAGTTCCTTAATGGTATTCAGTCCCAACAAGCTCCCATTTCACTAATAGTTGAAAGTTTGTCTGGCCAATTAGTATAAGCTTTTAGTCCCTGCTGAACTTATTCATCCTCCAATGTATCAAATATCTCAGTTCAACAGTAGTACTATTCAGCAGTAAAAAAAGAACAAACCATTGATACTGCAGCAACCTGAATGCAAATTATGCTGGGTGGAGAAAAAAAAAAAGAGCCATTCTCAAAAGGTTACATACTGTATGATTCCACCTAATAACATTTTAAAAATCAGAAAATGACAGAAATGTAAATTGAATTGAGGCTTCCACTGAAAAGTAGAAGGGTTGAGGGCATGAGGAAAGTTACATAGAAAAGTCCAAAGTTAGAGATCCTTGTTGTGTTGGAAATGTTGTGTATCTTGACTGTATCATGTCAATATCTTAGTTGTGATATTGTATTATAGTTTTATATGATGTTATCATATGGGGGAAAGTAGACAAAGGATACACGTGCTCTGTGTGTATTATTTACTGTAACTAGATATAAATCTACAACTTTCTCAAAATAATTTTAATTTTAAAGAGTGTAATGAATTTGGTCAGTTATCTTTGACAAAGAAAATATAATAGAGAAATGATAATCTTTTCAATATATGTTACTGGATTAATACTGACCCTCCCCCCAAAAAAATGAATCTAGGCAGAGATTTTATACCCTATATTAACTCAAAATGGATTATAGGTCTAAACGTAAAATGCACAACTATAAGACTTCTAGAAGTCATCTGGAGAAAATCTAGATAAACTTGGGTATGAAAATGACTTTTTAAATATAATATCAAAGGTCCATGGAAGAAATAATTGATAAGCTGGATTTCATTAAAGTTAAAAACTTTTTTCTATGAAAGACACAGTCAAGAAAATGAGAAGACAAGCCACATATTGGGAGAAAATGCATAAGACAAATCTGATAAAGGACTGTTATTCAAAATATACACATAATTTTTTAAATGCAACAATGAGAAAAAAACAACATAAATGAAAATGGGTTAAAGACCTGAATAGACACCTTAGCCTCTGGTGGCTCAGATGATAAAGAATCTGCCTGCAAGGTGGGAGACCTGGGTTCGATCCTGGGTTGGGAAGATTCCTTGGAGAAGGAAACTGGCAACCCATGCCAGTATTCTTGTCAGAGAATTCTATAGACAGAGCAGCCTGGTGGGCTACAGTCCACAGGGTCAACAAAGTGTCGGACACAACTGAGCAACTAACACTTTCAGACACCTTATCAAAGAATATATACAGAAGGCAAGAAAGGATATGAAATGATGGTTCATATAATATGTCATTAAGGATAAACAAAATAAGAATGAGATAACATTGAAGTGAAGTGAAGTGAAGTGAAGTCGCTCAGTCGTGTCCGACTCTTTGTTACCCCATGGACTGTAGCCTACCAGGCTCCTCCCTCCATGGGATTCTCCAGGCAAGAGTATTGGAGTGGGTTGCCATTTCCTTCTCCAGGGGATCTTCCCGATCCAGGGATCGAAGCCGGGTCTCCTGCATTCCAGGCAGACGCTTTAAACTCTGAGCCACCAGGGAAGAGGTTTTCACCAGTAACCAGGGATAAATGACATATGGGAGTGAGTGACTGTAGCCCACCAGGCTCCTCCATCCATGGAATTTTCTAGGCAAGTGTACTACACACCTGTTAAAAATGCCAGAATCTAGAACACTGATAGTAAGAAACATTGTCAAGACATTGAATAACTGGAACTCTTACTAACTTTAAGTGGACTTCTCTGATGGCTCAGATGATAAAAAATCTTCCTGCAATTTGGGAGACCCAGGTTCAATCCTGGGATCAGGAAGATCCCCTGGAGAAGGCAGGGGCAATCCACTCCAGTATTCTTGCCTGGAGAATTCCATGGACAGAGGAGCCTCGTGGGCTATAGTCCATGGGGTCACAAAGAGTCAGGCATGACTGAGTGAGGTGGAATGCAAAATAGTATAGCCACTTTGGAACATTATGGGACCACAATTTCCAGTTTGGAAGTCTCTTACAAAACTAAACTTTTACTACATATATGATTCACCGATCATGTTCCTTACCCAAATCAGTTAAAATTTTTTTGTATTAACAAAAATTCACAAAGTTTGGGAGCAACCAAGATGTCTTTGTCCAGTATATGAATGAAGAGACAAATTGTGCCACATCCAGACAAAGGAATAGGGCTTCCCTGGTAACTCAGCTGGTAAAGAATCTGCCTGCAATGCAGGGAATCCTGGTTTGATTCCTCAGCCTGGAAGATCCCCTAGAGAAGGGATACCCACTCCAGTGTGCTTGGGCTTCCCTGGTGGCTCAGACAGTAAAGAATCCACTTGCAATGTGGGAGACCTGGGTTTGATCCCTGGGTTAGGAAGATCCCCTGGAGCATGGGCATGGAAACCCACTCCAGTATTCTTGCCTGGAGAATCCCCATGAACAGAGTAGCCTGGCGGGCTACTGCATTTGCAGCTCATGTGATTGCAAAGAGTCTGACACAACTGAGAGACTAAGCACTGCACACAAAAAGAAATAAACTAGCAAGCCATTAAATGACATGGAGGGAACTTAAATGCATGTTACTAAGTAAAGATGCCAATCTGTAAAGTTTACATACTATGATTTCAACTATATGGCAGCCTAGATAGAAAAGGCAAAATCATGAATATAGTAAAATGGTAAATCATGAATACAGTTAAATCAGTGGCTATCATGGTTGGGTGAGGGAGAAAAGATTTTTGAGCACAAAGACTTAGGGCAAACTTCTGTGTGATACTATAATGATGGATATATGTTATTATACACTTGTCAAAACTCATACAATGTACAATACCAAGAGTGAACCCTAATGTCAAACTATGGGCTATGGGTAATTATAACATGCAGTTGATTATGATTATTAAATGTATGTTGTATCAATTATAAAAAAATGTTCCACTCAGATTTGGGGTGTTCACAGTGGGGTGTCTGTGCATGTGAATAGACATGGTATATGGAAACTTTGTACTTGTTGCTCAATTCTGCTGTGAACCTGAAACTCCCCTAAAAAGTAGAGTCTAATCAAAAGGAACAAATAAGTGAAATGAACTACTTAACTCTTTTTCCTTTTGTTAAACTTTTACAAACATTATCAATACTAAGCAACAGTCCATACAAAATAACTGTTGATAGCCCAGTTCTAAGGTAACTATATCTTCTGCCAAAGGCTTTAATTCCCTCATATTTTAAATTCTGATATTTTTAACTCCTCTATTGTATATTCTATTTTGTCCAAATTAAACATAATTCATTGGACAGAATTTAGTCAGTATTCTCATCATGGGACTGTGGATGGTTATAGAGACAATTTTGATATGTATTTCATCAAAAAATTTCAATTTTGTGGCAGTTCTAAGTCAAAACCTGCCTATTTTTAAAAAGTCAGAGAATTTTCAATATTTTTGACTTATGTGTTTTTTGTCTTAGTTCAATAATGTGTATACTAATGTTCCTTGTTCAGTATTATTTTTACTCTTTGTTATAATCTAGTGAAATAAGATATTTATTATGTATGATATTCTTTCACACTGTAGCATTGAAATCTCACTGTATTTAGCACTGAAATAATTATATGTTGGATTTTCTTAATCAGTGATTTTTATTACTTTATGTCATATAGTTAGCCATTTTGACATAAGATTTCCAAACCATCTCTTCAAACCTAGATATTTCCTTTTGTTCTCTGTCACAGCTTGCTTTCTTGCCTTTTCCAGGTTTTAGATGCTACCCATGTTCTCTGGCTCATGTTCTCTTCCTTGATCTTCAAAACTGGCAAGGTAGCATCTGACCTTTTTTCCGTCATCATATCTCTTTCTCTGAACAAACCCAGGAAAGTTTGTTGAGGACTCGTGTAATCAGTTTGAGCCCCCCTGGCTAATTCTGGTTAATCCTATCACAAGGTCTCTACCTTTAACCACATCTGCAGAGACTCTTTTGATATATAAGGAAATGCACTCACCTGTTCCAGGAATTCAGATTTGGATATCACTGGGGACCATCATTCTGTATCCCAAAAGGCAACAAAGATATTACAGAAGGGTGTCAGGTAATTAATTAGTTAAAATGTTACACTCTGTTTCTAGATTTTTTGATATTTACTGCTTTTCAGTTTTAATGCTTGTAATTTATTGTCCTTTCTTACTCTGTCTTACAAATACATATTCTCTTGGTTATCTCATAATATATTTGCAATTTTGTATTCTTTTTCTTAATGAAGTCTATCCCAAGTAATTAAGCTTAATTTCTTAAATAAGGAACCTCTAATGTCCTGTTTCAGAATTTTCATGGAGACTATGCTTAATAGAAGGTGGGTCACTTTAGTGGTTTCAAGTTGTGTTGGCTTTCTGTTACTGCCTTGTAAATTACCATGAACTTAGAAACTCAAAACAACATATATTTATTATCTCATAGTTTCAGTGGTCAGAGATCTAGGCAGGCTTAATTGGGTCTTTTGCTTCATGGCCTTATAAGAGTTATCAAGAGATATGGTCTCATCTCAAAGTACCCTTGAAGAAGTGTCTGCATCCAAGCTATCATGGATTTTTGCAGAGTTCAGTTCCTTGTGATGACACAAGTAAGAAACTCAGCTTCTTGTTGATCTTCAGCTGGGGCCACCCTTGGTCTTGCCACATGGACTTCCGAACCACCATGATCAGTGAGGGAGAGAGTTTCCTATCAAGCAGTCTTATGTAATAGAATGATGGAAGTGCTATCTATCACCTTTGCTGTGTTCTATTGGCTAAAACAAGTCTCAGGTCTTAACCTGAAGAAGAAAGGTGATTACACAAGTGTGGGGAATCTTGTGTACCACCTTAGAGCCTATCCTTCACAGACCACTTCTTTGAAGCTTTTATATTTCTTTTTCATTTTCATCTTTTTTTTCAAAACTGAATTTTCTATTACATAATTTTATCATAATTTTAACTTTTACTAATTTTCAATAATAAAATTATTTTGAAAATGCAGTTTTTACTAAAGTATATAAAATGAGACTATATTTTCATTCAATATTAAATTAAACCTAAAAAATATATATGGCATCAACTAAATTAAGATTATCTTCATATAGTTTCAGTCTTTTTTTTTTAAGTTTTATTTAATGTTTTGGCCATGTCACATAACATGTGGGATCTTTGTTCCCTGACCAGGGATTGAACTTGTGTCCCCTGTGTTGGAAGCCCAGAGTCTTAACCACTGGACTGCCAGGGAACTCCCTCAATTTTCTTTTTATTGTAAATTATTGAAAACTATATAATAGAATTAAAAGGTAAAATGCAAATTATATTTAGTCATGAGTCATGAACCAAGAGAGCAGATATTTTGGGTTCTGGATCATACTGTGCTAGTCCTGACTTCTCCTGTTTTCTAATGATTTTATTTTTATTAATAAATGTACAGTTTAATACTTTAATTTGTAATTTGTCAACATGTGGGGACTGGAGTAAGAGCCTCTTGCCTGTGTATCAGGGTGATACCAAGGCCACTAGGAAAAGATAGGGCAAAACTACAAACATTTCCTTTTGATGAAAGGATGAATTCAGAAATTGTGGTGGTCCAGCAAGTGTCCCTACAAGTAGGGAAAAACCAAAAAGCTCTGGGAAACAGAGCAATTAATCTTCTATGGGCCTCAGTGTTTACATCTGGTAAAAGCAAATGATGATGATATGATGAAGATAGATATTCAACAAGAATATATTGCAGATAAAACAAAAAAATGTAGAATAAAGTGATGGTGAAATTGTGATTCTATCAAACCCTGCCAAACTATTGTTCTTGACAAAAATATTAAAAGGGTTGAAATTTCTCTTTGATCATTTCAAGTTCTCTTTTCTATATATTTGCTTTCTTTTCCGCAAAGTGATCTCAACTTTATCTGGAGCCACTTCTCTGTGAATACTTCAAAAGTTTCTCTGTCGTCTTTTACACCAAATCCTATTTTCAGGAAATAAACTGATTAGCAATTTCATCCTCAGGAGACATGAATACAAGAGATTGTGATGTTCCCTCTTTCAAAGGATTTTGTATTTTCAAAGGCATATCCCTAAGCTAAGGAATAGACTTCTAATGTTTGAATTTTTGTCTTCAGGGAGTGGTAGAAAAAGCTTTATTTGGGTTAAGAGGAGGGAAGTTTGGGGACTTCCCTAGTAATCTAGTGGTTAAGACTGTTCTCAATGCAGGGTGCACAGGTTCACTTTCTGGTTGGGGAATCAAGATCCCACATGCTATAAGCATGGCCAAAAAAAAAAAAAAAAAAGTGTAGGGAAGCTCTTACCCTGCTAAAGTTATTCCTTGATGCTTTTTTTTTTTCCAATTATTTCTGAGACTTGACTTAGTCATAGCTCATTTTTTAGAAGATTCACCAGTCAGTACATGATCCTAGTCCTTGATGGTGAAATTGTGTAAAATTTCTGTGGCAAATTCATATTGTATTTGAAACTGTAAGAGTTTCTTCTCAAGCATCTCTCACAAAAAGAAGGAGAGAGCGATTTGTGGGAGGTTGAGGATGAAGAGGGTATAATCAGGTATCTTAATGACTGCTCACCATGTAGAAATCTGAGTCCATCTGTGCCGAGGCTACATCATCCACTTACTGTGTCCTGGATCTCACTTGGTCCTTTCCATCAGGGATTTTTCAGCAGACCTTTGTTGTTGGTCTGGTTTATGCTCCAGGAGCAAGACAAAGTACAGCATTAAGAAACTTGAGTGCCATCATTCCCTGTTCTGTGCCCTTCCTACAAGAGAAAAATGGCAGAGGCAGAAGGTGAATAGGAAAAGTAAGAAAAAAAAATTGAAAGACTTTTGTTACTCTAGAGGATTTTTCCACTCTAAGACCTCTTTTTTTGTCCTTTTTTCCCACTATATTATATTGTAGCATTGCCTATTCTCAGGGAATATTCACTCTAGGCCACTACCATCAGTAACACCTCCTGAAGTAAAGTGTGGAAGCCACTCAAACTGCATAACAACCTAACTCTGCCCGCTTATTAGACTTGGAAAGTTTACATGTGACTCTGCTGTCTCTTTCATTTTCCCTCTTTAGTCCTTCAAAACATAATGAGAAGGAGAAATGTAGACCTTATTTTATGAATGATCTAAAAACAGAATAAAGCAAAACATCAAAACTGTGAATATCAGATTTGATTTGTAAACTTAGAAGTAGTTTTAGTAAGTAGATTGAGATGTTGTTTTAATAAGTGGCACTGATGTTATTCTAGGGAAGTCATATACATAGGAACAAAATTCTCCCGATAATATTCCTCTTTTCTACCAGTTGATACTTATATTCTTTGCCTTAAATCAAATTTGAGTAATTTGAAGCTGCACCCATCTTTATACTCACACCTCATAGGTAATTGATATCTTGACTTCTAGTACTGAGATTAGCTTGACTGTTTATGAACTTTATATAAATGGAATCATGTATTATTTTTTATGTATTTTTAGTGTATGACTTCATTCAAAATTGTTTGTTGATTATTCCTTATTGTTGCTTATAGTTATAATGTGTTGTTTTGTTTACTGTACATTAAACTACTGCGTGGACTTCCTAGTGATGCAATGGTAAAGAATCTGCCTGTCAGTACAGGAAATGCGGGTTTGATCTCTGGGTCTGGAATATCCCTGGAGAAGGAAATGGCAACCCAATCCAGTATTGTTGCCTGGGAAATCCCATGGACAGAGGAGCCTGGTGGGCTACAGTCCATGGTGTTGGAAAAGAGTCAGACATGACTTAGTGACTAAATAACAACTACAACAACCTATTCTATAAAACTAAAGACAGTTTTTGAAGGAGAAAGTGTGAGAAAGTTGAAAGTGAGGCTTCCAGCTAGTTTTGTGTAAGGATGCTTGGTGTTTCTTAGTGGTCTTTACTCCATTCTGGTGTTTGAACACGGGGAGACCTCTCCATTATCTCAATTTTGAAAGGTGCCTACAATTGGTGATCTTCTGAAGTGTGACATCAGGGATGTATGCCACAGCTGGACAAAGCATCCTCCAATAGAGCTACATCACACTTTTCTTCTCAGTAATGTAACATCCACCACTGAAGCCTAGACAAAAATCAATAACTCTGAATTTGGGATTAGCTTCTACTAATGATATGTATGTGTTGTGTGTGTGTGTGTGTGTGTGTGTGTGTGTGTGTTCAGTCACTAAGTCATGTCCGACTCTTTGTGACTCCTTGGACTGTAGTCCACCAAGCCCCTCTGTCCATGGGATTTTCTAGGCAAGAACATTGGAGTGGGTTGCCATTTCCTCTTCCAGGGATCTTTATAACTCAGGGATGGAACCCACTTCTCCTGCATTGGCAGGTGGATGCTTTACCACTTGAGCCAACTTGGAAATCCATGGTACATTTTATCAAATGAGAAAGGAAAAAAATCCATGTGGAGTAATCAGACATTGTCTGTTAGTTTGTATAACTAAAATCCCACCTGTTAGCCCAGAACTATGTATTTGACTGAGCCTGGTGTGCTACGGTCCATAGGGTTTCAAGGAATTGGATACGACTGAAGTGACTTAGCACAGTACATGTATTTGACTAAGTATTTTCACATGAAATATTAATACAAAGATAGAGAGAATTGAAAGAATGAGAGTTTCAGATCTGGATGGCTTATTGTTTAAACTCATTGAATACTCGCTTAGCAACTCTTTTGTCAGGTCTAGAATGGAGTTACATAGTTCTATGGTCTAATGAAGGGCAATAGCCACCACAGTTGCCTATGTCATTGGTTTGGTGCATGTTTATTTGTGTGACAACCTTTGGAGTCAGTTCAGTTCAGTTCAGTCGCTCATTGTGTCTGACTCTTTGCGACCCCAAAAACCGCAGCATGCCAGGCCTCCTTGTCCATCACCAACACCCGGAGGTTACCCAAACTCATGTCCATTGAGACAGTGATGCCATCCAATCATCTCATCCTCTGTCGTCCCCTTCTCCACCCACCCTCAATCTTTCCCAGCATCAGGGTCTTTTCAAAAGAGTCAGCTCTTCGCATCAGGTGGCCAAAGTACTGTAGTTTCAGATTCAACATCAGTCCTTCCAATGAACACCCAGGACTGAGCTCCTTTAGGATGGACTGGTTGGATCTCTTTGCAGTCCAAGGGAATCTCAAGAGTCTTCTCTAACATCACAGTTCAAAAGCATCAGTTCTTTGGTGCTCAGCTTTCTTTAGAGTCCAACTCTCCCATCCACACATGACTACTGGAAAACTACTAGACAAACATTTGTTGACAAAGTAATGTATCTGCTTTTTAATATGCTGACTAAGTTGGTCATAAATTTGCTTTCACAGAGTAAGCACCTTTTAATTTCATGGCTGCAATCACCATCTTCAGTGATTTTGGAGCCCAGAAAAATAAAGTCTGACACTGTTTCCACTGTTTCCCCATCTATTTGCCATGAAGTGATGGGACCAGATGCCATGATCTTAGTTTTCTGAATGTTGAGCTTTAAGCCAACTTTTCACTCTCCTCTTTCACTTTCATCAAGAGTTTCTTTAGTTTTTCTTTACATTCTGCCATAAGGGTGGTGTCATCTGCATATCTGAGATTATTGATATTTCTCCTGGCAATCTTGATTCCAGCTTGTGCTTCATCCAGCCCAGTGTTTCTCATGATATACTCTGCATATAAGTGAAATAAGCAGGGTGACAATATACAGCCTTGACGTACTCCTTTTCCTATTTGCAACCAATCTGTTGTTCCATGTCCAGTTCTAACTCTTGTTTCCTGACCTGCATACAGGTTTCTCAAGAGGCATGTCAGTTGGTCTGTTATTCCCATTTCTTTCAGAATTTTCCACCGTTCATTGTGATCCACACAGTCAAAGGCTTTGGCATAGTCAATAAAGCAGAAATAGATGTTTCTCTGGAACTCTTTTGCTTTTTCGATGATCCAGCAGATGTTGGCAATTTGATCTCTGGTTCCTCTGCCTTTTCTAAAACCAGCTTGAACATCTGGAGGTTTACAGTTCACGTGTTGCTGAAGCCTGGCTTGGAAAATTTTGAGCATTACTTTGCTAGCGTGTGAGATGAGTGCAACAGTGTGGTAGTTTGAGCATTCTTTGGCATTGCCTTTCTTTGGGATTGGAATGAAAACTGACCTTTTCCAGTCCTGTGGCCACTGCTGAGTTTTCCAAATTTGCTTACATATTGAGTGCAGCACTTTCACAGCATCTTTTTTTAGGATTTGAAATGGTTCAACTGGAATTCCATTGCCTCCACTAGCTTTGTTTGTAGTGATGCTTCCTAAGGCTCATTTGACTTCACATTCCAGAATGTCTAGCTCTAGGTGATTGATCACACCATCATGATTATCTGGGTCATGAAGATCTTTTTTGTACAGTTCCTCTGTGTATTCTTGCAACCTCTTCTTAATATCATCTGCTTCTGTTAGGTCCATACCATTTCTGTCCTTTATTGGCAAGCAGCCTGCTTTTTTTCTTGGCCTATATTATTTATTTATTTATCCCTTTTTGTGTATGTTCTCAGTCACTCAGTCATATCTGACTCTTTGTGACCCCTTGGGCTATAGCCCACCAGGCTCCTCTGTCCATGGAATTTCCCAGGCAAGAATACTGGAGTGGGTTGCCCTTTTCTCAAGGGGATCTAGATGACCCAGGCATCGAACCCACATTTCTTGTGTCTCCTGCTTTGGCAGGTGGATTCTTTACCACTGTGCCACCTTGAAAGCCTATCCTTTTTTTTTTTTTTAATTAGAGGATACTTCCTTTGCAATGTTTTGTTAGTTTCTGCTGTACAATAAAGTGAATCATCTATAAGTGTACATATATTCGCTTCTTCTTAAACCTCCCTGCCATCCTCCCCCATTCAACCCCTCCAGTCATCAGAGAGCATCAAGCTGAACTCCCTGTTTTATACAGCAGCTTCCTACCAGCTATCTATTTTACACATGGTAGTGTATTTTATCCATATTTTACTGATAACAACATTGAAACAGAGAGGATATCACTGAAGGCTATTCAGCCTGTGTAACTGGAAGATTTGAGTCTTCTGGTTTACAACTTAGTCTTATCCTTTCTGTCTGCTCAGCCTCCCCTTATAGAACCCACAACATCTGTTATTAGCATTTGAGACAAAGTCCCATGTTTAAGGTACAGCTTTTTTTAAAGCCCTTGAAAATTTCTTATTAATCTGGTAAACAAGGCCATGCAACACAAGACGTCTTAAAGTTTGTTCTTTCTCTTTTCCCTTCTCCCTTTCTATCCTGGTCCTTGTTTAAACCTAGAAGAACTCTTTGAAAATAGTGTGCATGTGTCATATCATAAACAGTGAGAGTAAGGCTGCAGAACTGAGGTTCTGGTAGTTTTCTAATGATAGCACAGGTTCCAGGCACCAAACTCCCTCCAGGTGGCAGTGTGCTCCAGGAAAGTCTTGAGGGGAACACATCAGGAAAGAAGATAATATTGATAACGTTTTACTAAATAAGCTTTGCTACTTTAAAAATGTTATTGAAGGTAGGCTCTGTCCCAGCTCTGCTGCCACCTTCATTCTATTGTGGAGGCGCTTGATGAGGGAATGATGCCCAGCATATACAGTGAGAAGAACTTTCACTTGGGAATCAGACCAAGTTTGGTTGATAGCTCTGCTGCTGTCTCTCTAAGTGATCTGAGGTCTCAGTTGATATGATGTTTTACTCTAACCTGTGATGCTAATCTTGAGACCTAAAGAAATATCTTTAATTTGAGGAGTTATGTTGTCACCCTTAGTTTGTAAATCTGTTAAATAAGCATGTATATAAGATGTATACCCAAGATTATTTCTAGACTTTATACTCTGAGGCATGATAATGCATTGATAAAATATTTGCGTATTATATCAATTTATAGCTTCAATTAAATCAACATGTTCTAGGAGGAGAATTTGAGATAATCATTTGTAAAATGTTATTATTATGTTTTCTTGATTTTAAATGTCTGTGATATTAAGAAACATCATTGTTTAGAACAGCTTTCCAGGCAAAAAGTACACACTTGAAAATGAACAAAATGTATTCTCCCTTTAGCAGTCAGCATCATCTATTTACATAACTAATATGATTTTAGTCTTCACTATCATATCCTAGAATCTGAGATTTCTTACCATCTAAGATTTCTTTACAGTCACGTTCTAAAATGAATTCATTTTTGTTTCTTTGCCATTTTGCATGACACATGGAGAGTTATGGGATTTTTTAGTTTATTTGTGATGGTGACCCATTTCGTACTAATACAGTCAACAGAATCACTCATGTAGTAAAAATAATGGTGATTTGAAGTTTTATTTCCATTTCTAATTTGAATAGAATTATAGTTCTTTTTTCCCCTCTAAATTGAATTATACATCACTGAAAATTAAACTTCTTGAGAGGCCACTGGGAACTTTTGACAGGTATTTTATGGCTTTCTAATAGTCATTCACTATGTGAGAACCACCCACATATGCCAATCTCTCTGGTTTTGCAAATGCTTGATTTACCCTAAAAGGTTTGACAGCTACAATAGCCTTTAATTGCAGTGCCTGACATGTGTCAAGAAACACATATTTATAATTGTCTTTATAACAAAAGACTTAAAGTGTCTATTCTTCTGGAGTTTTATGAAGTATTTAGTTGTTATATCATAAGATATTTTGTAAATTTGCTTTCATTTGCTGATGCAATTTTGCTGTCCTTTTAAAATGAAAATCTTCTTGCTATTTTAATCCTATACATTTTTTTTTTGTATTTATGGTATGTTTTATAATTCAGGGGTCCGCAACCTCCAGGATCTAATGCCTGATGATCTGGGGTGGAGCTGATGCAATAAGAAGAAGAATGAAGTGTATAAAAAAGTAATGTACTTGAATCACCCAGAAACCATTGAGAGAGTCATTTCCTAGGCAGGTTGATAGGGAGTCTAGGGGTCCCCAAAGAGAGAGGGGTCTGGAATTCTCAAGGAGGAAAAAAGGACAAACTTTTTTTCTTTCTCCACATTCCTTAGGATTATATACCAATAATGTATCCTGCCTAAGGACAGTCTTTGGATTCAACCTTCTGTTATTTTAAAAAGTTAATTATGGGAGTATACCTGGTCTTTACAAGGATGTATCTTGCCTGAGGACAGTGTTATCTTAAAATGTAAATTATGGGAGTAGGTCGGAGGAGGTCTTTACAACCTCCAGACATTCTTTGGATTATATAACCTCATTATTAACACTAGCAAGCGGGTACTCTTTCTGCCCCCTTCTGATGCCTATGTCAGAAGCTTTCTCTATCTCCTTTATACTTTAATAAAACTTTACTACACAAAAGCTCTGAGCGATCAAGCCTCGTCTCTGGCCCCGGATTGAATTCTTCTCCTCCGGGGGCCAAGAATCCCGGTGTATTCGTGTGATTCAACAACAACCTTTCACCATCGGCCACCCCCTGCTCCACAGAAAAATTTTCTTCCACAAAGCTTGTCCCTGGTGCCAGAAAGGTTGGGGACTGCTGTTTTTTTATATTCTGTGTCTAGTGTTGCTTCTGAATGTAATTAAAAAAAAAATTCAGTGACGATGAAATGCATATCTAAATTACAATTCAATTGTGTGTGCTGATAGCTGAGCAAATAGGTGAACCGAAACAGTAATCTCAGAAGCAGATACCTTTTACACATGACACAATTAATACAGTATCTGCACTGAGGCCTGTGTTAGCACTTAAATCTTCTTTCTAGACTGGGGAAGATTATTTTGACAGAAACTTGATGATGCATACTAATTTGGTTATAGTTAAAAGATCAGGAAAAGAGTATTTTAAAGTCAAGAAAATACATGTCTATGAATGTGTGCATATGTGGGACATATTTATTATTATTATTATTTAGGCAGGGAATAACCATAACATGGATACTAATTTTGAATAAGGCACTAGCAAGCGTCTGAGATTTAATAGGACAGGGATCTCTCTCTACTTTTGCCATCTGGTGCAAAGAGCCGACTCATTGGAAAAGACCCTCATGTGGGAAAGATTGAAGGCAAAAGGAGAAGGGAGCAGCATAGGATGAGATGGTTAGATAGCATCCCTGACTCAATAGACATGAATCTGACCAAACTCTGGGTTAAAGGGAAAGACAAGGAAGCCTGGCATGCTAAAGTCTATGGGGTCACAAAAAATCAGACACAACTTAGCAACTGAGCAACAACTACAACTCTAGACCAAATAGAAATCCAATTTATCTTTGGTGCCTGTAGTGCTACTACAAATTCTTTGCCACTACCTACTTTTCCATGAATTATGCATATTCATTCTCTAGAAAACTCTTTTACAAATCTCAAGGTTTCATTTTCTAACTCATGCAATACACAACCACCCAGAAACTGCATAGAACCAGGCTTGGGATCAAATAGTTTTGGATTCAATAGTTGACACTGTTTTAGTTAGTGTGTTTCCTTTTAAGATGTGATTCTTCATACTTGGCAAGCTTCTACTTTTCAGATTTCTGATATGCCATTTCTACACTAAGCACTTATTCTCAATCCTAGAAAAAGTTGTAGTAAACTGAAAAAAGCAAGACGCATAATTAAGTTCAAATGAAAACCAAAAACACAAAGCAAGTCAAATGAAATTTACAATACTAAGCACCTAAAGAAAAGGAATCACTCCATCATACAGCTGGTAGTCCCTGCCTTCCCAGACTCAGGCAATATCTCAACTTTGACTCACAATTTCTTCTTTTTTCAATGAATTTGTTTATTTTTAATTGGAGGATAATTGCTTTAAAATATTGTGTTGGCTTCTGCCATTTAACAAAATGATCAGACATAGGTATATACATGTCCCCTCCCTCTTGAACCTCCGTCCCACCTTCCACTCCATTTCCATTAATGTAATTTCAAGATGCCTCAGTTTAGTTCAGTTCAGTTGCTCAGTCATGTCTGATTCTTTGCGACCCCATGGACTGCAGCACTCCAGGCTTCCCTGTCCTTCACCAACTCTTGGAGTTTGATCAAACTCATGTCCATCCAGTCAGTATGTCATCCAACCATCTCATCCTCTGTTGTCCCCTTCTCCTCCCACCTTCAATCTTTCCCAGCATCAGCATCTTTTCAAATAAGTCAGTTCTTTGCATCAGGTGGCCAAAGTATTGGAGTTTCAGCTTCAGCATCAGTCCTTCCAATGAATATTCAGGGCTGATTTCCTTTAGGATGGACTGGTTGGATCTTCTTGCAGTCCAAGGGACTCTCAGGAGTCTTCACCAACACCACAGTTCAAAAGCATCAATTCTTCGGCTCTCAGCTTTCTTTATAGTCCAACTCTCACATCCATGCATGACTACTGGAAAAATGATAGCTTTGACTAGACTAAGATGCCTGGAAGTATTCATATAGTTCACACCTTGCCCCCTAGGAGAAGAGAAATGAGTGTTTTCAGAATGATAGATACTGTGCTGAGTAACCCATCACAAAAATAAAAGCTAAGGTGAAAGTACATAAATCAGATCCGTTTGCTTTTGCCTTTTAAATTACAGTGGAAATAAATGAAGAGCACTCAAATGAGACCAAACAGAGGTTATTTATTCAGATTTTGCTGAATAAGTACTTGCTATAGCAAGGGAGTCAGAGATCACCACTTGAAATCGGCAGAGATGCAAAGGCAGGCAAAGGAATGAGAAAACTTTCTAGTGAGAAAGGGGAAGACTTCAAGTCTACCCTGACTGGAAGTTGTTGGCATGAGAAAGTTGGAAGCTTGTAACTGTTAGAGGGCATCGTATATGATTGGTTTAAAGCATGTTTGGATTTCTCTGGTTGGTCCTGAGTGTGAATCGTGGGCAAAACTTTTTGGAAATGGTAATCACTGACCACGTCCTGAGCATTCTGACCATATTGCTTGCAAAGGTTGTAGTACTTTTACTTCCTGGGCTGGCTGCTACAGATGTCATGAGTCAAAATTTTGTTGTCATATACACTCTGGCCATTGCCCATTTGTATATTCAGTCTCTCATTCAAGTCCATATAATTTAAAAGTTGCCAAAAATTTCCCACCATAACTGTATACAGTAATTGACAAAACAAACAACCCACACACTTTTCAACCAACTGCTTCAAACTTTCTTTCAGCTGTGTTTGATTTGTTGGGTAAAAAGGAGTAGAGATTGGAATGCAATTTTACCTATAAGTAATGATAACTGGGGAGAAGGCAATGGCGACCCACTCCAGTACTCTTGCCTGGCAAATCCCATGGATGGAGGAGCCTGGTAGGCTGAAGTCCATGGGGTCGCTAGAAGTTGGACATGACTGAGCGACTTCACTTTCACTTTTCACTTTCATGCATTGCAGAAGGAAATTGCAACCCACTCCAGTGTTCTTGCCTGGAGAATCCCAGGGACGGGGGAGCCTGGCGGGCTGCCATCTATGGGGTCGCACAGAGTTGGACACGACTGAAGTGACTTAGCAGCAGCAGCAGCAATGATAACTGGATTAAATAAAATACTCAATTGCACAATAACACTCACGTGCTCAACTAAAACACTGTGTTTGGAAATTTCTTGGAATAATATGCAGTGCATATTTTCCCGGTAATCAAAAGAAAATATTTTTAGATAACAGATCCAGTTTAACTGAACAGAGACATAGAAAGTGGCATGGATACTTAGGACTGGAGTAGATCTTAGTTACACTCTAAATTAGAAGATTAGGTAAAATATTCCAGTTGGTAGCAAAATTCACGCCACTCTTCAAATCAGTCTAGTCCCAAGATCAGTAAACATTTTCTATAAAGGACTAGATAGTCTCTGTTGCTAGAAAAAGAAATGGAACCCACTCCAGCATTCTTGCCAGGAGAATTCCATGGACAGAGGAGCCTGGCGGGTTATAGTCCATGGGGTCACAAAGGGTTGGACCCGACTTAATGAATGAGCACACAGTCTCTGTTTCATATTGTTATTACTTTCATACATTCCTTAAAAAATGAAAAAGTAAACATTCCTAACTAGTAAGTTGTGCAAAAAACATCATACTTTGTTGGTCCCTGATTTAGTATATTAAATAATTAAAGATCATGTAAGGAGAGCAAAAACAAAGTTTTTAGTTGACTCTTATACTCCACTCCCAAAACTGAACACGAGAAAAACCCATTAAAAACAGAAAAACAAAGCTAAGTTTATTGAACCTTCTGCAGTAAGGGAGACACCCACTTTGAGTGTTTTTATGTTTCTCTAAAGGGAGAAATTTAGAAGAAGGAATGTTTCAGATTAAGGCTTGGGTAGGGTCATTTTCACTTAAAATACCAGAATATGAGTCTTGGAAGGCAAGAAAATATCTGAGATCAGACAGAGCTATAAGAAAACAACTTTGAAACCATAGACACACCAGTTAAGAATTTAAAATGATTATTGACAAGCAAACGGCTATTCTTAATAAGTCAACTGCTTAATTTGTTTGGCTTTATTTTGTAGTAACAGGTATTTCTTAAAGCAAATAGCTAAGCTTTCCCTCCCCCCTGTCCCCCCACCCCCAGCCCAATTTCAGTATTGTTTGGCAAAGTCAGGAAAAACATACTATGTTCCAGGATTTGAAGCACAGGATAGGCACAAAAATTATGTTGTCTTCAGTTCTCACTACCTAAACACAATTTAGTTATGGAAATTATCTTGAAAATGGGCAAGCCATATATTTAAGTCTCCAGTACCTAACAGTAGTGTCTTGTACAGTGTAGAAGACATGAAAAAATACTGAATGTAAAGATATGATTTCATTTTTTTTAATCCAAAAGGATTTAATTAGCTAAAAATAATGATCGTATGTTCTATAACTTTGAGTTAGAGGCTTCGTAAATAATAATAAAATGGGTGGAATTAAATGAGCAGTAATTAACTTTTTCCTGGAGGCGGAGATGGCAATTTACTCCAGTATTCTTGCCTGGAAACTTCTATAGACAGAGGAGAGAGAGTTACTTACACTCCATACGGTCACAAAGAGTAGGGCATAAGTGAGTGAGCGAGTTAACTTTTTACATAAAAACATTTCTATTTTTTTCTGAAGTTTACTGGGAAAAAACTTCCTTCTAGTTTCCTGGGTCAGCTTTCTTCTTATTATCTCTTTTGCTTTGAGGATAAAACTTTCCAGTTCCACTCATGATAACACCTGTAAATAAACCAATATTCTTCTGCAACAGACAGACCTCCCAGTGAAAGAGTTGCTTAGAGGAAAGGGCGGGGAGGCACTACTGGCTTAACCTATTCATGTCGCAATCTGAAAGCAGTAATCTCCTAGACATCTTCATTTCCCCGGGTCCCCTTGCTAATCCCTCAATTTAGAGGGAAAAAATCTATTTCTTACTTTTCTAAGTGGAAACTCTCAGCTGATTGTAGATAAACTGTGCACCAGAGCTGTCAGCAACAGATGTGGTAAAACCCCAGGAAATGTTCTTTATTTCACATGTCATTTGGCTTTGCCTTGAATAAGCTGCACTCTAACAGCAGGTAATTGTCTCTCTTTTTTTTTTTTTTCTCTCTCTTCTTCTTTGGCTGCCTCTAGCAATGCATTCTCTCGCTACTTGTTGCATCAAGGCTTTCTGTCCCGCTACCCCCAACCCCCAAACGTGCATTCACACACACACATTTCTGCTGCAGAACATGAAGAATGTATTACAGGGTATTGTTTTCATAAAAAAAGAAAAAAAAAAAAAGAAAAGAAAGGGCAAAACTGGAGGGAAATGAATGCCTGAAGTTAAGTTCAGAAAAACCTAGACAGCATATTAAAAAGCAGAGATATTGCTTTGCTGACAAAGGTCCGTCTAGTAAAAGCTATGGTTTTTCCAGAAATCATGTATGGATCATAAAGAAAGCTGAACGCCAAAGAATTGATGCTTTTGAACTGTGGTATTGGAGAAGACTGTTGAGAGTTCTTGCCTAGCAAGGAGATCAAACCAGTCCATCCTAAAGGAAATCAGTTCTGAATATTCACTGGAAGGACTGATGCTGAAGCTCCAATACTTTGGCAACCTGATGCGAAGAACTGACTCTTTAGAAATGATCCTGATGCTAGGGAAGATTGAAGGCACTAGGAGAAGGGGATGACAGAGGATGAGATGGTTGGATGGCATCACTGACTCAATGGACATGAGTTTGAGCAAGCTCTGGGAGTTGCTGGATGGACAGGGAAGTCTGGCTTGCTGCAGTCCATGGGGTCACAAAGAGTCAGACACGACTGAATGACTGAACTGAACTGAACTGAACTGAACCGAAATTCAGTATAGTCAACTTAAAAACAAAAATCGGGAATCTGAGACTGAGGATTCCAATGCAAGTCAAGTTTAAGATGAATCATGGACCAGCTTGTGAGTTAGAGGTTCTTACATACCATAAGTTCTTAAGGCAGGGAACATCTTGCTCACATAATTATATAACTCATATGAATGAACAAGCCAATTAATGAGCAGGGAGGAAATCAGGCAGTTACTTGGAAAGTAAGTTCTGGAAGATATTAGAGAATTGAGGTTGAACATTTTAGGGCTGTTGCCTTAAAACAATAGTCACAACCTGAGAGTTGTTTTATTGGGTAGAAATGTATAGGACTTCAAGCCCGGGAGGTAGTCTCTCAAGTAGCCCTGAGAAACTGCTCTGAGGAGGCAGGGGAAGGAGTCAGGATACAAAGAAGTTTGGAACAAAGGGGGCAGATACTCTGAACATCAAAAATTACTGTCAGTTAAGGAAGACCAGATATCTCAAATTAAGGAATTTAGTGCTCTTCTATGTGTGGGAAGATGCAAGCATCTGGGCTGACTAAATTCATTCCTTTCATATGTATCTCAGCTATCTAGGCCCAAATCCTCCTTCTTGATTATTCACATCCTTAATTTCTCTTCACCATAGGGAGTGGTAGATGCAGTAGATGGCTGCCATTGGCTGTTTCTCCAATCTCCCAATCTCCTTAAGCTTACCAGGGGAGCTCTTAACTACTAGCTAACCTGTGAAGTGACTGATGGTTGCCTGATAACCCTTATTGTTTTTCCTGGGTTCAGAAATTTACATTTGGATGTTTAGAATCTCTAATGGCTGTGACATCCTTGTTTACTGATATGGCAGGAAATATTCCATTTCACAGGGCCTAGGCAATGCTCCAAACAATAGCTAGGATTTATCCCACAGATGCTAAATGTACACTATAAATTCACAGGAAACTACAGTGAATTGAACCAGCATTTTAAAGGAGGTTTTGATTTTTCATTTCAAGGATACTGGCACAAAACGCCCCCAAATGGAGTGTTGTTATATAATTGGATATATTTCCTTGTTCCCATCAAATTTTCAGACTTGTTTAGAGAAATAACAAAACAACTTATTCCATGGAATAAAAAAAATAATCTTTTTTTCAAAATTAATTGATATATTTATTTTTAAAATTTTATATTGGGGTATAGTTGATTAACAATGTTGTGTTTTAGGTGTATAGCAAAATGATTCAGTTATACATATACATGTATCCATTCTTTTTCAAATTATATTTCCATTTAGGTTGTTACACAATATTGAGCACAGTTCAAGTTCCCTGTGCTATACGGTAGGTCCTTGTTGGTTCAGTTCAGTTGCTCAGTCGTATTAGACTCTTTGAGACCCCATGGACTGCAGCATGCCAGCCTTTGTTGCCCATCACCAACTCTCAGAGCTTTCTCAAACTTATGTCCATTGAGCCCATGATGCCATCCAACCATCTCATCTTCTGTCCTCCCCTTCTCCTCCTACCTTCATCTTTCCCAGCATCAGGGGCTTTTCAAAGGAGTCAGTTCTTCCCGTCAGGTGGCCAAAGTATTGGAGCTTCAGCTTCAGCATCAGTCTTTCCAATGAACATTCAAGACTGATCTCCTCTAGGATTTACTGGTTTGATCTCCTTGCAGTACAAGGGGCTCTCAAGAGTCTTCTCCAACACCAAAGTTCCAAAACATCAATTCTTCGGGGCTCATTTTAAACATAGTAGTGTATGCATGAAAATCCCCAACCCCATAATTATCCCTCCCCCCAACTCCCCTTCTGCTGCTGCTGCTGCTGCTGGTAAGTCGTGTCAGTTGTGTCTGACTCTGTGAGACCCCAAAGATGGCAGTCCACCAGGCTCCCCCGTCTCTGGGATTCTCCAGGCAAGAACACTGGAGTGGGTTGCCATTTCCGTCTCAAATGCATGAAAGTGAAAAGTGAAAGTGAAATAGCTCAGTCGTGTCTGACTCCTAGCGACCCCATGGACTGCAGCCTTCCAGGCTCCTCCATCCATGGGATTTTCCAGGCTAAGAGTACTGGAGTGGGATGCTATTGCTTTCTCCAAACTCCCCTTCTAGTAACCATAAATTCATGCTGTAAGTCTTTGAGTCTGTTTCTGTTTTGTAAATAAGTTCATTTGTATTATTATTATTATTATTAGATTCTGCATGTAGGTGACATATGATACAGAAAGCTTCTATAAATTAGTAAAATAGTAAATAAAGATTATACAGTATTTACTATAGCCAACAGGCTAGATTCCAAAGATTTTAATACATTTTAATTTATTTAATCCACTTTATGCTCATTTTAATCTCCATGTTTCACATGAGGGAACTAAAGCACCGTTGTAGATAGTTATAGCCATGTGATTATGTCACATTGTCAAATCCTTGGTAGATCCAGAATTTGATTGCAGACAATATAGCGCCAAAATCCAGGCTGTAATTTACCATGGCCAGCTATGATTACCTCATGAGGTGGTTATTTGTTTGACTCTAAACAATGTATGTAAATTAGGTTTAAAATGTTATAGTGATTTGAAGGCTTCCCTGGTGACCCAGTGGTAAAGAATCTGCCTGCCAAATCAGGAGACACCACTTCAATCCTTGATCCAGGAAGATCCCACATGTGACTGAGCAACTGAGCCCGTGTACTACAACTACTGAGCCTGAGCTCTAGAGCCCAGGAGCCACAACTACTGAGCCTCCATTCTGCAACTACTGAAGCCCCCATGTCCTAGAGCCAGCCCATTCTCCACAACAAGAGGAGCCACCACAATGAGCAGCCCATGCATTGCAATGAGAGAGTAACCCCTACTTGTCACAACTAGAGAAAAGCCTGTGAAGCAACAAAGCTCCATCACAGCAAAAAAATAAATAGATAAAATTATATTAAAAAATAAATGTTAAACAGTTTGAAAGGCAAATACTATTTGAGGTAAAAAACAAAAAAAGGTATTTCAGAAAGCTGATCAGAAAGTTAATTTACTGACATTAACCTATACACAAGTGCTAGAAGAACTATACAAAAAATATGTTCATGACCCAAATAACCATGAGGGTGTGATCTCTCACTTAGAACCAGACATTCTGGAATGTGAAGTCAAGTGGGCCTTAGGAAGCATCACTACGAACCAAGCTAATGGAGGTGATGGAATTCTAGTTGAGCTATTTCAAATCCTAAAAGATGATGCTGTGAAAGTGCTGCACTCAATATGCCAGCAAATTTGGAAAATTCAGCAGGGGCCACAGGACTGGAAAAAGTCAGTTTTTGTTCCAGTCTCAAAGAAAGACAATGCCAAAGAATGTTCAAACTACCACCTAATTGCGCTCATCTTATATGCTAGCAAAGTAATGTTCAAAATTCTCCAAGCCAGGCTTCATCAGTATATGAACCATGAGCTTCCAGATGTTCAAGCTGGATTTAGAAAAGGCAGAGGAACCAGAGATCAAATTGCCAACATCTGTTGGATCATTGAAAAAGCAAGATATTTCCAGAAAAAACATCTACTTCTGCCTTGTTGACTATGCCAAAGCCTTTGACTCCATGCATCACAACAAACTGTGTAAAATTTTTCAAGAGATGGGAATACCAGACTACCTTACCTGCCTCTTGAGAAATCTATATGCAGGTCAAGAAGCAACAGTTAGAACCAGTCATAGCACAGACTGGTTCCAAATCGGGAAACAAGTATGTCAAGGCTGTATAATATCACCCTGCTTATTTAATTTATATGCAGAGTACATCATGCGAAATGCCAAGCTGGTTAAAGCACAAGCTGGAATCAAGATTGCTGGGAGAAATATCAATAATCTCAGATACACAGATGACACCACCCTTATGGCAGAAAGAAAAGAAGAACTGAAGAGCCTCTTGATGAAAGAGGAGAGTGAAAAAATTGGCTCAAAACTCAACATTCAGAAAACTAAGATCATGGCATCTAGTTCCATAACTTCATAGGAAATAGATGGGGAAACAATGGAAACAGTGGGAGACTTTATTTCTGGGGGCTCCAAAGTCAATGCAGATGGTGACTGAAGCCATGAAATTAAAAGAGACTTGCTCTTTGGAAGAAAAACTATGACCAACCTAGACAGCATATTAAAACATAGAGATATTACTTTGCCAACAAAGGTCCATCTAGTCAAAGCTATGGTTTTGCCAATGTCATGTATGGATGTGAGAGTTGGACCATAAAGAAAGACGAGCACCAAAGAATTGATGCTTTTGAACTGTGGTGTTGGAGAAGATTCTTGAGAGTTCCTTGGACTGCAAGGAGATCCAACCAATCAATCCTAAAGGAAATCAGTCTTGAATATTCATTGGAAGGACTGTTGCTGAAGCTGAAACTCCTATACTTTAGCCACCTGCTGGGAAGAACTGACTCATTGGAGTGAGCAACAACTACAGAAACATTGTGATTCTTCTGTTAGATTTCATTACCTGAGAACATTCTTTTTTGATGATTTCATTTACAATCATTTTAATTTGTTGTTATTCAGTTGCTAAATTTTGTCTGACTCTTTGGGAGCCCATAGACTGCAGTATGCCAGAGTCCTCTGTCTTCCACTATATCCAGGAGTTTGCTCAAATTCATGTCCACTGACATGGTGATGCTATCTCCCTTCTCCTTTTGCCTTCACTCTTTCCAGTATCAAAGTCTTTTCCAATGAGTCAGCTCTTTGCATCAGGTGGCCAAAGTACTGGAGCTTCAGCTTCAACATCAGTCCTTCCAATGAATATTTAAAGTTGATTTCCTTTAGGATTAACTGGTTTGATCTCCTTGCAGTCCAAGGGACTCTCAAAAGTCTTCTCCAGCACCACAGTTCAAAAGCATCAATTCCTCAGCTCTCAGCCATCTTTAATTTAAAAGATTCAAAAATTAAAACAATGGAGATTTAGAAGTTATAAAATGTTAATATTATAGCTCTATACCTAAAGAATATAATCATTAGAATTAAGAGCTCATCAAATACGTGTTCTAATTCTCAATTTTTAAATTCTTAGTTCTAAATTCTCCTTTTTTGGGGGAACTGCTCTATAATAATTGAGATGATTTTTACAAATGTTTCTCCATTGCAAGTCAGCAATGTTTAGCCTTTTGTGTAGAGGATTCTGGGTAGGCAGTAGAGAAGGGAATGCCCTTCCTTCCTGCTTTTTAAGACAGTTCACCAGATAGATCCCAAAACAGTGAGATTTTTTTTTTCTCCATTTCTTGACTTGTGCACTTTCTCCAGTGCTAGGTGCCAGCCAGACACCTACCTTTTGTTCCAGTATTTAACAAACACAAGCTTTACCTCACTCTTACTTTGGGGAATGGAAATATGTCTAGGAGCCTGGGACCTTGCAGGCATGAACCCATGCCTAAAATGCTGCCCCCACACCCACTTCTTAGCTTCATCCATGTCCATGCCAGAATCCACATGGTGCTGGCGTCTAGTGAGCTGACTGCTCGAATTTCATCCCTCTTGCCAACCTACTTCAAGCTGACAGAAAAGTATGCTGGGTTCCTATTCCTACAAATGAGATTTCACCAGATCCCAGCTCCAACAGTGTAGATTGCTTTCACTCCCTCTGCATGCCCATCTGTGTGCGTTCAGCCCATGTCTTATAGGGTTGGGTTGTTTCTATTTGTTCAGTTGTTGTGTAACAGCTTTGGCAAGGCAATCAAGTCAAGTCACTCTCTGTCTGGTAAGCTTTAGCCATGCATGTATGCTAAAGTCACTTCAGTTGTGTCCGACTCTGTGCAACCATATGTACTCTAGCCTTCTAGGCTTCTCTGTCCATAGGATTCTCCAAGCAAAAATGCTGGAATAGGTTGCCATGTCCTTCTCCAGGGGATCTTCCCCACACAGGGATCGAACTCAAGTCTATTATGTCTTCTGCATTGGCAGGTGGGTTCTTTATCACTAATGCCACCTGAAAAGCCCTGAGCTTTAGCTGTGCCAATTTCAATAAGGTGTGAATCTCTTTTCCAAGTTTATCTTTCCTCAGGGAGTTTCTTTGAGCTCTAGGGAATCCTTTAGAGGTTTCTCTTCATCTTTATAGTTACTCTCCTATCACAGCTTAATAATTATTTATATTAATTATCACCAATTTAAATAACTGAGTGGTTTCCAAAGCACTAATAACCTATTTGACATGGCTAGAAAAATAATTAGGCAGCTAGAAAGCAGGTCAGAAAAAAGTATTCTAAGTCAGAGGGGAAAAAAAATTAAATGAAACAAATTAAAAGGGACTCAGAAGACAACAGAGAGAAAATGGAATAGAATAAATATAGGAAAATATGGTGCTCACTAAGTCACTTCAAGCATGTCTGACTCTTTGCAACTCTATGGACTATAGCCTGCCAGGCTCTTCTGTCCATGAGATTCTCCAGGCAAGAGTACTGGAGCAGGTAGCCATGCCCTTCACTGGATTTTCTTGGCCCAGGGATTGAACCCCCATCTCTTGCATCTCCTGCATTGGCAGATAAGTTCTTTACCACTAGGGCCACGTGGGAAGCCCATATTGATAAAATAATTACTAAGAATTTTGTCATACCAAAGAAAGACATCAAGCAAAGACTCAAGAAACATTTTGGAACTCAAAACAGAATATATTAAAAGAAAAACCAGCCCAAGACACACTATTATAATGTTGCAGAAAAATAAAAACAAAGAGAAAAAGAAGTCTGAAAAGAATGTCATAGCACTATTGGAGAAGAAAGAAAACTAGAAAGTTAGTTCACAACAGAAATTAAAAAAAAAAAAAAAGAAAGCCCAAAGGTAGTGGAGTTTAACTTTTGAAAAGTTTTAAAAACCTCTCAATCAATAATTCAATACAAAATAAATATATATTTAATTTTGAAATATATATTTTTAGCAAAAAGATCCAGAGTATTTGCTAGCAAATGATATAAAATAAATGAAATAAAATTATCAAAAAATTCTGAGGCAAGGAATATGTAATTCTAGATAGAAGAGAGAAGCAGGAATAAAGTGAAGAAGAAGTAATTCAAACTATGTACACAGACTATTTAAAATAACATAGGTAACTAACAAGGACCTACTGGATAGCACAGAGAATATTACTCAATATCCTCTAATAACCTATAGGGGAAAAGAATCTTAAAAAAGTATGCATATATGTATATGCATAACTGATTCAATTTGCTGTATGCTTTAAACTAACACAACATTGTAACTTAACTGCATTCCAATAAAATTTTTGAAAAATGAAATAACAATAGGTGGAGAGACAGATATTAAACTGATGGATAGATGATAAATGAACTAGATAGATGGATGGATAGATAGATGGTTAAGACAGAATTGAACTTAAAGACAATAATAACATAAAAACTTGGGGAAGGGTACAAGAAGTTAAATTGTTCTGAGATTCTTAAAATATTTTAAGAGTAGTAAAATCATTTATTCATAGTAGTATCAACAAGTCAAGGGTGTATGATATAAATGTTTTGGTGGTGGTGTAAGGTATACAGAAGTAGTAATATAATGTTGTATATGTGAAAATATAATGTTACAAATTAATGTTACCTCAATAAAAGTATTCTTTAAAGTTTGCCTTCAATAGGAAAAAAGCAAACATAAATAAAATCTAGCCACAAAAGTATCCTATAATTAAAATAAATAGATAAAAGAGAGAAAAATAATAGAACCAAATGTCTAAGTAGAAAGCGAACAATAAAAATGATAGGTGCTGGACAATAAAAAAGGCTGAGTGCTGAAAAATTGATGCCTTTGAACTGTGATGCTGGGAAAGACTCTTGAGAGTCCCTTGGACAGCAAGGAGATCAAAGCAGTCAACCCTAAATGAAATCAACACTGAATATTCATCGGAAGGACTGATGCTGAAGCTGAAGCTCCAATACTTTGGCCATCTGATTCAAAGAGCCAACTCACTGAGAAAAGACCCTGATGCTGGAAAAGACTGAAGGCAGGTAGAGAAGGGCCAACAGAGGATAAGATGGTTGGATGGCATTACCAACTCAATGGACATTAAGTTTGAGAAAACTCTGGGAGTTGGTGATGGACAGGGAAGCCTGATGTGTTGCAGTCCACGGGGTCACAAAGCACTGAACACAACTGAGCTACTGAACAGCAGCAACAACAGCAAAAATAGTAGGTTACAAGTATACCTGTAACTATTTTAAATAGTTTCAATGACAGTTTCTTGAACTGTGAGGAAGACCAAAAAACAAAACAAAACAAAAAAAAAGAAGCACATCTCAACAGCAGTTTCACTGAAGAAAGTTGAAACATCTCAGATACAGTTTGCGATCCTTTCATCAAACTAGTTGCCTTCAATTACAAGACATGAAGCAGATGCCTTCTGCATTCTTCATCTGCTTTTATACTGTGCTTGTCACGTAGACCCACTAGGTTCTATGTGACAAGAGATTTTCACAGTCTTTCCAGTGCACCTGGAACTCATCAATAAGACTTTTCACAATAAATAAATCTGATTACCAAGCAAATTGACTTGATAGATCACATGGTTAAATTTCATCATTTACCTTAACTGACTTCATTCCAAGAGCAGTATTATGAAAAGGCTAAATCCCCAGGTATCTCTGGGTCTGGAGTAAAAGGTTAGTCTACTTTTTAGTACTTTACCTATACCATATAAACACTAATCAAAAGAAGTCAGTGTTATCTACAATAATGTTAGGAAAAATAAATTTTATGGCAAGAAATATATTTCATGAAGGTAGAAAGGTCAATTTACCAATACTATATAACACCTCTATATATTTATATAGAATGTATAAATGCATCTAATAACATATATAAAGCAAAGTTCATCAGAAATAAGTGGAGAAAGTCAAATCCATGATTATATTGGAATATTTTAATGTCCTACCCCCACACTTGGGGCTTCCCATGTGTTGCAGGGGTAAAGAATCCCCCTGCCAATGCAGGAGACTCAAAAGATGCGGGTTCAATCTCATGGCTCTGGAAAATGCCCTGGAGAAGGAAATGGCAACCCATTCCAATATTCTCGCCTGAAAAATTCCATGGACAGAGGAGCCTGGCTGGCTACAGTCCATGGGGTCTCAAAGAGTTGGAGATGACTGAGAAACTGAGCACACACAGCACACACCCTCATACTTAATAGAATAAGCAGAGATAAACAATTACTAATAGAATAGAGTGTCCAAACAACAATTTAAAAAATTTGACCTAATTGACGTATATAGGAAACATATCCAATAATTACAGGTTCAGTTCAATTCAGTCTCTCAGTCATGTCCGACTCCTTGAAACCCCATGAATCACAGCACGCCAGGCCTCCCTGTCCATCACCAACTCCCGGAGTTCACTCAAACTTATGTCTACCGAGTCAGTGATGCCATCCAGCCATCTCATCCTCTGTCATAACCTTCTCCTCCTGCCCCCAATCCTTCCCAGCATCAGAATCTTTTCCAGTGAGTCAACTCTTTGCATGAGGTGGCCAAAATACTGGAGTTTCAGCTTCAACATCATTTCTTCTAAAGAACACCCAGGATTGAGCTCCTTTAGAATGGACTGGTTGAATCTCCTTGCAGTCCAAGGGACTCTCAAGAGTCTTCTCCAACACCACAGTTCAAAAGCAACAATTCTTTGGCACTCAGACTTCTTCACAGTCCAACTCTCACATGCATACACGACTACTGGAAAAACCATAGCCTTGACTAGATGAAGCTTTGTTGGCAAAGTAATGTCTCTGCTTTTCAATATGTTATCTAGGTTGGTCATAACTTTTCTTCCAATGAGTAAGCATCTTTTAATGTCATGGCTGCAATCACCATTTGCAGTGATTTTGGAGCCCCCCAAAATAAAGTCTGACACTGTTTCTACTGTTTCCACATCTATTTCCCATGAAGTGATGGGACCAGACGCCATGATCTTTGTTTTCTGAATGTTGAGCTTTAAGCCAACTTTTCACTCTCCTCTTTCACTTTCATCAAGAGGCTTTTTAGTTCCTCTTCACTTTCTGCCATAAGGGTGGTGTCATCTGCATATCTGAGGTTATTGATATTTCTCCCAGCAATCTTGATTCCAGCTTGTGCTTCTTCCAGCCCAGCGTTTCTCATGATGTACTCTGCATATAAGTTTAATAAGCAGGGTGACAATATACAGCCTTGATGTACTCCTTTTCCTATTTGGAACCAGGCTGTTGTTCCATGTTCAGTTCTAACTGTTACTTCCTGACCTGAATCACTATGTTGCAGTGTTTGTGACACGCAAAGGTAAACTAAGAATAAAGCTGAGGAAGGCAGAAACAGAAAGATAGCTACCTGGTCTAAAGCCTAAATTTACCTTAAGTCTGAAGATACTAGCAAATGTTTGGTAAAAGTCACATTATGGACTACAGAGATAGGACTTCAAAGTATATGCGGCTTTGAGTCAGGCACAGTTTTGCAGGAGCAGCCTCCAAAACACTTCGCTTCTGAGAGGGAATAAAGGTGAAGGCAAAGGAAGGAGGACTGTATTCTTTGACAATTTGTTGATGAACAGTTAAAGAAGCAAAACGAGGAAACTCTGGGTAAAAGTAGAAATTTTCACTTCATCAGCACCACATCAACCCAGCTGAAAAAATAGCATTGAATGTAGAGTGAATAATGATAGAATCACTCCCCAAAGAAAAATAACAAGGAGAATGCATCACCAGTGCTAGGAAATTTATCCAGAAGTCTCCCTTGGGACTCAATTGACATTGAAAAACAGATAAATCCTTTAGCATCGATGCTATGTCACAAATTCAGCTCCCTCATTGCAGCTGTGTGTATCTTCATCCCTGCAACACCAGGAGCCATTGTTAAGAGAATGAAAAGATACATCTTTTCTGCTAAGGATTGAATGTCATCACACAGGTTTTTCATCCCTCAATGAGATTTCTATTATCTTTTATACTTTTGGGTGTCCAATAAACTGTCATTTAGATACAAGAAAGACTGAGAAACTACATGAGCTGGAAAAATAATCCTTAGGTCATTGTTGCTGTTGTTCAGTTGCTAAGTCTGACTCTTTGGACCCCATGGATACAGCACGCCAATTTCCTCTGTTGTTCACTATCTGCCAGAGTTGCTCAAATTCATGTTCATTGAGTTGGTGATGCTATCTAACCATCTCATCTTCTGCCATCCAGTTCTCCTTTTGCCTTCGATCTTCCCCAGCATCAAGGTCTTTTGCAAGAGGTCTTTTTCACCTCTTCACATCAGATGGCCAAAGTACTGGAGCTTCAGCTTCATCATCGGCCCTCCCAATGAGTATTCAGGGTTTCTTTCCTCTAGGATTGAATGGTTTGATCTTCTTGCAGTCCAAAAGACTCTCAAGTCTTCTCCAGCACCACAGTTCAAAAACATCAATTCTTTGGTGTTTAGCCTTCTTTATGGTCCAACTCTCACATCTGTACACGACTACTGACAAAGAGATAGCTTCGACTGTATGTACAGAAGAATTGATGTTTTTGAACTGTGGTATTGGAGAGGACTCTTGAGAGTCCCTTGGACTGCAAGGAGATCCAACCAGTCCATCCTAAAGGAGATCAATTCTGGGTGTTCATTCATTGGATAGACTGATGTTGAAGCTGAAACTCCAATACTTTGGCCACCTGATGCGAAGAGCTGACTCATTTGAAAAGATCTTGATGTTGGGAAAGATTGGGGGCAGAAGGAGAAGGGGACGACAGAGGATGAGAAGGTTGGATGGCATCACCAACTCAATGGACATGAGTTTGGGTAAACTCCAGGAGTTGGTCACAGACAGGGAGGCCCAGTGTGCTTCGCTTCATGGGGTTGCAAAGAGTCGGACATGACTGAGCGACTGAACTGAACTGACTATACGGACCTTTGTCGGCAAGGTGGAGGGAATTAAGTTTGTTCCTTAATAACACATCAAAACAGATATGGCTCAACTGTACAAAAATAATAGTTCCTTGTTAGAATATTTGTGTCAGCTTTAACAAATGTTTATCATACATATAGCACAACTATTGTAGAGACCTAAAAAGAAGCTGAAGTTACTCTGAAGGGAAATATAGGGCATAAAATACTGGATTTTGATACAAGATGTAATCAAATTAGCAGTAAGGGCTATATGGTTGAGATTGATACAGTTGTTAGGAAGTAAATTAATTTATCCTTACAGAGTGACATACTAAGTAGCTAAGGTCCTGGGATATGGGATCAGTCAGTGATATGCTTGATGCCTGGGTAATAGCAACTTTTGTGCTTTTTACAACTAGTTTCTGGGAAGAAGATAGGAGACTTGTAATCAGTGCTTTCTTCCCTTTGGCAGAAGGGATTGTGGAGATTGGATGTGGGAAGAACATATGCCCATGTGTGTGCGTGGGGTCGTGTGTGCTTACATATTCTATGCAAAAACATTTAGTGTGTCCTGCATGATAATACAGATATGTTCTTCGTGGCTACTGATGTGTGCATGCCAAATGTCACTTTATTAATTACTACCTGATCTCAACTGACCTAAATAACATTATCCCACTTTACAAATCATGAAAGCAAGGCCACGAAATAGATAGAGTTGATGGCCAACAGAGGAGGCTAGGACTGGAATCTGCTTATCAATATTCAGAGTTCCAACTAAAGCTCCAGTGCTACACAAATCCAATCAGGTTATTGCTGTGCTTAGTCCCCTAAAGGGTTGTCTCTTGCCATTAGAATCAATGACAAACTATACAAGAAAAATTAACATGCCTCTGTGTGTGTGTGTGTGTGTGTTTGTGTGTGTGTGTGTGTTTGCGTGAGTGTGCTCACATGCGTGGGTGCTCAGTTGTGTCTAACTCTTGGCAACTCCATGGACTATAGGCCCTGGGGTCTTCTGTCCATGGGATTTCTCAGGCAAGAATACTGGTGTGGGCTGCTATTTCCTTCTCCAAGGGATCTTCCCAACCCAGGGGTTGAACCCGAGTCTGCTGTCTCTCCTGCACTGGCAGGTGGATTCTTTACCACTGCTCCACCTAGAAATGGACAACATGCATGGGTCCCTGGTACATACTTCAGGATCCTGTCTGGACACTCTCCCATCCCTCTCTCATTCACATGGCCTTCATCTTATACCTCAAACATACAATCCTTTAGCATCTTATACTCCTTCATGACACTTGACATATTTAGTTTTACTAGTCACTGTGAATAATCATTTATTTATTATCTGATTTCCCAGCTAGGCTATACATTTTGTATTGGCAATCCACCTGTGTGTTGTTAATGTGTTCTATGCCCAGTGATTTGTTCAGTATCTGGAACATAGGAAATACTCCCTGCATTTCTTAAGTCACACCCTAACTCCAAATAAGAAAATTATCTTCCTGTGACTTTGTATAGACCATGCTCTTAGGCCATCTTTCTGAGAGCAAGCAAATTACATCCAGCTTCTTTGGTTAGAGTGTGTAACTTCTGCCTGTTCTTCCAAATCCAATTTAAGACTGTCTAGGACAGTTATTTCTCCATCTTCCCATCTTCACACATATTCTGTTAGAACCACACATTCAACACTTGATTACATTGATTCTTTTTATAAAAATATGTATATTTCATGAGTACGTTTTCTTTTATTACAATGAGATTTAATTTTTTTAAAGAAATTCTTCAAGTCTTTTTCTTCTCATTTTTTTAACAAAGCCCAGTGCCTGCTGTACATCTTCAGACTGATAAATAGCAACTTGATAACATTATTTGAAAGATATTGAAGAGTAGAGAGCAGTTCAGAGACAAAGGTTTTTGATGGAGTATTTGGTCTGAGCTGATCAAAGACAGGATTTGGGAAATACAGTTTTGTTTTGTTTTTTTTTTCTTTTCATTTCTTTTTTAAGAGTTTGCATGTCTAGAGATTGTAGTGAACATTTCAAAACATATCTGAGCAAATTACAGAGTAGATATTTGTCTCTTAGGATGCATCTGTGAGGAATATATTGACGAAGTCAATCTGAAAACTACTAAGAAAGTCAAGGTTAATAGGAGACATATTGTTTGAGAACTCCCAACACAATATTCACAGAAGTTCTAATTTAACTTCATATGAAAAAGCAAAACAGAAAGAGAAGGAAAACCCATTGGAATTTAAATCACTTAAAATCATCTGTGTATTTGGCCCCTTTTATTCAAATATTCTTGGTGTTTTCAAAAGCTGAATTTAATCAACCCAATAGTTCAGAAATTGGCAATCTGACAGAAAGGGAATAATTGAATAGACTTTTCTTCTTTCATCATGAATAGAACTTGTGGACTGAGGAGAACTATTTATTCCCTATTCATCCCTTGCCATAAATCTATGCAACTGAACAACTTTGTTCTGAAAACCCCTTTCAGACAGGGAACATGAAGCTCTTAATCTCAAAATCCTGTGTCCTAACCTGTATTAATCTGATAGGTTTTTTCTTTTTCTTTTTCTTACATGCACATTAGTTATGTAGTATCTGGCTTTTATAAGTCACTTTTTTAATTTGAAAAGATAGAAGGAGAAATTCAAGAAGATGTTATTGTCAACAATAATATTTTCAAAATTATATTTGGCAAACATGAAAGTCCCTTAGCCACAGTTCAGAAAAATGCATTTTTAGAGACTTGACTTAAAAGCAGGAACACAGGTGATGAATTCTCTACTGTAGCATATATTCAGAATTCTCTTTCTCAAGTACCTGGCATTTCCTTATTTAGTTTAGGTTTAGATTAAGGTGCTGCTGGCTCCTGTTAAAGTTTTAATGTGGGATCTGAGATATGAATAATTTGTTGATCCCATATCAACTACATGAAGTAGTGTGTCAGATATACCAAGCTGAAGGGTGAGGAAGTAAGTAAGATAAGTTTTGACAAGAGACAAAGGGAATTATGATTCTGGATTTATCCTCTGAAAGGGAAAAGTCTTATAATAACCACAAGGTAAGAAAATAGTTATTGGAAGGGGTAGAGTAGGAGAGGCCAAATTGTTTAATTCTTAATTTCAAAGTGAACCTACCACAGACATGTCAGCTCAATGGTGTGACTAAGTTTTGAGTTTCGATTGGCTTAGGATACCTTGCTATGATATGGAAAGGAATTAAAGAAATGAAAAAAAAAATGTCACAGTCATAGATGTGTCCCTGTAGTGGCACAGAAATATATCTTTTCTCTCCAAGACTTGCAATGGCTATTTTATATTCACACAAAGCTGCCTACTTTGATGAGCTATGTTGACTACACAGCACAGTTATTTTTACCAACACTAAATCTGTTTGTGAGCCAAAACCAAGAGGGTATGCACAAAGGATTTCAAGTAGGTGATGGAGCTGGGCAAAAGCATGGATTATGTGATATAATATGAATATAATATGCCTGCTCACTTCATAAAATAGTGACCGAGTCTTTCCTTTATTTTATTTTTCTCTCAATTCCACTCCCTTCCCACCCACCACTCTATATCAAAGTTTGCACCATCTCAATGCATTTTGTTAATTTTTAATGCAGATGACTCCCCGAATGTTTATCAAGTATACTATGCATTCAACAATTATAAAACATATTTCCTTAGAAATGTTGGATGGACAAGTTAGGACCTGGGAAGAGATGGAGGTAAGTGTAGAACACAGGTTTCCTTTACTTCTTCTTCACTGATGCTGGCTCACTGATGCTAGCAATCAAAATTTTCTAAAATAAGAATCCCCCAAATGTCTTGTCCTAATCTCAAAACCCATGATTATGATAAAATATGTCAAAAGGAACTTTGTTGATGTAATAAGGTTCAGTTCAGTTCAGTTCAATCGCTCAGTCATGTCCGACTCTTTGCGACTGCATGAATTGCAGCATGCCAGGCCTCCCTGTCCATCACCAACTCCCAGAGTTCACTCAGACTCATGTTCATAGAGTCAGTGACGCCATCCAGCCATCTCATGCTCTGTCGTCCCCTTCTCCTCCTGCCCCCAATCCCTCCCAGCATCAGAGTCTTTTCCAATGAGTCAAATCATCACAGGAGGTGGCCAAAGTACTGGAGTTTCAGCTTTAGCATCATTCCTTCCAAAGAAATCCCAGGGCTGATCTCCTTCAGAATGGACTGGTTGGATCTCCTTGCAGTCCAAGGGACTCTCAAGAGTCTTCTCCAACACCACAGTTTAAAAGCATCAATTCTTCAGCACTCAGCCTTCTTCACAGTCCAACTCTCACATCCATACATGACCACTGGAAAAACCATAGCCTTGACTAGACGGACCTTTGTTGGCAAAGTGATGTCTCTGCTTTTGAATATGCTATCTAGGTTGGTCATAACTTTCCTTCCAAGGAGTAAGCATCTTTTAATTTCATGGCTGCAGTCACCATCTGCAGTGATTTTGGAGCCCAGAAAAATAAAGTCTGACACTGTTTCCACTGTTTCCCCCATCTATTTCCCATGAAGTCATGGGACTGGATGCCATGATCTTCGTTTTCTGAATGTTGAGCTTTAAGCCAACTTTTTCACTCTCCACTTTCACTTTCATCAAGAGGCTTTTTAGTTCCTCTTCACTTTCTGCCATAAGGGTGGTGCCATCTGCATATCTGAGGTTATTGACAGTTTTCCCGGCAATCTTGATTCCAGCTTGTGCTTCTTCCAGCCTAGCGTTTCTCATGATGTACTCCGCATATAAGTGAAATAAGCAGGGTGACAATCTACAGCCTTGACGTACTCCTTTTGCTATTTGGAACCAGTCTGTTGTTCCATGTCCAGTTCTCACTGTTGCTTCCTGACCTGCATACAGATTTCTCAAGAGGCAGGTCAGGTGGTTTGGTATTCCCATCTCTTTAAGAATTTTCCACAGTCAGTTGACCCAAAATAAGAAGATTATACTATATTATCCACGTGGGTCCAATGTGGTCACAATTGCTCTAAAAAGCAGAGGGCATTTTTCTCTATCTAGAAACAGAAGACAGGAACAGGAAAGAAAATGTGGATATGAGAAAGTTTGAAGCATGAGAAGTGCATCATTAGCGGTCTGACAATGGATTGAAGGGGACACAGAAGAAATTAAACTGAGCTTTGGGAGCAAAGAGAGGAGACATTGACAATGAGGAAATGAGGACCTCAATCCTACAACTTATAGGGAACTGGAATTTGCCAACCATTCAAATGAGATTGCAGTGATTCTCTCCACAAGCCTCCAGATAAAAGCTCAGCTGAAACCTTGGTTTCAACCTCATATGATCCTGACCAAAAATCCTAAGTAAACCCTCATGGAGTTCTGACCATAAACTAATACAGACACATACTGATATATTTATAGATGAAATTATGTGATAAAGGACTTGCATGAAAATAATCTAGTGTGGGGGTGTGTGTGAGGATGGGGAATATATGAAACATGACTAACCGTGAGTTGTTAATTGGTGAAGGCAATTAGTCATGGAGGTTCATTACATTATTCTATATATATATTTAAAACTTTCCATTGTAAAAAGGTTAAAAAAATTGGAATGTGTGCCTGACACGACATTGTTGTCATTCACTCACTAAGTCATGTCCAGTTCTTTGCAACCCCATAGGCTGAAGCACTCCAGGCTTCCCTATCCTTTACTATCTCCTGAGGTTTGCTCAAATTCACATCTATTGAATCAGTGATGCTACCTAACCATCTGAGGGCAATGATTGAACTTGACTCCATAACTCTTTAAAGTCCATATCCATTTTGAAACTCTGAAAGGATAAAGTAATAAGAGAGATTGTGAGAATTATTGAATAATTTCTGCCTCTGCCCTCAAAGGAAATGATGAGAGGGCAGAGAGAGAGTTGCATTTGGGATATAAATAGACTCCTACCATCAGAGGGACAAAGATTATGTGGATGTGTCCATGGACCAATGATGGGAAACATGCAAAGAAAGTAGGTGTGAGATCATGTCTGTAGGCTTTATTGGGGTGTGATGGTGATGGGCTATGCACAGTGTGGGCTGGGGAAAACTAAGTGACCTCTTGAAGAGTGCATTTTCTCTCTTAAGACTTAAAAATGAAAGATCTTCAGTGATGGGCATCTCTGAGGAAGCCACAACAGCACACCCATGAAGGAAAGTCTTGATGATGAAAGAATCTACTACATAAAACTGTGCCTTTCCCTCTATCCATCTGTTTTTTGGTTCTGCTTTGTAGGAATCCTAAATTTTTTTAAGCATGTGGGAGTTGAGGGGGAGTAGTGGGAAAGAAGAACAAAATGGACCACAATTTTCATCTATCTCTGTCCCTGCCCCAGGTGGGAAGGAAAGAGGCAATTACTACCAGAACAAGTTAAATGTGTAATTATTACATAGGACTGGGTTTTCAAATTGTCAGATGGGACTGTTTTGTGGGTTAGAGTAACAGTAATATTATCATTATAGAAGATGACCATAAATATGTCTGCAGACAGCCCTGTCCATTCCTCTAATCCACCTATATTTCCCAGAGTAAATTAATAAAGTCAGTTCATTACATGGAGTTTTGGGGCAAGAGGTGCAACAGTTCTTCGCCAGCTATACCCTTTTGAGTTGTGTAAACTGTAAAATGCAACAATGCAGAAACACACACACCTAGAGGGAATGATCTATCTGGTAGTGGAGAATTGAGACCTTGTGCCTAGAACACCATACATCTGCATCTCTCCTGTTTTCACTCTCAATCTCTCCTTATCACACTTGGGCTGCTAAAATACCCTTATAGTTGGTCTCCTTGCTTCACATGTCCATATTCTCCCTAAGTCCATTTTTCATACCACACCCAAATGATATTTCGAGGTCTGAATTAGGAGTATACAATTTCTTTAATTTTTTTCTAAGTGTCTCCGTGGTCAAGAATCCACCTACCAATGCAGGAGATGCAGGTTTGATCCTTGGGTTGGGAAGATCCCCTGGAGAAGGAAATGAAATGGCAACTCACTCCAATATTCTTGCCTGGGAAATCCCATGGACAGCAGAGCCTGATGGGCTACAGTCCATGGGGTCCCAAAAGAGGTGGACATGACTTATTAACAGCAATGACAGTCCCCTTTATTAACACCTTCCAGTAGCTCTTTATAACCATCAGGATGAAATTCAAAGACTAAGGCAGACATATACATCCTTTGTAGGTCTGTGTGTGCCTACTACACGTCTCCTAATTTTTCAAATCTCAGAATCAGATTGAACATACACATCTGATTTTCTTTTTTGCATTGATCTTTAGCAAAGATTCATTCTAGAAAGGAATGCAGTGTGATCTGACATTGAAACTTTGAACCACCTTAAGCTTGTAAGTATCTGGATTCTGACAGAAGTGCTGTACAGTGAACTGAGAGAGTTACCATAATAAAACAAGCATCTTGTGGCAACTCTCTCAGTTCACCATGGAACCCAGACACAGTTGGAACTGTGTTAAGTAACTTGCTCCAGACAAGCAGCACAAGGGTAGAGTTGGAATTAGAACCCAGTTCTCTGTGAGCCAAAACCAGAGTATTGAGCCTCAGGAGTCTATAGTCTCTAGTTGGGAAAAGAACATGTGTATTAAATTTTAACTGAAGTAACTCAGCGAGTACCAACAAGCCAAACATCTTTGCATTCCTCTTTGGGAAGTATTTTAAAAATTTTGATTGTAATTTTCCTTGCAGGGAAGTAAAGTTTATGCCCACAATAAAATGTGTTGGTTTAACTAAAAATACTGGACTTCAAGCAAATAGCTATTCTGATTTCTCTTGTTGCTTATTTATATTTCAGTTGTTAATTTAAAAAATTGCTATGCTGTTTATTTTTATAGATATTTTTATGGTTTTTACTGTCTCATGCATTGTATTCATTTTAATGCTACTTGCCCTTTTAAAAACATTTTTAAGAGAAAAAACAAGTGAAAAAAATAATCACTGTATTTCAGAATGTCATTGGTTTAGTAGATTTGTTCAACCAAAATAAAAATAATAACTAGAAATCTCATGATATCCAGAAAATTGTTGTTCCACTTCCAGTTTGCTGCATAATTTTTTATAATAAAAATATTTTCCAAATAGTGTTATATTAAAATATGGTCACAAGTTCAACTGATTTTTATAAAAGTTTTTCTGTATCATCCAAAAGAAAAGTTTAATACATTTTTTATGATGTAATGGATATTAGTAGTTTCTAAGCAACTTTTCTAATACATTTATCTTAAATGAAATTAGTTCATCTAAGTGAAGTAAAAGCAACTCCTTTATAAATTGATTTTCCATAATATTTAAGTGTGAATTCCCAGCATAATGTACATGGGAGATTTGATAAGGAGGAACTTCAACAACCATTACAGAAGCTTCAGCATAATTTTTACTTCAAATGCTGAGAATTGCAATCTGAATATTTATTAACATGAAAAGCAGATCTCAGTATAGTACCGAGTGCTATAGCATACATTTAAGAATTAAAACTAAGTTGCACAGTGTATGCAAGGTCTCAAACTGTCTTTTGTAACTGTTTCAATGGATTTAAATGAAACTATTTGTATTGTTCATGTGGTTTTTACTCCATGTTCCTGAATAATAAAACATTTTTCTGTATTCCAGAAAATTTTTTCTAGTAACCATTAATACTCTATGTAGTTGATAAACATTAAAGTGTCAAAATAGATTATCTTTATGAGATGAGAATGACACTGTGTCAGTAAGTTAGTCAATAAAGGGCCATAGCTGTTGGTGGAATGGAAGTCATTATTTTGAAATGTTGGGCTTTATTTAAACTGAATTGCACTCTAAGATAAATAAAGTTATAAGGAAACTTAATTTCAAACATAAAGGTCATGGAAGGCCCATAAATGAGAAATTGCAGAAAGGTACATAGAGAGTTGAACAGTAGCTATAAATGCAGATACACAAGTTAGTTCAAGATTTATAACTTCAACTTCATACAAAACCCAATGAGCGCTAAACTCATGGTTCTGTTTTAACTATTTAAGATTGGCCATCTCACATGAGTTATCACTGACTCTAATAATTTCTTGTTTTTTTTTTTTTTTCACACTAATGTTCCTATTTGCAGCAAAATTTTTCTTTTCTTTTTAAATTTTATTTTATCTCCTCTTCTCTCCTTTGATCCTTCCCCCCACTCCTTTTTTCTTTCCCCTCACCTCTTCCTTTTTTATGAAGACTCTGGTGGTGGTGTTCTTCAGGTGCATGATTTTAGCTGAAAACTAATGGTCCTTTCTTATCCACTAATTAAACAAATATTTATCCAGTATATATTATCTTTGATTCAAATTAGTCAATATGACAGGGTAAAGCATAAGAGATGAGTCACACTGGCATATAGGAAAATATTGCAGGATAGTAAAACAAGAAGAGGTTGTGAGGGACTTCCCTGGTGGTCCAGTGGTTAAGACTTCAGCTTCCAATGCAGAGGGTACAGGTTTGATTCCTGGTTGGGGAACTGGGATTCCACATGCCTCAAGGCCAAAAAGCCAAAACATAAAATAAAGCAATATTGTAATAAATCCAATAAAAATTTTAAAGAAAAATAAAAGGTCCACATAAAAAAATCTTTAAAGAAAAAGAATAAGAGGGTGTAAAAAATTCCAACATTACAAATAGCATCTTTGTCTCTTCAAGCTTAATGGTGCCACCACTACCTCTGATAACTAATATATAATCTCTACTTCTATTATGTTTATTTCTATATTATTTATGAACCTCTCCCTTTACTTATATTCCTATTAATGATTTATTATATTCTGTTTCTTCCATGTTGGGGAATCTAGTTCTACTTAAATGGTCTAGAATACCAATAATACTTTAAAATATTTTTAGGTGGATCCTGTGACCTAAGTCAACAATAAACATTCAGTTATTAATTGATGCCTGCATTGTCTAAACTGCAGCATCAGAGTGGATGCTATCCTAAATGAATTACTCATTCAGAGTGTTTTCTTCATTGTATCATTGTTTTTTTTTTTTTTTTCACCATTTAAGTAAGTATCCCTTAGTTAGTGAATCTTTTTAAAAACAAAATTGGGAAGCAGTATAATGTAGAATAAGTACTTTATAAGTATTGGGGATATATGATGTTTAGTCTGTATCTGATTTAAATTAGGGTATAAGTTAATGCAGGTTGCCATAAAGAAGTACCATAGGCTGGATAAACAATAGAAATTCATTTTATCACAATTCTAAAGGCTAGAAGTTTAAGCAAGGTTTTGACAGGGTTGGTTTTTTTCTGAAAACTCTTTTGTAGATAACTATATCTCCAAATGTATTTACATGGTCTTCTGTGTGTGTGTGTGTCTTCTGGGTATATCTTTCTTCTAATAAGGACACCAGTCATGTTGGTTATTCTTTTGTTTAGTTGTTAATTCACATATGACTCTGTGATCCCATGGACCGTAGCCCTCTAGGCTTCTCCATCCATGGGATTTTGCAGGCAAGAATACTGGAGTGGATTGTCATTTCCTTCTCAAATATTAGTCTATAACTCACTCTAATCACTTCAATTTTTAAATTTTTAAAAATTTATTTATTTATTTTTTACCTCACTGGATCTTTGTTGCTGTGCCTGGGCTTTCCCTAGTTGATGTGAGTGGGGTTACTCTCTAGTTGCAGTGTGGAAATTTATTGCAGTGGCTTCTCTAATTGCAGAGCATGGGCTCTAGATACATGGGCTTTAGTAGTTGCAGCTTGAAGGCTCTAGGGCACAGGCTCAGTAGTTGCAGTACATGGCCTTCGTTGCTCTGCACCATATTGGATCTTCCAGGATCAAGGATTGATTCTTGATCCCCTGTCCTCTGCATTGGAAAGCAGATTCTTAACCACTGGACCACCAGGAAAATCCCCTAATGATATCATTTTAACTTATCTCTTGGAAAAAAAATGTCAAAAATATGGCCACAATCTGAAGGACTGAGAGACTAGAGCTTCAACACATAAATTTTGGAGTGACAAAAATTAGCTCAAAACTATAAGCTCTGGTAAATTTTTTGGCCTCAGTGAGTTTTGTTTTCTTTACTCCTAAAAAACTGAGTACCCAGTTTCTACATAATTTCACATCCTGATAGCTCTGGTGATCTATTATTACATCCGGCATGTATCATATAATGTGAGAGAATGCATTGTTGAAATATAAACTTGATTTTGAAAATATGAAATGTTGACTTCAAAGATCATAAAAATTATAATAAAATTGAGATTTCAAATAGTTTCTGAGTCAATAAAAATAATTACATATACAATATATTCGTTAAAGTTATTAAAAAATCAGATACATATAGATGGTATTTGATTGTGTACATACCGGTGTGTGATTGACTTGGTAGCTTGTAATACATTTTTACGTAATTATTATTTTTGAACAAATGTTGTGAGCTTAGAAGGACAATATGATGTCTGTTCATTTTTACAGATAAGTTGAGCAAAATTTAATGATATATCATCTAAGTATTAACATTTAGTAAGGAAACAAAGACTCAGAGCTAACTAGATGTCAAACTTTGTGTTTATCTGCTCATATTATGCTCATTTTCTTGGGGAAATAAAAATAAAGAAATTTTTGAGCAAAAAATATTAAGCCCTTGACAATTTTGTGCAGAGTTCCAAAGAATAGCAAGGAGAGATAAGAAAGCCTTCCTCAGTGATCAATGCAAAGATAGAGGAAAACAACAGAATGGGAAAGACTAGAGATCTCATCAAGAAAATTAGAGATACCAAGGGAACATTTCATGCAAAGATGGGCCCGATAAAGGACAGAAATGGTATGGACCTAACAGAAGCAGAAGATATTAAGAAGAGGTGGCAAGAATACACAGAAGAACTGTATAAAAAAGATCTTCACGACCCAGATACTCACAATGGTGTGATCACTGACCTAGAGCAGACATCCTGGAATGTGAAGTCAAGTGGGCCTTAGAAAGCATCACTACAAACAAAGCTAGTGGAGGTGATGGAATTCCAGTAGAGCTATTCCAAATCCTGAAAGATGATGCTGTGAAAGTGCTGCACTCAATTTGCCAGCAAATTTGGAAAACTCAGCAGTGGCCATAGAACTGGAAAAGGTTAGTTTTTATTCCAATCCCAAAGAAAGGCAATGCCAAAGAATGCTCAAACTACCGCACAATTGCACTCATCTCACATGCCAGTAAAGTAATGCTCAAAATTCTCCAGTCCAGGCTTCAGCAATACATGAACTGTGAACTTCCACATGTTCAAGCTGGTTTTAGAAAAGGCAGAGGAACCAGAGATCAAATTGCCAACATCCACTGGATCATGGAAAAAGCAAGAGAGTTCCAATAAAACATCTATTTCTGCTTTATTGACTATGCCAAAGCCTTTGACTGTGTGGATCACAATCAACTGTGGAAAATTCTGAAAGAGATGGGAATACCAGACCACCTGACCTGCCTCTTGAGAAATGTGTATGCAGGTCCGGAAGCAACAGTGAGAACTGGACATGGAACAACAGACTGGTTCCAAATAGGAAAAGGAGTACATCAAGGCTGTAGATTGTCACCCTGCTTATTTAACCTATATGCAGAGTACATCATGAGAAATGCTGGGCTGGAAGAAGTGCAAGCTGGCATCAAGATTGCCAGGAGAAATATCAATAACCTCAGATATGCAGATGACACCACCCTTATGGCAGAAAGAGAAGAGGAACTAAAAAGCCTCTTGTTGAAGGTGAAAGAGGAGAGTGAAAAAGTTGGCTTAAATATTTGGCAAAACTAATACAATTATGTAAAGTTTAAAAATGAAATAAAATTAAAAAAAAAAGAAAACTAAGATCATGGCATCTGGTCCCATCACTTCATGGGAAATAGATGGGGAAACAATAGAAACAGTGTCAGATTTTATTTTTTTGGGCTCCAAAATCACTGCAGATGGTGACTGCAGCCATGAAATTAAAAGATGCTCGCTCCTTGGAAGAAAAGTTATGATCAACCTAGATAGCATATTGAAAAGCAGAGACATTACTTTGCCAACAAAGGTCCATCTAGTCAAGGCTTTGGTTTTTCCAGTGGTCATGTATGGATGTGAGAGTTGGACTGTGAAGAAAGCTGAGCACCGAAGAATTGATGCCTTTGAACTGTGGTGTTGGAGAAGACTCTTGAGAGTCCCTTGGACTTCAAGGAGATCCAACCAGTCCATTCTGAAGGAGATCAGCCCTGGCATTTCTTTGGAAGGAATGATGCTAAAGCTGAAACTCCAATACTTTGGCCACCTCATGTGAAGATTTGACTCATTGGAACAGACTCTGATGCTGGGAGGGATTGGGGGCAGGAGGAGAAGGGGACGACAGAGGATGAGATGGCTGGATGGCATCATTGCCTTGATGGACGTGAATCTGGGTGAACTCCGGGAGTTGGTGATGGACAGGGAGACCTGGCTTGCTGCAGTTCATGGGGTTGCAAAGAGTAGGACACGACTGAGTGACTGAACTGAACTGACAATTTTATATGAAACACTTACCAAAAAATAAAAGGACTTAAGTAAATTGGAGAAAAAAATACGACATTAAATTGATAGAATTCATAAAAGATGGAGATACTCACTGGAACAAATAAATACAGAAAAATAATCTGTTATTCTCAGCTAAGGAGTTAAAAATTTCAGAGAAAATTCAATGCAAAAGATAAGAAGAAAGAAAAAAAAATTGAAAATAGGTGGGTAAATTTAATGTATGAGATTGTACATGAGAACTTTAATATCAATCTAAATTCCAATATAAATGAAAAGACTGAATCAACATATATAGCCAGCTAAGATTTGCAGCAGATGAACATGGAAATCCGACAATTCAGACTAAATCTCATGCTTATTATCTAGTGTACAGGCAAAACGACTCTAAAATATCATTAAACTTTATCTGCAAAACTGTTTATAACATTTTTGTTTTATGTATGCTGTGAAGAAAAAATGTTTCCCAAAGAAATACCATTATTATTTCACTTCTTGCCTCTGTAAATCTATCATTCATTTAAATACACCAACATTTCTCCTTAGAATTGAATAACAATCATGTATGATTAAATTATAAACTGCTTTCCTGATTCATGGCACATTCTTCCCTTTGCCTTCGTTCATTCCTTCCTTCCCCAGCCAGTGATCCATGTTCCAAATGGCTGTACCTCATATTTGTGCCCATGTTTGCATTTTCTCTAGCAAAAATATCCTTATTTTTAAACTAAACCCTCACATAGTGCTTGTTTAAATGTAGACAGTAATCTTAAACTGTATCAACATTACCACTACCAATAATAACTCAATTGTCTTTCTCATTTTTAATGAAAACTTGAAGATCTCAACATATCGATCCATGTCCCAAACAGCCGATCCAATCAAATTTCTAGCTTCCCCCCTTCCTCACCACCATCAGACACAATACTATGGTTTGAGTGTTTCTGCATTTTATCATTCCTCAGTAAGTATTAGGAGGTAGACGGTGTAGTCAAATCTCTAAGTACATGACTTGTTGGCTTTGAAGAGTTTGAGAGTTTTTCCCTGTCATTTCCAATGACAACATCCTACTTCCTCTTCAACATGAATTGTCTAGTTAAGATGTGAATGCATACTGTCACAACTGCAACTATTAGCAATAGATGAAGGCTGCCTACCGTGGGGTAAGGGGTAATGAATGCGAATGAATGAATGGGATACAGAAAACACAGTGCACCCAATCTGAAATGGAATGTATACTGGCAAGGAGTCATATTCAAGATAGTCAGCTAAGACAGACAGGCACTTAATGACATCATAGGGCAGGCAGTCAAGGTGACTTGACTCACCAGGGAGCTGCAATGAGAGAAAAGGATGTGCTGCTGCTGCTGCTGCTAAGGATGTGAGGGATCACTGGATCCTCATCCTCCAATGAATTCCCCTCTACTCCTTCTTTTCATGTCAGGGTCATTTCCCATTTTCCAGATTTCTTCCTTGTCTCCCCTACCTGAATATTTGTCTGCTACTTCTCCTATTCCCTTCTCAGTCTTGCTCTTTGATGCTTCTAATTAAATGAGTTAATTTACTAAGTGGCACTGGCGGTTGATAGTAGCTCAAAGTCTACTATCCTTTTAGAGTGAATTTTAATATGCACACACAGACACGCATGCATATGTTCACTTGCCATGTGAGGGACTGAAATGCCTTTACATGGCTCAGGGCAGGCAGGATATAGAGTTCTTTAGAAAGGAGGGTTGGCTTTCCTTCAGAGAAGGCTCACACTGTGCTGATTGGCACAGAGGGGAGTTTGTTTCATCCCAGTGATAGAACAGTTCCTGGAAAGAGGTGAGAGTGATAAAGGAGGAAAGGGAGTGCCACGGGGAAATGCAATAGACATGGCTCAAACTGCCAGCCAAGTAGAGTTTCTGCAGTTGTATTGATTTAAAAAAAAAAAAAAAAAAAAAAACAACTTGAAAGGCTTCTCTCAAGTTCTTGAGCAACAGCATTTTTAAGTAAGGCCTTGGCAAAGACATGTTTATGGTTGATACTGTGTCATTTCCCACTTTATGTTACCTGTTTGGGGAATATGTTTATATCCTTCTTAGTGCTGACATTTACCAAGCAGAGACACCACTTGGAAAGGGTGATTTACTTTCTGTGCCATTATGTTTTGAAAGACTTTAGGTTACAAGAAGCCTTTGAAATTAGAGCCCGTGATTTTAAGATTAATAACAGTAATTATAGGGCTCTGTTACAGCAGGAAGAGATGTAGCTTGCTTGTGACATTAAATATGAAAGGTATCTGGTCTAAGGGAATAACAAAAGCTTGTTCTTTCTGCAAAGACACCACCAGAGTGGTGGTGAAGGTTAAAACTTTTTTCTGAAGCTATGGTGATTCTCTTTAACCTGACTCTGAAGACCAATGACCAATTCAGTCATAATCACTTTTGTTTAATCTTCTTTTTTTCTTTCGGTGATGCCAGCACACCTGGGAAATTAGAAATATTTTTACCTTTTCTCCCCAGCTACATGATTCTAAGTTTGCAGTGATTTAAAATGTTCCCTCCTGCTGCTGACGTACCTGCCATCCGGTTAGGCAGCAATTACAGTGACAGTCATTCTTCTTGATGATAAGTGGACAGAGTTGGGCAGAGAATGAAATGTCCACCTATACTTTGAGGAAATAAGAACTGTGCCCTCAGAATCTTAAGCATGTACAAGCATGTAAAAGCAACCTTAATGATTTTCTCCCATTAACTTGATTTTGTAAGGGACCCTTTGGGAAGATCCCCTGGAGAAGGAAATGGCAACTCCAGTACTCTTGCCTGGAGAATCCCATGGAGGGAGGAGCCTGGTAGGCTACAGTCCATGGGGTTGCAAAGAGTCAGACATGACTGAGTGACTTCACTTTCTTTCACTTTCTTTGAGAAGTAGGAAGAAAAGGTAAGATAAAATGTATGGAGTTGGAAAAAACATTGAGGAGTGAGCTAGAATGGAGTGGATGAAAAGGAAAAGACATAGGATAATATAGGGAAAGAGGTAAAGAATGATGTGGAAGAACACAGGCAGTGGTGGAATGAAAGGCCAAAAGAAAAGGTGAGAGGAAATGGGATTAAATTAACAGGAAGGAGAAATGGGGACAGCTAATAGTACTGATGACAGGAAGAAGAGTAACGAAGAGGGAATATAAAAGAAGGTATAGAGGAATGTGGCGGCTGCTGCTGCTGCTGCTGCTGCTAAGGCGCTTCAGTCGTGTCCGACTCTGTGCGACCCCATAGACGGCAGCCCAACAGGCTCCCTAGTCCCTGGGATTCTCCAGGTAAGAACACTGGAGTGGGTTGCCATTTCCTTCTCCAATGCATGAAAAATGAAAAGTGAAAGTGAAGTCGCTCAGTCGTGTCCGACTCTATGCGACCCCATAGACAGCAGCCTACCAGGCTCCTCTGTCCATGGGATTTTCCAGGCTAAGTGTACTGGAGTGGGTTGCCATTGCCTTCTCCGAGAGGAATGTGGCACAGGAATGCAATTCCTGTCTCTGTTCCAGCATCCTTTTTACTCAAAAGAAGGGCTTGGAATTCAAGCTCAAATATAGAACCTCAGGGTTGTATCAGCTATGCTCTATTAAAGATCATATCTTTTCTTATTAAAAGAAAGATACATTCAGAAATATGGAAACAGAAAGATCATGTTTGAAGCTGTTCCCCAGGACATACAAGAAAGATAACAATGTCAAGTCTTAAGTATGACAGGACATCAGGAAACTAATATTTGGAAAGTCATTCAGGATGCTTGGTGCTGGAGAGTATGCTACTTTATCACCTTCTCAGGAGACCCTAAAGTCCTCCATGGGATTTCTGCGTGCACAACATCCTTTGAACTGCATCTCCCTACTCCTGTCCTCATTCTTGCCATCAATCACCACTTGTATCTTCAATTTCTTTCCCTTCCCCTTGTTTCATTTTTATCTGTAGCAGATTAATTATTGTTCCTAATTCCTCACCCTTTCTGTATCTAGGCCTTTTCCCATGTGACTTTTCAATTTTTCCTACCAAAGGCAGGGTGTGTGACCTTCTACCCAGTCAGATTTTAGCAAATTTGATACAAATTGTGGCTTAAAGTATACTTATGTAACTGTGTCTTCTCTCTGGTGCTTCTGCTATTGCCAGGAGAGAAACATACTCATGTGTCCTTCAGGTTTTCAAAGACCGAAACACCTACCCAGCAGACAGAAGTAAACCAGTACAGGGGAGTCAAGCTGAACATTAGCTCAGCCAAGATCAGCAGAACTACTCCAGCTAAACCACAGGTGCATGAGCAGGAGAAGGTGTTCATTATTTTAAGACAATGAAATTTTAGAGTTGGTTGTTACAATTTGATTTAAAATTTTTTAAAAGCTATTTATTATATTTTTCAATGTTGTTTTGACTTCATTTTCAGGTCCTGGTTAGAAGCCTGTCAGTTCCTTTTCTAGAGCAGGTAATTAAGTCCAAACTCAAAACACTTTCCCTCATCAGGCTCTCATACTCTGGGACCACTATGCACTGACACTAGGAGCTCTAGGAATGAACATGAGACAACTAAGCCCTGCTTCCTATTTTTCCAATTAGACAATGCTCAGGGATCCCGAGAAGCCAGGCTAGCCACACTCCATGTACTCCATTTGCCATACAGATTGTTTCCTACGGCTCCAGCTTGCTGTTACCCTGTCCTTGGGCACAAATCCCTATGTGGCCCAGTCTGGTGGTCTCTCACTTGGAGCTCTGAGAAATGAAGAGCTCTGTCTTTCATCTATCCAAGTACCATCAAAACAGTCTTTATATCGAATGAAACAAAGATTTTTATTGACACAATGCCTGATATACTAACTCATTTTAAACATGTGAAGAGAAATAAACCACTTTGACTTAGCTGCTGTCTTGCCTATTGGACAAAGTTCTCAAATCAAACAAACTCATGTTTTCAATCTATCAGCTGGCCATTTTTGGATCAAGTGCAATCCTCTGAGGTATTCTGTTGTGCTCAGAGAAATCACTTCACCAGGTAAAGAACATGAGCTTCTATGCTGAAGAAATAGCCTAAGATCACTTTTCTCAACTTAATTGGTTTGTATAATGAAACTACTCAGCCCTTTTTTAATCTTCAGATCTCAAATATATTTCTTGTTCTGTGGGATGTGAATTTTGCGATGTTTTTATAAAGCTCTAATAAATCATGTATTTAGGAAGTATGAAATAATTATAGAACTTTTTTATGTATATTGGGAGAGAGAGGAAAACAATTTAATTCCCTTCAATCAATAGCATAAACCAATCACTTCCTTTCCACTCCTCTAACTTCTGTCCTTTTCAGGGTATTAGGTAAAGAATGTTCATAGAGTTAGAAAATCTGGCTCTTCTTCAAGTTTTCTGTTGCTATTTCTGTCACTGTTGACATACCACTCACTCTTGGCTTCTGTTTCCCAATTTGAGAATTAATATTCAGTTCAGTCCAGCCATTTAGTCATGTCCAACTCTTTGCGACCCCATGGACTGCAGCATGCCAGGCCTCCCTGTCCATCACCAACTCCCAGAGTTTACTCAAACTCATGTCTATTAAGTTGGTGATGCCATCCAATCATCTCATCCTCTGTTGTCCCCTTCTGCTCACACCTTCAATCTTTCCCAGCATCAGGGTCTTTTCAAATGAGTCAGTTCTTTGCATCAGGTGACCAAAGTTTTGGAGTTTCAGCTTCAGCATCAGTCCTTCCAATGTATATTCAGATTAATATATTATAAATGGACACAAAAAGCCTTTGTAAAGCAAAATCTCACATTGTTATTTATATAATTATGGATTAATAGGCTACTAATAAGGCTTAAAAAGAAGCACTGTTAGGAGTTTCAGTAACTAATTTCTAGTAGTTTTGTTAATCTGTATGCTTGTGATTAATACAGTACTCATAAATTATAAAAGTGAAGCAATCTATATGTCCATTGACAAATTAATAGATAAAGAAGATGTAGTGCATATATACAATGGAATACCACTCAGCCACAAAAAGAAGGCATTTGAGTCACTTCTAGTAAGATGGATGAACCTAGGGTTTGTTATACAGAGAGAAGTAAGTCAGAAAGAGAAAAACAAATATCATATATAAATGCATATACATGGAATCACTGAAACCATACTCACAGAAAACTAGTCAATCTAATCACACTAGGACCACTGCTGGGGTCCTGCCCCAGCTGATCCAGGGTATTTGAAGCGGGGACGGCGTCGGCGACCTATTTATTTAAATATTTTATCAAAGATATAAAGAGTAATAGGATGAGGATAGCTCAGTAGGAAAATTCAGTGGAGAAAAGAGGCTGAGTAGCTTGGTTTACGCGGGAGACCAATAAAACTTCAAGACAAGAAGTTTGCACCACTTACGTAGGCCGCAGGCGTCCTTCCGTTCTCCCGAAGGAGAGGAGACACTGAGGCCTCCCTGGTCGGATCTTAGAAGCCCAGGCATAATTAGTAAGCATGGCAGGTTCTGCGCTCCAGATGGAGACTCAGCCAGAGTGAGAGAGAGAGCGACATGGGGAGACCAGTATTTCGAGAAACTGATCCCAATTCTTTATTTTCCATGGTCTACTTTTATACACTGAGATGTTATGCAAAAGTCACGTGGGGTCAGCAGTCCTGACTTTTACCAAAGTCAGGTGCTTCATACAAATGTATACAGAGGTCTTAGGGGTGTTACATCATCTTCTGGCCAGGGGGGCCTGCTGACAATTTATGACCCTCTCCTTGTGACAGCGGTCAGTCAACCAGGACACTTATTTCTCCAGGGATGATTATTCTTAAAACAGACACCACCCAAATAAAGTTACAATCCTATAGGGTGAGGGTGTAGTGGGTTTTAGTTAAGGAAAGAATTTACTTAGCCTAAGGTCTAACGTGATTAATATCAAAGGTTAATACTAATTTCTTCTATATATTCATTAATGTGTGTAAGGGCAGGGGATGTGGAGACTTAGCAATGAACATTGGCTCAACAAATGAAAAACCCTTCACCAATACAATTTCTAATCAGCCCATTATACTTACACTAATAGTTTTCTAACTTTTCTAAGGAACCTGTTTTTAGAAGGTTTAAAGCATCTCGTGCCTCTCACGGTTGGGAGGCTGTGAGCAGTCACATGTGGCCGGACAAGCCTGTCAGGCAGGCTAGAGAACCTTCAGAGGAGTTTGTAGGTTAAAACACTCTTATCACGCCCAGGAATTATTATTAACTGGAGCTCTAGGTTAACTCCTTCTCCGAAAGAGGTGGTGGGGGACAGCCCCCCCGTAAAGTCAGAGATGTAGGTGAGAGCACAAAGTAGTAAAGTAGGCAGGCTCTGGTAATGGGGGTAGATGCTCGAGGAGTTCCAGGGGGACTCCTGAGGCTCGATCCCGCCTTTGCGTATGTCGAGCCTCCTTCCTCATGACCTTTGTCATGGGTGGAGTACCTCACTCTGGCCCCCAACAGATGAACCTAGGGTTTGTTATACAGAGAGAAGTAAGTCAGAAAGAGAAAAACAAATATCATATATAAATGCATATACATGGAATCACTGAAACCATACTCACAGAAAACTAGTCAATCTAATCACACTAGGACCACAGCTTTGTCTAACTCAATGAAACTAAGCCATGCCCGTAGGGCAACCCAAGATAGGCGGGTCATGGTGGAGAGATTTGACAGAATGTGGTCCACTGGAGAAGGGAATGGCAAACCATTTCAGTATTCTTGCCTTGAGAACCATGAACAGTATGAAAAGGCAAAGTGATAGGATACTGAAAAAGAAACTCCCCAGGTCAGTAGGTGCCCAATATGCTACTGGAGACCAGTGGAGAAATAACTCCAGAAAGAATGAAGGAATGGAGCCAAAGTAAAAACAATACCCAGCTGTGGATGTGACTGGTGATAGAAGCAAGGTCCAATGCTGTAAAGAGCATTATTGCATAGGAACCTGGAATGTCAGGTCCATGAATCAAGGCAAATTGGAAGTGGTCAAACAAGAAATGGCAAGAGTGAATGTCGACATTCTAGGAATCAGCGAACTGAAATGGACTGGAATCGGTGAATTTAACTCAGATGACCATTATATCTACTACTGCAGGCAGGAATCCCTCAGAAGAAATGGAGTGGCCATCATGGTGAACAAAAGAGTCCAAAATGCAGTACTTGGATGCAATCTCAAAAACAACAGAATGATCTCTGTTCGTTTCCAAGGCAAACCCTTCAATATCACAGTAATCCAAGTATATGCCCCAACCAGTAATCCTGAAGAAGCTGAAGTTGAATGGTTCCATGAAGACCTACAAGACCTTTTAGAACTAACACCAAAAAAAGATGTCCTTTTCATTATAGGGGACTGTAATGCAAAAGTAGGAAGTCAAGAAACACCTGGAGTAACAGGCAAATTTGGCCTTGGAATACGGAATGAAGCAGGGCAAAGACTGATAGAGTTTTGCCAAGAAAATGCAGTGGTCATAACAAATACCCTCTTCCAACAACACAAGAAAAGACTCTATACATGGACATCGCCAGATGGTCAATACCGAAATCAGATTGATTATATTCTTTGCAGCCAAAGATGGAGAAACTCTATATAGTCAGCAAAAACAAGACCAGGAGCTGACTGTGGCTCACACCATGAACTCCGTATTGCCAAATTCAGACTTAAATTGAAGAAAGTAGGGAAAACCACTAGATCATTCAGGTATGACCTAAATCAAATCCCTTATGATTATACAGTGGAAGTGAGAAATAGATTTAAGGGCCTAGATCTGATAGATAGAGTGCCTGATGAGCTATGGAATGAGATTTGTGACATTGTACAGGAGACAGGGATCAAGACCATCCCCATGGAAAAGAAATGCAAAAAAGCAAAATGGCTGTCTGGGGAGGCCTTACAAATAGCTGTGAAAAGAAGAGAAGTGAAAAGCAAAGGAGAAAAGGACAGATATAAACATCTGAATGCAGCGTTCCAAAGAATAGCAAGAAGAGATAAGAAAGCCTTCTTCAGTGATCAATGCAAAGAAATAGAGGAAAACAACAGAATGGGAAAGATAGGGATCTCTTCAAGAAAATCAGAGATACCAAAGGAATATTTCATGCAAAGATGAGCTCGATAAAAGACAGAAATGGTGTGGACCTAACAGAAGCAGAAGATATTGAGAAGACATGGCAAGAATACACAGAAGAACTGTACAAAAAAGATCTTCACGACCCAGATAATCATGATGGTGTGATCACTGACCTAGAGCCAGACATCCTGGAATGTGAAGTCAAGTGGGCCTTAGAAAGCATCACTATGAACAAAGCTAGTGGAGGTGATGGAATTCCAGTTGAGCTATTCCAAATCCTGAAAGATGATGCTGTGAAAGTGCTGCACTCAATATGCCAGCACATTTGGAAAACTCAGCAGTGGCCACAGGACTGGAAAAGGTCAGTTTTCATTCCAATCCCAAAGAAAGGCAATGCCAAAGAATGCTCAAACTACCGCACAATTGCACTCATCTCACATGCCAGTAAAGTAATGCTCAAAATTCTCCAAGCCAGGCTTCAGCAATATGTGAACTGTGAACTTCCTGATGTTCAAGCTGGTTTTAGAAAAGGCAGAGGAACCAGAGATCAAATTGCCAACATCCACTGGATCATGGAAAAAGCAAGAGAGTTCCAGAAAAACATCTATTTCTGCTTTATTGACTATGCCAAAGCCTTTGACTGTGTGGATCAGAATCCACAACTGTGGAAAATTCTGAAAGAGATGGGAATACCAGAACACCTGATCTGGCTCTTGAGAAATTTGTATGCAGGTCAGGAAGCAACACTTAGAACTGGACATGGAACAACAGACTGGTTCCAAATAGGAAAAGGAGTACGTTGAGGCTGTATATTGTCACCCTTTTTATTTAACTTATATGCAGAGTACATCATGAGAAACGCTGGACGGGAAGAAACACAAGCTGGAATCAAGATTGCCGGGAGAAATATCAATCACCTCAGATATGCAGATGACACCACCCTTATGGCAGAAAGTGAAGAGGAACTAAAAAGCCTCTTGATGAAAGTGAAAGTGGAGAGTGAAAAAGTTGGCTTAAAGCTCAACATTCAGAAAACGAAGATCATGGCATCTGGTCCCACCACTTCATGGGAAATAGATGGGGAAACAGTGGAAACAGTGTCAGACTTTATTTTTCTGGCTCCAAAATCACTGCAGATGGTGACTGCAGCCATGAAATTAAAAGATGCTTACTCCTTGGAAGGAAAGTTATGACCAACCTAGATAGCATATTCAAAAGCAGAGATGTTACTTTGCCAACAAAGGTGCATCTAGTCAAGGCTATGGTTTTTCCTGTGGTCATGTATGGATGTGAGAGTTGGACTGTGAAGAAGGTTGAGTGCTGAAGAATTGATGCCTTTGAACTGTGGTGTTGGAGAAGACTGTTGAGAGTCCCTTGGACTTCAAGGAGATCCAACCAGTCCATTCTGAAGGAGATCAGCCCTGGGATTTCTTTGGAAGGAATGATGCTAAAGCTGAAACTCCAGTACTTTGGCCACCTCATGTGAAGAGTTGACTCACTGGAAAAAACTCTGATGCTGGGAGGGATTGGGGGCAGGAGGAGAAGGGGATGACAGAGGATGAGATGGCTGGATGGCATCACTGACTCTATGGACGTGAGTCTGAGTGAACTCCGGGAGTTGGTGATGGACATGAAGGCCTGGCATGCCGCGATTCATGGGGTCGCAAAGAGTCAGACACGACTGAGTGACTGATCTGATGTGATCTGACGTGGAATCTATAAAAATGGTAAAGATGAACCTGTTTGCAGGGAATGAATGGAGACACAGATGTAGCGATTAGACTTGTGAACACAGTGAGGGAGGAAAGAGTGAAATGAATGGAGAAACTAGCATCCACATATATACAGGATCAAATGTAAAATGGATAGCTGGTGAGAAGTTGCTGTATAACACAGGAAGCCCAGTCTGGCACTCTGTAATGACCTAGAAGAGTCTGATGGGGAGAGAAGGAAGGCGCAGAGGAAAAGGATATCTGTATAATTATGGTTTATTCACATTGTTGTACAGCAGAAATCACCACATTGTAATAATAAAAAAATAAAAGTGAGTGTATTTATACGTTTCATAGAAACTTCCTTCTAGAACAAGAAACTTAAACCTAAATGAAAAGTTCAAGTCATGCAATTCTTGACATGCATACCATTTTCCAGGAGCATCTGACATCCTGGAGAAGCTGAGTTGACAGAAACCTTTCTTCATCCTCATGATTCTACATGACCTTGGTCTGGTTTCTGGTAAAAGTTATATATGAAAAACAGACTTTGGAAAAGTTGGATAAAGTATATCAGTAGAATCTTTGATTTCACCTATCACTGTTTGTTGGCTCAGAATTCCACCATTTGTATACAAGAAGGCATTTACATTTTATTTGATATCCATGATATCTCTATGTTCAACACTCATGAAAAGGAAGCACAATTACATACTTCAGAAGAATGGTTAGGCAGGAAGATGAGTGAAATTTGGACTCAGATATCTGGTGGTTTGGATTCTGGTCACACTATTTACTAGTTGTAAATTCTTAGGGAATTAATTTAACTTCTCTGAATCCAATTCTCATACCTTTAAATTAAGATAATAATCTCTAAATCATAAACCTATTGAGGACAGTAATGGTCATAGTGCATGTAAAAGATGGTGTTTGTCTCCCAACACATAGCAGGTACTTAAATATTTTTTATATATTGAAGAGTGATAAAATTAAAAAATGAGAATAAAAGAACAGGAAGAAAATAGCAAAAAACATAAGATTTAAAAGAAAATTATTAGCTTTATTTCCATAAAAATTTTGTAATGAAAGGAACTATCATATCTCTATAATAATCCAACAAGGATGGGAAATTCATCTGTAGCTTACTGATTTTTTAATTCAGTTGATTAATTCAATCATTTTTGATACCTGCCATATACTTGGCAGCATGTAAGTTCCTGTGGCAGTAACAAAGATGTTTAAGATGTGTACAAGGCCATTAAAAATTTCTTATTCTAGTAAGGGAGATGAGATATTGTTATAAATAATTATTAGTCAATATATTCCAAAGAATCTGCCATGAGAAATCCAATTTTATGAAACCCAGAGTTCTATGGTTAAATCTGTTTAGAAAAAATACCCACCATTCTTCTCATCCATTCCTTAAAAATTCACAAACTGAAACTCCACTGAGTACTCTAGGATCATCTGTAACTAGAATCCATTTCATGGGTTGGAAATAAATGTTTATTTTTTAATGTATTTTTTCCACATAACCCCTATGGACAATTTATGAGAGTATTGCTTCATGGATCACATGTTGTAAAATGTTTCTATAAGTAAAGATACAAAGTAATAAGCAGAATAGGAGAGCAGTCAAAATTGGAAAGTGCCACATTCACAGTGTACAGAAAAGAGAAAAAGTGCTTCTCTGTGAAAGAAGGAACTAGAAGATTATGGAAAGAGCCACATTAAATCGAGTTTTGATTGTGACTAAGGACTGCAGAAGTAAAAACCGATTGGAGAAACACCTGAATTAGAAGGAAGGATAGAGGTTTAAAAGGTCTGTGGGATCCAGAATATTGATCTATTGTGTGTGTGTGTGTATATATATATATATATGTATATATATATATATATATAAGAATTTGATTTATGTTGTCTGACTCTTTAGTAGCAATGAGACATTTTTTAACAAGTAGGAGGACAATCTAAGTAACAAAATAGAGTATAAACAGAGTAGGTATACAGTTTCCTGCTCTTGGAAGTGTTCCAGTGGAGGCCAATAGCAGGATAAACACACATACAGATTTGTGTCTCAAATGACTGGTAAGCTGAATACATTCCCTGAGGATAGTTCACTCAGAGCCAGTCTTCCATTCTATGTGTTAACAGATTATTCTGCCAGCTATGCAGAACTATTGAAGATTTTGAGCAAAAAGGTTCAAGACACAAACTATGTTTGGGGAGATTAATTTTGCAGATTTGCATAAGATATATTAGAGAAAGACAGTGAAATGGCAAGAAGACCTCTAACAAAGAATCAAGGGCCAGCACCAAGATTTTTCCACCAACAGAGATGCCATTCAAATCTCTCCTCTTATTTTTCCTCAGAAGAGGGGACCTTCTTTATAGAATTGGGAAGAAACAATGCAGGCAGATTCTTTACCATCTGAGCCACCAGTAAAAATATGGGTATTAATTTAGGCTTTGCAACTGACATAACTTTTTTAGCCTCACAAAACATTGACATAAAATTATTGATAAAGTTTATCAAGATACTTAAAGAACATTTCTCATTTTGTATGCTAATTGGTAATAAAATCACTTATGCAAATATAGAACATTTCTGGAGAAGTGAGAATATTAGTAACATGAAGTATACTTAATTTCTGTGAAATTTAATTTCCTTTCTTGAAAAAGAATCTTGATAATTATATATCCCTTTATAATAGTAGTTATTTTTTGAATGACTTCTGAGTATTAGATACTATGTATGATGACTGCTGGGCTTTCTGATGGCTCAGCAGATCAAGAATATGCTTGGAATGCAGGAGACACAGGAGACCCAGGTTCAATCCTTAGGTCAGGAAAATCCCTTGGAGGAGGAAAATGGCAACCCACTTCAGTATACTTGCCTGAAAAATGCCAAGGACTGAGAAGCCCAGTGGTCTACAGTCCAAAGGGTGGCAAAGAGTCAGACATGACTGAGCGGCTAAACATGCATGCATGCATGATGCCTGCTACTTATTATTGCATTCAAAGGTTAAGGTAATATTAATAACAATGATAAAGGTCTAAAGTTAAAATTTGAATGGTATTATAGTAAAGCAGCACTGACATGGCTGAAAGGGAATTGCTAACCTGTTGCAGAGTAGGACTCAGGGTACCATTTTATTAATAGCTACACAAAAAGGTAAAAACTATTTCCGGCCTCTGGTAAAAATAGAAGTAAGATACTACTTTCTCTTCTCTAATGCTTCCCTAAACATATATAGATGTGTCTAGCAATAAGCTTGTACCAACTTAACCCCTCGTACCAACATATTTTACAAGCCAGAGTGACATTTGTTTGCCAACTATAGGGAGATGGTGAGATAAATTTTAGTATAGGGTCATTGGTTTAAAAAATTGCCAGCAAAATTCTCTCATCCCTAGCGCTTCAAAAGAGAACTTCTCTAAGATCTTAGTTGGGGTGGGAGTGGTTTTCTGTTTCCCTTGAAACAATACTCAACAGAGGGCCAGTCATACATATAATCTTATGGCTATTAATTTCCAAATATAGAGAATAAAATCAATTATTCATCATTTTCTCTACTTGTTTCTCTATTCAACAACTTGTCTGTGCCAGGAAGTGCAATTGAGTGTAGCTTCCAAAGAAATCACGAAGATCATGGCATTGTGCACCTCTGGAATAGTCAGACAAGTAACAATCTCAAGTAGTTAAGATTTAGTTGTAATCTAGTCAAAAGTTTTAACTGTATAGATCAAAAGACCCAAGAGCATATAAGTCCACTGACTTGTCAAAATCACATGGGATACTGGAGATGCAACTGGAATTAAAACCTTCAACAACTAGTATCTGGACCAATGTAAGTTGAACTCTAAATGTCAAGGTACATACAGGTGCATATTAATTCATCTCTCTTATCATTTGATGTTGCTTTTATCTGTTTGAAAGTCACTGGTCTTTTTGCCCCCACATTATACTGATTCTCATTTATCTTCATGATTTCACTGCCATGTTTCTGATCAGTCCTTCATGCCCCCTTTTCGTCACCTTTTTGGAATCCTTAGTTTCCTGAGGAGCTATTTGCTTGATTACTGTGTTTCATGACCACCTCCAGTTGATTAGGTTCACTCTTGCCAAGCTGTCATTGTTCCTGAGTTGATTGCCATTAATGTTGCCTCCTCTTTTATAGAAATAAGGACTTACTTTCAATAATAATTGGCTACCTCAAATTTGTTTCCCTTAGCTAGGCAGTCTCTGATACTTACAAACTCTATGGTTATAAACACACAATTTTCACATCTATTATTGCTTCCTTGGGCATTGTTGGAGCACTGAAAAATCCCACTGTACACACTGCCATTTCTGATGGAATTTTTTTTTGTCCTGAAATTGATATAAATTTCTTTTCATTCTTGGAATGTCTACATGTTCACTCAAACCTTTACCAGGATCACCTGATCTTTCTTTTCATTTACCTGAGCCTATTGTTCAATATTTTTTAATAGTCAAAGATGTAATAGAGACTGCGTCAAGATTTAAACATTTTTTTCCAGGATATTTCATACTTATATTCTTTTTCTCTTTACTTTTCACTCATTTTTCATGACATCTCACATACTAGGCTGCGAAGGCAGAACAATTACTTAATTTCTTCCTTTGGGCCTTCATTAAACACATACCTATTACCAGGAACTGTATTATTTAGGATAAAAACAGAAATAAAAGACAGATTCCCTACACTGAAATTTGTGGGAAAGTTAGTGAAATAAATTAGTAGCAAGTACAATGTGGGAACTCATATGATGGAGTTAAAGACAGAGGTTATAATGAAACCAAGGAGAGATAACAGATCCTTGAATGCTTCCTGCAATGGGAGAATGAATGCCTTCACAAAGTACTAGATGGTTAGAGTGAATGTTGAGTGTTAAAAGAAAAGAAAGAGTAATTGTCAGAGAGGAAATATTATATCATTTTACAGCTGGGGAAATTGAGGTGTAAATAAAACATGGCCACTCTCAAAAGCAAAAGGTCAAAATTCTAAGACATAGATCATAGAGAAAGCACACAACCTACTCAAAGGAAGTTGGATACTTTCTGTGGAATGTTTTAAGTATCACAGTTCTATTTGAGGGTTCAGTATACCATTTTTTCTCCTTTAAGATTATTGGTGGAAAAAAAAAGGGGAAAAAAAGAAAAAGAAAAAAAATATTATTGGTGAATAAATTTTGCAATATGTGAAACATTTTATTTGATACAAAAACAGAGGAGGTTAGAGAAATTAAAATATCTTTAAAAGGTTTTGTTTTATTGGTAAGGGGGAACCAGTAAAAATATTCAAGAAAGACACTTGTTATAATGATGAAAGCTACAGTTAGGAAAGTTATTCTGGCATAGACATTAGGATACAATCTCACAACAGCAATCAGTTCAGTTCAGTTCGGGCACTCAGTTGTGTCTGACTCTTTGCGACCCCATGGACTGAAGCATGCCAGGCCTACCTGTCTATCATCAACTTCTGGAGTCTACTCAAACCCATGTCCATTGAGGCAGTGATGCCATCCAACCATCTCATGCTCTGTCGTTCTCTTCTACTCCTGCCTACAATCTTTCCTAGCATCAGGGTCTTTTCAAATGAGTCAGCTCTTCCCATCAGGTGGCCATAGTATTGGAGTATTAGATTCAACATCAGTCCTTCCAATGAACACCCAGGACTGATCTCCTGGTGTTTAGGTGTTTAGATGTTTAGGATGGACTGGTTGGACCTCCTTGCAGTCCAAGGGACTCTCAAGAGTCTTCTCCAACACCACAGTTCAAAAGCAACAATTCTTTGGCACTCAGCTTTCTTTATAGTCCAACTCTCACATCTATACATGACTTCTTTCTGAAAAAACATAGCCTTGACTAGACGGACATTTGTTGAGAAAGTAATGTCTCTGATTTTTAATATGCTGTCCATGTTGATCATAACTTCCCTTCCAAGAAGTAAGGATCTTTCTTATTTTATGGCTGCAATCACCATCTGCAGTTACGTTGGAGTCCAAAAAATTAAGTCTGCCACTGTTTTCACTGTTTCCCCTTCTATTTGCCATGAAGTGATGGGACCAGATGCCATGATCTTAGTTTTCTGAATGTTGAGCTTTAAGCCATCTTTTTCACTCTCCTCTTTCACTTTCATCAAGAGGCTCTTCAGTTCTACTTCACTTTTTGCCATAAGGGTCATGTCATCTGCATATCTGAGTTTACTGATATTTCTCCCGGCAATCTTGATTCCAGCTTGTGCTTCATCCAGCCCAGCATTTCTCATGATGTACTCTGCATAAGTTAAATAAGCAGGGTGATAATATACAGCATTGACACTCCTTTTCCTATTTGGAACCAGTCTGTTGTTCCATGTCCAGTTCTAACTGTTGCTTCCTGACCTGTGAACAGGTTTCTCAAGACGCAGGTCAGGTGGTCTGGTATTCCCATTTCTTTCAGAATTTTCCACAGTTTACGATGATCCACACAGTCAAAGGCTTTGGCATAGTCAATAAAGCAGAAATAGATGTTTTTCTGGAACTCTCTTGCTTTTTCCATGATCCAGTGGATGTTGGCAATTTGATCTCTGGTTCCTCTGCCTTTTCTAAAAACAGCTTGAACATCTGGAATTTCACGGTTCACATATTGCTGAAACCTGGCTTGGAGAATTTTGAGCATTACTTTACTGGCGTGTGAGATGAGTGCAATTGTGCGGTAGTTTGAGCATTCTTTGGCATTGCCTTTCTTTGGGATTGGAATGAAAACTGACCTTTTCCAGTCCTGTGGCCACTGCTGAGTTTTCCAAATTTGCTGGCATATTGAGTGCAGCACTTTCATAGCATCATCTTTCAGGATTTGAAATAGCTCAACTGGAATTCCATCATGTCCACTAGCTTTGTTTGTAATGATGCTTCTTAAGGCCCACTTAACTTCATATTCCAGGATGTCTGGCTCATCATGATTATCTGGTTTGTGAAGATCTTTTTTGTACAGTTCTTCTGTGCATTCTTGCAACCTCTTCTTAATATCTTCTGCTTCTGTTAGGTCCATACAATTTTTGTCTTAATTGTGCCCATCTTTGCATGAAAAATTCCCTTGGTATCTCTAATTTTCTTGAAGAGATCCCTAGTCTTTCCCATTCTATTGTTTCCTCTATTTCTTTGCACTGATCACTTTGGAAGGCTTTATCTCTCCTTCCTATTCTTTGGAACTCTGCCTTCAAATGGGTATATCTTTACTTTTCTCCTTTGCTTTTGGCTTCTCTTCTTTTCACAGCTATTTGTAAGGCCTCCCCAGATAGCCATTTTGCTTTTTTCCTTTTCTTTTTCTTGGAGATGGTCTTGCTCCCTGTCTCCTGTACAATGTCATGAATCTCTGCCCATAGTTCATCAGTCACTCTATGAGATCTTGTCCCTTAAATCTATTTGTCATTTCCACTGTATAGTCATTAGGGATTTAATTTAGGTCATACCTGAATGATCTAGTGGTTTTCCCCACTCTTCAACTTAAGTCTGAATTTGGCAATAAGGAGTTCATGATCTGAGCCATAGTCAGCTCCTGGTCTTGTTTTTACTGACTGTATAGAGCTTCTCCGTCTTTGGCTGTAAAGAATATAATCAATCTGATTTTGATGTTGGCCATCCAGTGATGTCCATGTGTAGAGTCTTCTCTTGTGTTATTGGATGAGGGTGTTTGCTATAACCAGTGCGTTCTCTTGGCAGAACTCTATTAGCCTTTGCCCTGCTTCATTCTGTACTCCAAGGCTAAATTTACCTGTCACTCCAGGTGCTTCTTGACTTCCTACTTTTTCATTCCAGCACAACATTAGTAGCTTGTAGAAAATAATAATAGTCTGTTTGTGAGACAAGCCATGACTAACATAATTTCAACAGGATTAAAAGTCAAAGCCTAAATCAGAGAGGTAGTGTAGTAACACAGCAGGTTGGCCACATGAGTGAACATAAAAGATCATTCCAAATTGTTAAATATGAGTGAATTCAGAAAATGTTGGTATTATTTACTCATGGTTAATAATTTTTTGTTTGTATATTGAATGAACATTAGATATGATATGAACTCAAATATAAGCTTTAAAATAGGAACTTACCAGGTGTCTCAGTGGTAAAAAATCTTTCTTGTAATGCAGGAGCCACAGAAGACATGGCTTCCACCCCTGGGTTGGGAAGATTCCCTGGAGGAGGAAATGGCAACCACTCCAGTAGTTTTACCTGGAGAATCCTGTGGACACATGCAGTCACAAAGAGTCGGACATGACTGAAGTGACTGTATATCCAGTGGCCTCTCCTTGTTGTTGTTGTTCAGTCACTAAGTCCTGAGTAACTCTTTGCCACCCTATAGACTGTATTATGCCAGGTTCTTCTATCCTCCACTATCTCCCAGTTTGCTCTAATTCATGTCCATTGAGTGAGTGATGCTATCTAATGCCATTATTCTCTGATGTCCCCATCTCCTTTTGTCTTCAGTTTTTCCCAACATCAAAATCTTTTCCAATTAGTTGGCTCTTCACATCAGGTGGCCAAGACATTATAGTTTCAGCTTCAGCATCGGTCCTTCCAATAAATATTCAGGGTTGATTTCCTTTAGGATTGACTGTTTTGATCTCCTTTCAGTCCAAGTGACTTTCAAGAGTCTTCTCCAGCACCACAATTCAAAGTCTTCAGTTCTTTGGCACTCAGCCCTCTTTATGTTCCAAGTCTCATCTGGACATAACTACTGGAAAAACAATAGTTTTGACTATATAAACTTTTGTCTAGGCACCAACCAAACTGAAAAGCCAAATTTATAAATTTAGAAGGGGTGTCCTGAAACTATCTTGGGGAATAGATAATGCTGCTTTCCACATACAAGCTTTTTGAGACATTTTGTATTAAATATGTTAATTGGACACTATTGAAAGATGATATCAAGAGATAATGCGGACATAACATAACCAGGGATTAAAGAGAAGTGTTCATTTTTATGCACCCCCTCTTTGAAATTGGGAGAACAAATGGATACATAACAGGAAAGAGCAAGGGCAGTTCCTAGTATTCAGATACATCTATGTGATAACAGTTTACCAATATTTGAAAATAATAGTACTGGAAAAACTGAAGTTTCCTCTGGTACTTGAAAGAAGTAAAGACCAATCAAAGTACCTGGAAACACTCATTAATCAGGTAGGCAGCAGCAGTGGGAATCTCCGCATCAACCAAAGTGTGTACCTGCATGGAACAGAGACCAAGTTAAAAGTTGAATATTTTATCCCTAGTGCAGTTCTTTTATTTAAAACAGACAAGAAACTAGAGTAGACAGAGTCCTATTTCTGGCATTTACAAAAGACCTGGCTTTCTCTTAATTTCCCTTAGGCTACTGGATCACTGAGCTGCTTACTTTTTTCTAACAGCCAGCCCACCTATTTGAGATGTGAGATGAGTATTTTCATAGCAACAGAATGGAAATGGAGGGCATCCCAGGAGAATACAGCCACCTTATTTTCTCAGGAAAGCTTTAACCCAATTAAGCATAATTTGAAAAAGTAAGAGAAAGTGGAAGAGCAAGAGAATAGAACCTGTGTATGAATTAAAAAAAAAATCTGTATTTAAAAAGAGCAGAATATGGATTCTAAAAATACAGAAAAATACACCTAAAAATCTCTAAAAAATACTCTTAGAACTATCTTCTAGGCATATTCAAAATGATCAAAAAATATGAAGTAGATGACATATTAAATCAAGATGAGATAACATGGCAGTCAAGATTTTTGATAACATCGTAATCCATTACAAAGGAGCTTAAACTTAGTAGAAAACATATTAACTAGTCCTACTTTTAACTCCTGAGAAGACTAATTGCAGTCATAGCTGGGTCCAGATGCTCAAATAACACCCTAAGTATAGAAGGCACTTTCAGCTCTCTTTGTCTAGGCTTTACTTTGCTGATCTTCATCATTTTGCAGACTCTCCCCAAATGATGTTACTCAGCAGCCACTGTTAAAAGCTATTTCTCTAATAATTCCAGTAAAAACATCTTTGACTGAGCTCTTATATTTCCATTGTATCACATGCAATGAACATGGAAAGAACAGTCAAGTCTCTATCACATCCATCTCTAGGTATGGAGATCTAGGATCTCCATATTACAAATAGAGATCTGACCCATTTATAATCCAGGAAATGAAAGTGATGATCATTTTCAATGGAAAAATAAGGCACTGTTATCAGAAGAAAGTAAAAAGCATAGCAGGCAGAAGACAATAGCAGTTTCCCTTAAATTCCATGCCTGATGAAGATTAAATGTTCTTGTTCCCATAAGACTCATTTAGGCCATTCCTAACAACAGTTGTTAGCACCCAGGTTTTTTCTATTTAGCTTAGTCTGTAGCAAAACAATACAAGTGTTTATGGATGCATAACTTCACTCATCAGTTCAGCAAATAATATTCTGCTTACCCACAGACTCCAGCAATACACAGATTTATTCAGAAATCCATTTTTCTTGCTATTGTGAGTTCCTAGTTTAATGTGTGGAGAAGGCAATGGCACCCCACTCCAGTACTCTTGCCTGGAAAATCCCATGGACAGAGGAGCCTGGTGGGCTGCAGTCCATGGGATCGCTAAGAGTCGGACACGACTGAGTGACTTCACTTTCACTTTTCACTTTCATGCACTGGAGAAGGAAATGGCAACCCACTCCAGTGTTCTTGCCTGGAGAATCTCAGGGATGGCGGAGCCTGGTGGGCTGCCGTCTATGGGGTCGCACAGAGTCGTACATGACTGAAGCGACTTAGCAGCAGCAGGTGTTTAATGTGAGAAGTATCATGTAATGATAAATGATATATGCATAAATGACAAAATGTAATGATAGCACAATGTGAAAGCATATGATTTTACCTGAAGAAAGTAGGTTAGTGTTGAAAGGATATGTATGATATCCAGTAGGACATTGTTGACTGGGATAGTAGAGAACACAAATGTTTCAGGCATTCATGGTAGGTAAGATATTGGAGAGAGAGGAGACAAGAATATGAATTACAGTTACATGAAACAGCCTTGTTTAAATTAACTAAACATAAAGCAACTCTGATGTGAGAACACTTACTGGTCATATAAAAAATATACATATTTCAATGTATAAAATTAACTTTAATTAAGAAGTTAAAAAATAACTTTAATTCATTTAAATTACCCCTCCAAAATGGTTAATTTAATGTAGTATGAATTTTACTTCAATTTTAAAAAAAGAATGAATTCTAACTAATATACTCCTCCTTTTTTATATGACCGGCAAGTGTTCTCACATCAGAGTTGCTTTATGTTTAGTTAATTTAAACAAGGCTGTTTCATGTAACTGTAATTCATATTCTTATCTCCTCTATATGAAACGAGTCACCAGTCCAGGTTCGATGCACGATACTGGATGCTTGGGGCTGGTGCATTGGGACGACCCAGAGGGATGGTATGGGGAGGGAGGAGGGAGGAGGGTTCAGGATGGGGAACACATGTATGCCTGTGGCGGATTCATTTTGATATATGGCAGAACCAATACAATATTGTAAAGTTTAAAAATAAAATTAAATTAAAAAAAAAAGAAATTCTAGAAATAAAAATAAATAAATAAAGGGTACAAACGAACTTATCTACAAAATAGAAACAAAAGAACAGATGCAGAAATGGGAACATCTTGATGTCTGAACCTTACTCTCTCTAATTTATGTTTTCTGAATATTATGATGTTATTTCATGCTTCATCTTAAATGAAGTATATGGTCATTGTTTGGCATGGAAAAGTAAATTTTATATTGATAAAAGTTATAAATAATAAACATTTTCTTATAAAAAGTAAAGTTAATTTTAAAGTTTTTAAAGTAAATTTTAAAATGAACAAATCTATGGCACCAACTTTATGTAGCTCTAAAACATTTCCATCACTCTAAAACATAACCTCCCAACCCATGCAACTCCCCATTCTCCCTTTCTCACATCCCTAGAAACCATCAACCTGTTTTTGGTTTTTATGGATTTACCTATTCTGGACAATTTATGTAAATGGAATTGCATAATGTGACTTTCTGTATCTGGCTTTTTCCCCTTACACACAGATTGTAATGTGTGTCAGTACTTCATTTGTTTTTATGGCTGATTGGTCAACTATAATATTATTATTATTCAACCATAATAATAATTGTCCATTGTGCATATATACCACATTTTGTTTTCAGTTTTTACACTGATGGACATGTGTGTACACTGTGTATGAATATTGGTTTGAGTCTCATTTTCTATTCTTTTTGGTGCATACCTGGAAGTGAAATTGCTGAGTTATATGGTAATTCTGTTTTATTTCTTGAGAAACTGCCAAATTATTTTATACATGGCTAAATCGTTTTACACTCCCAGTTAGGATTAATTTTAGCCAAATATAATAGACCAGAAAAAAAGTGTCTTTAACAATAGACAAATATATTTTCCCTTATAAAAAATTATAGAGTTAAGTCTGGGACTCAGATGACATTCTGCTACGTCAGCCATCAACCTTCTGTTTCAGAGGTCAATAAACCATTGTCTGAAGTTCTATTTATATGTCAGTTAAGTTTTATTGGTACATAGCCATCCCATTATCTACATACTCTCTAAAGGGGCTTAGGTATTACAGGGCTGACTGAAGAGATAGAAAGACAGGATGGTCTGCAAACCCCAAAATACCTGGATTCCCACAGAAAATTTTTGCTGACAATTTTTATTTTATTGGCCTGTGATATATAGTCTGGGCTTCCTCCTTATAGTCCATGATGCCTATTTGAATTGTAGTCATCAAGTCTGGAATCCAGCCATCAGGAAGGGGGAGAACATAGAAAGGATATGTCAACTTGTTTCAAACTGCTTCCCCGAGGAATCTCACAATCCATTATTCTAAATTAGTCCCAAGTTCATGACTATCTGCAAAGAAGACTGGGAAACACAAGCTTTCTGTCAGGTAGTCAGAAGCTCATCTAAAATTTATGTTCATCTGACAAGGAAAGAGGGGAAAGAGCTATTCTGAATAACTAACCTTCTCTGGCACTGAGCCAGAATCCACTAGAGGAATTAGCACATACCCTAGAAGTATCCCTGTGTCGGGAAGATCCCCTGGAGAAGGAAATGGCAACCCACTCCAGTATGCTTGCCTGGAAAATCCCATGGATGGAGGAGCCTGGTGGAATATAGTCCATGGGGTCGAAAAGAGTCGGACATGACTGAGCAACTTCACTTCACTTCACTAGAGGTATCCACAGTCCCTCCTGAGAATTGCAATACCTGTGTAAGCAGGTAGGAAATCAGAGTGTTCCAGGACCAAGTAAAGCATCTCAGAACGAATTAGGGTCTTTTTTTTTTTTTTTTTTTTTAACCCATTCCAATCATCTTGCAAAGTTTAGGTAGATTGGTAATAAATCTCCATCTTCCTTGATGAACCAAGTGATTTCTGAGTTCACTAGGCCTCATTTTCTGGTTAATTGAAAAGTCTTAATACAGTTTTACCGCTCATAATTGAGATCAATGTAGCATAATCTCCAATTCTAATTGGATTTTCAAGGTTTTGCATTTGGAAAAGAATTAAAATTCAGAGAACTTGTTGATGGCACTCTGTATAGTGTTGGGAAAACCAACAGATATTATTTAGTATTTTTCTGAAAGACAAAGGTGTTAAATATTGTTTCTGCATCAGCTCAGGGAGAAATATCCATAGAAGAAATAAGAATGAGGAAAATTAGCACAACGAGGTATTTACTTAAGCACATATTTTAAGGTGGTTTCATTAACAAGAATGTCAGAGTCGAATGTACTTATACAAGGTAGTAAATAAATTAGAGTATTCACAACTTTTCTTCCATTCAGATATATTTTTCAATTGCCTAATAATAGAAACATCAAAAAGAGATTGTTGTTCTATAGTTTCTCTGAAGTTGATATTAATTAAAACAATAAATTTATTAAATATGCAATGTTATGAGTTCCTAATGTGTCCACAGTCCATCTCTGTGTTAAAAAGTGAGTCTCACCTGAACCCCGCTCCCACCTCCCTCTCCATACCATCCCTCTGGGTCATCCCAGTGCACCAGCTCCAAGCATCCTACATCATGCATGGAACCTGGACTGGCGATTCGTTTCATATATGATATTATACATGTTTCAATGCCATTCTCCCAAATCATCCCACCCTCTCCCTCTCCCACAGAGTCCAAAAGACTTTTCTATACATCTGTGTCTCTTTCGCTGTCTCGCATACAGGGTTATTGTTACCATCTTTCTAAATTCCATATATAATATCCATAGAAGAAATAATAGAAGGTATGGGGAGGGAGGTGGGAGGGGGGTTCAGGTGAGTCTCACTTTTTAACACAGAGATGGACTGTGGACACATTAGGAACTCGTAGCATTGCATATTTAATAAATTTATTGTTTGAATTAATATCAACTTTGGAGAAACTATAGAACAACAATCTTTTTTTGATGTTTCTATTATTAGGCAATTTAAAAATATGTCTGAATGGAAGGAAAGTTGTGAATACTCTAATTTATTTACTACCTTGTACAAGTACATTCGACTCTGACATTCCTGTTAATGAGACCACATTAAAATATGTGCTTAAGTAAATACCACATTGTGTTAATTTTCCTCATTCTTATTTCTTCTATGGATATTATATATGGAATTTAGAAAGATGGTAACAACAACCCTGTATGCGAGACAGCGAAAGAGACACAGATGTATAGAACAGTCTTTTGTACTCTGTGGGAGAGGGAGAGGATGGGATGATTTGGCAGAATGGCATTGAAACATGTATAATATCATATATGAAACGAATCGCCAGTCCAGGTTCCATGCATGATACAGGATGCTTGGAGCTGGTGCACTGGGATGACCCAGAGGGATGGTATGGGGAGGGAGGTGTGAGGGGGGTTCAGGATGGGGAACAAGTGTATACCCGTGGCAGATTCATGTTGATGTATGGCAAAATCAATACAATATTGTAAAGTAATTAACCTCCATTTAAAATAAATAAATTTATATTAAAAAAAGTGAGATGGTTGTATTTCAAATAAATAAGGTGTTCAGAGGCTTGTTGATTTACTCACATTGAGGGCATTCTATTTCTAAACTGTGTTCATCTTTAAGTAAAACAAATGGGAGCTATCATAATTGCAAAACTCCAGTATTCTTTTGTCTTTGTTGTTTAGCTACCAGTATTCTTTTGTCTTTGTTTAGTTTTTAATTTGTGTAATGTAAACATTAATTTTCTTGGCATGTGGTTTTGTAAATGTGTAAAGTTGTACAACTACTACCACACAATCAAGATGTAGAGCTGTTTCACCAATCTCCAAAATTATCTTGTGATGTCCCATTGTAGTCAACCTTTCTCTCCACATTATGTAGCCTTTCAATTTTTTTATTATTCTATTTAGTAGCATGCAATTGATTTACCCATGTTGGTGTGTGTATCAATAATATTTTCCTTTTACTATTGAGTAGTATTTTTGTAAAGACATAACATTCATTTATTCATCACCAATTAAAGGGTATTCCAGTTGTTTCGAATTTTTACCAATTATGTATAAAGCCAGTGCAAATTCTTATATTCAGTTTTCTGTGCAAATATGAGTTTTTCTATCTTTTGATTTAGTAGCTAGATTTGATTCCTGAATCATATGGTAAAAGTATTTTTAATTTTATAAGAAACTGCAAATAACCAGAGTGGCTGTGCTATTTTGCTTTCTCATGAATAATGTATGAAAATTCCAGTTGCTCCACCACCAACTGGAATGTTGTTGTTTGTACTGTCCAATTGGACAGTAGTTTTTGATACTGTCAGTCTTTTCTTCCTTTCCTTTCCCTTCTATTTTCTTTTCATTCCATCTTGTGCTATCCCATCCCATTCCCTTCATCTTTCTCTTTCCTTCTGACACTTTTTCTTCTTTTTTTGATATTCTAATAGGCACATAGTAGTATCTTACTGTGATTTTAATTTAGAATTTCCTAATAATTATGGCTTAAAGCTCAATATTCAGAAAACTAAGATCATGGCATCTGGTCCCACCACTTCATGGCAGGTAGATGGGGAAACAGTGGAAACAGTGTCAGACTTTATTTTTTGGGGGCTCCAAAATCACAGTATGGTGATTTCAGCCATGAAATTAAAAGATGCTTACTCCTTGGAAGGAAAGTTTTGACCAAACTAGATAGCATATTGAAAAGCAGAGATATTACTTTGCCAACAAAGGTCCATCTAGTCAAGGCTATGGTTTTTCCAGTGGTCGTGTACGGATATGAGAGTTGGACTGTGAAGAAAGCTGAGAGCCAAAGAATTGATGTTTTTGAACTGTGGTGTTGGAGAAGACTCTTGAGAGTCCCTTGGACTGCAAGGAGATCCAACCAGTCCATCCTAAAGGAGATAAGTCCTGGATGTTCATTGAAGGGACTGATGCTGAAGCTGAAACTCCAATACTTTGGCCACCTCATGCAAAGAGTTGACTCATTGGAAAAGACCCTGATGCTGGGAGGGATTGTGGGCAGGAGGAGAAGGGGATGACAGAGGATGAGATGGTTGGATGGCATTACCGACTCGATGGATGTGAGTTACTGAATAATTAAGGATGTTAAGAATCTTTTCAGGTGGTTAATTGCCATACATATGTATTTTCGTGTAAAATGTCTTTTTCTATCATTTACCTGTATTTTCAAAATAGGCTTTAAGAACCGTTGATGTGTAGGAAAATTGAAAAGGTAGTATTGGGAGCTCCTCTAAGCCCCTCACCCAGTTTCCCTGATTATTAGTATCTTAGATTAGCAAGGTACACCTGTTAACCCTTAACAAGCTGATATTTATGAATTATTATTATTAACTGAAGTCCATTCTTCAAGACTTTATTAATTTATTTATTTTTTAGTTTTTAATCTGATGCCATTTTTCTTTTACAGGGTCCTATCCAGGATAATACATTGCATTCAGTTATCATGTCTTCTCAGTTTCCTCTGGCTGTGACAGTTTTTCAGAATTTCTTTGTATTTGATGATTTTAACAGTTTGGGGGATGCTGGTCAGGTTACTTTGTAAGATACTCCTCTACCGGAATTTGTCTGATATTTTGCTTATGATGAGCCTGGGCAAATGGATTTTGGGGAGGAAGATGACAAAGGAAAACTGCTGATTTCATCAAATCATATCAAGTATACATGCCATCACCTTGAACATGACTGGAGATGTTGACCTTGATCATCTAGCTAAGGTTGTATTTGTCAGTCTTCTCCATTGTAAAGTTATTCTACCACACTCTGCCTTTCTACACTATATTCTTTGGAAGGAAGTCACTATTCACAGTCCAAAGTTAAGAAGTGGGGAATTATGCTCGCCTCCATGAGGTCAGCGGATTCCCTGATGGCTCAGCCCAGAAAGAATCTGCCTGCAGTGCAGGAGACAGAGGAGATGTGAATTAGATCCATGGGTCAGGAGGACCCCTGGAGAAGGAAATGACAACCCACTCCAGTATTCTTGCCTGGGAAATCCCATGGACAGAGGAGACAGGCGGGCTACAGTCCATGAGGTTGCAAAGAGGTGGACACAACTGAGTGACTAAGAACACACGCTGTGATATCAGAGCATCTACATATATTAATTGGAATTTTTCTAAATGAGTTTCCTCTCCTCTACCATTTATTAATTTGTTCAATAATGGGTACATGGATATCATGAATCTTCTATTTTGGATTATAATCCAATACTACTTGATTTATTTTGTTACTCAAATTTTTCCAGCTTTGGCCATTGGGAGCTCTCTCAGTTGGTTCCTCTGCCCTTTTGACATACTCCATCAACAAGCTTTTTAAAGTTTTTAAAAGAATTTTCTTAGTTTTTGTTGCTTTAAAATATTTCAGGATCATTTCATTTCACTATAAATCTTGATTTTTATCCATTCTATAAACCCTTTGGTTTTCTTATTTTTTAGTTTTATTTGTGTTTCTTCCTCTTAAGAGTGTCTTACAGACTAAAAGTTTTAAATTCTGATGAACTCTGATGTATCATATTTTTTACTTTCACAGCTCATGCTATTGATGTTATACCTAATTTTATAGTAAATCTTGAAGATATTGTGTGGCTGCAGCCTTATTCTATTTACCTCAAAATGCTTTGGCTATTTTATTTTCTTTACTTTTTTATGTTAATTTTACAATTTGCTTCTCAATATCTATAAGACTTTCTTCTGAGATTTTGATTGGGATTTTTTTTTTTTGACTGGGAATATGTTTAATTTACAAATAATTTTTAAGAGAAATGATATGGTAACAATATTGATTTTTTAAAGCCATGAAAATAGTATATATTATGTTGCCATTTATTTATTTCTTTCAATTTCATTTTTTTCACTTGATAGGATTATTAATATTGTCTGAAAACAATTCAGTGCTAATCTTTGGTCAATCAGTACTCCAGAATTAGGTACTGTTAATAAAATTTTAGTATCCTTCACTACTGATGAAGTATACCCAGGCATAATCTGTCTTTTTTCTTTTCTTATTATCTTTTACTTTCCATTCTATTTTTGTATTATTATTATTATCATCCCATTTGATGCTTAATATAAGGATGATCCCCAAAATATCCTTTAGGATGTCTGTAAATACTGAGTGTTTTGTTTGTTTCAGTATTTCAAAGGTGGGAGCTATATGACACAAATAATAAAAAACTTTGAATGAGAGTTAAGGACAAGGTGAGTCTCTAAATGCTAGCATTGTCTCATGGGCTCATCTGGTAAATTTTCAGATTTACTCCTCCAACTGCCTTTCATAGGTTGTAGGTTTTTATATGATGACAGAGTAAGTTAGGGTTCTCTAGAGAAAGAGAAGCAATAGAATATAGGTCCATACATAGATATAGCTATAGATAAATAGATTTATGAAGAGATTGATTTATTACAGAGTATTGGCTAATGTGATTGTGAAGCTGAGAAGTCCCATGATCTGCTGTTTGCAAACCGGAGACCCCAAAAGCTGGGTATTATAAGTTACAGTCTAAGTCAAGAGGTTTAAGACCCAAGAGAAGTGAGAGAATTGATGGTATAAATCCCAGAACAAGGGCAGGAAAAGATCAATGTCCCACCTCAAGAATTGGACAGAGAGAACAAATTCCCCTTTCTTCACTTTCTTATTCTATGCAGGTCTTCAACAGATTAGATGATGCCATCCACATAGGGGTGGGCAATCTGATGTACTCAGTCTACTGAATCAAATGCTAAATATCATATGGAAATACTCTCACAGTCACATTCAGAAATAATGTTAGCCAAATATTTTGGTACCGAATGATTTAGGCAATTTATCACATAAAATTAACCTCACATAGAGGTTAGCAAAGAGTGATAAAATAGGAAGCTATTTTGCAATATTAACACAACTAAGTATCAGGCATATATTGTATGTAAAGTCAATTATTTTTTAGGTTCCATTTTATAATAAGGTGACTATTTGAAGCCCTCACTGAGAAGGCGACATTTGAGTAATTCCCAAGAAGATTAAGGAGTGTACAATTGGGACATCTGGAGGAAGGGATCTAAGCTAAGATCTATGGGATGAGCCAGGGGAAATATCCTATGATATAAGATTGCCTGCTATGTCCCAGCTGATGGCCCTTTGCATTGGAGTAGAGGCACAAAAATAAGCAGAGTGGAGACAAGGTAGAAGAGGTGTTATAGGTAGACAGGAGGTGGCAAGTTCTTTGAATATTGGTATTATTTGTATTTTACTTTGAATGAATTGAGCAAGTATTTTTTGAGCTAAGAACATATTCAGTTTCTTTTCTTGGCCTAAAAAGTAGGAGAGATAGGCATTCATCAAATAATCATAAACACAAATGTAAAACCAAAAGTAATAAGTACTATTATTGAGAACAGTTGAACAGATCAAACTTAATTTAAGAAATTGACTTTGAGCTTGACTCTGAGGATGAATAGACTTTAACTATCCAAGTGTTACAAGTTTAATGATAACAATGACTTACTGAGTGCTGCTGGGGCTTCCCTGATGGCTCAGCAGCGAAGAATCCACCTGGAATGCAGGAGACACAGGAGATGCTAGTTCGATCCTTGGGCCAGGAAGATACATTGAAGGAGGAAATAGCAACCCACTTCAGTATTCCTACTGGGAAAATTAGAAATTTTATGCTTTTTTACTTTAATTTTGTAAATTGATTTCAAGTTTCTAGGGATTTGAGCCCAATGGATATAATTGGATGATTGCCTATTTGTGTTCTATATAGTGTTGGACATGAAGTTCTGAAATAATATTGACCATAGAAACAAAAAAGCAAAGGGTAATAAAATGTAAGAAATTTCAAATGTCTCTAGTGGCTAATATCTTCCTTTTACAGATAAGACTATGGACTAGTATAAAACCCTCCTCTATTGGTTCTTAAGTTGAAGGAGTTTTCAATTCTTATAAAGTATATTTATACTGCTTAGAATTCAAAATAATATAGAAACTAGCTACAGAATTAGCAGACAAGCATTAAGCTCCAATAAGCATGAAATTCCAATAAAACACGCTTGGGCAAAAGAACAACTGGGATCTAAGAGATGAGAGGCTAATGCAAACAAGGGAGGGTAAACGCAAAGCAATGCAGAAAGGAAATACCAACTAAGCTGGGTTTCTGTCCTCCATTCTCAAGTTCTCTGTGGTGCCTGTGAAGCAGTGCCTTTCTTATGGGCAGATAATCAGGAACGCTTGGAAAATGAAATGCATAAAAAGAGGATGTTTTAAATTCTTCTCAATTTGGAAAACACTGGGAGCCTGGGTAGTGTCAGCCATTTAGGAGAATAGACTGAGTTTCTTGTTCCAGTTTTGTTCTTAGAAATCAGTGTCACCTTGTCTCTGTCACCTTCCCATTTTGGAGCAGTATACATTTCCTGTTGTTTATGATGAGAGAATTGCATTTTTTATTTCTTGTATTCTTTCACATATTTCTCCCAGAAGTTGAATTTTGTTTTTTACTGTACAAAACAAGCTTGGAATGTCTCAAAATTTTTTCAATCAACTTTTCAGGGTGAATTGAGGATGAGCCCAATTGAGGAAGCCTAAAGGAAAAAAATAAAAAACCAAAAAACAGGTATTTTTGCTATTGTGTTGCACGTATCAATTATGAAAGTGATGTTTCTTCCCCTCTACCTCATGACTCATGATTTCTTTCCCAAGGAGGAACTCAGGAGTAGCCATATGCTTCCTTCTCACTGGGTCTTAAAGGAAGTAAAATGACTTATTCATTTGATAAGCTGGAGAGGAGAAATTAGGTGTGCTTAGCACCACTCATTTCTCCCTCTTTCCTATTACAAGTTAATTTCCTACAGGGAGTACATATTTTGTTCTACCCTCCCATGACATAGGACTGCTTCTTTCAGAGGCCTGCAGCACCTAACTTTGCTGGGTAGAAGTCTGCTATTACTGGGGTTCAGTATTAAGAAGTCCAATAACAGCTTCATCAATAATAAAAGGGTTATGTTGGCTTTCAAAAGTTTTATTTTTCTGTTGTGACATTTTCATCAATTTTCAGATCTTAATTTATCTGGATTTTTGATGCATCCTAAAGTTGATGACATAAGGAAGTTGTTTTTTTTTAATATTTTATTTTTTTTAAATTTAAATTTATTTATTTTAATTGGAGGCTAATTACTTTACAATATTGTATTGGTTTTGCCATACATCAACATGAATCTGCCACGGGTGTACACGTGTTCCCCATCCTGAACCCCCCTCCCACCTCCCTCCCCATACCATCCCTCTGGGTCATCCCAGTGTACCAGCCCCAAGCATCCTGTATCCTGCATCAAATCTGGACTGGCGATTTGTTTCTTATATGATATTATACATGTTTCAATGCCATTCTCCCAAATCATCCCACCCTCTCCCTCTCCCAGAGAGTCCAAAGGAAGTTTCATTAAAAGCTTTTTTTTTGTCTTAGCAATAAAGTAGTAATGTGTCTAATTGTTGGTGGCATCTTTTAGCTGATGAAATACAATGCAATCACAATTTATTTAAAAACACAGTGAAAGTCAAATAGTGCAATTTTTTGCTCCAATAATGTAATAATCTAGGGTCTGGTAAAGAATCCGCCTGCAATGCGGGAGGCCTGGGTTCCATCCCTGGGTTGGGAAGATCCCCAGGAGGAGGGCATGGCAACCCACTCCAGTATTCTTGCCTGGAGAATCCCCATGAACAGAGGAGCTTGGCGAGCTGCAGTTCATGGGGTTGCAAAGAGTCAGACACGACTAAGCAATTAAATACACACACAATAACAACATGCAAATTCCATATGATCGAGAGGATAAACCCATTTATTTGGAGGCTGACATCAATTGGAAGTAAGTTTATAGTCCAACCAAATTTATCATTTTAAGTAAAAATGTTAATTAAAGTGACTTCCTTTTGAAGAGTTCTGTATTATCTTTGATATAAATTGAAAATTATCCTTTGCCCACCACTCACCCCTAGGTTTTCAATTCATAAAACTGCTATTTGTACAGTTAGAGAAAAGGCCCAGGATGTTCTAAACAATCCCATTAGTTAGAGCTGTCAATTATCTTCAGTGAGTTGAGTGAAAAATATTGCCTGTTAAATGATCCTTAATGTTCTCTGCTTAATCACTAACACAAGGAATTCAGCATGTAAATTCATTATATCTGTTAGTCTCTGATTTTTTTCCTTTAGAGTTTATGCTTAGTGAAAGGGATTTGAACAATGGGCCTTCATTCTTTTTGCATTTTCTTTTAAGTGCTTGGAAAGAAATAGAGAGACATACTTAGGAGATAATCTCTTTCAAAGTTTTAGGTCACACTTGGAGGACAGTGGTTAATAAGTCATACTGAATAAAGTGATGGATAGATTACATGGAGTGGAGTCACATATTCATGGATTTAGTAACTGCCTGGAATATTCTAAGTCACATTACCTTCTGATATCCAGACTCCTCCCCACTGAAAGACTGCAGTTGTATTTGGTTGCTATCTAAAATCTTTTTTATCACTCTGCTTCTTTAAACAGTTTCTTTTAAGTGTACAAGTCAGCCTGCCATGCAATATAGAATATGTGAACATTGCAGGAAAAAAAACACCTATGAGAAAGATATCTGTGCATTGTCTTAAGAAGTCTGAACTGAGGATTTGTCAATTATTAATATACATAATAAAGGCAAAGTAATTGAAATATGATACAAGAAGAAGAGAAAAATTAGACTGTACAGAAGAATCTGAAACTGACTGGATTATGTTTAAAAGGTGATTATTTAATATGAAAAAGGTAGTTAATGTGAGAAAGGTAGTTAATATGAGAAAGGTTTAAAAGATCTTGGAACAGTTTCTTTTCTATTTGGACTTCCCTGGTGGCTCAGTTGGTAAAGAATCTGCCTGCAGTGTGGGAGACCTGGGTTTGATCCTTGAATTGGGAAGATGCCATTGGAGAAGTGCATGGCAACCCACTGCAGTATTCTTGCCTAGAGAATCCCCATGGACAGAGGATATTGGCAGACTACAGTCCATGGAGTTGCAGAGTTAAGACAGCTGAGTGACTAAGTACAAACCAAAATTTAGATTCTTGTCTCTCAGATTATATGTTTCAAATATCTTTTGCAGTTATATGTTAAAAGTAAAAATATTAAAAGAAGCAAATACTATTATGAATATATGACCTTTCAGTAGAGGAGGGCTTTATAAACATCACAGGAAGGCATCGATTAGTTCTACTAAGGCATTGTGTAAAATATTTTCTGTTAAGGCTTCCAGCTTAGGGTGGGAAGATGAGCAGAGCCATACCTTTCTTCCACCATTGGTCAAAAATTGAACTGAAAGGAAAATTTAAAAAGTGAAAATACATTCATAATTGTGATAATGATGGGAAGAGAAGATATCAGTAAATTAGAGATTTGACAAGTTTCTGGAAAATACAAAGTAGATTGAACCATCATAGGCAAATTGGGCATCATAACCCAGACCAGATCCTGGAGGTTTCTCTATGCACAAGAACATGGAGAGACTCTAAACCCAGAATGACAGATGAAGAGTAGGTATTAGTGATAAATGAAAGAGACAGCTGAAAGAATGCCTATCTGGGAAGTTTGCCTCCAAATTGCAGTGGATATAATAGCAAAGACTAATTATATAGAACAGCTGCCTATGGAAACTATGGGCTTTCCTGGTGGCTTAACTGGTAAAGAATCTACCTGCAATGTGGGAGACCTGGATTCAATCCCTGAGTTGGGAAGATTTCCTAGAGAAGAGAATGGCTACCCACTGTAGTATTCTGGCCTGGAGGATTCCATGGACTGTATAGTCCATGGGGTCACAAAGAGTCAGACATGACTGAGCGAATTTCACACTAGGGAAACTATGGTCTCAAAGTAAAGTTTTCTTTAGTTTCTTGAAAAATGGATGGGAGGGATAAAGAAGTCAAGCCTATATTTTCTACATGGTCAATATTACAGTCATATTCATTTATACAATACACTCAAGGTGATAGTTTTTCCGTAAAGATTGGACATTTTCCGTATTTAATTTAAATTTATAATTCATATTAATCATACTAAGCATGGCTTATAAAAACAGAAGATAACTAGTATAACTTTATTCACTAGCTATAGTTATGGCATAAAATAAAACAGCATGATATTTTAGTGACTTGTGTAACTAAATCAAGTTTATATGAAACTTGGGAAAAATATTAGATATATCTTCCAGTCTACTGCTAATATTTTCATAGGCACATTCACAAGTGAAGATTATAGTTTAGATATTAGGTATAAGTCAAAATTTCTCATCTCAATTTACAGAATAATGTCAGTTAAGCTTCCAAAATCATCACCTCTTTAATCTAAAACCACATTCCCATACCATTCACCTGTAGAATTTGGAGGAGGACTCAAGGAGTAAATTGTCATTACAAAAGTAAATGGCTATTCATCTGAGACTTAGTGGTCCTCTAAGAAAGTGGTTGGGACCCAACTCATTGCCCACTATATAATTAAGCTTGTCATTTAAGCCTGTCAATCAGAAAGACACTGCCTACTACTGTTATCCCTGTTTTTTTAAAAAATATTCTCTTTATTGTATGTAAATGAAAGAAAGAGTTAAAAATAAAGAATCCACCAGGCATTTGAACAAAGATGTTAACATGAAATGTAGAGGCTAAAACAAATCTTATAATCAGAAACTTTGAAAACATAAATACATCAGAGACTAGAAGAAGACTTTAATTTTATATTACATATTTTAATGTAGTGAGATAGAAAATATATTTCATTCATGATAAAGAATGGAATGAAATTAGAAAGGGAATATGTATTAAAAGGACTTGCTATTTAAAAGAGTCAAAAATAGAACTGACACAATAGCAGAGTAAAAAGACCCTGAGCTCAGTTTCTCTCACAAGCACACTCAAATCACAACTGTCCACAAACAACAATCAATTAAAAAGACAGGAATCTACCAGAAAATATCTTCTACAACTAAAGATATAAAAAAGAAGTCACAATGTGATGGGTAGGAGGGATGGACTCATGATATAATCAAATCCCATATACCCTAGGTAGGTGACTTCTAAATTGGAGAATAAGTATATTTTGGAGGCTCTCCCCTTAGGAGTAAGAGTTCTGAAACATGAGAGTCTGGCACCAGGAAGACGAGCCTCCAGAGCATTTGGCTTTGAAGGCCAGCAGGGCTTAATTGCAAGAACTTCATGAGACTTGAGGAGATAGAGATTTCACTCTTAAAGGATGAACACTTTCCCTCTTAAAAGTCTCACATACACCAGAACCAAGGTCAAAAGTAATAAATTCATAGGAACCTAGGTCAGACCTACCTGCTGGTTTTCGAGGGTCTCCAAGGGAGAAAGGGGTGGCTGTGTCTCACCATAGGAATGTAGACAGTGTTGGAAGACATATCAGGGACTATTCACCTGCTTGAAATCTCTTAAGTAAGTAAGTGTCAGTCACTCAGTCGTGCCCGACTCTTTGCGACCCCATGGACTGCAGCCCACCAGGCTCCTCTGTCCATGAGATTTTCCAGGCAAGGATACTGGAGTTGGTTGCCATTTCCTTCTCCAGGGCATTTTCCCAACACAGGGATCGAACCCTGGTCTCCCCCACTGCAGGCAGAAATCTCTTAGTGGTTGACAATAATTACCTCAAATGTAAACAGATTAAATGCTCTCACCAAATGACACAGGCTGGCTAGATTGATAATGAAACAAGATCTGTATTTATCCTGCCTAGAAAAGACTCACTTAAGATCTAGAGATACATACAAACTAAAAGCGAGGGGCTGGAAAAAGGCATTTCATGCAAATGGAATTCAAAAAAAAATCAAAATAGCAATTCTTATATCAGACAAAATAGACTTTAAGGTTCTTACAAGAGATAAAGGGCACTAGATAATGACAAAGGGATCAATATGAGAAGAAGATCAGGTCAGATCAGCCGCTCAGTCGTGTCCGACTCTTTGCAACCCCATGAATCGCAGCACGCCAGGCCTCCATGTCCATCACCAACTCCCGGAGTTCACTCATTTCCATGGAGTCAGTGATGCCATCCAGCCATCTCATCCTCTGTCGTCCCTTTCTCCTCTTACCCCCAATCACTCCCAGCATCAGAGTCTTTTCCAATGAGTCAAATCATCGCATGAGGTGGCCAAAGTACTGGAGTTTCAGCTTTAGCATCATTCCTTCCAAAGAAATCCCAGGGCTGATCTCCTTCAGAATGGACTGGTTGGATCTCCTTGCAGTCCAAGGGACTCTCAAGAGGCTTCTCCAACACCACAGTTCAAAAACATCAATTCTTCGGCACTCATCCTTCTTCACAGTCCAACTCTCACATCCATACATGACCACAGGAAAAACCAGAGCCTTGACTAGATGAATCTTTGTTGGCAAAGTAATGTCTCTGCTTTCGAATATGCTATCTAGATTGGTCATAACTTTCCTTCCAAGGACTAAGCGTCTTTTAATTTCATGGCTGCAAACATCATCTGCAGTGTTTTTGAAGCCCAGAAAAATAAAGTCTGACACTGTTTCCGCATCTATTTCCCATGAAGTGATGGGACCGGATGCCATGATCTTCATTTTCTGAATGTTGAGCTTTAAGCAAACTTTTTCACTCTCCACTTTCAACTTCATCAAGAGGCTTTTTAGTTCCTCTTCACTTTCTGCCATAAGGGTGGTGTCATCTGCATATCTGAGGTTATTGATACTGCTCCTGGCAATCTTGATTCCAGCTTGTGTTTCTTCCAGTCCAGCGTTTCTCACGAGGTACTCTGCATATAAGTTAAATAAACAGGGTGATAATATACAGCCTTGATGTACTCCTTTTCCTATTTGGAACCAGTCTGTTGTTCCATGTCCAGTTCTAACTGTTGCTTCCTGACCTGCATACAGATTTCTCAAGAGGCAGATCAGGTGGTCTGGTATTCCCATCTCTTTCAGAATTTTCCACAGTTTATTGTGATCCACACAGTCAAAGGCTTTGGCATAGTCAATAAAGCAGAAATAGATGTTTTTCTGGAACTCTCTTGCTTTTTCCATGATCCAGTGGATGTTGGCAATTTGATCTCTGGTTCCTCTGCCTTTTCTAAAAACAGCTTGAACATCTGGAATTTCACGGTTCACATATTGCTGAAACCTGGCTTGGAGAATTTTGAGCATTACTTTACTGGCGTGTGAGATGAGTGCAATTGTGCGGTAGTTTGAGCATTCTTTGGCATTGCCTTTCCTTGGGATTGGAATGAAAACTGACCTTTTCCAGTCCTGTGGCCACTGCTGAGTTTTCCAAATTTGCTGGCATATTGAGTGCAGCACTTTCACAGCATCATCTTTCAGGATTTGAAATAGCTCAACTGGAATTCTATCAACTCCACTAGATTTGTTCGTAGTGATGCTTTCTAAGGCCCACTCGACTTCACATTCCAGGATGTCTGGCTCTAGGTCAGTGATCACACCATCGTGATTATCTGGGTCATGAAGATCTTTTTTGTACAGTTCTTCTGTGTATTCTTGCCATGTCTTCCTAATATCTTCTGCTTCTGTTAGGTCCATACCATTTCTGTCCTTTATCGAGCCCATCTTTGCATGAAATATTCCTTTGGTATCTCTGATTTTCTTGAAGAGATCTCTATTCTTTCCCATTCTGTTTTTCTCTATTTCTTTGCATTGATCGCTGAGGAAGGCTTTCTTATCTCTTCTTGCTATTCCTTGGAACTCTGTATTCAGATGTTCATATCTTTCCTTTTCTCCTTTGCTTTTCGCTTCTCTTCTTTTCACAGCTATTTGTAAGGCCTCCCCAGACAGCCATTTTGCTTTTTTGCATTTCTTTTCCATGGGGATGGTCTTGATTCCTGTCTCCTATAGAATGTCACAAACCTCATTCCATAGTTCATCAGGCACTCTATCTATCAGATCTAGGCCCTTAAATCTATTTTTCACTTCCACAGTATAATCATAAGGGATTTGATTTAGGTAATACCTGAATGGTCTAGTGGTTTTCCCTACTTTCTTCAATTTAAGTCTGAATTTGGCAATAAGGAGTTCATGGTCTGAGCCACAGTCAGCTCCTGGTTTTGTTTTTGCTGACTATATAGAGCTTCTACATCTTTGGCTGCAAAGAATATAATCAGTCTGATTTCAGTGTTGACCATCTGGTGATGTCCATGTGTAGAGTCTTCTCTTGTGTTGTTGGAAGAGGGTATTCATTATGACCACTGCATTTTCTTGGCAAAACTCTATTAGTCTTTGCCTTGCTTCATTCTGTATTCCAAGGCCAAATTTGCCTGTTACTCCAGGTGTTTCTTGACTTCGTACTTTTGCATTCCAGTCCCCTATAATGAAAAGGACATCTTTTTTGGGTGTTAGTTCTAAAAGGTCTTGTAGGTCTTCATAGAACCGTTCAACTTCAGCTTATTCAGTGTTACTGGTTGGGGCATAGACTTGGATTACTGTGATATTGAATGGTTTGCCTTGGAAGCGAACAGAGATCATTCTGTCATTTTTGAGATTGCATCCAAGTACTGCATTTTGGAGTCTTTTGTTCACCATGATGGCTACTCCATTTCTTCTGAGGGATTCCTGCCCGCAGTAGTAGATATAAGATATAACGACTGTAAATATATATGCATCTAACACAAGAGCATCTAAATAGGTAGGGCAAATATTAGTGAACATAAAAGTAGAAATTGACAGTAACACAATAATTGTAGGAAGATTTAATGCCATATTTACATCAATGAATAGCCCATCCAGGCAAAAAAGCAGTAATGAAACACAGACCTTAAAAAATGGATTAGACCAAATGGATTTAATTGATTTTTACAGAGCATTCAACCTGAGAGCAACAGAGTACACATTCTTTTCAAGGGCACATGGAACATTCTTCAGGATAGATGACATACTAGAACACAAAATAAGCCTTGGTAAATTTAAGAAAATTGACACTGTATCAAGCATCTCTTCTAACCAGAATGCTATGCAATTAGAAATGAACTCTAAAGGGGGAGAAAAATCTGCAGAAAACAAACACATGGAGGCTAAGCAATAGGCTATTAAACAACCAATTGATCACTCAAGAAATAAAAAAGGTAGTCAAAAGATATTGAGAGAAAAATGAAAATGAAAACATGAGGATACAAACTTATGTGTGTTAATAGCTCAGTTGTGTCCAACACTTTGCAACCCCATGGAGTGTAGCCCACCAGAATCCCCTGTCCATGAAATTCTCTGGGCAAGAATACTGGAGTGGATTGCCAGTTCCTTCTTCAGAGGATCTTTTCGATCCAGGGATTGAAACTGGGTCTCCAAACCTATGGGATACAACAAAAATAGTTCTTCAATTCAAGTACTAATCAGTTCTGACCCTGCTTACCTTCTGAGATCAGATGAGATTGGAGACGTGCAGGGTGATGTGGCCATAGACCAAAAGCAGTTCTAAGAGTGAAGATCATAGTGATACAATCTTACTTTGGAAAAAAGAAAAATTTCGAATAGAAAACCTAGCCTTACTTATAAAGCAACTAGAGAAAGAAGAACAAACAAAAGATGGTTTTTTAGATCAGTTTTCTTTTTTTTTTTTAATTTTATTTTTAAACTTTACATAATTGTATTAGTTTTGCCAAATATCAAAAGGAATCCGCCACAGGTATACATGTGTTCCCCATCCTGAACCCTCCTCCCTCCTCCCTCCCCATACCATCCCTCTGGGTCTTCCCAGTGCACTAGCCCAAAGCATCCAGTATCGTGCATCGAACCTGGACTGGCAACTCGTTTCATACATGATATTTTACATGTTTCAATGTCATTCTCCCAAATCTTCCCACCCTCTCCCTCTCCCACAGAGTCCATAAGACTGTTCTATACATCAGTGTCTCTTTTGCTGTCTCATACACCGGGTTATTGTTACCATCTTTCTAAATTCCATATATATGCGTTAGTATACTGTATTGATGTTTTTCCTTCTGGCTTACTTCACTCTGTATAATAGGCTCCAGTTTCCATAAGCATACATTTCTTTCAAATACAAATGGTTTCAGAAAAGAAAGAAATGGATATGTATCTAAATCACTATGTGAAGCTAGACAATCTTAATAAATTTGTGAGGATAACCTAAGAAAAGGGTAAGCAAATATAACAATAACAAATTTCCTAAATAAATTATTTACAGACACAATTAGCACTGTACTTTTTTAAAAATAGGTGGGATAAACTGAATTTATCCCAGGATCTAGCAATGCAGTTCATTATATTAAAATAGTAAGGAAAGTAGCCTAGTAAATCGCATAATGTAATTAAACCATATTAACAAAATAATGGGCCTCCCTGGTAGCTCAGCTGGTAAAGAATCCACCTGCAATGCAGGAGATCCTGGTTCAATTCTGGGGTCGGGAAGATCCCCTGGAGAAGGGATAGGATAGTCACTCCAGTATTCACGGGCTTCCCTGGTGGCTCAGATGGTAGAGGATCTGCCTGCAATGTGGGAGACCTGGCTTCGACCCCTGGGTTGGGAAGATACCCTGGAGGAGGACATAGCAACCCAGTCCAGTATTCTTGCCTGGAGAACCCCGATAGAAAGAGGAGCCTGGTGTGCTACAGTCCACGGGGTAGCAAAGAGTTGGATATGACTGAGCGACTAAGCACAGCACAACATAACAAAGCAACAGATAAAAGCCTAATTTGATAGAGGAAAAATAATACTCAATAAAATTAAAAACTCATTTAAAATATAATTTGCTATATTACATAGTAATAGATAAAATTAATTTGATGGAAAAATAAATAGTATTCCATAAGATTTAAACTCATTCATAGTTAAAAATAATTTAAAAATTTGTGCTAAACTATGAATAGGAGAAATTTTCTTTAATAAAGTGTTTACTTACTCCCTTAAAGAAAAAAACAAACTAATGATAAGACATGGCATGTGTACCTTTTAAGACAAGAGAAAAAAAAGACAGAAATGACTTCCTCATTATTATGCAATCTTATATATTTTCCTACAAGTTAATCTAAAAATTCAGTGCTATTTTAATCACAGCCTGAACAGGAATCCCTGTGAAGTTTATCAATTTAATTCAAAAAGATATGGAAAAATCTTAGAGTGTGCAAGGATTTAGGGAAATGATAGCTTGCAGAAATTTTTGATAGTTTAAAACTTGATGGACATAGGTTTGAACAAGCTTAGGGAGTTGGTGGTTTACAGGGAAGCCTGACGTGCTACAGTCCATGGGGTTGCAAAGAGTTGGACACAACTGAGTGAATGAACTGAATCAAGTTGGTACAATGACTTTGGAGACAAAAATTGCAATATCAAGTTAATCTGCAGATAAAAACATCACCTCAGAATTTAACACATAAAGCCTTTTTACTTTCACAAGGAAAATATAATCAATTAATTATTTGTAATTACTAACAGCTGATTGATATAAAATTTTATCAATAGAAGGATCTATAATGTATTATGATATATTCATAAGATATAAGAAATACAGAGCAACTGAATTAAATAATAAACATCAAATACTTATGTTGGAATAAAAAGAAATGGTCTAGGGTGATATATACAGTGAGATAGATTTAATGTAGATAGATTTAAAGTAGATAGATTTATTTAACAAAACAATAAATTTTGTTTATGGATATTTAAAAATGTAGCATACTATGAAAATATTTGCTGCAAAGACACACATCACTTTTGTAATAATGGCTACCTCTAGGGAGGAAAGATATTTGGATCTGAAGGGAAAATTAAAGTGTTTTAAAAATATCTGTCATGTTTGACTTCAAAACATTTGAGAGAACCTGTAAAATAGTATATGAACTTTATTATAATTGCTGTTTGGTCTCTAAGTCATGTCTGACTCTTTGTGACCCCATGGACTGCAAGCAGTCTTCCCTGTCCTTCACTAACTCCTGGAGTTTGCTCAAACTCATGTCCATTGAATCTGTGATGCCATCCAAACTTCTCAACCTCTATCTTCCCCTTCTCCTCCTGCCCTGTATCTTTCCTAGCACAGAGTCTTTTCCAGTGAGTTGTCTCTTCTCATCAGGTGGCCAAAGTATAATATTGTCTATCATTTTCTGAATATGTTAAAATTTTATTAAAATCAATATATATGTAAATTATCAATTATCCAGTTTCAGTTTAAACCTAAAGGCACTCCTATTTTGGTTGCACCACATTTCTTTTTGAGAATTGGGCTTTAAACAAAAAGTAGCTAAAGATTACCAGATGGAGAAGTGTTGAACATTAGGCCTATAACTACAATAATCAAAGAGAGCACTTTAAGATAGTTTTATAGGTGATGCATTTTTTACAATGCAAGGAAAATAACAGATGCTTTATCAGCTTACCCACCCTGTACATTCTCCAACTGTAATTCTTGAGTGTATCACCTAGCATTCTACATAAGCAAAAAAGCAGGCCAGTTGTGAAAAGAAATGTATAGAGGTTTTTGTTCTAATCTTTCATTTCAGACAGATGGTTTGCATTCCTTAGAAAGTTGATTGCACCCAGTTTAAATTGCATAGTGATTTAAATATGCTTGACATCCACAGAATTACCAGATAGTTGACTTCAGGTTTTGAAAACTGAGCTTGATATGCTAGAGGTAAATCCTGGGATTGGTGTGACCAGGAGTAACCCCATTCATAATTTTCTTACCTTTGAGACAATTACACAAACACTGAGAATTTTCCAAATGGAATATAACAACTGTTTTTCAGTTGGAGAAGTCTACAGGAAAGTATCACTTTAGAAAGGATATTTTAAAGGCACTTTGTAACTAAGAAAATGGAAATCTCTTGACAGTTGAACATTACCGAGATAAATTTGTTAATAAGCTTGTGAAGACTTTGATCTGAAGACATGGTACTTGGATACTGTCTGCAGATTTCTCAGGCTTAACAGCCTCTGTCCTCTGGCCTCATGTGATCTCTTAAAAATGCATGATGCTGCTAAGATGGTGAAGGAATAGGACAGGGAGACCACTTTCTCCCCCACAAATTCATCGAAAGATAATTTGAACGCTGAACAAATTCCACAAAACAACTTCTGAATGCTGGTGGAGGACACCAAGCACCCAGAAAGGCAGCCCATTCTCTTTGAAAGGAGGTGGGACAAAATATAAAAGATAAAAAGAGGGACAAAAGAGTTAGGGAAGGAGACCTGTCCTGGGGAGGGAGTCATGAATGGGGAGAAGTTTCCAAATACTAGGAAATCCTCTCACTGGTGGGTCTGTGGGGAGTTTTGGAAACTCAGAGGGCAGCATAACTGGGAGGAAAAAAAAAAAAAACACAAACCCACAGATTATGAGCCTAATTGCAATGCCCTGTGAAGAAGTAACCCAGACGCTTGTGTCTGCCAGCAGCGAGCTGAGGCTGAACAGGGAGGCATGAGTTGCATGCTTAGGGTAAGGACTGGGCCTGAATGCCCTGAGGACAATCTGAGGGAGCTAACATGAGATAGCAACCCAAACTGTGGCATAGCCAGAGAGAAAAAAGAGAGAGAACGTTCCCCCTAAAAGCTCTTAGGCACAACCTGGCCTGCTCACAGAACAAAGGGTTGAGCGAATACCAGAGGAGAGCTGGCCAGCCGTGGACTGGCCCCTCCCCCTGCTGGAGGCAGAGAGGCAGGCAGGCGGCAGCCAGAACTGGAAGGCAAGAGGCATCTTCCACCAAACTATGAGGAGGCTCCCAGTTGCTAACCAAGTTTTCCTGGGATTGTGGACGGTTGACATCCACTAGGAGGTTCAGTCAGAGATCAGCTCCCCAGAGGACACAGGGCAAACTTGAAAAGGCGCTCTTGCGGTGCACCCAGGAAACCGAGTGACTGGGACTGGGGAGGTGATAAGACGTACCGTATACCTGGGATAGTGCGCTCGTAAAGCACCTGGTCACCTGAGCTGCTCGGACCTGGGAAGGGCACAAAACACAGGCCCAACCTGTGCCTTTGTGAGTACCCGAGAACCTGAACCTGAATGGCTTAGACCTGGGAAGTGCACGCCACCCAGGGCACCCTTTGGACACTTCCCCTGCAGAGCAACCAGGAGCCTGAGCAGTGTAGACCGAGAAAGCACACATGCCGTGAGCGGGGGCAAACCTAGTGTGGCCCAGACACTGCAAGCACTCCCTACACACGCAAGTGATATTTGTTTGCAGTGTTCCTCCCTCCCCACTGCACAATTGAACAACTGAGCCTAAATAAATGGCTTCACCCCCTTGTATCAGGGAAGAAATTAGACACTGAAGAGACTTGCAAACAGAGGAAGCCAAAATAAAGAAGGAACCATTTTGGAGGTGACAGGTGCAACAGATTAAAACCTGGTAGTTAGCATTGACTACATTGGAAGGGGCCTATAGTCCTTGAGAAGAAGTATAAGCTGGAACAAGAACTATCTGAAACCGAACTGACCCCACACTGCCCTCAATAGCTCCAGAGAAATTCCAAGATATATTTTACTATTATCATTTTTTATTTAAAAAAATTTTTACATTCTTTCAGTTCAGTTCAGTTCAATCACTCAGTCGTGTCTGACTCTTTGTGACCCCATGAATCACAGCACGCCAGGCTTCCCTGTCCATCACCAACTCCCAGAGTTCACTCAGACTCATGTCCATCGAGTCAGTGATGCCATCCAGCCATCTCATCCTCTGTTGTCCCCTTCTCCTCCTGCCCCCAATCCCTCCCAGCATCAGAGTCTTTTCCAATGAGTCAACTCTTCGCATAAGGTGGCCAAAGTACTGGAGTTTCACCTTCAGCATCATTCCTTCCAAAGAAATACCAGGGCTGATCTCCTTCAAAATGGACTGCTTGGGTCTCCTTGCAATCCAAGGGATTCTTAAGAGTCTTCTCCAACACCACAGTTAAAAAGCATCAATTCTTTGGCGCTCAGCTTTCTTCGCAGTCCAACTCTCACATCCATACATGACCACTGGAAAAAGCATAGCCTTGATTAGACGGACCTTTGTTGGCAAAGTAATATTACTCCTTTAATTTTCATTTTTAAAACTTACTATTACCTTGCAAAAAAGGCCCTATTTTTTTTATACGTCATTTTTAATTTATTTATTTATTTATTTATTTTTTTATTCAGGATCAGGATGGGGAACACATGAGAAATAATAATAAAATAAAAGGCCCTATTTTTAAAGGAAATTTCATGTATATATATATATATATACACACACACACATATATATATATATATATAATTTTTGTGATTTTTTTAATGTTGTAGTTTTGAGAATCTAACCTCTCCTCTAAAATTTTAATCTTTGATTTTTTGTAATTGTTATCAATTTTGTACCATTAAGAATCCAATCTTCAGTACCCATTTTTACTTAGGAGTGTGATTACTGGCTTGATTGCTCTCTCCCCCTTTTCTTCCCCAGGTCACCTCTATCTCCTCTCTCCCCCTTCTCTTCTCTACTTAACTCTGTGAATCTCTCTGGGTGTTGCAGGCTATGGAGAACACTTAGGGAACTGATTACTGGCTAGATTGGTCTCTCTCCTTTTGACTTCCCCTCCTTTCCTCCTTGGAAAAGGCAATGGCACCCCACTCCAGTACTCCTGCCTGGAAAATCCCATGGACGGAGGAGCCTGGTAGGCTGCAGTCCATGAGGTCACTAAGAGTCGGACACGACTGAGCATATTCCCTTTCACTTTTCCCTTTCATGCATTGGAGAAGGAAATGGCAACCCACTCCAGTATTCTTGCCTGGAGAATCCCAGGGACAGGGGAGCCTGGTGGGCTGCCATCTGTGCGGTCACACAGAGTCGGATTCAACTGAAGCGACTTAGCAGCAGCAACAGCAGCCTTTCCTCCTGGTCACCTCTATCTCCATCCTCTTTCTTCTTTTCTCCATGTAACTCTGTGAACCTCTCTGGATGTCCCTCACTGTGGAGAATATTTTCACTGTTAATCTAGATGTTTTATCATCAGTGCTGTATGGATGGAGACGTCTTGAGGCTACTGTAAGAATAAGACTGAAAGCCAGAGGAAGGAGGCTTAAATCCAAAACTTGAGAACACTAGAAAATTCCTGACTCCAGGGAACAATAATCAACAAGAGCTCATCCAAAAGCCTCCACACCTACACTGAAACCAAGCTCCACCCAAGAGCCAACAAGTTTCAGAGCAAGACATATAAAGCTAATTCTTCAGCAATGCAGGAACATAGCTCTGAGCATAAAGATACAGGTGGCCAAAAGTCACACCAAGTCCATAGACACCTCAAAGCTCACTACTGGACACTTCATTGACTTCAAAGAGAAGAAATACAGCTCTACCCACTAGAACACTGACACAAGCTTACCTAACCAGGAAACCTTGACAAGCCACCCATCCAACCCCACCCACAGGGAGGAACCTCCACAATAAGGAGGAACCACAAACTTCCAGCCTACAGAAAGGCCACCCCAAACACAGCAACCTAAACAAGATGAAAAGGCAGAGAAATTTTCAGCAGGTAAAGGAACATGATGAATGCCCATCAAACCAAACCAAAGAGGAGGAGATAGGGAGTCTACCTGAAAAAGAATTCAGAATAATGATAGTAAAAATGATCCAAAATCTTGAAAACAAAATGAAGTTACAGATAAATAGTCTGGAGACAAGGATTAAGAAGATGCAAGAAAAGTTTAACAAGGACCTATAAGAAATAAAAAAGAGTTAATCAATAATGAATAATGCAATAACTGAGATCAAAAGCACTCTGGAGGGAACCAACAGTAGAATAACTGAGGCAGAAGATAGGATAAGTGAGGTGGAATATAGAATGGTGGCAATAAGTGAAGCAGAGTGGAAAAAAGAAAAAAGAATTATAAGAAATGAGGGAAACCTCAGCGACCTCTGGGACAATGTCAAATGCTCCAACATTTGAATTATAGGAATCCCAGAAGAAGAAGACAAAAAGAAAGGCCATGAGAAAATACTTGAGGAGATAATAGTTGAAAACTTCCCTAAAATGGGGAAGGAAATAGCCGCCCAATTCCAAGATACCCAGAGAGTACCAAACAGGATAAATCCAAGGAGAAACACCCCAAGACACATATTAATCAAATTAATGAAGATCAAACACAAAGAACAAATATTAAAAACAGCAAGGGAAAAACAACAAATAACACACAAAAGGATTCCCATAAGGATAACAGCTGATCTTTCAATAGAAACTCCTCAGACCAGAAGAGAACAGCAGGACATACTTAAAGTGATGACATAGAAATGTACAACCCAGATTACTGTAGCCAGCAAGGATCTCATTCAGATATGAAGGAGAAATCAAAAGCTTTACAGACAAGCAAAAGCTGAGAGAATTCAGCACCACTAAACCAGCTCTTCAACAAATGCTAAAGATCTTCTCTAGACAGCAAACACAGAAAAGGTTTGTAAACTCAAACCCCAAACAACAAAGTAAATGGCAACGGGATCATACTTATCAATAATTACCTTAAATGTAAATGGTTTGATTGCCCCAACCAAAAGAAAAAGACTGAATGGATAAAAAAAACTAGACCCCTATATATGCTGTCTACAAGAGACCCACCTCAAAACAAGGGACACATACAGACTGAGAGTGAAGGGCGGGAAAACAATATTTCATGCAAATGGAGACCAAAAGAAAGCAGAAGTAGCAATACTCAGATAAAATAGACTTTGAATAAAGGCCTTAAAAAGAGGCAAAGAGACAAAGAAGAACACTACATAATGATCAAAGGATCAATCCAAGAAGATATAACAATTATAAATATATATGCACCCAACATAGGAGCACTGCAATAGGTAAGGAAAATGCTAACAAGTATGAAAGGGGAAATTAACAGTAACAGAACAATAGAGGAAGACTTTAATACCCAACTCATACCTATGGATCAGATCAGATCAGATCAGTCGCTCAGTCGTGTCCAACTCTTTGCGACCCCATGAATCCCAGCACGCCAGGCCTCCCTGTCCATCACCAACTCCCGGAGTTCACTCAGACTCATGTCCATTGAGTCAGTGATGCCATCCACCCATGTCATCCTCTGTCATCCCCTTCTCCTCCTGCCCCCAATCCCTCCCAGCATCAGGGTCTTTTCCAATGAATCAACTCTTCGCATAAGATGGCCAAAGTACTGGAGTTTTAGCTTTAGCATCATTCCTTCCAAAGAAATCCCAGGGATGACCTCCTTCAGAATGGACAGGTTGGAGCTCCTTGCAGTCCAAGGGACTCTCAAGAGTTGTTTTCAACACCACAGTTCAAAAGCATCAATTCTTCAGTGCTCAGCCTTCTTCACAGTCCAACTCTCACATCCATACATGACCACAGGAAAAACCATAGCCTTGACTAGACTAACCTTTGTTGGCAAAGTAATATCTCTGCTTTTGAATATGCTATCTAGGTTGGTCGTAACTTTCCTTCCAAGGAGTAAGCGTCTTTTAATTTCATGGCTGCAGTCACCATCTGTAGTGATTTTGGAGCCCAGAAAAATAAAGTCTGACACTGTTTCCCCATCTATTTCCCATGAAGTGGTGGGACTGGATGCCTATGGATAGATCAACTAAACATAAAATTAGCAAGGAAACGCAAACGAAAGAGACCATAGCAAAAATCAACAAAACCAAAAGTTGGTTCTTTGAGAGGATAAATAAAATTGACAAACCATTAGCCAGAGTCATCAGAAACAAAGGGAGAAAAACCAAGTCAATAAAATTAGAAATGAAAATAGAGAGATCACAACAGACAACACAGAAATACAAAATAAACGACCCAGTCAAAATATGGGCCAAAGAACTAAACAGACATTTCTCCAAAGAAGACATACAGATGGCTAACAAACACAAGAAAAGATGCTCAACATCACTCATTATTAGAGAAATGCAAATCAAAACCACAATGAGATACCATTTCACGCCAGTCAGAATGGCTGCTATCCAAAAGCCTACAAGCAATAAATTTGAGAGGGTGTGGAGAAAAGGGAACCCTCTTACACTGTTGGTGGGAATGCAAACTAGTACAGCCACTATGGAGAACAGTGTAGAGATTCCTTAAAAAACTGGAAATAGAACTGCCATATGACCCAGCAATCCCACCGCTGGGCATACATATCATGGAAACCAGAATGAAAGAGACACATGTACCCCAATGTTCATCGCATCACTGTTTACAATAGCCAGGACATGGAAGCAACCTAGATGTCCATTGGCAGACGAATGGATAAGAAAGCTGTGGGACATATAAACAATGGAATATTACTCAGCTATTAAAAAGAATGCATTTGAATCAGTTCTAATGAGGTGGATGAAACTGGAGACTATTATACGAGTGAAGTAAGTCAGAAAGCAAAACACCAATACAGTATATTAATGCATGTATATGGAATTTAGAAAGATGGTAACAATGATCCTATATATGAGACAGCAAAGGAGACAGAGATGTAAAGAACAGACTTTTGGACTCAGTGGGAGAAGGTGAGGGTGCGATGATTTGAGAGAATAGCATTGAAACATGTATATTATCATATGAGAAATTGATCGCCAGTCCAGATTTGATACATGAGACAGGATGGTCAGGGCTGGTGCACTGGGACGACCCTGAGCGATGGGATGGGGAAAGAAGTGGGATGGGGGTTCAGGGTGAGGAACACATGTAAACCAATGGCTGATTCATGTGAATGTATGGCAAAAACCACTACAATATTGTAAAGTTATTAGCCTCCAATTAAAAGAAAAAAATTAAATTAAATTAAAAAATAAATAAATAAATAAAAGTCAAAAAAAAAAAGAGAAAGAAATAAATTTTTAAAATGTGTGATGCCATTTCTACTTCAGCTCTTCAACTCAGTCTTTTTGCTTTTCATCAGGGATATTGGAGTCAAAATAAATTTTAGTACTGTCTTTTCTTTAACGTTAATTAAAAAAAAAAAAAGCTATCGATCTTTCCATACTTTAAATTTTGAGGCCACTGAAATGAATGATGGAGGTGTAGTATTGGCTAATGCAGTTTTGAGAATTTGCCTTGCCACATGACTGAAAAACATTGGGACATTCTCTGATCTCATTTTTGTGAAACACATAACAGTAAATAAATACAAGAGAAAAATAAGCAACTATGTATTTAAAAACAGAAATGAAAGCTGGTTATTTTGATCATTCATATAGTGAGTGAAGCAATATATCTTTACAATTAATTTATCTATTATTTTTACATTACTGAGAAAGGAAAAATGATGTTCATTACCCAAATGTGTCTATTCCATTAGAATATTTAAAATAACTCTTCTTTCTTTGTAGGCAGTAGCAGGAGTGAAAAGATCATGGACTTAAACGCAATTGTGTGACTCTATGGTACCAGATGGAGTACTGGTACCAGTGCTCCTGTGGCATCAGGTACCACTATGACCCTGAGTCTCAAGACTGTTGAATAAAAGTTTCAGTCATTCATAAACTGCAAATAATATTTAGTGGGTTTTGTGAGGATTGAATTTCTTAGTGTTGTCTACTTCCCTGTTATAGTGTGGAGTCTATAAGAACATTATTCTTAATTGTTTTATCCGCTGATGCATCTCCCTTATCTACAATAATGCCAGGCACATACTGGGGACTCAATGACTATTAAAGAAACCTATTAGTATATGCATACATTCATAAATGCATGAACAAATAAAAAGGGAACCACCTGGCACGAAAGTGGTTTATCTTTATTTGTTCCATCTCCATTTTCTCCTCTGTCTTCAAGATAGTTGAAGATGAATATTCAAACAAGTCAACGTATGTGTTTTTATCACACCTGCTACTGAGAAAAAATTTGAGGCTGCCTTCCCTTCAACATTGCTGCACATTTCTTTATCTATTAATACTTTACTTATATATATATATATAAGCAAAAAAATAACATATATATATACACACACACATACATATATACATCTAAATTAGTTTACTAAAAAATATTTGACAGGGCAAATAAAAATGTGTATGAGGGTAAGTGTAAGATTAATATATGACTATTTTTTCAATATACTAAAATAAAACTATCATAGTGCCCTCCATCTCTGAGATTCACAGCATGCTTAGTGTATTGGAAACAATTCAGCATTCAATTATATACTGCCACAAATCTCACTTTGTTATATTAGGTTATGTTTACCACCCTAACCTTCCTCATGGGTTGTCTTAGAAAAAAGAGACTGCAAATTCTCCTTTGTCACAGTGTGTGGCTAAATGCATTCTATACATTATATTTATTAGGATGACATGACATTAATATTCTCAGATATTTCTTCTCTTTCCTAAATTTATATGAGAAAGTAAAAACAGTCCAAAACTTGAAGGGATGCAGTGAGTGGTTAAAGTGTGGACTCAGGAGTGAGCTGCTGAATACTGCTGTCCTTTCTACATCTGGGGAGTTGTCCAATGCATAAAGTGGGATTAGTAATTACCTCTTAAAATGGTTCCAGAAATTCAATCTTTTCTGTATTTAAGGCACTTAGAACAGCTCCTAGCCATAGTAGGAGAACAATAATGTTAGCTCTTATTGTTACTATAATTAAACAAATCTTGGGAAATTTTTTAAAAATTCAGCTATTTATGAGAAACACACCTGAAACTGGAAGATGTCAAAGACTAAAATAAAAAGATTGATGATGCACCACATTTGAAGAACTTAAGAAATGCAAAGAAAATAAGCATTTATAATCATAGTGGCAAATGTGCACATGTGCACACACACACACACACACATATAATGTCAGAAAATCAATAAGAAAAAAAGAAGAAACAAGATGAGTAATACAATCATCACTCTTACTATATTCAGTTCAGTCGCTCAGTCGTGTGCGACTCTGTGACTCCACGGCTGCAGCATACCAGGTTTCCCTGTCCATCAGCAACTCCCAGAGCATACTCAAACTCGTCCATCAAGTCGGTGATGCCATCAAACTCATCCTCTGTCGTCCCCTTCTCCTCCCGCCCTCAATCTTTTCCAGCATCAGGGTCTTTTCCAATGTCAGTTCTTTGTATCAGATGGCCAAAGTATTGGAGCTTCAGCTTCAGCATCAGTCTTTCCAATGAATATTCAGGACTGATTTCCTTTAGGATTGACAGGTTTGATCTCCTTGCAGTCCAAGGGATTCTCAAGAGTCTTCTCCAACACCACAGTTCAAAAGCATCAATTCTTCAGGACACAAAGGTATAGTTAGATGTGAAACTTGTGTGCATTTGGCTATGGTAAGACTTGTTGCTCTGAAATGTCAAAAAGTCCTCATGGATCAACAAAATTCAAACTCCAGGAAAAATTAGATTATGCTCAGTGATTCAGAAAAAACATAATGAACTTCAATCTCTTCCTTGAACTCAAGGGCTTCACTTAATATTCATGTCTAAGTTACTCTTCTGGGCAGAGACATGCAGATAAAGCCTGTCTAGTGCAATACATTCAACTTATAGATTATAGACCAAGGTGATTTTGTTGTTGTTGTTGAGTTGCTAAGTCATGTCTGACTCTGTGACCTCATGGACTGCAGCACACCAGGCTCCCCTATCCTTCAGTATCTCCTGGAGTTTGCTCAAATTCATGTCCATTGAGTCAGTGATGACATCAAACCATCTTATCCTCTGCTTCTCCTTTTGCCTCCAATCTTTCCTAGCATCAGGGTCTTTTTCAATGAATTGGCTGTTCTTGGAGGAAGTCTCAACTCATCTGAAACAATTTGTTCATTTGGTGTGACTTCTCTGAAAGCAATTGTTAACTCACGACTTTCAGAATTCATGTCAACTGAACTAATTGTTTCAGATGAGTTAAGGATAGAGATTGTAGCAAAATGCACATATGACATAAAACAAAGATATTGTGAAGAAGCCTGGGTTTCCCAAGGGTGACACTGCTCAGCAGACTATGAAAGATTATTATCATTTTAGATTATGTGCTATGAGATATTGGAAGAGAAAAGATAATCAAGGTAAATTCTACAAAGCTAAATAGAAACAATCAAACTATTTGGGTTATATGATGCAAATATATTATTGAAGATTTCTTTTATGGAGTAACTGGATCTATGAATGTGTTAGGCCCTGCTAAACAATTTTGGAAGAGGCACAGTAAACCTGCATGACTTCACTGCCAAACGCTAATGGTGATTAACATCTTTAAAATGATGCTCTACATTTTCAATCATTTCATATGTTCAGTTAAGTTCAGTCACTCAGTTGTGTCTGACTCTTTATGACTGCATGAATTGGAGCATGCGAGGCCTTCCTGTCCATCACCAACTCCCGGAGTTCACCCAAACTCACGTCCATCGAGTTGGTGATGCCATCCAGCCATCTCATCCTCTGTTGTCCCCTTCTCCTCCTGCCCCCAATCCCTCCTAGCATCAGAGTCTTTTCCAATGAGTCAACTCTTCACATAAGGTGGCCAAAGTACTGGAGTTTCAGCTTCAGCATCAGTCCCTTTCAAAGAACACCCAGGACTGATCTCCTTTAGAACGGACTGGTTGGATCTCCTTGCAGTCCAAGGGACTCTCAAGAGTCTTCTCCAACACCACAGTTAAAAAGCATCAATTCTTCGGCTCTCAGCTTTCTTCACAGTCCAACTTTCACATCCATACATGACCACTGGAAAACCCATAGCCTTGACTAGATGGATCTTTGTTAACAAAGTAATTTCTCTGCTTTTGAATATGCTGTCTAGGTTGGTCATAACTTTCCTTCCAAGGAATACACATCTTTTAATTTCATGGCTGCAGTCACCATCTGCAGTGATTTTGGAGCCCCCAAAAATAAAGTCGGACACTGTTTCCACTGTTTCCCCATCTATTTGCCATGAGGTGATGGGACAAGATACCATGATCTTAGTTTTCTGAATGTTGAGCTTTAAGCCAACTTTTTGACTCTCCTCTTTTACTTTCATCAAGAGGCTTTTTAGATCCTCTTCACTTTCTGCCATATGGGTGATGTCATCTGCATATCTGAGGTTATTGATATTTCTCCCAGCAATCTTGATTCCAGCTTGTGCTTCTTCCAGCCCAGCATTTCTCATGATGTACTCTGCATATAAGTTAAATAAGCAGGGTGACAATATTAAAAATCTTATATACCACAGCTGGAGGCCATTAGTGTTTCTTCAATTGACTGAGTGTTGTGCTTTATCTTAAAGGGATCTTCAATAATATATGTGCATCATATCACCCAAATAGTTCAATTCTTTCAATCTTGGTTCCCTCATCCTCATTGCTTCAGCAGCCCCAACGTGTCTTTGTATTCTGCTGCTGCTGCTGCTAAGTCACTTCAGTCGTGTCCAACTCTGTGCGACCCCATAGACAGCAGCCCACCAGGCTCCCCCGTCCCTGGGATTCTCCAGGCAAGAACACTGGAGTGGGTTGCCATTTCCTTCTCCAATGCATGAAAGTGAGAAGTGAAAGTGAAGTCGCTTAGTCATGTCCGACTGTTAGCGACCCCATGGACTGCAGCCCACCAGGCTCCTCCGTCCATGGGGTTTTCCAGGCAAGAGTAGTGGAGTGGGGTGCCATTGCCTTCTCTGCTTTGTATTCTACCTAGAATTCTAATTTTTCTCAGTAGAAGAGTTGATCAACTACAAGCTATTTAATGGTACTGGGAAAAGTGAAAGTCGCTCAGTCATTTCTGACTCTTTGTGATCCCATAGACTTTTCAGTCTATGGAATTTTCCAGACCAGAATACTGGAATTGGTAGCCTTTCCCTTCTCCAGGAGATCTTCCCAATCCATGGATAGAACCCAGGTGTCCCACATTGCAGGCAGATTCTTTACCAGCTGAGCCACAAAGGAGGCCCAAGAATACTAGAGTGGGTAACCTGTCCTTTCTCCAGGGTATCTTCCTGACCCAGGAATCAAACTGGCGTCTCCTGCATTGCTGGTGGTTTCTTTACAACTGAGCTATCAGGAAAGCTCTAGGTATGGGTAAGTAAAGATTGATTTATGTAAATCTTATGGGCATTAACTTTCCATAGTCTCAAATGCATTTGGACACATATAAATAATGTTTCCTGAATAAGCTGCATAACCAAGTGTATTAATAATATTTGAAGAAAAAAAAAACAAAATAAAGAGTCATTAGATTCAAAAATAGGACTCCCACCTCTTCTCTGCCCATGAAGGGTGAAAGCAGCAAATCCAAGATCTGGGCTCTTCTGATATGGTGGATTGCACATCAAGTAATGGTATTGAGAAAACCAAAGCTCACTTTTCTGAAAGGGGGAGAAAGGCCTTGAGAATTTTTCATTTTGGATTATCCTGTGTGCTTAATTTTGTGTGTATGCTTTTCATTCTCTGCCAGAAAAAAGCAACTGTTGTCAATTTTATACCTAGAACAAGTCAAGTATTTGTGGTCTCCTGAGGCTCAACCTGTGTGCATATACTTTGTGGGTATCTGTACTCAATTGAAAAAGACATTTGCATGACAGCACACACATGCTTGAGAATGTGAATGCCCGAGACACACATGCACACATTAATCCAACAACTATCTAAAATAGGGCTCACATAATAAAGACAGAACTTAAGCTAGTAGTAGAATCAAAACTAATCACTGATATTTTTCAAGTATAGTGGCATTTAAAAATCAAGATTAAAGTTAGGCTATTCATAAAGGAAGGACAGAAATACCCCACTAGCTATCCCATCCTAAATGACATAGCCAAATAGATAATCAAAGGGGAATATTAGTCTTAAGTGCATTCATTAGAAAGTAAGGCAAGCTAAATTAATTGAACCTTTCCAACCCTCACTTCACCCCCAAATAAAAGTTGTAGTCACACATACATATATGCATTAGAAAATACATTGTGTGCTCAGACTCTCAGACATGTTCGACTCTGTGCCATCACATGGACTGTAGCCCAATACGCTCCTTTGTCCATGGGATTCTTCAGGCAAGTATACTGGAATGGTTGCAACTTCCTTTTCCAGGGGATCTTCCTGACCCAGGGATGGAATTCCTGCCTCTTAAGTCTCCTGCATTGGAAGTTGGACTTTTTACCACTAGTGCCATCTAGGAATTCCTACATTAAAAAATGAAGTAGAATTAAAGAATTAAGAGAAAAATAGAAATGTGATTTGAACATATTTTAAACTTTTATATTTAATTGTGAACATTAAAATGGTACATTGAATGTTTCAAATTAAAAAAAAAGCAAATTAAGCAAAAGAGACACAGATGTATAGAACAGTCTTGGACTCTGTGGGAGAGGGTGAGGGTGGGATGATTTGGGAGAAAGGCATTGAAACATGTATATTATCATATGTGAAATGAATCGCCAGTCCAGGTTCGATGCATGATACAGGATGCTCAGGGTTGGTGCACTGGGATGACCCAGAGGGATGGTATGGGGAGGGAGGTGGGAGTGGGGTTCAGGATGGGGAACACGTGTACACCTGTGGTGAATTCATGTTGATGTATGGCAAAACCAATACAATATTGTAAAGTAATTAACCTCCAATTAAAATAAATAAATTTATATTAAAAAATAAATAAAAGAACTTCCAGAGAGGAAAATGGAAAATAAGAGAATATCCATGTTAAGTTGTGGTTGAAACCTGAAGCTACGAAGAGTAGGAAGTGGACACAGGTAACTTCTGGGGGAAAAAAAAAGCCTCTGTATCTTGTTGGCTGCAGAAGTTAAAATTTAGATTTACTGGTTAAAGTTAGGTATTGCCAACTCAAGCTGGGAATGAGGTACCTTGACCTTGACACTTTCATACACTTCCATGTACTTCCATACACTTTTGTATTGAACAGAGAAAATACAGAACATTTTCATCATTCCATCATCACAGAAGATTCTAATGGATGGCTGTATTGCTCTTCACCCTGTTCACAGCACCAGTTGTCTTGCTGACCGCACTGTTAGCTGAACTCTGGGTAGGCAAGGTGTGAGCTAAAGGATGAAAGAAGATGTGAGGAACTGTATGAATTACAGACATGTTTATACTCTTCTGGCTGGCACAGCAGCTATAGCAGCAGACATAATGCAATATAACCACAAGATCATGGCATCCGGTCCCATCACTTCATGGGAAATAGATGCGGAAACAGTGGAAACAGTGTCAGACTTTATTTTTCGGGGCTCCAAAATCACTGCAGATGGTGACTGCAGCCATGAAATTAAAAGACGCTTACTCCTTGGAAGGAAAGTTATGACCAACCTAGATAGCATATTCAAAAGCAGAGACATTACTTTGCCAACAAAGGTCCATCTAGTCAAGACTATGGTTTTTCCTGTGGTCATGTATGGATGTGAGAGTTGGACTGTGAAGAAGGCTGAGCGCTGAAGAATTGATGCTTTGGAACTGAGAGTCCCTTGGACTGTAAGGAGATCCAACCAGTCCATTCTGAAGGAGATCAGCCCTGGGATTTCTTTGGAAGGAATGATGCTGCAGCTGAAACTCCAGTACTTTGGCGACCTCGTGCAAAGAGTTGACTCATTGGAAAAGACTCTGATGCTGGGAGGGATTGGGGCAGGAGGAGAAGGGGATGACAGAGGACGAGATGTCAGGATGGCATCACTGACTCAATGGACATGAGTCTGAGTGAACTACGGGAGTTGGTGATGGACAGGGAGGCCTGGCGTGCTGGGATTCATGGGGTCGCAAAGAGTCGGACACGACTGAGCGACTGATCTGATCTGATCTGAACCTCTCCACACACAACCTCTCTCTTGGCTGACATAGTAGCCATAACAGTATTCTCTCCTGGCTGATGCAGCAGCAGTAGAGTAGACAGGCTATATCCCCTCCTCACATGGTTGACCCAACACAAACAACCATGACACAGTAGTCAAGTGGCCCCCTTTTAGGTGGAGCTCGTGTATCCCTACAATAGAAAGTAACTCGTGACTAAGCGACTACTTTGCAGCCAAGTGAGTACTTCGTGATGTGCATGCATGGTGTTGTAAGCGATCTCAGCTGTTACATAAACATTATTTACAAAACGTGGAGAAAGAGTGAGAGTCTGTGGAGCTAGAGAAGCTGACCATGGCATCTTGGCTAATTTGCTCTTCCCCTACAACAGCTCTGGTTTAGAACATTCTGGAGAATCAGAGAAGATTGTAGAGAGAGAGGATTTTCTTCAAAAAGATTGGAGTATTTGAATGTTTTTTTTTAATATGTAAATAAAGGGGAATCCAGGATTAGAGGAACTAGAGATAAACCCCACATTTTCTGACTTTTGCCATCAAAACCATTTGGCAAAAATACTCAGTTATTTTTACCCTATTAACAGTAATACAATAATTATTATTAAGGGGAATTTTGTTTGAATCTTCTTCAGAGAAAGAAGGTTTAGAGTCTTTTGTTTCTTTGCCTTTTTTCTTGCATTTAGTTACAGGAGTTTAGCATTTAGTTAAAACTAGTTTTGTATTTTTTTTTTCAATATGTGCTTTCCTGAACTACTTAATAGGATTTCATGTGTATACCATCTGTTTTTTTAAGGCTAAAGCCAGTGAAAAACTGAAAGTGTTGAGGCTTTTATTCAAGAAATTATTCTAAATTTACTTTAGCAATAACATTAAAAATTAAATGGGCAGGTCTCAAAGTGACTCATTTATAGACTTATGACTCATTTTTTCTTGTATTTCCCCAGTTCTGTCCTGTTCAGTTCAGTCGCTCACTCGTGACTGATTCTTTGAGCCCCCATGAACCACACCATGCCAGGCCTTCCTATACATCACCAACTCCCAGAGTTCACCCAAACTCATGTCCATTGAGTCAGTGATGCCATCCAACCATCTCATCCTCTGTCGTTCCCTTTGCCTCTAGCCCTCAATCTTTCCCAGCATCAGGGTCTTTACAAATGAGTCAGCACATCACATTGGTGGCCAAAGTATTGGAGTTTCAGCTTGAACATCAGTCCTTACAATGAACACCCAGGACTGATCTCCTTTAGGATGGGCTGGTTGGATCTCCTTACTGTCCAAGGGACTCTCAAGAATTCTCCACAAAACCACAGTTCAAAAGCAACAATTCTTCAGCACTCAGCTTTCTTTGTTGTCCAACTCTCACATCCATACATGACTACTGGAAAAAACATGGCCTTGACTAGATGGACCTTTGTTGACAAAGTAATGTCTCTGTTAATATGCTGTCTAGGTTGGTCATAACTTTCCTTCCAAGGAGTAAGCGTCTTTTAATTTCATGGCTGTGGTCACCATCTGCAGTGATTTTGGAGCCCCCCAAAATAAAGTCGGACACTGTTTCCACCGTTTCCCCTTCTATTTGCCATGAAGTGATGGGACTGGATGCCATGATCTTAGTTTTCTGAATGTTGAGTTTTAAGCCAACTTTTTTTCACTCTCCTCTTTCACTTTCATCAAGAGGCTCTTTGGTTCTTCTTCACTTTCTGCCATAAGTGTGGTGTCAACTGCATATCTGAGGTTATTGATATTTCTCCCAGCAATCCTGATTCCAGCTTGTGCTTCTTCCTGCCCAGCTTTTCTCATGATGTACTTTGCATATAAGTTAAATAAACAGGGTGACAATATACAGCCTTGATGTACTCCTTTTCCTGTTTGCAACCAGTCTGTTTTACCATGTCCAGTTCTCACTGTTGCTTCCTGACCTGCATACAGGTTTCTCAGAAGGCAGGTCAGGTGCTCTAGTATTCCCATCTCTTTCAGAATTTTCCACAGTTTATTGTGATCCACACAGTCAAAGGCTTTGGCATAGTCAATAAAGCAGAAATAGATGTTTTTCTGGAACTCTCTTGCTTTTTCCATGATCCAGTGGATGTTGGCAATTTGACCTCTGGTTCCTCTCCCTTTTCTAAAACCAGCTTGAACATCTGGAATGTCACAGTTCATGTATTGCTGAAGCTTGGCTTGGAGAATTTTAATCATTAATTTACCAGTGTGTGAGATGACTGTGATTGTGTGGTAGTTTGAGCATTCTTTGGCATTGCCTTTCTTTGGGATTGGAATGAAACCTGATCTTTTCCAGTCCTGTGGCCACTGCTGAGTTTTCCAAATTTGCTGGCATATTGAGTGTAACAGTTTCACATCATCATATTTGAGGATTTGAAATAACACAACTGGAATTACATCACCTCCACTAACTTTGTTCATAGTGATGCTTCCTGAGGGCCACTTGACTTCACATTCCAGGATGTCTGGCTCTAGGTGAGTGATTACACCATTGTGATTATCTGGGTCATGAAGATCTTTTTTGTATAGTTCTTCTATGTATTCTTACCACCTCTTCTTAATATCTTCTGCTTCTGTTAGATCCTAGAAGACCTAGCACAACCTTCTGTCATTCTAAAGGATCTTCTGTCCTTTATTGAGCCCATCTTTGCATGAAATGTTGCCTCGATATCTCTAATTTTCTTGAAGATATCTCTAGTCTTTCCCATTCTGTTGTTTTCCTCAATTTCTTTGCATTGATCACTGAGCAAGGCTTTCTTATCTCTCCTTGCTATTCTTTGGAACTCTGCATTCAGATGCTTATATCTTTCCTTTTCTCCTTTGCTTTTCTCTTCTCTTCTTTTCACAGCTATTTGTAAGGTCTCCTCAGACAACAATTTACCTTTCTGGACTTCTTTTTCTTGGGGGTGGTCTTGATCCCTGTCTCTTGTATAATGTCACGACCCTCCATCCATATTTCATCAGACACTCTATCAGATCTAGTCCCTTAAATCTATTTCTCACTTTCACTTTATAAGCATCAGGGATTTGATTTAGGTGATACCTGAATGGTCTAGTGGTTTTCCCCACTTTCTTCAATTTATGTCTGAATTTGGCAATAAGGAATTCATGATCTGAGCCATAGTCATCTCCAGGTCTTATTTTTACTAACTGTATCTAGCTTATCCATCTTTGGCTGCAAAGAATATAACCAATCTGATTTCGATGTTGGCCATCTGGTGATGTCCATGTGTAGAATCTTCTCTTGTGTTGGACGAGGGTGTTTGTCATGACCAGAGCAATCTCTTGGCAAAACTCTATTAGCCTTTGCCCTGTTCCATTCTGTACTCCAGTGCCAAATTTGCCTGTTACTTCAGGTGTTTCCTGACTTCCTACTTTTGCATTCCAGTCCCCTATAATGAAAAGGAGATCTTTTTTGGGTGTTAGTTCTAAAAGGTCTTGTAGGTCCTCCTAGAACTGTTCAACCTCAGCTTCTTCAGTGTTACTGGTCGGAGAATCGACTTGGATTACTGTGATATTGAATGGTTTGCCTTGGAAACAAACAGAGATAATTCTGTCATTTTTGAGATTGCATCCAAGTAGTGTATTTTGGACTCTTTTGTTGACTATGATGGCTACTCTATTTCTTCTAAGGGATTCTTGCCCACAGTAGTAGATGAAATGGTAATCTGAGTTAAATTCACCCATTCTAGTCCATTTTAGTTCTCTGATTCCTACAATGTCAACATTCACTCTTGTCATCTCATGTTTGACCACTTCATTTTCCTTGATTCATGGACCTTTCTGGTAGGTCATATCAAAAGTTGTTTGGCTAATTCCAGCCAAATCCAGTGTTCTCCATCTCCATCTCCATCTCCATCTCCAAGGCTGCAGATATGTCAAACTTTCCATATTTTAACAATTTCCTATGTCTAAATATTGCCACTGAAATATAGAATTTAAAGCAGCCTTTAGATCTCTTCAAGAAAATCAAAGATACCAAAGGAACATTTCATGCAAAGATAGGCTCGAAAAAGGACAGAAATGGTATGGACCTAACAGAAGCAGAAGATATTCAGAAGAGATGGCAAGAATACACAGAAGAACTGTACAAAAAAGATCTTCATGACCGAGATAATCACAATGGTGTGATCACTCACCTAGAGCCAGACATCCTGGAATGTGAAGTCAAGTGGGCCTTAGAAAGCATCACTACAAACAAAGCTAGTGGAGGTGATAGAATTCCAGTTGAGCTATTGAAAATCCTGAAAGATGATGCTGTGAAAGTCTGCACTCAATATGCCAGCAAATTTGGAAAACTCAGCAGTGGCCACAGGACTGGAAAAGGTCAGTTTTCATTCCAATCCCAAAGAAAGGCAATGCCAAAGAATGCTCAAACTACTGCACAATTGCACTCATCTCACATGCTAGTAAAGTAATGCTTAAAATTCTCCAAGCCAGGCTCCAGCAATATGTGAACCGTGAACTTCCTGATGTTCAAGCTGGTTTTAGAAAAGGCAGAGGAATCAGAGATCAAATTGCCAACATCCACTGGATCATGGAAAAAGCAAGAGAGTTCCAGAAAAACATCTATTTCTGTTTTATTGACTATGCCAAAGCCTTCAACTGTGTGGATCACAATAAACTGTGGAAAATTCTGAAAGAGATGGGAATACCAGACCACCTGAGCTGCCTTTTGAGAAATCTGTATGCAGGTCAGGAAGCAACAGTTAGAACTGGACATGGAACAACAGACTGGTTCCAAATAGGAAAGGGAGTACATCAAGGCTGTATATTATCACCCTGTTTATTTAACTTATATGCAGAGTACATCATGAGAAATGCTGGACTGGAAGAAACACAAGCTGGAATCAAGATTGCCAGGAGAAATATCAATAACCTCAGATATGCAGATGACACCACCCTTATGGCAGAAAGTGAAGAGGAACTAACAAGCTTCTTGATGAAAGTGAAAGTGGAGAGTGAAAAAGTTGGCTTAAAGCTCAACATTCAGAAAACGAAGATCATGGCATCCAGTCTCATCACTGCATGGGAAATATATGGGGAAACAGTGTCAGACTTTATTTTTCTGGGCTCCAAAATCACTGCAGATGGTGACTGCAGCCATGAAATTAAAAGACTCTTAGTCCTTGGAAGGAAAGTTATGACCAACCTAGATAGCATATTCAAAAGCAGAGACATTACTTTGCTAACAAAGGTTCGTCTAGTCAAGGCTATGGTTTTTCCTGTGGTCATGTATGGATGTGAGAGTTGGACTGTGAAGAAAGCTGAGCACCGAAGAATTGATGCTTTTGAACTGTGGTGTTGGAGTGGACTCTTGAGAGTCCCTTGGACTGCAAGGAGATCCAACCAGTCCATTCTGAAGGAGATCAGCCCTGGAATTTGTTTGGAAGTAGTGATGCTAAAGCTGAAACTCCAGTACTTTGGCCACCTCATGCAAAGAGTTGACTCATTGGAAAAGAGTTTGATGCTGGGAGGGATTGGGGGCCAGATGAGAAGGAGATGACAGAGGATGAGATGGCTGGATGGCATCACTGAGTCGATGGACATGAGTCTGAGTGAACTCCGGGAGTTGGTGATGAATAGGAAGGCCTGGCGTGATGTGATTCATGGGGTCGCAAAGATTCGGACACGACTGAGTGACTGATCTGATCTGATCTGATCTTAGATACCAGTTAGTTCTACCTGCTGGTCCCTAGACCAGCAGTTGTAGTTCTATCCATCAAATGAACACACATAAGACTTAAATTAGAACTAAGTACATGAGAAAGTAAGTCAGATTAAGCACTATTATTTTTGCTGATTTGGATTTAGCAAATGCTACTAAGTTCTATCATCAACCCCTGGGAGACAACCCAAGTCTATAACTTTCTGATCATGACAAAGTCAGCATTGGTACTGCATCCAGCAAAGCAATCGTGGCTTCTAGATTTTGTAGCTTCCTAAGGATGGACAAGGGATCACAAGTCCGGAAACAGTAGCTGTGTAAGTAGTCTTGATTTAGAGCATCCTAATCATGGCAGGAAACACAGGAGATGCGGGTTTGATTCCTGGGTCAGGAAGATCCCCTGGAGGAGGAAATGGCAACCCATTCCAGTATTTTTGCCTAGAAAATTCCATGGTCAGAGGAGCCTGGGTTGGGGGGTGACAGTCCAAAGGGTCACAAACAGTCAGACACAACTGAATGACTAACTCATCAAGCAATCATGGTGGACACAGCAGCAACGTTAACTGAAGTCTTTTCTTGGAATGCCCTTAATGATTCTTTGAGTTCTCTATATCTCCAACAAATTCCTTTCTCATAAAGTTATATACAATGGATTATATCATCTACAACTAAAATTCCTGACTCTTCTGTCCTCAGCAACAGAGATGAAAGAACCATCCTACTTCCAAAGAAAGTTGTTCTCATTGTCATCATCATTTTCAAATAGTGATTTATGTCAGATGAAAGTTGCTTAGTATTTTATAATGTCCTGAGTTCAGTGATGAGAGTGAGCTAATAGTTTTGTTTTTCAGTACTCATCTCCACTTGAACAGGAGATAATACTCTAAAAGGTTATAAAGAGATGAGTCTGGAGCCAATAGCCTTAGTTTTTACTTTTTACTTGCTGCTTGTAGATTCTTTCTCTCATCTAATACATTCTCAGTTCTTTCTCCTAAGACTGGACTCTGCCTAAAGAGAGAAAAGTTGGTGAGGGTATTCTAAGAGTATCAACTCTTTTCTTCATTTTAACCAATGTTCCATGTTCTCTTTCTTAAAATTTTCTTACCTGTGAAATGATGTAGGTAATTTTTCAGGCAGCACAGACCCAAGGCCTATAAATCAAGCTACTTCTACCTCTCATTTAAAAGACACCTGAAACAAAGAGGTCTTCTGGGTTGTGGGACAATTTCTGTCCATCTTTTGCAGTCAATTTGATCTCTCTTTTTTCTTGCCAGAGTGGAAAACTGGCTGTGTAACTGAAACACATGCATGACATAATTCTCATCAAATTATGTTAACATAGTTCAGGGGAAAATAGTAGCAAACAACTATAAGTTCAAAATAATATATCTGCATTTTGGCTCATTTCACACTCTCTGTGCCTGCTGCTGCTGCTGTTTAGGTGCTAATTCATGTCCAACTCTTTGTAACCTCATGTACTGTAGATATGGCTTCTGCTAGACATGAAGCATACTTATTGTACTTTTGTTCATGATAAGAATTATTCCAGCACATGAATAGCCCAAATTCTTCCATGTAGTTGGCAAACAATTAGGTTGTGAGATACTCAATTTAATTTTTTTTTCTATTTTAATGTATTTTATTTATTTACATTTTGTCAGCAAGGGAGTCAGCTAAGGTCAATGATCATGAAAAGAGTTTGGTATCTTTGTAAATTACATGCTGAATGGTAATGATTCATGGACATGGCAATCCATTTCAATATCCTTGCCTGGAGAATCCCATGGGCAGAGAAGCCTGCGACCCCATGGACTGTAGCCCATCAGGCTCCTCAGTCCATGGGATTTCCCAGGCAAGAATACTGGAGTAGGTTGTCATTTCCTTTGGCCTTGGAATACAGAATGAAGCAGGACAAAGACTAATAGAGTTTTGCCAAGAAAATGCACTGGTCATAGCAAACACCCTCTTCCAACAACACAAGAGAAAGCTTTACACATGGACATCACCAGATGGTGAACACCAAAATCAGATTGATTATATTCTTTGCAGTCAAAGATGGAGAAGTTTTATACAGTCAACAAAAACAAGACCAGGAGCTGACTGTGGCTCAGACCATGAACTCCTTATTGCCAAATTCAGACTTAAATTGAAGAAAGTAGGGAAAACCACTAGACCATTCAGGTATGACCTAAATCAAATCCCTTATGATTATACTGTGGAAGTGAAAAATAGATTTAAGGGCCTAGATCTGATAGAGTGCCTGATGAACTATGGATGGAGGTTCATGACATTCTATAGGAGACAGGGATAAAGAACATCACTATGGAAAAGAAATGCAAAAAAAGCAAAATGGCTGTCTGAGGAAGCCTTACAAATAGCTGTGGAAAGAAGAGAAGCAGAAAGCAAAGGAGAAAAGGAAAGATATAAGCATCTGAATGCAGAGTTCCAAAGAATAGCAAGAAGAGATAAGAAAGCCTTCCTCAGTGATCAATGCAAAGAAATAGAGGAAAAGAACAGAATGGGAAAGACTAGAGCTCTCTTGAAGAAAATTAGAGATACCAAGGGGACATTTAATGCAAAGATGGGCTCAATAAAGGACAGAAATGGTATGGACCTAATGGAAGCAGAAGATATTAAGAAGAGGTGGCAGGAATACACACAAGAATTGTACAAAAAACATCTTCACGAGCAAGATAATCACACTTGCTGATCACTCATTTACAGTCAGATATCTTAGAATGTGAACTCAAGTGGGCCTTAGAAAACATCACTATGAACAAAGCTAGTGGAGGTGATGGAATCCCAGTTGAGCTATTTCAAATCCTGAAAGATGATGCTGTGAAAATGTTGCAGTCAAAAATGCCAGCAAATCTGGAAAACTCAGCAGTGGCCACAGGACTGGAAGAGGTCAGTTTTCATTCCAATTCCAAAGAAAGGCAATGCCAAAGAATGCTCAAACTACCACACAATTGCATTCATCTCACACACTGGTAAAGTAGTGCTCAAAATTCTCCAAGCCAGGCTTCAGCAACACGTGAACCGTGAACTTCCTGATGTTCAAGCTGGTTTTAAAAAAGGCAGAGGAACCAGAGGTCAAATTGCCAACATCCACTGGATCATGGAAAAAGCAAGAGAGTTCCAGAAAAACATCTATTTCTGCTGTATTGACTATGCCAAAGCCTTTGACTGTGTGGATCACAATAAACTGTGGAAAATTCTGAAAGAGATGGGAATATCAGAGCACCTGACCTACCTCTAAGGAAACCTGTAAGTGGGTAAGGAAGCAACAGTTAGAACTGGACATGGAACAACAGACTGGTTCCAAATAGGAAAAGGAGTACATCAAGGTTGTATATTGTCACCCTGCTTATTTAACTTATATGCAGAGTACATCATGAGAAACACTGGGCTGGAAGAAGCACAAGCTGGAATCAAGATTGCCAGGAGAAATATCAATAACCTCAGATATGCAGATGACATCACTCTTATGGCAGAAAGTGAAGAGGAACTAAAAAGCCTCTTGATGAAAGTGAAAGTGGAGAATGAAAAAGTTGGCTTAAAGCTCAACATTCAGAAAATGAAGATCATGGCATCTGGTCCCATCACTGCATGGGAAATAGATAGGGAAACAGTGGAAGCAGTATCAGACTTTATTTTTGGGGCCTCCAAAATCACTGCAGATGGTGATTGCAGCCACGAAATTAAAAGACGCTTACTCCTTGGAAGGAAAGTTATGACCAATCTAGATAGCATATTCAAAAGCAGAGACACTATTTTGCCAACAAAGGTCCATCTAGTCAAGGCTATGGTTTTTCCTGTGGTCATGTATGGATATGAGAGTTGGACTGTGAAGAAAACTGAGTGGCAAAGAATTGATGTTTTTGAACTGTGGTGTTGGAGAAGACTCTTGAGAGTCCCTTGGACTGCAAGGAGATCCAACCAGTCCATTCTGAAGGAGATCAGCCCTGGGATTTCTTTGGAGGGAATGATGCTAAACCTAAAACTCCAGTTCTTTGGCCACCTCATGTGACGATTTGACTCATTGGAAAAGACTCTGATGCTGGGAGGGATTGGGGGCAGGAGGAGAAGGGGATGACAGGATGAGATGGCTGGATGGCATAACTGACTCGATGGACATGAGTCTGAGTGAACTCCGGGAGCTGATGATGGACAGGGAAGCCTGGAGTGCCGCAATTCATGGGGTTGCAGAGTCGTACACGACTGAGTGACTAAACTGAACTGAACTCATACCACTTTAAAAGTCAATATGATACCACACATTCCAAACAGCCATGCCAAGTTCTCAAACTCATCTCCAAAGTAATTATCTGGGGAAAAGTTAGATAGTTGGCTGCTTTGTCCAAAACAATCAGTCTTTTGCATTTTCATAAATGCCTCATTTATGAAAGACACAGGGGGAAAAAGACCTTAGTGTGTAAGTAATTATGATAGCAAAAAAAAAAAAAAAAAAAAAGCCAGGCTGTAAAGAAAAGGGGTGAAAAACTAGTATAAATATTACAAGTCTCTTCCAGATGACTCTGATTTTTCCCCTCATATTTTCTGGCCATGATATTTAAAAAAAAAATAAAGTTTGTATTTGTTTTAAATCAGAGACTATGGGACTCAGAGGTCTTTCTTTAGGAACATTTGAATTCTTCTTGCAGTAAGCTATAAGTGAATATTTTTTTCTAGAATTCTTCCCTTAATTTAGCCATGTGATAAGATGCTTTCAACCTTCTTAAATACTGTGGGTTGAAAAATATTCAAGTATCTGTGGGGATAACAAGAAATTCAACAGGATTCCCTAGTTAGTTACCTTTACCTCCTCTGTTCCTTCTCAAGAATTTTAATACCATGTATTTATATTAAACAAATGTCCTCCTCATTTCCCTAAGCCCCCAACTCAGACATTGGCAAACTTCTGCCTTATGATCCAGCAATCCCACTGCTGGGCATACACACTGAGGAAACCAGAAGGGAAAGAGACACGTGTACCCCAATGTTCATCGCAGCACTGTTTATAATAGCCAGGACATGGAAGCAACCTAGATGTCCATCAGCAGATGAATGGATAAGAAAGCAGTGGTACATATACACAATGGAGTATTACTCAGCCATTAAAAAGAATACATTTGAATCAGTTCTAATGAGGTGGATGAAACTGGAGCCTATTATATAGAGTGAAGTAAGCCAGAAGGAAAAACACCAATACAGTATACTAACGCATATATATGGAATTTAGAAAGATGGTAACGATAACCCTGTATACGAGACAGCAAAAGAGACACTAACGTATAGAACAGTCTTATGGACTCTGTGGGAGAGGGAGAGGGTGGGAAGATTTGGGAGAATGGCATTGAAACATGTAAAATATCATGTATGAAATGAGATGCCAGTCCAGGTTCAATGCACGATACTGGATGCTTGGGGCTAGTGCACTGGGACGACCCAGAGGGATGGTATGGGGAGGGAGGAGGGAGGAGGGTTCAGGATAGGGAGCACATGTATACCTGTGGTGGATTCATTTTGATATTTGGCAAAACTAATACAATTATGTAAAGTTTAAAAATAAAATAAAATTAATTAAAAAAAAAGAGTCTCATAGTAAATATCTTAAGCTATGCATTTTAAGTGGTTTATCTTGCAACTTCTCTGCTGTAGTGTAAATGCAAACATAGGCATACTTAAATCAATAGGTTTTGGCTGTTTCAACAAACATAATCTTTTTTTTTTTTGTACAAAAATAGAGATTGAATCAGATTTGGCCCAAGAGTTGTAGTTTTCTGATCCCTACTTTAAAATCAAGAACACTAGGTCTATACCTGTAAAGTTTGAATCACTCTTTGGAGGGTGATATAGTAGATTTTATCAGACAAATGGCATTTAATAAAGAAAGGGCATTCGATTTAGATCACAGGCTGAAAAGCTCCTGGTTCAAATACATGCAAAATAAAGCATTCAGAAAAGCAAAACTAGCAACATGAATCCAGGATCAGATGGGATCTACTGTCTAGAGGAAAATGGAGGTTTAAAAATTGACCATGTGTATGTCACAGGTATGACAATGGGTAGAGATTAAAGGAAGAGATTTCAGTTCAATTCAGTTCAGTCGCTCAGCCGTGTCCGACTCTTTGTGACCCCATGAATCGCAGCACGCCAGGACTCCCTGTCCATCACCAACTCCCAGAGTTTACTCAGACTCATGTCCATCGAGTCAGTGATGCCATCCAGCCATCTCATCCTCTGTCGTCCCCTTCTCCTCCTGCCCCAATCCCTCCCAGCATCAGAGTCTTTTCCAATGAGTCAACTCTTCGCATGAGGTGGCCAAAGTACTGGAGTTTCAGCTTTAGAGATTTAAGCAGTCCCAAAATGGAGATTATACTGAAGGAAAGTTCTTGGCACTTAAGAAAAACAGTAGATTTAGCTAGATATTCCTAATTCAAAATAGGGGATATTGGATAAGACTGAGTAGGAATATGTCAGTTTAAAAAAAAAATCTATTTGGAGCAGGAAGCACGATGATAGAGGTTTGTATAATTTCTAACATTTATGAAGCTTGTTAGTGAATCAAGGAGGGTGATACTTTATTAAAGAAGTGCTACCTCACCATGTTCAGGGATAAACCTGGTACCCATCCGCCTCTCCACCATGTGCCCTCATGATGCCTCTCTCCCACTCTAGATGCTCTCCTGACTGCCTTGTGTCCCAAGCCTGAAGACTGACTCATAGATATGTATGACATTTATCTTACTCTTCTGATTTCATTTCAGCACCTGTTTGATGGACACATTTGTCTTCTGATATAATAACTGCTGATCTTCTGGATGAGATAAGCTGAAAAGGGTGAACACTGAAAAATGCTTGAATGAATTACACTTAGCACTTACCTTAAGAGGTTCTTCCAAAAAAAAAAAAAAAATGCGTTGGCATCCTTTCTTCTTTGAAAGGTGATTCTTTAGTATGGTAGAAATTGCACAAAATATCACTGATTTGGCGTGCATCCTGTTACCTGAATTGAATCTTTGTGTCCTATGCATTCACTTATTAGTGAGTATTGTTTTGGAAATGTGGGTAATAGTTGATTTCATACTGAAGAGAATACATATAGGTATAAGTAGTATGTTTCAAGCAACAAAATAATACTTTCATGTTCCTGTTGAAGTTCTTTTATGCCACATACACTCAAGATTCTGTAAGAAGACTATATTATTATCCTATGAGAGTTCTCAAAAAGAACTGCTACAATGCCATCAATGAGATGCTGATTCTGTTCTATTTGCATTTATTCTTTCATTTCCATCTCTTCCCCTCAACAGCTTTATTTTCATAGGCTTATACTCAGTTCAGTTCAGTTCAGTTTAGTTGCTCAGTCATGTCCAACTCTTTGCGACCCCATGAATTGCAGCACGCCAGGCCTCGTCCATCACCAACTCCCAGAGTTCACTCAAACTCATGTGCATTGAGTCGGTGATGCCATCCAGCCATCTCATCCTCTGTCGTCCCCTTCTCCTCCTGCCCCCAATCCCTCCCAGCATCAGGGTCTTTTCCAATGAGTCACCTCTTGGCATGAGGCCAAAGTATTGGAATTTCAGCCTCAGCATCAGTCCTTCCAATGAACATTCAGAATTGATCTCCTTTAGGATGGACTGGTTGGATCTCCTTGAAGTCCAAGGGACTTGCAAGTGTCTTCTCCAACACCACAGTTCAAAAGCATCAATTCTTTGGCGCTCAGCTTTCTTCACAGTCCAACTCTCACATCCATACATGACCACTGGAAAAACCATAGTCTTGACTAGACAGACCTTTGTGGGCAAACTAATATCTCTGCTTTTTAATATGCTGTCTAAGTTGGTCATAAATTTCCTTCCAAGACTAGGGAGCTCCAAAGTGAGATTCATGCACGGCTGAGAGTTTGGATGATTATACATTCAGGCACAGGAAGAAAATCCTAGAATTGATGTTGAAATTTATTCTTTCTATAAAAATAAAAAAAGAACTTAAGCTTACTAATTTGAAAATGTTTATATTCTTTAATATATAAGATGTATAATTATGCATAATATTAATATAACCTATAATATAATATAACTATAATATATTGACAATGGTACCCTCAGTCAGATTCTAACTTAGATGTTTCCATGTCATTAAAATATTTAAGATATCTTGAGGGAAGAGTGGGATTCCATAATGTAGAATGGGTAAGACTATGGAAATTGAGTAAAAGTTTCAATATGTCTTAATGCATGCTAATTATTATGAATTATTTAAATTTGGGAATTCATGAAAATTCCAAAGTTCTAATCCACTAAAGAAATATAAGAACAAATAAAAACATATCAGAGAAGAAAGATTTTCAATAGTTAAGCTTTTCATTAACAAATATAATGCTTTATGGAACACTTTTATGCATGGCTATTGGTTGTGAAGGTGATTTGATTAGAATAAAAAATAAGAAAGAATTCCAACCACTAAAAGGGATCCAGATGGAGTTCATTGCTTTCCATCTTCTTTTCTATTCTCCTCTAACCTTCACTGCTTCCAAAGCGACCTAACTTCTTGAAATTCACCTCCAATTATGCCATCCACATTTTTGCATGCACATCCTGGCCACCCATAGTATACAAAATCTTCAGAAAATTATGACTCACTTGTTTGTGACCTTATTTATTTTTTCTACTCTTTTTTAAAATATAAGTTTATTAATTTTAATTGGAGGTTAATTACTTTACAATATTGTATTGGTTTTGCCATACATCAACATGAATCTACCACGGGTATACACGTGTTCCCCATCCTGAACACTTCTCCCTCCTCCCTCCCCGTACCATCCCTCTGGGTCATCCCAGTGCACCAGCCCCAAGCATACAGTATCATGCATTGAACCTGGACTGGTGATTCATTTCATATATGATATTATACACGTTTCAATGCCATTCTCCCAAATCATCCCACCCTCTCCCTCTCCCACAGAGTCCAAAAGACTGTTCTATACATCTGTGTCTCTTCTGCTGTCTCACATACAGGGTATTTTTTCTACTCTTCTCTTTCACCCTTTTATTAAACCCATTGTATACTCTTGTCAAATCAGACAAGTATTTCTGAAAAACCTTACCTAGTAAATGAGCTTCTATATTCCTCTCTTTTATCTCAAATATTCTTCATTTTCCAAGTTAATATCAAATGGTATCATCTTCTTAAACTCTCTTTTATTGTCCCACTGGTATTTCATATCTTTTTCCATATTCCTGTTTCGGGCAGTTCAGTTCAGTTGCTCAGTTGTGTCCGACTCTTTGCAACTCCATGAGCTGCAGCATGCCAGGCCCCCTGTCCAACACCAACTCCCGGAGTTCACTCAGACTCATGTCCATTGAGTCAGTGATGCCATCCAGCCATCTCATCCTCTGTTGTCTCCTTCTCCTCCTGTCGCCAATCCCTCCCAGCATCAGACTCTTTTCCAATGAATCAACTCTTCGCATGAGGTGGCCAAAGTACTGGAGTTTCAGCTTTAGCATCATTCCTTCCAAAGAAATCCAGTTAGCTTATCATTTATTTTATTTTGAGAAGAGAAATTTTCTTATTTGCTCTTGTCTCATATTAGGACTCTTTGTTGAACTGAATATATTACTCATCCTGCAAACCCAGTTGAAGGCTTATATCCCACAAACCTTCTGTCACCATTCATTCTTTGTCTGAACCCTATCATTGAATATATACTGCTCTTTAGCAAGAAGAAAATCATGTTAAAGTGTTACAGCCATGTTTTAGGTTATTTGGATTGTGTACTCCTTGAGGACAGACTCTGAATTATTCTTGTTTCAAACCTGATAACTCCTAGCACAGAGCTTATTAAGTATATGATGCTTAGTAAAGGCATGCTGATCAAACCCATGCTGGTTAACAGTATTCTAAATCTTTTCAACAATGTCCACAACGTTATCACATATTTCACATTACACCGTTTCCATTAAGAGGTATGGTCTCTGTATTCTCCTCTTGAATTTGCATGGGCTAGTGACACTTGTAACCAACATAAAACTATGGAAATGATGCTGAGTAACTTCTGAAAACTTGGTTAGAAAAGATCATGCAGCATCTTGCATTGCTTGCTGAACAATCATATTGGAGCCCTGAAAACGATGCAAGATATCTGACCTACCCTGAGGCCACTGTGCTGTGACCAAGCCACATAGACAAGCTGCATGTAGACTCTTCAGTCTGAAATCTTAGTTTCTGAATTTTCTAATTCAGGCTTCCATGTTTGTGAGTGAACAGGAATTCAGATGATTTGAATCTCCTGTGTGTGTCAGTTGCTCAGTCACGTCTGACTCTTTGTGACTCCATGGACTGTAGCCTGCCAGGATCCTCTATTCATGGGATTCTCCAGGCAAGAATACTGGAGTGGGTTGCCATTCCCTTCTCCAGAAGATCTACCTAGCACAGGAATCAAACCTGGGTATTCTGCATTTCAGACAGATTCTTTACTCACTGAACTACCAGGGAAACTATCTATTCTCCTGATGTTGAGTCAAATCCAGCTTTCAATTCTTTCCATTCCATGTTCAGATATTGTAGAGCTGAGAAAAAGCATTTCTGCTTTGCTGTTTCTAAATTACTAAATGAAAGAATCTGAGTATAATAAGAGTGTTGCTATTAAGTTTGAAAGATTTTGTTTTGCTGTCATATTACAAGGAGCAATTCTTTTGGGGGGGGCGGAAATATTTGTATATAAACAAATGTGTTGAGAAAATAGGCTATGGTTATGTTTTTCAGTTCAGTTGTTCAGTCGTGTCCGACTCTTTGCAACCCCATGGACTGTAGCACAACAGGCCTTCCTGTCCATCAACAACTTCCAGAGCCTAGTCAAACTCACGTCCATTGAGTAGGTGATGCCATCCAACCATCTCATCCTCTGTCATCCCCTTATCCTCCTGCCCTCAATCTTTCCCAGCATCAGGGTCTTTTCTAATGAGTCAGTTATTTGCATCAGGTGGCCAAAGTATTGGAGTTTTAGGTTCAGCATCAGTCCTTCCAATGAATATTCAGGACTGATTTCCTTTAGGATGGACTGGTTGGATCTCCTTGCTGTCCAAGTGACTCTCAAGAGTCTTCTCCAACACCACAGTTAAAAAACATCAATTCTTCAGAGCTCAGCTTTCTTTGTAGTCCAACTCTTATATCCATACACGACTCCTGGAAAAACCATAGCTTTGACTAGATGGACCTTTGTTGTCAAAGTAGTGTTTCTGCTTTTTAATATGCTGTCTAGGTTGGTCATAACTTTTCTTCCAAGGAGCAAGCGTCTTTTGATTTCATGGCTCAGTCACCATCTGTAGTGATTTTGGAGCCACCCAAAATAAAGTCTGACACTGTTTCCCCATCTATTTGCCATGAAGTGATGGGACCAGATGCCATGATCTTAGTTTTCTGAATGTTGAGCTTTAAGCCAACTTTTTCATTCTCCTCTTTCACTTACATCAAGAGGCTCTTTAGTTCTTCTTTGCTTTCTGCCATAAGAGTGGTGCCATCTGCATATCTGAGGTTATTGATATTTCTCCCAGCAATCTTGATTGCAGCTTGTGCTTCATCCAGCCAAGCATTTCTCATGATGTACTCTATATATAAGTTAAATAAGCAGGATGACAATATACAGCCTTGGCATACTCCTTTCCCGATTTGGAACCAGTCTGTTTTTCTGTGTCCAGTTCTACCTGTTGCTTCCTGACCTGCATACGGATTTCTCATGAGGCAGATAAGGTGGTCTGGTATTGCCATATCTTTTAGAATTTTCCATAGTTTGTTGTTATCCACACAAAGATTTTGGCATAGTCATGGTTATGTTTTAGACATATCTTAAATAACCCCACATGGGCTCACAGCATTCTGTATCCCAAACTCTGAAGACCTTGTCACCACTTGGCCTTCTAATACAATTTCACACAGACCCAGATAGCGAAATCTATCCAGAAAGAGTAGAATAGAGTTAAGGTTTCACACTCTCTGACTTCAGACTATGGTATGAAACTATAGTAGTCAAAGCAGTATAGTAGTCACACAGAAACACACATATATCATGGAAGTAGCACAGAGAGTTCAGAAATAAAACCATAGTCGTATAGTCAATTAATCTATGAGAAAAGAGGCAAGGATACACAATAAGGAAAAAACAGCCTCTTCAATAAATGATGTTGAGAAAAATGGACAGCTATATGTAAATTTTTCACACCATATACAAAAATAAAGTCAAAATGTACTTAAATGGACAACATGAAACCTTCAAACTCCTAGAAGAAAACACAGCAATTATTTATTTGACATTAGCCTTAGCTATAATATTTTTTATATATCTCCACAGGCAAGGGAACCTAAAAGCAAAAATAAACAAATGAGACTGTATCAAACTAGAAAGTTTTTGCATGGCAAAAGGAACCACTAACAAAAGAAAAAGGAAACATACAGAATGGCGGAAGGAATTTGTGAACAATATATCTGATAATGGCTTGATAGCCAAAATGTAGAAAAGACTCATACAATTCTAAGTCACCTGGATGTAATGAGTACATAGGGATCATAATCAATAATATGGTAACAATTTTGTATGGTGATGGATGATAACTGGTCTTTCTGCAGTGACTATTTCATAATGTATAAACACTGAATCACTATGTTGTACACATGGAACAGACTTAACATTAAAATTTAATGTAAAATTAAAAAAAAACTTAATTAACATGATTTTCTACCACAACAAGGTAGAAACAAGGGAAAAAAGGTGGCACTCCAGAGGAAATTTTGAATAATCATTAGAGGGTAAGAACTTTTTATTGTCTTTCTGCAATCACAATCGGAGATTCTTTTCTACTCTGATGATTGTGTTTTGGGAAGTCAATCAATTTTAATTACATGGAGGTTTTCCTAGATCCCACAGATAAATAAGACCCCTCCCTAAAATTTAGCAAGCTTGCCTTCTGTTCATTGACTCAGAGATGTAAGCAGAGTTTTTCTCAGTAACTTCTAGCAAGAGAAAGTGAACTAAAGTATCTGGGTCACCCAAAGCCTAGTAAGTTTCAGAACAGCTGTAATAGAAGGTGTGTTAGAATCAGGGTTAGTGTTCATTACTCAACCTCTATCCAGTGAGAAGTTGAGTTCTCTGCAAGTCAATAAAGTGAGGTGCAGCCAAGTGCTGTATTGTTCTATAAGCACATGCGTGCTAAGTCACTTCAGTCGCATCTGACTGTGATCCTATGAAAATCAGAAGCTACCAGGCTTCTTTGTACATGGGATTCTCCAGGCAAGAATACTGGAGTGGGTGTCATGCACATGAATTATTATTATTATACCTATAATTTACAAAAATAGCAGATTCTTTTGGTGACCTTAACTGACTCTCTTGCTGGCAATATATAAAGTAAAACAGAATACAATTTTTTAAACATCTGAGTATTTCACAGACTAATTGTTTACTAACTACATGGAAGAACTTGGGCTATTTAGGTCCTGGGAATAATTCTTATCATGAACAAAAATAAAATAAATATGCTTCATGTTTAGCAGAAGCCATATTCACCTTAATATTTGTCAATAGTGTTCATATAGTCTGTTTTAATTGTTTGCTAAGTTTTACTTTGGCCACCTCATGCAAAGAGTTGACTCATTGGAAAAGACTCTGATGCTGGGAAGGAATGGGAGTAGGAGAAGAAGGGGACGGAGGATGAGATGGCTGGATGGCATCACCAACTCAATGCACTTGAGTTTGGGTGAATTCTGGGAGTTGGTTATGGACAGGGAGGCCTGGTGTGCTGTGATTCATGGGGTTGCAAAGAGTCAGACATGACTGAGCAACTGAACTGAACTGAACTGAACTGAACCGAAGTTTCTGACTCTGGTTTGCTTTCCTCTATGGCTGTTATGTTTTCTGTGGTCTTTGAGTTTTTATCTTGTTCTCTGGAATGTCAATTTCCTTGGAAATTCTGATCATAACAGCATTTAATCTATTTGAAAAGACTGTTTCTTTTTTTTTGTTGTTGTTGTTGTTCATGGGCCAAGACATTCCATCTTAGACAATTCTTGGATAATGTGTAGTCTTTCTCTTTGAAATCTACCTTTGCTAGTTAGATTTGGTGGTGGTGGTTTCATTGCTAAGTTTTGTCCAATTCTTGTGATACCATAAACTGTAGCCCTCCGGGCTCCTCTGTCCATGGGGCAGGTTGCCGTTTACTTCTCCATGGGATCTTCCTGACCCATTACAAACAGTTTATTGCCTTGCAGGCAGATTCTTTATCCCTGAGCCATCAGATAAGTAATGTCAAATATACATTTATTCATGATTTGTATTGAATGGTAGGCCAGCAAGCTGACTTGTGGAAACCAAGTGTTTCTAAGAATATTTATTGGTATTTGTTTACAAGCAAAATATTTTATCTTAGTTTACCTAAAATATAATGATATTATATTTTAAGCTTTTTCAACCAGGTCATAAATGGGTTTACTTTGCAGGGGTTTTGAATTACCTTTTGCCTTTAGGCTTCAAAGGGCTCAACACTTATTCCAATAAAATCTAAACCCTGCTTAGAGATACTCCCAACACTTCAAAACATAGACGACCTGACCAGATAATTTTCCTGGAAAGTTTTATACCTTTGCTGATGTTTAAAGGAAGATTAGTTTCTTCCTGCATATATCTTTATGTGGACACTTGTATCAGGAAATATAGCTTCCTCAAGTGGATGAGATTTGAAGTTAAGAAGCTGTTCTCACTTTGGTATACAATTACATTCCTAAGTCATTGGTAAACATTGCTATATTCTAGTGAGTAGGATGATTTCTAAAAGCTAAGTACAGTTACTACTTTTTAAGTGGGACTATGCCTGTGACAAATTTGCTTGAATATCTTCTAAGACCTTTGGAAACCACTTTCACTTAGAGAGCTGGATGCTGTGCCAATATTTCTCTGAGTCACAGGTTTGTCTCACAGAGCACTTCTGTCTGCTCCAAATTTAAGAAAACTTCCCAGTAGTTCATATCTGTGTTTCAGAACAGGTCTTCTAGATGTTGACATGTACTAGATAAGGTGAGATGGGTATCTACTTAACTTTCTATTAATATTTTGGGGAGTGCTGTATTATGAGTTGAATTATATACCTCATCCACAAATTCATATTTTGAAGTACCCAATTCGCAGTATCTCAAGATGTAACTTTATCTGAAATAAAGTAGTTAGTTAAGATGGATTTATTAGGATGGACCCTTTTAAGACTGATATCCCTACCTTATAAAAAGGTGAAATTTGAACACAAAGAGAAAAACCCGTGAGAAGGCCACATGAAGATGAAAGCAGATATAGAACGATGCTTTTGCAAGCCAAGAGATGCCAAAACTTAGCAGAAAGTCAGCAGAAACTAGGGGAAAATCAGGGAATAGATTTTCCCTCACAGCTCTGAAAAGGGCCCAGCACTGCTGACACCTTAATTTCAGACGTGTGGCCTCTAGAACGTTGAGATAATCAATTTCTGTTGTTCAGTCTGTGGTACTGTTTTTATAACTCTAGTGAACTCATATATGGGCTGTAGGGTTAGCACTTCTTCAACGTTAATTCCACGCTCCTAGTTGTGTCCCAGGATCCTTAGGCCACCGAGGCCACAGCGGATCTGCAGTCTTTCTGATCCTTTTGTGCACTGTGACCCTCACTGGTTTACCTCCCCTGTACTGACTAAAAATAATATCAAGCTGATTTACAATGTTACACATTTATTATTGTCAGAAAAGTATGCTGAAAGATTCATATTAGATTTACCACTAGCATTATTCAGTTGTTATGTGGTTTATCTTTAGCATACAAATACAATGAAGTAAAAAGATTGATATTGCAGTCAAATTCAGAACGAGTCAGTGACAGAAAAATATTAGCTAAAACGTTTTTAGGTGTAAATATATTTTACCAACCTGAAAAGCTTTCTGAATTTCATGCTCCTGGGACTGTGTGGATGTTCATGGAAACTTCTTCACATAGGCACAATGAATTATTAACTCCACTTCCAGCCCCTGATCTCTCTCTTCTTTGAGATGTGGGGGAGGAGGAGGTGGCTGAAAATCCCAAGCTTCTAATTCTGGCTTTATCTTTCTGGTGACCAGCCAGAGCCCTCCCAGCATCACTTCATTAGAAGAAAAAGATGCTCCCAGCACTTTTAATACTTAGGAATTTACAAGGACTTTAGGAACTCTGTGCCTGGAACCAGGGGCAGAAACAAAGAAATACATTTTCTAATCTCTCATACAGTCATTGTACTTCTTCAATAATAGTGGTGCTTTCTTCACACAAAGCATGTGGTGAAAACAAAGCAAGACCATATTGGTACTATGAGGGGTCTATTTCAAGGAGTTAATGGTGGCTCAGCAGAGAAGAATTTGCCTGCCAGTGCAGGAGGTGAGGGTTTGATCCCTGGCTTAGGAAGATCCCCTGGTGAAGGAAATGGCAACCCAGTTCAAAATTCTTGCCTTGGAAATCTCATGGACAGAGGAGCTCATAAGGTTGCAAAGAGTCAGACACAACTTGGAGACTACACAACAACAACAAATAGAAAATAATAGATACAATTTGTTCTTAAAATTTATTATAAGGACCACAATATATGTGAGTTCCTGAGTATGAGAACAGACATGTAACAGTTGACTTCTATTTGGAATCATTTGATCTATATATCACCTGGACTGTTTAATGTCAGTCTCTATCTTAACCTTAGATTTGATATTTGAACAAATAAAGTATAACAATTATATTAGGAAGGAAGCATCTTGGTTTTATGATATTTTCGAGTGTATATTGGTTTTATGAATGCTAAGTTGCTTCAGTCATGTCCAACCCTGTGTGACACTATGGGCTGTAGCCTACCAGGCTCCTCTGTACTTGGGATTATCCGGGAAAGAATACTGGAGTGGGTTGCCATGCTCTCTTCCAGGGGATCTTCCCAATCCAGGAACTGAACCCACATCTCTTATGTCTTTTGCATTGGCAGGCAGGTTCTTCACCACTAGAGCAACCCAGGAAGCCCTATATTGGTTTTACTTATTCCCTGAAAGTTTTGCTGTAGTATTACTTGTCAGAGGCCAAGTTTGATATTTGAATTTTCAGAAAATCTATCCAACTTCTCAAGAAGATTATGGTACTCTTTTTTTATTTACTCAAAGGTCATTTCATTGGCAGTTGTTTGTGAGGAAAAGAATTGATGTAAATGAAACTGTATTAAACTTGCCTCACTGAAAAGAAATAACCAAACGCAGAAGTGGTTCTTATCTATTTCATCTACTCTGGGAAACAAGATTACACCTTTAAGTGCTGGCTTGTTTACTCTGTTGGAATGGCCTAACTGCACCCATACCATGTCCAGCACACACATTTATAGATGATCATCATGTTTCTCTCACTGTCTGATTGTAGGATCAGAGTTCTTACCACAGTGATCTATAAAGCTTCTATGAGATACTGTTGTTGTTGTTCAGTCACTAAGTCATGTCTGACTTTTTGTGACCCATGGACTTAAAGGGTCCAGGCTTCCCTGTCCTTCACTATCTCCCGGAGTTTGCTCAAATTCATGTTCTTTGAGTCAGTGATGCTATCTAACCATTTCATACTCTGCTGCCCCCTTCTCCTTTTGCCTTCAATTATTCCTAGCATCAGGGTCTTTTCTAATCAGTCAGCTCTTTGTATCAGGTGGCCAAAGTACTGGAGCTTCAGTTTCAGCATCAATCCTTCCAATGAATATTCAGGGTTGATTTTCTTTAGGATGGACTAGTTTGATTCCTTCCTGTCCAATGTATTCGCAAGAGTCTTCTCCAGCACTACAGTTTGAAAGCATCAATTTTTCAGTGCTCAGCCTTCGTTATGGTCCAACTCTCACATCTGTCTATATTAGTATATTTATATGTAGTATACACACACACACACACACATATCCCAATCTCCTAATTTATTCCTCCCCAACATTACCCCTGGTAATAATCCATAGGGTTGCAAATAGTCAGACAGGACTGAGGTGACTTAGCACAACAGCACACAAAACCACAAATTTATTTTCTGCATCTGTGACTCTGTTTCTGTTTTGTAAATAGATTCATTTGTACCATTTGTTTTTAGATTCCATGCATAAGTGGTATGTGATATATATATTTCTCTGTCTGCCTTACTTCACTCTGTATGATAATCTCTAGGTCCATCCATGTTGGTGCAAGTGGTATTATTTCATACTTTTTACAGTGCTGAGGTTTTAATTATGTTTTTTTTTTCCTAAGTTTTTGTCTATAATTTCTCAGTTAGGAGTTTTATAAACAGAGTATCACTCATTAATTGTATTAGTTACGTATTTTGTATAGCAACATTTATCCAAATCAAGTCCCTTATTGTGCATTTAGTATCACATGTATTATCTTACACAGTTTCTAAGGGTCAGGAATATGGGGTGGCTTAGCTGTGGGATCTGTCTCAAGGTCTCTTTTGAGATCACAGTAAGTCTATGATCTCTCTATAAAGATGCTCACAACATGGCAGCTCTCTTCTCCCAGATTGAGTACCTCTGGTTTAACAAATCTTCCAAGTGATTCTTATGAATAATAAGGTTTGAGAACCACTGACCTGTGGGGCTCTTTTGAAGATCAGATCAGATACAGGCCCATTAAAAATTCTGACATAATTTTCTGGTGGGGAAAATCACTCTTCCCTTGGTATCACATTGCTTCTGGAAATGTTTAGTTACATAAGGGGAGGAATACAGAAAGCTATGGGAATGTATGATTTCAAGAGATGTACAACTACTCTCACAAATGTTTTGCACCATTTGTTTCAAAATGCATCTTAGCACATGTGAGAAGAGTTTTCTTTTTCCTTTTCCTTTTTTCAGAATCTCAAACCTATCCAGAGTGACTGCAAAAATAATCCTGTCCCCATTTTCAAAAATACAGATCTTCTTACTCATTTTATTTCCCTCACTTCATTATATACAGCTCTCCTCTTTAGAGTTGTTTGGAACTTAGAAGGCTTTAAAACTTTCTGCCTAATGCTTTCCTTAACCTTTTCCCTGTAATAGCTCAAACCCAACTGTATGTAGGTTGCATCACAATTAAAGCACTTGAACAAACAGCATATGGACAAGTACTTACCCAGCTATTAGCAAAGACAGTGTTTTAGGATACAATTTTTTCTTCTCCCATAAGTGGAGGCAAATCTCAAATAAGAATGTGTTTTGAACTTTTCTATCTCCATGATTAAGTTTCAAGGCTCTGCTACTTTAGAACAAAAAGCTTTTAAATTTAAACCACTCTCAGTGCAATGTTTCTCTTTATGATAAATGGACATATTTCATGCTGGGAGGTTAAAAGGTGAGAAAAGGCTAAACTAAAACCACCTTCAAAGCACAGTGTTTCACTTAGTGATAAATGACACTGTTTCAACAGGGGAGGATGAAAGATTTTACATTTGCTTTGAAGTAGAGAAATAGCCAAGTGCTCACTACTACTGATTATAGATGTTTCTAACAAAATGGGGGTAAATGGCTGAGTACAAGCCATTTACAAAATATATATATATTTTCTCTCCTCTAAAAAACATATTTTGTGTTGCTTAGGAAATCAGTTATGTTGTTGTTCATAGAACATTTTGATCAATATTTTCTTTTTCTTAAATTTTTTCAGAGCAAATTTTAGGGGGAAAAAAAAGCGACAAGAATATGCCAAAACCATAAATTTCTTATTTCCCAAAACCTTATGATTTTGAGTTGTTGTAACCTGACTCATACCTTGAAGAACTTTGCCTTATTTTCATAAAACACACTATATCCACGAGAAGGGAAATTAGCATATAATTTGTAGATTTGATTCTTGGGTCCATAGAGAGCTTAAACATGTAAAACAACTTGCTGTTAGTTGAAAAGAAAGGAGATGTGAGCTATTTTTTTCAGTATATTTAGGTGTCATGGTGTCTATCCATATAGATAGATTGACTTTCATTCAAAGGTCTCTGCCTTGAGGATTTCTTATTTCTGGAAAAGAACCAACCATCTACACTTCATGTGTGTAAGACTGAAATAATTAGAGAGTAAATAGAGCACACAGACTTAGTATTGTTCATAAACATTGCTACCATTTAAAATGACAGTATGAATTATGTAGAGATTCTAAGCAAGCTAAAACTAAGAGAAATTGAAATGCTTGGCATACCTTGACTCCTTTTGCATGAATAAATAGAGCAACTCACTATTTCTCTTTGGCTTACCAATAAATTATTTCTACTTGGCTCTAGTTGGGGACATAAAAAGTGAGGTTCAATCCCAAGATCAGGAAGACAACCTGGAGGAGGACACGACAACCCACTCCAGGATTCTTGCCTGGAGACTCCTATGGACAAAGGAGCTCAACGGGATTGTAAAGAGTTAGACACGGCTAATGCAACTTAGCACGCGCTAGTTCTATCCTTAGGATTTTTAATTTGTTTTTTGGTTTTATCTCCCAAATCTCTCTCTCCTGCTTCATTGGCCTGACTAGTTGTTTTGCCAAAAGTTTTAAGTTTCATTTCAGGTTCAAAGGATTCATTAACAAAAGAAACCACTCATCATACACAAATAAGCAACTTCAATGTCTGAGAGCTTGTTTGGAGGTTCTAGCAGGGGAGCACAGCTGCTCGTATACCCTTGACTAAGGGGAGGGTCTTCCTCTTCCATCAAATAGACAGCTTAGGAAGGGTGAGCATGGATTGGTGAGGGAGGAAAGGGACACTTATTTAGCCAGCCAGATCAGCTGAATCAACCCTAGCAATTAATGTGGTGACAAATGTCACCACCAGATCACCATCACACCCATAATTTCAATATCTAAAGAGAGTTATCTAACTTACTTTCAATATACAATCATTAAAAGAAAACAGAGATAGGAACAGTAGAGGATAATAACAGTGCATACATCACCAAATTAGAGTGACTCACATCCAGATTCAAATAGCGCTTGGGAAGTCCCATGTAACAACTGGAATCCCAGTTGGGAAAATGTTCTGGGCAGTGCATCTACCCTAAGGGCAATACTTTAAGTTGCAGTTTTGGGGGTTCCTGCTTAAAATCCCAGGCTGCAAACTGATAACATCAGTTTGTAAGCAAAAGTGCCACTCTCATTTCACTTTAACCTTTTTACTGTGTGTGCTTTATTTTGGGAGCCATTGGATTTCACTGAACACCACGTATGGTTGGCCAGAGCTCTAGGGGCTCAAGAATTCCAAAACCCCCTTCCTATCTTATCTGTAGTGTCACTCAGCTTGCTGGTAACAATTGGTGCATTCATGAGCAAGCACATAGTCAGCACAGTGTCATGCAGGTTAGAAGCAAGGTCAGGGGCCTGCTCTGTTTTCTTGTCTCTGAAGCCTGAACAAGACTTCCTTCATTTTAAGTTCCCTAACACTAGTAATCTCAGACATCTAATTTTTTGGCCAGAATCCACTCTCAAACTTAGACATTTAAAATAAACCATTTTTTTTCTCCCCTGCTGTATCTTTGCAGACTAAAAACAGCAGGAAGAAAAACAAGGACATTTATACTGCTTTTGTGACCCATGTCAATTTCCAAACATGATGTAATCCCCACAGTACTGTCACAGAAGCAAGCCCTCATTATACTAGAATCCCTGCCTGGCTTCCATATCAGATTGCTGCTTCAGTAACCACCCAGCCATGTTCCATGCTTCAGTATTATTGGTTGTCTGAATTGGCTGTGAACTTACTGTGCCTTTTAAATACAGTGTCATAGGCTATCTATGGTGAGCTGTCCCAAATCTACCCTTAATCTTCCCAGTTCAAGTGAGCTCCATTGCTATATTCATAGCATCTCTTCACTCTTCCATTTAATTTATATTTGGCTGTGCTGATTCTTCGTTGCTGCAAGTGGGCTCTCTCTAGTTGTGGTGAGCAGGGGCTATTCTTCTTTGTGGTGTGCAGTCTTCTCATTGCAGTGGCTTCTCTTTTTGTGGAGCATGGGCTCTTGGGCACTCAAACTTCAGTAGTTGCAGCATGCAGTCTCAGTCATTGCAACTTGCAGACTCTAGAGTGTGGGCTCAGTAGTTGTGGTACCTATGCTTAGTTGCTTGGTGGTATGTGGAATCTTCCCGAACCAGAAATCAAATCCATGTCCCCTGCATTGGCAGGTGGGTTCTTAACCACTGGACCACCAAGGAAGTGCCTCCTCACTCTTCTGGAATAAATCATTTTTTAATGTATTTTTGTTTTTATGAAGATGAATACTGGGTTTAATGTAATTATATTCAATAGATCACAGGTATTTCAATCCATCTCATCTCTGGTTAATTTCTTTTCCTTTCCTCTTCTCTCCTCTTCTACATTGTTTTCTTCCAACTTCTCCTCTTTTCTCCCCTCCTAATTTCTGTTCCTTTCCCTTTCCCTTCTCTTTACTTTCATTCCTTTCCTCTCCTTCTTTTCTCTCTTTTATCTTCTTTTCTTTCTAAAATAGCTGGCCAGGGCAGATGGTGACAGAATAGTGAAAGATACTTCAGTTCTTATTAAGTCTTAAAATAATTTTTACTTTATAAATAGACATAAGAGAATGAAAGACATAGTGTAGCTGTCATCACTGACTTTTCCTAACATTGATTTATCTGCTTATCTGACCAAGATTTCTCATCTAACTTGGAAAAAAAAACCAAAACATTCAATTGGAACACTTTATAATATTGCAGTCTCTGTTAAGATTAAGCTTTTGCCAAAATAAATACCTATACTAATACATAAATGTTCATGTGCACATGTATATGGGCTTCCCACATAGCCCTAGAGGTAAAGAACTCACCTGCCAATGCAAGAAACAAGAGAAATAAGTTCAATCCCTGGATCAGGAAGATCCCCTGGAGTAGGTCATGTAACCTACTCCAGTATTCTTTGCTTGAGAATCCCATGGGCAGAAGAGCCTAGTGGGCTACTTAGCAAGTACACATATAGGTATATATTTTCATATATATGAGATTAGATGTAGATCTTTTCCCTTTTGCACTGTGATTCATGCTGTGATGTTAGGATATGCTGGTGAAATCCCTCTGTAGGACTGTTGACTTCATTCCCCCAGTGACTGGAGGGGCTGAGTGAAGATGCCTTTTGGAATTATTTGGGTGAAGAAAGCTGCCTTCTTCAAGGTAACAACCTCTGTCTAGGGATAGGCCATAACTGACTAATCAATGTGGCAGAAAAAACAAAATGAAACCAAAAAACCCTATTACTTCACTCCAAAAATGGGAAATTCTGAAGCACAAGCTTGGCTTTAGTTGTCTGTTTCATTTGATCCATCTTCTCCATTTGAGGCTTGCCAGGTGGTGGTAGTGGTTAAGAATCTGCCTGCTAATGCAAGATACCTAACTGATAAGAGTTAGTTCCCAGGTTGGGAAGATCCCGTGGAGTAAGAAGAAGCAACCCACTCTAGTATTCTTGCCTGGGAAAATCCCATGGACAGAGGAGCTTGGGGAACTACAGCCCATGGGGTGGCAAAGAGTCAGACACGACTGAGTGAACTGAGCATCTTCTCCCTTTGAATAAACCCGATTCCTTTTTTTCTCGTCCAAGGCAATTATTCCAGGAACACCTCTAATCAACTTCCTGAATCTCTAGTCACCTTCTTTATCTCAGAGTCTGCTTCCCAAAGAATGCACGCTGTAACACACTTCAACTGTTTTATAGTTTAAAATATTTAAAAAGTATTATTACTTATCTTGCAAAGTAGGACTTTTATTTTTATATCCAGGAAGAACTCAACTAGGGCAATAGAAACCTTATAACGCCATTTATGCAAAAATCACCTGTGATACAAAGGCATTAAAGATTGAAAAGAAAAAAAAAAAAAACATGAGAAATTGTTAAAGCTATTTGTAGTGACTGTGCTTATCTTTTCAACATATACTGGTAACCTGAGGCACAGAGACACCAAGAAATTTGCCAAGTCTCTCATCACGCAGGTAAGAAATGACAACTAGAACCCAGAGCCAGCTTGATTTGATTCAAAAGCTTTCACATATAACCCTATCATGTTCTTCTTTTCATAAGGGTGAAGCACTGCCTGTTTAAATGCTGAAGAAAAAGTCTTCAACCACATAAGGAGAATCAACTCTATCTCCATAAAACTGCTAATTATTTTCCAATAATTAGAACTTCTGAGAAAGAAAAGAAGCATATTTCCCATTGGGAATCAGGTGGTGGTCTCCTTGTCATATCAATTCCCACCTCTATGCACTGTCTTATATTTCTTCTTCCCTTTCATTCCAAACATTCCATTCCCTCTCAGTTCAGTTCAATGTGGTTGCTCAGTCATGTCCGACTCTTTGGAACCCCATGAATCGCAGGACGCCAGGCCTCCCTGTCCATCAGCAACTCCTGGAGTTCACACAAACTCATGTCCACTGACTCGGTGATGCCATCCAGCCAGCTCATCCTCTGTCGTCCCCTTCTCCTTCTGCCCCCAATCCCTCCCAGAATCAGACTCTTTTCCAATGAGTCAACTCTTCCCATGAGGTGGACAAAGTACTGGAGTTTCAGCTTTAGCATCATTCCTTCCAAAGAAATCCCAGGGCTGATCTCCTTCAGAATGGACTGGTTGAATCTCCTTGCAGTCCAAGGGACTCTCAAGAGTCTTCTCCAACACCACAGTTCAAAAGCATCAATTCTTCGGTGCTCAGCTTTCTTCACAGTCCAACTCTCACATCCATACATGACCATTGGCAAAACCATAGCCTTGACTAGATGGACCTTTGTTGGCAAAATAATGTCTCTGCTTTTGAATATGCTATCTAGGTTGGTCATAACTTTCCTTCCAAGGAGTAAGCGTCTTTTAATGTCATGGCTGCAGTCACCATCTGCAGTGATTTTGGAGCCCCCAAAAATAAAGTCTGATATTGTTTCCACTGTTTCCCCATCTATTTGCCATTAAGTGATGGGACGAGATGCCATGATCTTCTTTTTCTGAATGTTGAGCTTTAAGCCAACTTTTTCACTCTCCTCTTTCACTTTCATCAAGAGGCTTTTGAGTTCCTGTTCACTTTCTGCCATAAGGGTGGTGTCATCTGCATATCTGAGGTTATTGATATTTCTCCCGGCAATCTTGATTCCAGCTTGTGCTTATTCCAGTCCAGCGTTTCTCATGATGTACTCTGCATATAAGCTAAATAAGCATGGTGAAATATACAGCCTTGATGTATATTTGGAATCTCTTTTTCCTATTTGGAATCAATTTGTTGTTCCATGTCCAGTTCTAACTGTTGCTTCCTGATCTGCATATAGGTTTCTCAAGAGGCAGGTCAGGTGCTCTGGCATTCCCATCTCTTTTAGAATTTTCCACAGTTTATTATGATCCACACAGTCAAAGGCTTTGGCATAGACAATAAAGCAGAAATAGATGTTTTTCTGGAATTCTCTTGCTTTTTCCATGATCCAGCGGATGTTGGAAATTTGATCTCTGGTTCCTCTGCCTTTTCTAAAACCAGCTTGAACATCTGGAAGTTCAAGGTTCACGTATTGATGAAGCTTGGCTTGGAGAATTTGAGTGTTACTTTACTAGTGTGTGAGATGAATGAAATTGTGTGTTAGTTTGAGCCTTCTTTGGCATTGCCTTTCTTTGGGATTGGAATGAAAACTGACCTTTTCCAGTCCTGTGGCCACTGCTGAGTTTTCCAAATGTGCTGGCATATTGAGTGCAGCACTTTCACAGCATCATCTTTCAGGATTTGAAATAGCTCAACTGGAATTCCATCACCTCCACTAGCTTTGTTCATAGTGATGTTTTCTAAGGCCCACTTTACTTCACATTTCAGGATGTCTGGCTCTAGGTGAGTGATCACACCATTGTGATTATCTGCATCGTGAAAATCTTTTTTGTACAGTTCTTCTGTGTATCCTTGCCACCTCTTCTTAATATCTTCTGCTTCTGTTAGGTCCCTACCATTTCCGTCCTTTATTGAGCCCATCTTTGCATGAAATATTCCCTTTGTATCTCTAATTTTCTTGAAGAGATCTCTAGTCTTTCCCATTCTTTTGTTTTCCTCTATTTCTTTGCACTGATCACTGAGGAACACTTTCTTATCTCTTCTTGCTATTCTTTGGAACTCTGCATTTAGATGCTTATATCTTTCCTTTTCTCCTTTGCTTTTCACTTCTCTTCTTTTCACAGCTATTTGTAAGGCCTCCCCAGACAGCCATTTTGCTTTTTTGCATTTCTTTTTCTTAGGGATGGTCTTGATCGCTGTTTGCTGTACAATGTCACGAACCTCCATCGATAGTTCATCAGGCACTCTGTCTATCATATCTAGTCCCTTAAATCTATTTCTCACTTCCACTGTATAATCATAAGGGATTTGATTTAGGTCATACCTGAATGGTCTAGTGGTATTCCCTACTTTCTTCAATTTAAGTCTGAATTTGGCAATAAAGAGTTCATGATCTGAGACACAGCCAGATCCTGTTCTTGTTTTTGCTGACTGTATAGAGCTTCTCCATCTTTGGCTGCCAAGAATATAATCAATCTATTCTGGTGTTGATCATCTGGTGATGTCCATGTATAGAGTCTTCTCTTGTGTTGTTGGAAGAGGGTGTTTGCTATGACCAGTGCAATCTCTTGGCAAAACTCTATTAGTCTTTGCCCTGCTTCATTCAGTATTCCAAGGCCAGATTTGCCTGTTACCCCAGGTGTTTCTTGACTTCCTACTTTTGCATTCCAGTCCCCTATAATGAAAAGGACATCTTTTTTGGATGTTAGTTCTAAAAGGTCTTGTAGGTTTTCATAGAACTGTTCAACTTCAGCTTCTTCAGCATTACTGGTTGGGGCATAGACTTGGATTACTGTGATATTGAATGGTTTGCCTTGGAAACGAACAGAGATCATTCTGTTGTTTTTGAGATTGCATCCAAGTATTGCATTTCACACTCTTTTGTTGACCATGATGGCTACTCCTAAGGGATTCCTGCCTGCAGTAGTAGATATAATGGTCATCTGAGTTAAATTCACCCATTCCAGTCCATTTTAGTTCACTGATTCCTAGAATGTCGACGTTCACTCTTCCCATTTCCTGTTTGACTACTTCCAATTTGCCTTGATTCATCGACCTAACATTCCAGGTTCCTATGCAATATTGCTCTTTATAGCATCAGACCTTGCTTCTATCACCAGACACATCCACAACTGGGTATTGTTTTTGCTTTGGCTCCATCCCCTCATTCTTTCTGGAGTTATTTCTCCACTGATCTCCAGTAGCATATTGGGCACCTACCGACCTGGGGAGTTTCTCTCTCAGTATCCTATCATTTTGCCTTTTCATAGTGTTAATGGGGTTTTCAAGGCAAGAATACTGAAGTGGTTTGCCAATCCCTTCTCCAGTGGACCACATTCTGTCAGACCTCTCCACCATGTCCCACCCGTCTTGGGTAGCCCTGCATGGCATGGCTTAGTTTCATTGAGTTAGACAAGGCTGTGGTCCGTGTGATTAGACTGACAAGTTTTCTGTGATTATGGTTTCAGTGTGTCTGCTGTCTGATGCCCTCTTGCAACACTTACCATGTTCCCTGGGTTTCTCTTACCTTGTACGTGGGGCAGCTCTTCACGGCTGTTCCAGCAAAGCACAGCCGCTGCTCCTTACCTTGGATGAGGGGTATCTCCTCATGGCCGCCCCTCCTGACCTTAAATGTGGAGTAGCTCCTCTCGGCCCTCCTGCACTCGTGCAGCCACCACTCCTTGGATGTTCTATTCCTTGTAATTCTGTCCAAAGGACCAGTTAGTCCAAAAAGTTATTCCAGACTCGTCCACTCTGCAGAGATTAATGGACAGTTTCTATAAACTTGCTGTCATCTGCTCAATTGCAAATTGGAATTCGTTTTGAACATGTTTTACAAATATTTTCTTCTGTAATCATCATTAAATTAGTTGAAGGATAAGGAGTACTACTATTATTTGCATGTGCAAATTAGAGAGTGAAGACACTGAGAGAATACCTAGATGGTCAGTCATGTTCAAGTAACTGGTCAACCTGGTTTTGAACATTGAGTAGCTCTAATACTCTTGCTTTGGCTACAATTTCCTATTGTTTGTCCTCTTGGTAAACCACCTTCTTTTAATTATATTTGTGCATTTTCTTGGGCTTCCTTGATGTCTCAGCAGGTCTGAATGCAATATAGGAGACACAGGAGACACGGGTTCAATCCCTGGGTCTGGAAGATCCCCTTGATATGGTAACCCCCTCCATTATTCTTACTTGGAGAATCCTATGGACAGAGGAGCCTGGCAGGTTACAGACCAAAGGGTCACAAAGAGTCAGACGTGACTTAACAATTAAACATGAAAACCACATGCATTTTCTTAAGTTATAAGCTAAATGATGAATTAAATTAAGATTCATATATGCAGATTTTGTCTCTCAAATATTAGGTTAACCTCCTTCAATATGGTCAAGGCCTAGGTCTGTTTCTCTGGTCACTCACTAGTACTCACAAGCCTATCTAGTAGAACAGCTAATGCTGTGTTAGGTTATCTAGAATTCACTTGAATACTTTTGCGACTTACCCTGTGGATGGGAATGTTCACAAGTCAAAAATGTATGCCCTTGCTGTCTTTTTATTCAAAAAAATATATTTCTCTCTTCCTTATTAGATTATATTATTCTGTTTATTAGGGCTTCCCAGGTGGTCATGGTAGTAAAGGGCCCACCTCCCAATGCAGACTTGTGTTCAACCCCTGAGTAGGGAAGTTCTACTGGAGGAGGAAGTAGCAACTCACTTTCATTTTCTTGTTTGGGAAATCCCACGGACAAAGGAGCCTGGTGGGCTACAGTCAATGAGGTTGCAAAAAGTCAGATACAACTGAAACGACAGCACACATGCATGCGTTGTTTATTACTGTATACAGGGGGAAATGAGCAGTAACCCAACACCTCATGGATCTACTTTTCCTCAAACTCCGTGACATCCTCTAACTCCTTCAGGAAGGTAGGTATCTTCCTGATAAAATTCTATGCAAACCTGTCCTCAGTTGATGAGTTCAAACTCCTTCATAAATAAATCATGGCGCTCAGTTAATTACAGTGAGACCACTAAAGGGGAAAGAGGCTATGATTTAACTTAAAAAAACAAAGATTTTTTGGTCAATTTCAAGCTTCAGTAAATCAGATGGGAAATATAATTTGAAAAAAGTCAAATGATTTCATTCACGTTTTTTTTCTGTGCTTAAGTTTAGGTATTACCAGAGGGGCATGAGAGATTATATATATATATATATATATATAATTTCTGTCTTGTTTTCTAGTGTCTCTGAAATTTAGCTGTAGATATTGTGCTTGAGCCTTGGGAGATTTTCCTCACATGTCACAGAAAGTTGAGATTCTCTTTTTGCTTATCAATATTCAACTGGCTATTTGCAACACAATCCCAAAAAGCACATTATGAAACACTGTTTCCCTAAAGCACCATTGCTACTAGCTCAGCAAACAATCAAACTGTATTTAATTATTTGCTGTAATGACTTTTAGTAGAAAATCAAGAGGTCTGGGCTTTATTAAATTTATTTTGTTTTGCTGCCTTATTAAGGGCTTAGACTTTCTCTAGAAAACAAATCAACATAGCTGGTGGCTATAAGAAAAAACTTAGTCTTCTGCTTTGCGAAAGATCTATAGTCATGAAACTTAATCAGAATATTTTCACGTTTGAAGCTAATCATATAGGAGCTTGCTGACTTCCCCCTCAAAGCATACCTCCCTGCTCCCCTGTCTCTGTTTTGGTTTTTGTTTGTTTGTTTTTTCTATTCAAATAAATGTGTCTTTTAACAAGTGAAGTATCCTGAACTCTGTTTCCCTTAGGGGAAAAAATATAGCTGTTAGTTCAATAAAATAGGTACAAGAACTATGAGGCCCTTACTGTGTACAAATAGTCAGATGTTTCACTTTTGTTTCTAAAAATAAAGCCCTATAACAAAGCTATTTCTGTTTTTAAATTTTTAAAATGTTTAACTTTTTTTCTTCAGTGTGTATGTCTGTGTTTTTAAATGCTCATATCTTTGTTTTTAAAGGGTGACTAATTAATTTTCTTTCTGAGTGATACCAAACTGTATGATATGGAAAGATGGAGACTCCTTGGCAGGTCTGAGTAAAACTATCAAGTAAAAGTGAATTTGTTTTAACTGACTTAGGAAGATGGGAGGTCATAGTAAAACTTCTAGGCTTCCAAGGAGCGTGCCTGTGTGCTAAGTCAAATCAGTTGTGTCTGACTCTTTGCAACCCTATGGACTGTAGCCCGCCAGGCTCCGCAGTCCATGGGATTCTCCAAGCAAGAATACTGGAGTGGGTTGCCATGTCTTTCTTTAGGGGATCTTCCTGACCCAGGAACTGAACCTGCATGTCTAAAGTCTCCTGACTTGACATGTGGGTTCTATACCAGTAGCTCCACTTGAAAGCACTTTTGATGTACTGTATGTGTGTGTTCAATTGCCCAGTCGTGTCTGACTCTTTGTGATCTCATGGGCTAGAGCATGCCAGACCTCCCTGTCTCTCACCATCTCCCTAAGTTTGCCCAAGTTTATACTGCATGCATTGATGATGTCATCCAGCCATCTTATCCTCTGATCGTCTCTTCTGCCTTCAATCTTTCCAAGCAGCAGGGACTTTCCCAATGAGTCAGCTCTTTGCATCAGATGACCAAAATACTGTAGCTTCAGCTTCAGCATCAATCCTTCCCATGAGTATTCAGGGTTGAGATAGATTTGGTGTTCTGTGCTGTGCTTAGTCACTCAGTCACGTCCAACTCTTTGTGACCCCATGAACTCTAGCCCACCAGATTCCTCTGTCCATGGGGATTCTCCAGGCAAGAATATTGGAGTGGGTTGCCATACCTTCCTCCAGGGGGTCTTCCCAATCCAGGTCTCCTGCATTGCAGAATTCTTTACCATCTGAGCCACAAGGGAAGCCCAAGAATATTGGAGTGGGTAGCCTATCCCTTCTCTAGGGGAACTTCCTGATCCAGGAAATGAACCAGAGTCTCCTGAATTGCAGGTGGATTCTTTACCAGCTGGACTACCAGGGAAGCCCCTTTGGTATTCTAAATACCCCCAATTTTGATATGCAGATTTCACTGTCACTATTTCTAAAGAATTTAAGATTTCTTAAAATTTCTAACTTTAAATAGAATTTATTATTTAACTTATAGACTATACGTGTGATCTTTCCAAATTAAAAATATATATAAATAAAATATATATAATTGTCTTTTAACTGTTGATTCTAACTATATACATTATATTAAGAAAACATGTTTTATGTAGTATAGTTTGATACACAATTTGATATGATACATTTAATTTGACATATATTTCAAATATGAATGTAATAGATACACAATTTGAGAATTTTGAGATTTCTTATATGGAATTTGTGTGGTCAGTTTTTGCAAGCATTTTACATGTGAGCATCAAAAGAATGACTATTATATAGTTGTTGCTTTGAGGTTTAGTATGTATATATAGATTATACTCCTTTTTAGTTTATAAAACTTCTATAGACAATACTTTTTCTATGCCTGTGTTAAAGTCTCCCACTATAATTGTGGATATAGCAATTTAGCCTTAAAAATCTTTTAATTTTGATTCATTAAACTGCTCCCAAGCTAGGAACAGTTTCCTGGTTTCTACCACTATTAATTTGGTTTACCTCTTGTGGAACTTTATAAAACTGTAAGCGTACAGTATGTACATTTTCATGTGTCTGATTTCCTTCCCTGAAAATGTTTTTGAGAACTGTTCATGTTACTGTATGCATTACTTCTTGTTGTTGCTGTTTAGTCTCCAAGTCCTGTCTGACTCTTTTGCAACCCAATAGACTGTAGCTGCCAGGCTTCTCTGTCCATAGGACTTCCCAAGCAAGAACACTGGAGTGGGTTGCCATTTTCTTCTTCAGGAGATCTTCCTGACCCAGGGATAGAACTTGTATCTCCTGCAATGGCGGATGGATTCTTTCACCATTGAGCCACCAGGAAAGAACATGCATCAGCAGTTCATTCTTTTTAAATGCCTGTATAGTAGTCCATTGTATAAATATATTATGATTGTTTATCATTTTCCTGTGAACAGACATTTGGTGCATTTCTACTCTTAGGATGTTATGAATCTTGTTTTTACTTCTACTAGTCTCTGTTTAGCTTCTTTCACCTGCCTACTATTTATTCCAAGGAACATTTAAGTTCTACTTTGTTGGTGTTTTTGCTATTGCTGACTTATTGGCAACACTTTTCACAGAGGTTTATCCTCACAACCTGTTAGTCACTCAATAAAAATTTATTGAAACTGTGACAGATGTATGAGATTAGAAATCTAAAGTCAATTCAGTACTAAGATCCCAAATAAATAGAACTTATGTGAATTTGCTACTGTAAATCAATAATTAAAAGTCATAATGAATGCACAAAAGCTACTAAATAGGAGATAAACACTAACTGGTGTTTAGTAGATAGTGATATTCATCTTAGTGTGGTGAATGAGGAATAAAAGGAGCCTCATTAAAAATTACAGTCTAGGATTTGATGTTGATAGTAAATATTATTTGGGTAATCTGACATTGGAGGGTAAATAAATATTTAATTCAGAGGAATTAATGTAAATAAAACCATCCATGCAGGTACCTTTTTATATTATGTTATTCTATGTTAAAAATCTTACACTTTTATATAATAAATTAAATCACTATGTAAAATACAAGGATAGTAGTACTTTTTATATTAGTTTGAAAAATCCTGCATGAAATTGGAGATTATTCTTTCAGTTTTCCTGAAATGGAAAGTGTATGAAGGAGATTCATGGGAAGTAAACTACTTTATAGCTTGAGATTATTTCCAGGCACAGAAAAAATAAAATTTCTAATTTGCTATTCAGATTTGTACTTTTAAAAACAAGCATTTGAGTGCTTCATTTATTTCCCCTTAATAAAAGAGACAGTGACTCACTGTGTCCTTTTATCTCTGGTGGACCAATAGCTCACTGCAGGTGTGTCAGAAAATATTGGTTACTGTAAATGAAATAATGGTAATTTTAGTCCAAAGGAAAATTAAGCTGAGCTAATTGGGCAAGGCAGGCTGATGTGTGCTACAGTTAATGTTCATTTTTTGACAAGAATCTAGCAACAAGGAAAGAAGACCTGTTAAGATACAAAAATTAAGTTATGGATCTGATCATGGTATTAAACTGATTTAGTCAGATAGTAACATGATGAAAAGCAGCCAAATGACAAGTGAAATCATGCTAGATGCTTTTATAGACATTGTAATACATTTTTTTATTCTGGAGAAATGATTTAATTGTAATTATTGCTACCTTGTTTGGTAATTATTTAATCTATTCATCTAATCTAATCAAAGCAACAATTAAAGTGCAAGTAATTGAAAATCCTGTTGAACTGTCTTTGGTGAAAATTCAGAAATATTATTTTGTAGATACTATTATTTTAGAGGAGTTTTTGGCTTATAAAAATTTGAGGGAAAGATATAGACCTTTCTCATACACCTCCTGTGTCCACACATACATACCCTTTCCCATTATCAACAACACTCATTAGAATGGTATGCATTTTACTAAGGAAGAACCAAGGATATATCACTATCAACCAAAGCCCATAGTTTCTGGAATGGTATTATTCAAATGCATAACCAACAAGGACCTACTGTATAGCACAGAGAACTCTGCTCAAATCTATGTATGAACTTAAATGGTAAAATAATTTGAAAAAGAATCAGATCAGATCAGATGAGTCGCTCAGTTGTGTCCGACTGTTTGCGACCCCATGAATTGCAGCATGCCAGGCCTCCCTGTCCATCACCAACCCCCGGAGTTCACTCAGGCTCCTGTCCCTCGAGTCAGTGATGCCATCCAGCCATCTCATCCTCTGTTGTCCCCTTATCTTCTTGCCCCCAATCCCTCACAGCATCAGAGTCTTTTCCAATGAGTCAACCCTTTGCATGAGGTGGCCAAAGTACTGGAGTTTCAGCTTTAGCATCATTCCTTCCAAAGAAATCCCAGGGCTGATCTCCTTCAGAATGGACTGGTTGGATCTCCTTGCAGTCCAAGGGACTCTCAAGAGTCTTCTCCAACACCACAGTTTAAAAGCATCAGTTCTTCGGCGCTCAGCCTTCTTCACAGTCCAACTCTCACATCCATACATGACCACTGGAAAAACCATAGCCTTGACTAGATGAACCTTTGTTGGCAAAGTAATGTCTCTGCTTTTGAATATGCTATCTAGGTTGATCATAACTTGCCTTCCAAAGACTAAGCGTCTTTTAATTTCATGGCTGCAGTCACTGTCTGCAGTGATTTTGGAGCCCAGAAAAATAAAGTCTGACACTGTTTCCACTGTTTCCCCATCTATTTCCCATGAAGTGATGGGACCAGATGCCATGATCTTCGTTTTCTGAATGTTGAGCTTTAAGCCAACTTTTCACTCTCCACTTTCACCTTCATCAAGAGGCTCTTTAGTTCCTCTTCACTTTCTGCCATAAGGGTGGTGTCATCTGCATATCTGAGGTTATTGATATTTCTCCCAGCAATCTTGATTCCAGCTGTGTTTCTTTCAGTCCAGCGTTTCTCATGATGTACTCTACATATAAGTTAAATAAACAGGGTGACAATATACAGCCTTGGTGTACTCCTTTTCCTATTTGGAACCAGTCTGTTGTTCCACGTCCAGTTCTAACTGTTACTTCCTGACCTGCATACAAATTTCTCAAGAGGCAGATCAGGTGGTCTGGTATCCCCATCTCTTTCAGAATTTTCCACAGTTTATTGTGATCCACACAGTCAAAGGCTTTGGCATAGTCAATAAAGCAGAAATAGATGTTTTTCTGGAACTCTCTTGCTTTTTCCATGATCCAGCAGATGTTGGCTGATCTCTGGTTCCTCTGCCTTTTCTAAAACCAGCTTGAACATCAGGAAGTTCACGGTTCACATATTGCTTAAGCCTGGCTTGGAGAATTTTAAGCATTACCTTACTAGCGTGTGAGATGAGTGCAATTGTGCGGTAGTTTGAGCATTCTTTGGCATTGCCTTTCTTTGGGATTGGAATGAAAACTGACCTTTTCCAGTCCTGTGGCCACTGCTGAGTTTTCCAAATGTGCTGGCATATTGAGTGCAGCACTTTCACAGCATCATCTTTCAGGATTTGGAATAGCTCAACTGGAATTCCATCACCTCCACTAGCTTTGTTTGTAGTGATGCTTTCTAAGGCCCACTTGACTTCACATTCCAGGATGTCTGGCTCTAGGTCAGTGATCACACCATCGTGATTATCTGGGTCATGAAGATCTTTTTTGTACAGTTCTTCTGTGTATTCTTGCCATGTCTTCTTAGTATCTTCTGCTTCTGTTAGGTCCATACCATTTCTGTCCTTTATCGAGCCCATCTTTCCATGAAATGTTCCTTTGGTATCTCTGATTTTCTTGAAGAGATCTCTAGTCTTTCCCATTCTGTTGTTTTCCTCTATTTCTTTGCATTGATCACTGAAGAAGGCTTTCTTATCTCTTCTTGCTGTTCTTTGGAACTCTGCATTTAGATGTTTATATCTTTCCTTTTCTCCTTTGTTTTTCACTTCTCTTCTTTTCACAGCTATTTGTAAGGCCTCCCCAGTCAGCCATTTTGCTTTTTTGCATTTCTTTTCCATGGGGATGGTCTTGATTCCTGTCTCCTGTACAATGTCATGAACCTCATTCCATAGTTCACCAGGCACTCTATCTATCAGATCTAGGCCCTTAAATCTATTTCTCACTTCCACTGTATAATCATAAGGGATTTGATTTAGGTCATACCTGAATGGTCTAGTGGTATTCCCTACTTTCTTCAATTTAAGTCTGAATTTGGCAATAAGGAGTTCATAGTCTGAGCCACAGTCAGCTCCTGGTCTTGTTTTTGCTGACTGTATAGAGCTTCTCCATCTTTGGCTGCCAAGAATATAATCAATCTAATTTCAGTGTTGACCATCTGGTGATGTCCATGTACAGAATCTTCTCTTGTGTTGTTGGAAGAGGGTGTTTGTTATGACCAGTGCATTTTCTTGGCAAAACTCTATTAGTTTTGCCCTGTTTAATTCCGTATTCCAAGGCCAAATTTGCATGTTACTTCAGGTGTTTCTAGACTTCCTATTTTTGCTTTCCAGTCCTATATAATGAAAACAACATCTTTTTTGGGTGTTAGTTCTAAAAGGTCTTGTAGGTCTTCATAGAACCGTTCAACTTCAGCTTCTTCAGCATTACTGGTTTGGGCATAGACTTGTATTACTGTGATATTGAAAAAGAATAGATACATACATATCTATAACAGAATCCCTTTGCTGTACACCTGAAATTAGCACATTATTAATTAGCTGTACTCCAATATAAAATAAAAAGTTAAAAAAATAAAAAAATTTTTCCATAGTTTCCATTATGGTTCACTCTTGGGGTTGTACATTCTATTTTTTTGGACCAAAGTACAATGAGGTATTCATCATTATAATGTTATACAAAGTATTTTTACTACCCTAAAAGTCCTTTTGAGCAAAGGAAGACTATGAACAGAGAAAAGTGACAGACTATAAACAGTGACAGACTTTATTTGGGGGGGCTGTAAAATCACTGCAGATGGTGACTGCAGCCATGAACTTAAAAGATGTTTGTTCCTTGGAAGAAAAGTTATGACCAACCTAGGCAGCATATTAAAAAGCAGAGACATTACTTTGCCAACAAAGTCTGTCTAGTCAAAGCTATTGTTATTCCAGTAGTCATGTATGGATGTGAGAGTATATAAAGTATATAAAGAAAGAGAGTATATAAAGAAAGCTGAGTGCCAAAGAATTGATGCTTTTGAACTGTGGTGTTGGAGAAGACTCTCAAGAGTCCCTTGGACTGCAAGGAGATCCAACCAGTCTATCCTAAAGGAAATCATTCCTGAATATTCATTGGAAGGACTGATGCTGAAGCTAAAACTCCAATGCTTTGGCCACCTGATGCAAAGAACTGACTCATTTGAAAAGACCCTAATGCTGGGAAAGATTCAAGGTGGGAGGAGAAGGGGATGACAGAGGATGAGATTATTGGATGGCATCACTGACTCAATGGACATGTGTTTGAATAAACTCTGGGAGTTGGTTATGGACAGGGATGCCTGTTGTGCTGCAGTCCATGGGGTCACAAAGAGTTGGATATGACTGAGCGAGTGAACTGAACTAAACTTAGGTAGCATCAGTCCTCCAGCTTTGTTCTTTTCTTTAATATTTAGTTGGTGCTCCTGGATCTTTTTGACTCTCTTTATTAACTTTAGATTCATTTTAGAAAAATTCATAAAATAACTTGCTGAAATTTTAATTTTGATTGCACTGAATAGATAGATTAATTTGGAAAGAACTGACATCTTGACAACATTGGGTTTTCCTGTCCATGAACATGGGCTCTTTCTCTACTTAGTTCTTCTTTGACTTAATTCATTAGAGTGTTGTAGTTTTCCTCATATGAATCTTGTACATATTTTGTGAGATGTATACCCAAGTATTTAACTTTTGTAAGTGGTAATCTAAACATGTTATATGTTTATTTTTAAACTTTATTTGTTCATTGTTTATATACAGGAAAGTGACTGACTTTTGTATATTAACAATTTATCTTGTTACCTTGTTACAATGACTTTTTACTCCTTAGAATTTTTTTCATTGTTGTTGATCCTTTTATATTTTCCACATGGACAATCATGTGATCTGGAAAAATTCTTTATTACCATACACACAGAATCTAACATAATTTGTGTTGATAAACAATAGTACCCAGATATTTCATTGTATATCATTGTATTTAAAGCTAGAGTTGAGAATATTTTTGAAGTTTAACATTTCCAATTCTTGTTATTGAATAAGAGCTTGCAATTCTTATTATTTATTCCTTCCTAATAAACTACTCTAAGAATTAGTGGCTTAAATAAAAATTTATTATCACATATCAGGGTGCCACAGGTTGACTAAGCTTAGTTGAGTGTTTCTCACTATTGTTGTTGTTCAGTTGCCCAGTCATGTCCAACTCATTGTGACCCATGGACTGCAGCACACCAGGCCTCCATTTCCCTCACCAACTGTCAAAGTTTGCTCAAGTTCATGTCCATTGCATCAGTGATGCCAACCAGCCATCTCATCCTCTGATGCCCTCTTCACCTTTGCTCTCAATCTTTCCCAGCATCAGGGACTTTCCAATGAGTCAGCTGTTCCCATCAAAATACCAGAGCTTCAGCTTCAACATCAGTCCTTCCAATGAGTATTCAGGGTTGATTTCCCTTAAGACTGACTGGTTTGATCTTTCTGCTGTCCAAGGGAATCAAAAATCTTCTCCAGCATCACAGTTAGAAAGTATCAATTCATTGGCACTCTGCCTTCTTCACAGTCTAACTCTCACAACTGTATGTGACAACTGGGAAGACCATAGCCTTGACTATACTGACCTTTGTCAGCAGAGTAATTCTGCTTTTCAATACACTGTCTAGGTTTGCCATAGCTTTCCTGCCAAGATGCAATCATCTGATTTCGTGGCTGCAGTCACCACCTGCAGTGATTTTAGAGCCCAAGGCGAGGAAATCTGTCACTACTTCCACTTTTTCCCTTCTATTTGTCATGAAGTAATGGGGCTGAATGTGATGATCTTAGCTTTTTTGAGTATTTAGTCTTAAGCTGACTCTTTCACTCTTCTCCTTCACCCTCATCAAGAGGCTCTTTAGTTCCATTTTGCTTTCTACCATTACAGTGGTATCATCTGCATATTTGAGGTTGTTGATGTTTTTCCAGCTTGAACTCATCCAGCCCAGCATTTCTCATGATGTGCTCAGCATATAGGTTAAACAAACAGGGTGACAGCAGACAGCCCTGTCATACGCCTTTTTCAATCTTGAACCAGCCAGTTGCTCCATATAGGGTTCTAACTGTTGCTTCTTACCCACATACAGGTTTCTTAGGTGACAGATAAAATGGTCTTATATTCCCATCTCTTTAAGAGCTTTCCACAGTTTGTTATGATCCACATAGTCAGAGGCTTTAGTGTAGCCAATGAAACAGAGGTCAATGTTTTTCTGGAATTCCCTTGCTTTCTCTATGATCTAGCGAATGTTGGCAATTTGTTCTCTAGTTCTCACTAGGAGTCTCTTATTCAGTTATACTCAGGTGCTAACTGTAGTTTATATTTAGGATCAATTGTTGCAGAAATCTAAGAGGGCTCATTCACATGACTGTCATTAGGAAGTCTGTCTGGAGATTTTAACTCAAATGCGTTCATGTGGCCTCTTCATATGACTTGAACTTCTCAAAGCAAATGCCAACTTGAGAGACAAGATTCCCAAAATAAACATATCAAGAGAGAACACAGAGACATTTAAATCAAAATAAGGGCTTGTCTCAGTTTCCTAGTGTTGCTGTAATAAAGTACCAAACACTGGATGGCTTAAAGCAATGGAAACTTATTTTCCCCTAGTTCTGAGACTAGAAATACAAAACCAAGTTTTCAGCAATACCGAGCCCCCATCTGAAGGTGCTGTTTTGTGACTAGCCCCTAAGAAGCCTCCAGCATCCATTGGCTTGTAGATGCATCATTCCGGTCTTTCATCTTTGTAGCAACTTCCTTTTCTATTACTTGTCTCTGTGTCTTCATTTTCTTCATTGGGTAAAAGGACCCAATCCAATTTTATAAACACCTAACTTTAACTTCGTTATATTTTTAAAGACTCTATGTCCAAATTAGGTCACACTCTGATTTGCTGTGGATTAGAACTTCAGCATACCATTTTGGGAGTAGGGATACAACTCAATCTATAACAGAGATATGCCTCAGTAGACACAGTATAATACTTGCTGTGTTCTATTTGTTCAAGCAATCTCAAAACCTGCCAGTTTCAAGGAGATATACTATAGACTCTACTTTTTGAGGATGAATTAGCAAGTCATACAAAAAAAGCTTAAAAAATAAGAAGTATTGTTGTAGCCTTCTTTAAAAAATGCATCCTGTCATACTATACTCTCCATCAACAGTGATTTTTTCCTCTGTGCCAAAGTCACCCACTCCAAACTATGTCATTTGAATGAGCTCCTGGTATGGATAAGGTTCTTCAGGTAGAATTCTGTGAGTATACAACTTCTCAAGTATGGTTACTTTTTGATTTGAAGGTTTGTGAACTAAAAAGCCACATGTCATTCACAAAATGGCACATAATGTTGAAACAGAGATACATAACCACAATAGATATGTTGGTTTAAAATATAGGGAATGTAAATACCAATTACTAGTCCATTGTGCTTTCAATCACTAAATCATGTCTGACTGTTTTGTGACCTCATGGACTGTAGACTACTAGGCTCCTCTGTCCATGGGATTTCCTAGGCAAGAATACTGGAGTGGGTTGTCATTTCCTCTGCAAGGGATCTTCCCAAACCAGGATTGAATCTGCATCTCCTGCATTGTAGGTGGATTCTTTACCACAGTGCCACCTGGGGGACCCAATAACTTGGGCAAACACATTAATTTTAAAGACAAGTGACCAAATGTAAAACAGCCAAAATATTGTTATCCCTATTGTACCCAGGACACTTTGCTTTACATCCCATTTCTGGGATTGCTCTGTATGGGAAAACTCCATGCATGGGAAGAATAATTCCTACAAGAAAGAATAGTGGGCCTTGGAGAAGAGACGCAGAGAAAGTGACCAGAGAGATATGCATTTGAGTCATTTCACATATAAACTGTATTTTATGCATGAACAAGGGCTTCTCTGGTGGCACAGATAGTAAGGAATCTGCCTTCAATGCACGATATGCAGGTTCAGTTCCTGGGTCAGGAATATACCCTGGAGAGAAGGCAATGGCACCCCACTCCAGTACTTTTGCCTGGAAAATCCCATGGATGGAGGAGCCTGGTGGGCTGCAGTCCATTGGGTCGAAAAGAGTTGGACACGACTGAGCTACTTCACTTTCACTTTTCACTTTCATGCATTGGAGAAGGAAATGGCAACCCACTCCAGTGTTCTTGCCTGGAGAATCCCCCATGGGCTGCTATCTATGGGGTCGCACAGAGTCGGCCACAACTGAAGCGACTTAGCAGCAGCAGCAACCTGGTAATCCTATGCATAGAGGAGTCTGGCAGGCTATAGTCCATGGGATTGCAAAGAGTCAGACATTACTGAGTGAACACACACATGCATGAACACATTTTCTAATTGTTGACATTCAGCAGAATATTTTGCAGAAACTGCTCTCATAATTTCATATTCAGTAAAGCATTTATCATGGAATTCCAAAGTACTTGATTTGCTATCAATTGAGTCACATGGTTTTCTTCTCTCACTGACTCAGAAAACCTTATTAACTGAAAGTGAAACTTTTGCTAAAGTGACAAGATGTCCAAAAAAATAAAAGAAAGAAAGAAAATACACCACCCTAGTATGGGGACTTTATAAAAGTAACAAGAAGCTTCTGTTTTTGCAGAAGGCAGAGTGAATAAAGTTTGTAAGAAGCAAAGCTCTGACATAAGATAAATTCTAAGAATGTATTTTATCCTGAAGCACTAGAGACTACTGAAGAATTCTATGTAGAGCCCAACATGGTCAGATTGTGTTTTAGAAAATTCTCTACCAGCTGTAGGTATTGATTTATTTTTCATGGTGATAGGAGAATATAATTTTAAGGGATTAAACTCTAGTGGAGTATAAATAAAAGAAAATTTCAAAAATATTAGAAGGAAAAAAGAAAAAAATTATAAAAGGCAATAAAGGATAAAAAATTGACAAGGTAAAATAGAGAATAGAAAAAATAAGTGATAGCAGTAAAAGTAAATACAAAATTGATCAAAGTAAAATGCACAGGTTCAACTTTCCAATTGGGAGAAGATATTGCAAATAATAAAATACCAACTCTTCTCACAGTTCTCGACCTACCACTTTTCTACCTCAGTTAATCAACACAACACACACACGCTCAGTCGGGTCCAAATGGTGGGTTGCCATTTCCTCCTCCAGAGGATCTTCCTGACCCAGGCACTGAACCTGCATCTCTTGCCTCTCCTGCACTGGCAGGCAGATTCTTTGCCACTGACACCACCAGGGAAGCATCATCATTCACCAGTTTCTTAGCAAAGATGTATAAATTACATTTGATTTCTCCTATTTTCTTTTACTTGGCATCAAACCATCTAGCAGGATCTGTGTGATTCATCTCCAGTTATATCTCCAAACCATCACTCTCACTATCTCTACCGAGCAAACCTGGTCCAAGTGATTTTCATATCCAGCCTGGGCCATAGCAATGCACTTCTAGCAGGTCTTCTTCCTTTCTCTCTTTTCCTTTTGTAGTGCATTCCCTTTCTCCGGGAATGATATTAAAAATAAATATGACATTCTCACATTTTGGTTTAAAATCGTATTAGAGAGAACTCTTTAATTTAAAATAGTCCAAACTTCACTTGATGCCTGTGGCCAAAATTTGGCCCCTGTACGCCAGGGCCAGATTAAATCTCAGAGACAGAGTTTTGGTTGAAGTGGAAAGAAACAGTTTTATTGCTTGCCCAAACAAAGGGGCCTACAGTGGACTAAGGCCCTCAGGACTGTGTGTTCCACCCTGGAGGAGGTAGTGAGGAGTTTTATTCAAAAAGAGTGTGATCAGCTCATGAACATTTTTTCTGATTGGCTGGTGGTGAGGTAATGAGGGATCAGCATAATCAACCTTCTAGTTCTATTGTGGAATCTACATGCTGTGGACAGCATACAGTTAACTTCTTCTACCTGGTGAGGCTTTTACTATATGCAAAACAGTTCAAAGAACATGGCTCAGAATGTTATCTAAAATCCTTGTGTGTGTGCTAAGTTGCTTCAGTCCTGTTTAACTCTTTGCTGTCCTGTGGACTCTAGTCCTTCAGTCTCCTCTAACCATGCAAATCTCCGGGTTAGAATACTGAAGTGGGTTGCTATGCCCTCCTTAAGGGGATCTTCCTCACCCAGGGATTGAACAGGCATCCCCTGGATCTCCTGCATTGGCAGGTGAGTTCTTTACCACTAATGCCACCTGGGAAGCTCAACAGCCCTTGAGGAAGAGCTAAACATCTTTGACTTTGTTTAATGACTAAAATATTACTATTTTGTCTTGCTTGACTGTTTTCCTTTTTTTCTGCATTTTCTCACTTCTATGATTAGATTTATTCTTTGATTAAAGGTTTTCTACAAACAAAAAGCAGACAGAAGACATGGGTGAGGGTCTGTTCTGGGAAGACCTCATAGGGTCCTGATCAGTTGCATGCTTTCTGTTTCCAGCTATGAGTTAGCAACAAGGCCACATTTACCTTTCTACCATATACAACTAAAACAGTAGATTAAATATATGAAACAATGTTTTCAGACACTGGGAAAACAATAGCAGAACAGTCATTCAGAAAAGCAGGGAAATAATTCTGAGCTTTACAAATGTCCCAGCTTAATGGCAGAATGAATTGCTGAGCCAAAGCATAGGGAGGTGAATCAAACTGAACTCTCTGGTCTTCTTCAGTTGGAGAAATAAAGCTCAGAGTTCAAGAGGCCAAAGCAGCCAGAAATCTAAAGACAGAGTACTGAAGAGAAAAGTGTTTCCCAGAGAGTTCTAGAGCTCTAGAAGAGAATTCCTCCCTTCATCTGAGCTCTTATCAGCACATATGTGAGAGGAAATTATGGAGGTGGGGAAGAATCCACCAGAAAGGTTTGGATGGAATAATTCCTTGAGTCTGGTTCATGTTTATGGCCAGAGTTAAAAGCCTCAAAATTCACACACACACACACACACACAAACAAAATAAAAACCAGCATTCAGAAATCTATTGCATCAGTAGTGGGGTCAATTTAGCCTAAGGCTAGAGGCTGCTCTGGTTCCAACTAACAAAGCTTAAAAGCAGTATTTGGAGAGATCCAACTGACCTTAAGAAATTTTACAACATCTTAAAATGAAACTCAATGCCAAAATAAAAATCTAGCACCCAACATTGTAAAGTTCACAGGTCCCAGCATTGTTATACAATGAGCTGTGTTCCACCAAAAGATGCATTCAAGTCCTAACCCCTACCTATGAGTATGACCTTATTTGAAAATTGTCTTTGTAGAAATAATCAGGAAATAATCACATAAAACGTGATCATTGAGGTGGGCCCAAATGCAATGACTGACAGAAGATGAGGAAATTTTAGGCGTATGGAAACATGTGGAAGGAAGATAGGCAGGTGAAGAAATGGGAAATGACTGGAGTTATTTTGCCACATGCCAAAATACCTGGGGTTATCAGAAGCTGGAAGAGATGAGGAAGGAATCCTTTAGAGCATCAGAGGAAGCATGATCCTGATAACAACTTTATTTTAGACTTCTACAGAGCTGTACGGAATACATTTCTATTGTTTTAAGCAACTGAGTTTGTGGAACTTGGTTATGGTTACTTCAAAAACTAATGCAGGTAACATCAAAAATTACCCAGCATACAAAGAAATAGAAAAAAAAAAAAAATTGAAGCCTAATAAAGAGTTTTTAAATTGTTGTTCAGTTGCTAAGTCATGTCTGACTCTTTGGGACCCCCATGGACTGAAGCATGACATGCTTCCCTGTCCTTCTCTATTTCCTGGACTTTGCTCAGAATCATGTCCATTCAGTTGGTAATGCTATCTAGCCACCTCATCCTCTGTCATCCCCTTCTCCTGCCCTCAATCTTTCCCAGCATCAGTCTTTCCTAATCTTTCTCATCTTTTCCAATGGGTCTACTCTTTGCATGTGGTGGCCAAAATATTGGAGCTTCAGTTTCAGCATCTGTCCTTGTAATGAATATTCAGGATTGATTTCATTTAGGATTGACTGGTTTGATCTCCTTGTAGTCCAAGGGACTCTCAAGAGTCTTCTCCAACACCACAGTTCAAAGACATCAGTTCTTCAGTGCTCAGCCTTGTTTATGGTCCAAATCTCACATCCATACATAACTACTGGAAAAACCATAGCTTTGACTATATGGACCTCTGTTAGCCATATTATTTAAGGGAAGATAATTTTTCATGAAGGAAGTGGCAAAAAAAAAGTACCATATAATACTGAAAATTTGAGCAAGACAAGAACACATAATTGATTATTGATTTCATTATTTTGTTAATGTTCATGAGGGATGTTTTAATAAGCAGTAAAGATATATAAGGCCAAGGTGGTTTTATTGATCATTTTTATAATATCTTCAAGAAAATGAGATTTTTTAGGTTCTTTAAGTTTTCTCAGAGCATAGGAAACCATGAAAAACTTCAAATTTCTTCATCTTTGGCCTTACTTCAAAACAAAATTGAACAAAGGTAACACCACATCACTTAAAATATAAATAAGTATATTATTTTTAAATATTAGGAAGCTGATAAAAAAATAAATATTAGGAAGCTGATAATAAGTCTATATTTATAAATAATACACTCCAGTCAAATACAGATTCTTTTTATAAATATGAAGAATTCTCAAATTTCATAAGTCTATCTGTGCAATTTATTTTATTAATATATTAAAAATAAAAAGACTATGAATCTCCATTGGTGAAAATTATATTTTAGCGGTAAGTAAATTGATATACGGGCTTCCCTGGTCTCTCAGATGGTAAAGAATCTGCATGCAATGCAAGAGAACCAGGTTTGATCCCTGGGTCAGGTAGATACCCTGGAGAAGGGAATGGCTACCCATGCCAGTATTGTTGTCTAGAGAATTCAATGGACAGAGGAGCCTATCCATATTCATTGAAAGAACTGATGTAGAAACTGAAGCTCCAATAATTTGGCCACCTGATGCAAGGAAAAGACCCTGAAGCTGAGAAGGACTCATTGGAAAAGACTCTGAAGCTGGGAAGGACTGAGGGCAAAAGAAGGGGATGGCAGAAGATGAAATGGTTAGATAGCATCACTGACTCAATGGACATGAATTTGAACAAACTCTGGGAGATAGTGAAAGACAGGGAAGCCTGGTGTGCTGCAGTCCACGGAATCACAAAGAGTCAGACTCGACTTAGCAATTGAATAAAGACAACAACAAAATTCATATATACATGGCTTAAGAAATATGTCTGAAATAGAAGAGAATTACATGGCATGTGTGTGTGTGTTAGTCTCTCAGGTGTGTCCAACTCTTTGCGATCCCATGGACTGTAGCCTACCAGGCTCCTCTGTCCATGGGATTTTCCAGGCAAGAACACTGCAGTGGGTTGCCATTTCCTTTTTCATAGTTAAGGCTTAATTGCAATTCTTTCTGAGTTTGAAAAATTTTTGTATTAGATGAAACAATTTAGTTGTGCTCTGTGTTTCAGATAATCCTGAATGAATCACAAATTTCCTAATAAAATAAATGGTTGAATCATTTATGGTATATCAAAAAACCTGGATAAGAGCTTCTCTCTTTTATCAGAAAGGTGAATCCTTTCACAGAAAACCCCCAGGGGGCATCTCTTTATGCCTTATTGATTATAACTAGCTTACATGACCCGTGTGGCTGCCACAAAAGCTACATGGCTTTTGAATATATTTGCTTGTGGGACACCACCAGAGAACAAGGGGATGGAAGTTATTATTGGGAAGCCAAACCATGTCTACCACAGTGACATTAATTTTTCATGACTGTCATGTGATTACTTCAAACCATTTCCCTCTGCTCCTTGGTGCAACCGAGAAAGTACAGGACAAAGTGAAAAAGCTGAATCGTTTGCATTTAAGGAAATGAGTCCACTCATTTCTAGTCATTTCTCTGTTCTGAATTATTTCCATGATACATCAGTCTCCATAATGTAGTCATGGATGCCCATAGGAACAGCTAGTTTGGCAAATGTTTAAGAATAATTCATTTTACAATGCAATCATTCATCAGGGAGCCAAAGACAGTTTTATTGAATTAGATACATAAAATAGTTTATGGTCGGAGGACACTGGAGGGCAAATCACTAGTCGTGGTGATTAGTCTTGCGTGATGTGCCTCACACATCAGGAAGTAAAATAATGTGACTATGGGAACAGCTAGAGTAATATATGAGTGTTCCAAAGCCATTGTAGGCAACTTTTCTTTGCTTCACTCTAGAATGTCACACACCTAAAATAATATTTTATGGGCATGTGACATGAAAGGAATACCTTAAACTATAAGGCCTCAAATGTACTTTTTGAAAAACTCATATTTGTACTGCATGACCACAGATCATCTGGAAGATGATTTTAGCCAAGTCTGTGTGGTCCTGAATTTTTCATCTAAGTGGTATTCAAATCAGCAGGGTCAACAGAGTCTTTTACAGGTTCATTAGCCATATGTTAATTTGCTGTGTCACCCACTGAAAATCAAGGTTTGATTCAGGTCTGATTTTGACATCATCTAATAATTAGTAAACATTGAGATATGGGGAACCTTCTTTTCTTTAACTTGATCTTCTTTGGTTGATTCTCAGTTGGTCAAACAGGGTTGACTTAGGGAGCTCCTACTAAATGTACATTACAGAGAATGGTGTCTCTGTTCCTTTCCACAAGGAAGTGACGGAAGCAGGCCTGTTGGAGTCTGCTGGATAGAGGAAAACTTTTGTGGGGTGATCAAAAGCTTCTAAGGGGCAGATGTGCTGAAGTTTTCTTGCTGGAATAAAGTCGTTTTGTTAGCATGACTCCATTAAAGTGGGCTGATTCTGTGACCATCACTAAACAGAAACTGCAGAGAAGTTGAAGCTTTTGCTACCTTTTTGGCACTATTCCATTTCACTCTCTGTTCTGTCCCCCTTGAGCCTCATGTTTAGCTCCTGCTCACTGAGAACCTCTCATTTTTATTCTGAGGTTGTACCATGCTTTGATAAAAGTTTTACCACCCACGCTTTCAGTCCTATGGAAGTGGCGGTTATGTTGTGGTCATAAGGGACATTCATCAAAAGGATTGATTCCCTTAGTTAAATCTCCTCTCTTCTGCATCATTATTTTTTCTCTGCTTGATTACTTCTATCAGCATACTAAATTTCTCTAGTAATCTCCTATTTTTAAAACATAAACAATACCTTGGCTCATCATTCTTGACCCACACACACCATCTAGCATGTCACCTGTACTCTCTTTCATTACAGAGTGATCATGGCTCTGTGATCCATCATTGAGATTGTTGTATTAGCCTTCACACCCTTTTAGCTCTCAACTCCCGTGTTCCTATAATCCATCTTCCATTCAACATTCATAGCTCCCTTTTCCCAAATCAAATCATATCTCAAAAATTAAATGCTTTTCCCTCTATCTCAGAATGAAATCAACTCCTTTCAAGGTTCAATAGATAAGGGATATATATGGATATATATTATATATGTAATATAATATATATATATATAATATTATATATATAAATATATCTTGTTGTTGTTCAGTTGCTAAGTTGTGTCCAACTCTTTGTGACTCCATGGACTGCGGCATGCCAGGCTTCCTTGTCCTTCACATTCTCCTTGAGTTTGCTCAAATTCATGTCCACTGAGTCAGTGATGTCATTCAACCATCTGATCCTCTGTCTCCCCCTTCTCCTCCTGCCTTCAATCTCTCCCAGTATCAGGGTTTTCCCAATGACTTGACTCTTCGAATCGAGTAACCAAAGTATTGGAGCTTTAGCTTCAGTATCAGTCTTTCCAATGGTATATTCAGGGTTTAAATATTTCCCAGTATCAGTGTCTTTTCCAATGAGTTGACTCTTCGCATCAGGTGACCAAAGTATTGGAGCTTTAGCTTCAGTATCAGTCCTTCTAATGAATATTCAGGGTTTATATATATATATATATATATATATATATAATTATGACTTATGTACTTTGTTGCATGGCAGAAACCAACACAATATTGTAAAGCAATTATCTTCCAGTTAGAAAAGTTATATGAAAGACCTTATCTGCTTTGGCCTTTGCCTTATGTTGCCAATCTTGTCTCAAACTGCACTGCCCACACCATTCCTAGCTCACTTTGTTTCAAATAAACTCATTGCTCTTCTGTCTCTTGAAGATTTCAAGATATTTCCCACCTTAATTTGCTGTTCTCCCTACTTGAGTTGCCTCTTTCCCTATACTTTGCATAACATATCTCTTCATCCATCCATTGAATCTGAGCTCAGCCACTAACTCCACAAAGTGAGCTTTCTTTCCCCTACCTTATCTGAATTTTAATCTACAAACTCTCTCCCTGATTCCACTTACTTTCATGGAATGCGTGTAAAATCATTTTGTTTACTGATTTATTTGTTTATGTTGGCTGCTGCTGTGATAAAAAACAAACAAACAAACAACTAAAATACAGACCCGACACAGACACAAACACACATACACATCCCATAAATGAGATCACCAGAGGGGCAGGTCTGTTTATTTAGCTCTGCACCCCTCAAAATAACAACAAAAGTCTGGGATACATGAAATACGTAACAAATACTTGGTGAGAGGGGGGTTCAGGATGGGAAACACATGTATACCCGTGGCAGATTCATGTTGATGTATGGCAAAACCAATACAATATTGTAAAGTAATTAGCCTCCAATTAAATAAATTTAAATTAAAAACATACTTTTTGAAAGAATCTTCTTTAAAATGTATAACAGAATAAAAGGAAGAATGATAATGTCAGAGAGCCCTCAGATTAATAATAAACAATAATATATATAATTATTAAATATATAATATATATATTATAATTATATATTATATGATATATAATTACTTCCCTGCATCTGAAGTAAGGAGCAGGGGCTGCACTTTGCTGGAGCAGCTGTGAAGAGAGATCCCACGTCGAAGGTAAGAGAAACCCAGGTAAGATGGTAGGCACTGACAGAGGGGGTCAGGGGGCAGACAGACTGAAACTACAGTCACAGACAACTAGCCTATCTGATCACATGGACCACAGACTTGTCTAACTCAGTGAAACTAAGCCACGCCATATGGGGCCACCCAAGAAGCTGGGTGTGGTGGATAGGTCTGACAGAATGTGGTCTACTGGAGAAGGGAATGGCAAACCATTTCAGCATTCTTGCCTTGAGAACCCCATGAACAGTATGAAAAGACAAAAATACAGGGCACTGAAAGATGAACTCCCCAGGTTGGTAGGTGGCCAATATGCTACTGGAGATCAGTGGAGAAATAACTCCAGAAAGAATGAAAGGATGGACCAAAGCAAAAACAACACCCAGTTGTGAATGGGACTGGTGATGGAAGCAGGGTTCGATTCTGTAAAGAACAATATTGCATAGGAACCTGGAATGTTAGGTCCATGAATCAAGGCAAATTGGAAGTGGTCAAACAGGAGATGCCAAGAGGGAACATCGACATTCTAGGAATTAGTGAACTAAGATGGACTGGAATGGGTGAATTTAACTCAGATGACCATTATATCTACTACTGTGGGCAGGAATCCCTTAGAAGAAATCACAGTCAAAAGAAGAGTCTGAAATGCAGTACTTGGATGCAATTTCAAAAATGACAGAATGATCTCTGTTCATTTCCAAGGCAAACCATTCAATATCATGGTAATTCAAGTCTATGCCCCAACCAGTAATGCTGAAGAAGCTGAAGTTGAACTGTTCTATGAAGACCTACAAGGCCTTCTAGAACTAACACCCCAAAAAGATGTCCTTTTCATCATAGGGGACTGGAATGCAAAAGTAGGAATTCAAGAACACCTGGAGTAATGGGCAAATTTGGCCTTGGAGTACAGAATGAAGCAGGTCAAAGGCTAATAGAGTTCTGCCAAGAGAACACACTGGTCATAGCAAATACCCCCTTCCAACAACACAAGAGAAGACTCTACACATGGACATCACCAGATGGTCAACACCAAAATCAGATTGATTATATTCTTTGCAGCCAAAGATGGAGAAGCTCTATACAGTCAGCAAAAACAAGACTGGGAGCTGACTGTGGCTCAGATCATGAACTGGATATTGCCAAATTCAGACTGAAGTTGAAGAAAGTGGAGAAAACCACTAGACCATTCAGGTATGACCTAAATCAAATCTCTTATGACTATACAGTGGAAGTGAGAAATAGATTTAAGGGACTAGATCTGATAGAGTACCTGATGAACTATGGATGGAGGTTCATGACATTGTACAGGAGGCAGGGATCAAGACCATCCCCAAGAAAAAGAAATCCAAAAAGGCAAAATGGCTGTCTGAGGAGGCCTTACAAATAGCTGTGAAAAGACAGGAAGTGAAAGCAAAGGAGAAAAGGAAAGATATGCCCATTTGAATGCAGCGTTCCAAAGAATAGCAAGGAGAGATAAGAAAGCCTTCCTCAGTGATCAGTGCAAATAAATAGAGGAAAACAATAGAATGAGAAAGACTAGAGATCTCTTCAAGAAAACTAGAAGTACTAAGAGAACATTTCATACAAAGATGGACACAATAAAGGACAGAATTGGTATGGACCTAATAGAAGCAGAAGATATTAAAAAGAGGTGGTAAGAATACAGAAAAATAACTATACAAAAAAGATCTTCATGATCTAGATAACCACGATGGTGTGATCACTCACCTAGGACCAGACATCCTAAAATGCAAAGTCAAGTGGGCCTTAGGAAGCATCACTGTGAACAAAGCTAGCGAATGTGATGGAATTCCAGTTGAGCTCTTTCAAATTCTCAAAGATGATGCTGTGAAAGTGCTGCACTCAATATGCCAGCAGATTTGGAAAACTCAGCAGTGGCCACAGGACTGGAAAAGGTCAGTTTTCATTCCAATTCCAAAGAAAGGCAATGCCAAAGAATGCTCAAACTACCGCACAATTGCACTCATCTCACATGCTAGCAAAGTAATGTTCAAAATTCTCCAAGCCAGGCTTCAACAGAACGTGAACTGTGAACTTGCAGATGTTCGAGCTGGATTTAGAAAAGACAGAGGAACCAGATATCAAATTGCCAACATCCGAGGGAAAAAAATGAAACAGTGAGAGACTTTATTTTGGGGTCTCAAAAATCACTGCAGATGGTTGAATGTAGCCTTGAAATTAAAAGACTCTTGCTCTTTGGAAGAAAAGTTATGACCAACCTAGACAGCATATTAAAAAACAGAGACATTACTTTGCCTACAAAGGTCCATCTAGTCAAAGCTATGGTTTTTTCAGTAGTCAAGCATAGATGTGAGAGTTGGAGTGTAAAGAAAGCTGAGTGCTGAAGAATTGATGCTTTTGAACTGTGGTGTTGGAGAAGATTCTTGAGAGTCCCTTGGACTGAAAGGCGATCCAACTAGTCCATCCTAAAGGAAATCAGTCCAATATTCCAATATTCATTGGAAGGACTGATGCTGAAGCTGAAATTCTGATACTTTGGCCTCCTGATGCAAAGAACTGACTCATTTGGAAAAAAAAAAACAAAACAAAAACTGATGCTGGGAAAGATTGAGGGAGTGAGGAGAAGGGGATGACAGAGGATGAGATGGTTGGATGGCATCACCCTACTCAATTGACATGAGTTTGAATAAACTCCGGGAGTTGGTGTTGGACAAGGAGGCCTGGTGTGCTGCAGTCCATGGGGTCACAGAGTTGGACATGACTGAGCAACTGAACTGAAGTGCACTGAATGTTGTGATAAAAAACAAACAAAAGAAAACTGTTTTTGTTTGTTTGTCTGCTTATTATCATATTATTGACTATATTCCCTCAGTTATTCATTATATCCCCATGGCTTATCTTTTTAAACTAGAAAATTTTAACTCTTAATTCTCTTTTCCCATTTTTCCCATTACTGGCACTCACTCCCAGCAACTACCAACTTGTTCTCTGTATATATGAGTCTCTGTTTTATTATGTTCATTTGTTTGCTTTGCTTTTTATATTTTATGTGTGAGTGAAACAATTAGGTATGCGTCTTTCTCTGTTTGACATGAACAGAATAAAATGCCCTCTGCTGCTTCTGCTGCTAAGTCACTTCAGTTGTGTCCAACTTTGTGCAACCCCATAGATGGCAGCCAACCAGGATCCCCCATCCCTGGGATTCTCCAGGCAAGAACACTGGAGTGGGTTGCCATTGCCTTCTCCAATGCATGAAAGGAAAAGTGAAAGTGAAGTTGCTCAGTCGTGTCCGACTCTTCGCAACCCCATGGACTACAGCATACCAGGCTCCTCCAGCCATGGGATTTTCCAGGCGAGAGTACTGGAGTGGGGTACTATTGCCTTCTTCTAAAATGCCTCTAGGTCCATTTATATTGTCTCAAATGGCAAGATTTCAGTCTTTTTATGGCTCAATAATACTCCATTATATACATTTATATCATATTTTCTTTATTCATTCAGTTATCCGTAGACATTTAGGTTGTGATCATAATTGGGCTGTCATAAATAAGGCTGCAATAAACTTTGGGGTTTTTATATCCTTTTGATTTAGTTTTTTTTTTCTGAATACTTCAGAAATGGAATTTCTGTGTTATATGGTATTTCTGCTTTCTGCGTGGCTCATCAGGCAAAGAATTAACCTGCCATGAAGGAGACACAGGAGATTCAGGTTTGATCCCTGGATCACAAAGATATCCTGAGGAGGAAATGGCAAGCCACTCCAGTATTCTTTCCTGAGAAATCCCATACAGAGTGGGTTCCCAAAGAGTTGGACACAACTAAACAACAGACATATGCATGATATTTCTATTTTTAGTTTTTTGAGGAACCTCCATACTGTTTTTCATGGTGGTTATACAATCATATGAAGTTTGAAAAAGATAAAGCAAGGACAAAAGAGAATCAGCAAATGCCAAAGGATGCAGAATTGATAAAGTGAAAGTGAAAGTTGCTCAGTCATGTCCAACTCTTTGTGACCCCATGGACTATATTGTCCATGGAATTCTCCAGGTCAGAATACTGGAGTGAGTAGCCTTTCCCTTCTCCAGGGGATCTTCCCAACCCAGGGATTGAACCCAGGTCTCCTGCATTGCAGGTAGATTATTTTCCAGCTGAGCCACAAGGGAAGCCACATGAGAATTAATAAAGTGTTTGGTTGAAATTCAACTCCAGGAAATCATCGTCTATTGTCTGAATCTTTATTTACATTCCAATGTTTCCTTTTCGGGGCTCTAGAGTGATTGTCTCAAGGAGAAGATGTAATGACTTCTGATGTGGAATCTGGGGACTTTGAACCTCACTTACAGGGTACAACATGCAGCATCACTGGAATTTATAGGTCAGGGTCTACTGTCCCGTGAGGAAGCAGCAATATATAATATCTAAAGCTAACAGATGCAGAAATTATCAATAGTAAAAATAATAGTTAATTTTGGCCTGTTTTCATGTTGTCAACTAAGGCTGCCGCAGTGGGTCAGAGGAGAGAGTATAAAGGTCATTGTATACTTTAGCACTTAATTCGGCAGAGATCTATTTTTAGATGCAGAGGAGAAGGAAGGAATGAAAGATTTCCTCATACTTAGTGCTACTGATTTCATTCCACTTCATTTTAATTCATTACACTTCTCCAGGATTCTCTGTCCATGGGGATACTCCAGGCAAGGATACTGCAGTGGGTTGCCATGGCTTTCTCCAGGCGATATCCCCAACCCAGAGATTGAACCCTGGCAACCCACTCCAGTACTCTTGCCTAGAAAATCCCATGGACGGAGGAGCCTGGTGCAGGCTACTGTCCATGGGGTCACAAAGAGTTGGACACGACTGAGCGACTTCACTTTTCTCCCACATTGCAGGTGAATTCTTTACCATCTGAGCCACCAGAGAAGCCCTACTGCTACCAATTTCATTCCACTTCTCCTAAGCTCAACCCATTTTTACCCTCAGTTCAGTTGCTCAGTAGTGTCTGACTCTTTGTGACCCCATGGACTGCAGCATGCCAGGGCTCCCTGTCCATTACCAGCTCCCAGAGTTGACTCAAACTCATGTAAATTGAGTAGGTGATTCCATCCAACCATCTCATCCTCTGTTGTCCCCTTCCTCTCCCACCTTCAATCTTTCCCAGCATCAGGGTCTTTTTCAATGAGTCAGTTCTCCAAATCAGGTGGCCAAAGTATTAGGGATTCAACTTCAGCTAAATATTCAGGACTGATTTCCTTTAGGATGTCCTTGCAATCCAAGGGAGTCTCAAGAGTCTTCTCCAATACCATATCCATACATGACTACTGGAAAAATCATAGCTTTGACTAGATGGACTTTTGTTGGCAAAGTAATGCCTCTGCTTTTTAATAAGCTGTCTAGGTTGCTCATTACTTCTGTATCTATTTTTGCCCTATCCTACCTTATTTCATCCCATTCTATTTAGTTTTGTTTATTCAGACATTATTGAGTACTTTTGAAGTGTAACACTTTTAATTTGATATTGAGAATAAAGGAAAAGATAAGGATTTAAGGGTAAAATGTATTGTCTGCACGCAGTCTACAGAACGATTTATGTCTATGAACTAAAAAGTTCTGCATTTCAAACTTAGATCTCTCAGTCACTCTTCTGGAACCTCAATTTCTTCCTTTAAGACAGTAAAATTTATATATGTATATGTGTACATATGTGTGTGCTCTGTTTTAAGTTATGTCTGACTCTTTGTGACCTCATGGACAGTAACCTGCCAGGTTCCTCTCTCCATGGGATTTCCAAAACAAGAATATTGGAGCAAGTTGCCATTTCCTTCTCAAGGGGTTTTACCAACCCAGGGATCAAACCTGTGTCTCCTGCACTGGCAGGTCATTTCTGTACCACAGAGCCATCAGAGAACCCCTGAGCTATAGTCCATGGCATCGCAGAAAAGTTGGACATGATTTAGCAGCTAAACAACAATAACAACAAAATGCATATACAAAGAAATTACCTTAGTCACTGGAACATAAAATTTTAATTCCCTCCCTCTTCCAAAACCTCTAGTACAGCAAATAATACATCATAATATATGGTGACAATGATTTCCAGAATTTATGTCAGAAATTCAGTTTTTCTTTTCTGAAAGGCTAATTTGTTAATTAGAAATTAACAATGGAAACAGACTTTATTTTGGGGGGCTCCAAAATCACTGGAGATGATGACTGCAGCCATGAAATCAAAAAACTCTTGCTCCTTGGAGGAAAAGTTATGATGAACCTAGACAGCTTATTAAAAAGCACAGGCATTACTTTGTCAAAAAGCTCCATCTAGTCAAAGCTATGGTTTTTCCAGGAGTCATGTATGGATGTGAGAGTTGGACTATAAAGAAAGCTGAGGGCTGAAGAATTGATGCATTTGAATTGTGGTGTTGGAAAAGACTCTTGAGAGTCTCTTGGACTGGAAGGAGATCAGTCCTCGGTGTTCATTGGAAGGACTGATGCTGAAGCTGAAACTCCAAATACTTTGACCACCTAATAGGAAGAACTGACTAGTTTGAAAAGACCCTGATGCTGGGAAAGATTGAAGGTGGGAAGAGAAGGGAATTACAAAGGATGAGATGGTTGGATGGCATCACCGACTCAATGGACATGTGTTTGAATAAACTCCAGGAGTTGGTGATGGACAGGGAGGCCTGTGGTGCTGCAGTCCATGGAGGAGCAAAAAGCCGGACACAACTGAGTGAATGAACTGAACTGAATTTGTTAATATTATTTTATTCCATTTGGGCTTTTTACCAAATTAAATAAATTAGGGGAACTTTACTTTTTAGGATCTCCATATTAACATTTGAAAAATCTGCCAGCCATAAATGTGCCACCCAGTAGAATAGATTCATGGAAAACAAGCAAAGTGAAGGAGACAATTTAGAGGTTATCTGGTCATTTGCCAACATTATACTTAACAAGAACTTTGAAGTAAAGAGAGTGGAAATGAATTGCCAAAGATCATACAGTGATTTATTGATTAGTCCAAATACTTCATCTTCCTTTTTATACCTGGAACTCCTTGCTGTAACCCTAAAATTTTGATAAAACACATCTATTACTTAGTAAATACATATTTGTACCCAATTAATAGAATGATAAAGAATTTTGGAATTGCCTGCCAAAGTCTTTTGTAAAATAGAATGAATTTATCTCAACCTTTCATCTTCATTACCTTCATCTTTTTCCCAACTTTCCTTCTTTCTTTCCTTTTTTCACTTAACATCTATCTGCCAAGCACTTACTTATGACTCCTTTTTCCCAAGACCCTACTTTCTATATTGAACATAGCAAGGTAATAAGATCAATGCCTATACCATTGCACCACAGTAGTGCAATCAGTTCCTTTATAAACTAACTGAGCACAGACACACAAGTCACATGTACACTTTACTAAAAAAAATATGAAGAACTTTCTGTAAGTTTGAAAGCAAAATCTTGGGCTTTCAGGATTAATAGTAATTACCAATAACTGAAGATTACCACATAATCACAATGCTTTGAAAATGGAAATAAATATTATAGTTTTACTATAATATTCACATATATTTATTATAGGCCATTTAGATAATACTAGAAAACTAGAAGGAGAAAAATAATTCATCCATGGATTCACTACCAGGAAGCAATCACACTTAATATTTATTAACTTTTGACATGTGATGTTTTTTTGAGGCATTGTTCAGTTTATAGTGCATATACAATTTTATAAACCTTTAGTATAAACTCTTTATATGCATTGAAATATAGTATGCCATTATCTGGATGTCCTGCTACTTATTTAGTCATGCACTTAACAAAATCTGCTTTCACTCTTATTTTTTCTCTACTTTCATTCCAACCTCGAAAAGCCACTTAAAATTAATATATCATACCAGGAACCTAGCTATTGATTATATGGTTTAGAGATATTGAAAAGGAAAAGTGAGAGCTGTCAGAAAATGAATTCTGACTTTTGAAATAATTTAACACTTATTCATAAGCTAGGTGTTTTCCCCAGTGCCTAGCATGTGTTTCTACCTTGGATGTAAGACTTTTATTCAGTTCAGTTGAGTTCAGTTCAGTCAGTCAGTCATATCCGACTCTGCAACCCCATGAATCGCAGCATGCCAGGCCTCCCTGTCCGTCACCAGCTCCCGGAGTTCACTCAGACTCATGTCCATCGAGTCAGTGATGCCATCCAGCCATCTCATTCTCTGTCGTCCCGTTCTACTCCTGCCCCCAATCCCTCCCAGCATCAGAGTCTTTTCCAATGAGTTAACTCTTCGCATGAGGTGGCCAAAGTACTGGAGTTTCAGCTTTAGCATCAGTCCTTCCAAAGAAATCCCAGGGCTGATTTCCTTCAGAATGGACTGCTTGGGTCTCCTTGCAGTCCAAGGGACTCTCAGCAGTCTTCTCCAACACCACAGTTCAAAAGCATCAGTTCTTCGGTGCTCAGCTTTCTTCACAGTCCAACTCTCACATCCATACATGACCACAGGAAAAACCGTAGCCTTGACTAGATGGACTTTTGTTGGCAAAGTGATGTCTCTGCTTTTGAATATGCTATCTAGGTTGGTCATAACTTTTCTTCCATGGAGTAAACGTCTTTTAATTTCATGGCTGCAAACACCATCTGCAGTGATTTTGGAGCCCCCAAAAATAAAGTCTGACACTGTTTCCACTGTCTCCCCATTTATTTCCCATGAAGTGATGGGACCAGATGCCATGATCTTAGTTTTCTGAATGTTGAGCTTTAAGCCAACTTTTTCACTCTCCACTTTCACTTTCATCAAGAGGCTTTTTAGTTCCTCTTCACTTTCTGCCATAAAGGTGGTGTCATCTGCATATCTGAGGTTATTGTTATTTCTCCTGGCAATCTTGATTCCAGCTTGTGTTTCTTCCAGTCCAGCGTTTCTCATGATGTACACTGCATATAATTTAAATAAGCAGGGTGACAATATATAGCCTTGAGGTACTCCTTTTCCTATTTGGAACCAGTCTGTCGTTCCATGTCCAGTTCTCACTGTTGCTTCCTGATATGTATATAGGTTTCTCAGAGGCAGATCAGGTGGTCTAGTATTCACATCTCTTTCAGAATTGTCCACAGTTTATTGTGATCCACACAGTCAAAGTCTTGGCATAGTCAATAAAGCAGAAATAGATGTTTTCTGGAACTCTCTTGCTTTTTCGATGATCCAGAGGATGTTGGCAATTTGATCTCTGGTTCCTCTGCCTTTTCTAAAAGCAGCTTGAACATCTGGAAATTCTGGGTTCATGTATTATTGAAGCCTGGCTTGGGGAATTTTGAGCATTACTTTACTAGCGTGTGATATGAGTGCAATTGTGTGGTAGTTTGAGCATTCTTTGGCATTGCCTTTCTTTGGGATTAGAATGAAAACTGACCTTTTCCAGTCCTGTGGCCACTGCTGAGTTTTCCAAATTTGCTGGCATATTGAGCACAGCACTTTCATAGCATCATGTTTCAAGATTTGAAATAGCTCAACTGGAATTCCATCACCCCCACTAGCTTTGTCCGTAGTAATGCTTTCTAAGGCCCACTTGACTTCACATTCCAGGATGTCTGGCTCTAGGTGAGTGATCACACCATCGTGATTATCTTGGTCATGAAGATCTTTTTGTATAGTTCTTGAAACACAATCTGGAATCAAGATTGCCAGGAGAAATATCAATAACCTCAGATATGCAGATGACACCACCCTTATGGCAGAAAGTGAAGAGGAACTAAAAAGCCTCTTGATAAAGGTGAAAGTGGAGAGTGAAAAAGTTGGCTTAAAGCTCAACATTCAGAAAACGAAGATCATGGCATCCGGTCCCACCACTTCATGGGAAATAGATGGGGAAACAGTGGAAACAGTGTCAGACTTTATTTTTCTGGGCTCCAAAATCACTGCAGATGGTGACTGCAGCCATGAAATTAAAAGACGCTCACTCCTTGGAAGGAAAGTTATGATCAACCTAGATAGCATATTCAAAAGCAGAGACATTACTTTGCCAACAAAGGTCCATCTAGTCAAGGCTATGGTTTTTCCTGTGGTCATGTATGGATGTGAGAGTTGGACTGTGAAGAAGGCTGAACGCTGAAGAATTGATGCTTTTGAACTGTGGTGTTGGAGAAGACTCTTGAGAGTCTCTTGGACTGCAAGGAGATCCAACCAGTCCATTCTGAAGGAGATCAGCCCTGGGTGTTCTTTGGAAGGAATGATGCTAAAGCTGAAACTGCAGTCCTTTGGCCACCTCATGTGAAGAGTTGACTCATTGGAAAAGACTCTGTTGCTGGGAGGGATTGGGAGCAAGAGAAGGGGACGACAGAGGATGAGATGGCTGGATGGCATCACTGACTCAATGGACGTGAGTCTGAGTGAACTCTCGCAGTTGGTGATGGACAGGGAAGCCTGGCGTGCTGTAATTCATGGGGTCGCAAAGAGTCGGACATGACTTAGTGACTGATCTGATCTGATACACATGTGCATATGTGTTGTATTTGTGTTAAACATGCTAAATACACAGAGAATATTTTTAATGAGTTGGTTCATATGATTGATTGTGGGGACTGGAAACTCTACAGATCAGGCAAGTAGCCTGGAAATTCAGGCAGGATTTATAAGTTACAGTCTTAAAAAGGAATTCTTTCTGAAGAGAATCTTCAGTGTTTACACTTAAGGCCTTCAACTGATTGGATAATGTCCACCAGCATCATCAGTTGCCATCTCCTTGAAATACAGTCGATTGATTGTAGATGTTAATTACATCTACAGAATGCATTCACAATGCCATCCAAGATAATATTTGACCTAACAAATATAGCCTAGCCGAGTTGATACATAAACTTAATCATTGTATCTGCAGGTGTCAGCAAGTGAATTTACTAGTATATGTTTCAACAAATAAATATAAAACTTTCCAGCTTATCTTTGCATGATGACAATTTTTAACCAAATCTGTTCATTCATTTGGAAAAGTGATGACTCATCAGAATTCTATAGACAAAATGGTGAATTTGAGATTATCTCCTTTGCCCTCTCTCTCTAGTAAACTATATAAAACCGTATCATTATAAGTTTTCTCACCTGAACAAGACCAATTATTTGGTTAAGAAGTTTGGAAGAGTTCACATCGTTCTAAATCTCACCAAGGACTCCAGTTAGTAATAAGATTTCTACCTTAAGGAAATTTAAACTACCCAGGTTAGGGGACTACATTGATCTTATCATGGACTGTAATCTCTCTACTTATTGGCAGACATCCCTAATGTGGAATGCCCAAGTAAAGAGTTTGCCAAAAGCAGTCAACACCAGATGCCACTAAAGCTATCACTGGATACCATCATAAGATGTCCATCTTCCCCCCCCCCCCTTGCCCTGCTTTACAGTCTGTAGGGTCTCAAAAGAGTTGGACAAAACTTAGCAACTAAACAACAATTTTATAACAATTATATTATTTTTACTATACCTTTATGATATGAAATGCCATGCTACTACAGGTACCATGTAAGGCAAAGGTCTCTAACCTTTTTGGCACCAGGGACTGGTTTTGTGGAAGACAATTTTTTCTGTGAAATGGGGGTAGGGATGCTTTTTGGGTGATTCAAAAATATTACATTTATTGTGCACTTTATTGCTATTATTATTACATCAGCTCCATCTCAGACCATCAGGCATTAAATTCCAGAGGTTGGGGACTCTCTATGTATAGGATAACATATACTCTCTTTTACCATGTGTAGAATTGCTTTCCACATATATTTAATTAATCTTTTTCATCTTTTCAAAACAGAAGCATAAGACATATATCAACCCATGTTTTTATTTCCAGAGATTCTTAGCCAGTGAGTATCTCCTGGTAGGAAAAACTCTCTCTCAGTAAAACAAGGTCATAAAATGAAGCCATGTTTTGAAAGCTGCCTCAGGTACAGGCCTGACAGTTCCACAGATGAAATTCATTGTAAGAAACATTAGTCAATAATCAATTATCTTTGAAATGTTTGCCTTCAAGAAGTTTTTATTGTGCCAACCAGAAGAACACATTGAGATCTAACTCTAAATCAGTTATAGAAAATATAGCAGGGATTTGAAAGGATTGGATTATGCCTGGTACAGAACAGATGGAGGGAGGGTATCTTAAGCATAAGAAAAAGGGAAAACACGGAAGTATGAAGCTTTCAGAAACTGTAAGAGCTGTGTGGACATTCAAGTTGAATATAACTATTTTGGAGAGATACTTATGGTTTGAGATGGGAATGTTTTAAAAGGAATCAGCATACTAGAAGCTGAAGACGGGGTGAGAAATTGGCATGATCCCATACAGAAAAATATCTTCCACTAGATTTTAATTCTTCGAGGACTAAAAATGCATCAACTTTGTTAACTGTTGTGTATCCTGTACGCAAACATGTTTTGCATCCTAAGTACTGTAACCACTACATTTTTGTTGAGTAATTAATGAGTGGATAAATGCTAAGACCTTAAAGGTTGAGAGAAAGTGTTTAGCATTGTTCTTAAACAGAGAAACAGACAAAAGCTATTTTTAATTTTCTGGACTTAAAATCTTTAAGCAATAGTGTTAGGATCCACATTTATCTCAAAAAGACAACACTGCTTGACATTGAGAAATGGATTGTTAGGGTAAAAGACTGGAGGTAAAAAGACCAGTTAGGAGCCAGTTAAAACACTATTGAAGAAATAAAGCAAGTTGCAAAAGCACAACGGTGACCAGAATATAGTATGATGGGGTGTGGGGAAGAGATTTATGGTGTGCAAAGGTACAACATTGTAATGAAAAGTAAATAAACCATAGAGATCTAATGTACAGTATTGTAATATACACAACAGCACTGTAATATAATGATATAATGTGATAAATAGCACTTCAATGGCAATCATAATACATAAATGCTTCAAAGTAACACTGTACACCTTAAATTTACAAAATGTAACATGTCCAATGTATCAAATAAAAAAACAAAATGGTAGAGGAATTTAGAAGAAAAAGATCTGTGAATGAATGGAATGTAGAAATCAACAGGGTTTAGATAGAGGTAGTTGGGGAAAGTAGAGAATAGGATATACAGTATATATATATATAGTAGAGAATGGGATGGTCCAGGATATTCTAAGGAATGGTACTTAGTGGAAAACAAAAAATAGTGAAAGGGGAGTGGTTTGTCTTTATCCACTTTCCCATCATCTGAGTCTTCATATGAAGATGACTTTGAGAAATAGAAAATATCTAAAATTTTATGATCACACTAAACATTCATATGTTTACAGAGCATAAATGATTTAGTATACTCTAAATAATTTTTATTAATTTTAATTAGTTGTTTTAAAAGAATGCTCTGTTAACAGCAAAGATTATCTAACACTGACAAGTATATCTTACTCTTTTCACACTTGGCAACTTGCGTATGATGCAGCAAATGTTCACAGATTCTTCAAAAATTGCTTTGGATATATTCAATCTAAACATGGTCCTGATACTTTCTTTTTTATTTTTCTAAATATTAAATAACTCAATACCTAATGCATGCCTGTAAGTCTCTGCTCTTTGGGCATACCTCTTCCATCAATCCTTCTACACAATCTTTCCAATGAAGAGCTTCTGAGAACTGTCTTCGTCTGAACTTTGTTATCTAAATATCACTTTATTTGGCCACTAGTTCATTGCTCCAACCCAGATATTTTGTGAATCATCAAAAAGTTGACAAGGGTTAAGCATTTGACCATTGATTTATGAATGCCTATTTTCTAAAATTTGACTTTTCAGGGATTAAAAATACTTCAATGTCATGAGATTGACTTGTTCTGAACATTATAGAGGTTAGCATTTTAAAACAGAAGTTTAGACAGAATTATAAATAGATATATTAGCCTTCATCTTTCTGAACTTTTTTAAGAATAATGAAAAAAAAAGTTGGCTTAAAGTTCAACATTTAGAAAATGAAGATCATGGCATCTGGTCCCATAACTTCATGGGAAATAGATGGGGGAACAGTGCAAATAGTGTCAGATTTATTTTTTGGGGGGCTCCAAAATCACTGCACATGATGACTGCAGCCATGAAATTAAAAGACTCTTACTCCTTGGAAGAAAAGTTATGACCAACCTAGATAGCATATTCAAAAGCAGAGACATTACTTTGCCAACAAAGGTCCGTCTAGTCAAGGCTATGGTTTTTCCAGTGGTCATGTATGGATGTGAGAGTTGGACCGTGAAGAAAGCTGACCACCCAAGAATTGATGCTTTTGAACTGTCATATTGGAAAAGACTCTTGAGAGTCCCTTGGACTGCAAGGAGATCCAACCAGTCCATTCTAAAGGAGATCAGCCCTGAGATTTCTTTGGAAGGAATGATGCTAAGGCTGAAACTCCAGTACTTTGGCCACCTCATGCGAAGAGTTGACTCATTGGAAAAGAGTCTGATTCTGGGAGGAATTGGGGGCAGGAGGAGAAGGGGACGACAGAGGATGAAATGGCTGGATGGCATCACTGACTCGATGGATGTGAGTCTGAGTGAACTCCGGGAGTTGGTGATGGACAGGGAGGCCTGGTGTGCTGTGATTCATGGGGTCGCAGAGTCAGACATGACTGAGCAACTGAACTGAACTGAAGAATAATGAATAGTGGAATAATTGTGTGGTTTTGGAGGTCCCAGATTTCATGTTATCTAAAATGAATTTCAAATCACAATTTATCAATCCCTGAATGACATCCCAAGGGCAGATTGGTTATGATTCAAAATGGCAGAGTTTTCTAGTCCTAAAGAGAAATAAATGGTTATTTCTTAAAGGTGAATTTAAGAATGTGGCTCTTTAAGAAAACGAATGAATGAAAATGATAAAATTTTTAATTGAGCATCAGTGCTTTGTTGATTCTAGACATAGTACATTATTCTATGATACAATATATTATATAATGCATTAGTAATATTTTCTTCATTATATTACATCTGTGTATGACATGTAATCTTAGTTTTTGCTTGTAAGTCTATTTCCAATTCTTCTGTTCATGAGGGAGCATGGAACATGGGGCTATGTGTCTGCTTCCCTTTCATTATGTCATTTAGTTAATTTATATTAAATATATATTATATATCTACTATTTCCCAGATACTCTATACTCACTGGAATAGTATTGAATAACGCATACACGGTCAATGTCGTCTTAGGATGATGAGTAGTCAAATGTTACTTGAATAATTGATTTTTAAGCTTCTGGAGAGGAGTCTGCTTTTTCTCATCTTGCTCTCAGACTTCTGGATTGTACATTCAACCCATTTTACATGTTATCCTCCAAAATTGATGTTCTTATTTTGTGTTATTCCTTTTTGAATAAAAAAGAAGTTTCAATTATTGTTCTTTACATGAAAGATATAAAATTATAGAAATCACAGATGGAATACTCCCCTATTATTCATGACAAAACCCATAATCTCCATAGATAATAAAAAAAGAGAAACACCAATATACAAAACATCAGAAATATGACATGTAGGGTTCTAAACAGCCCTTGAGACTTGAGAAAATTCATTTAATTTTGTAGAGTTAACTCATCTGTAAAAATAGGAACTCCAATATTTTCCTGTTTCCAGTTGCGCATATGCTTTAAGGAGCTGAGAATCAGCTCAGTCACACACTGGACTTGGAGAAGGAACCAGGCAGAGAGAGGCTGGTCAGGCTGGGCAAGTGTGAAACAGAGAACAATGATTCTCTCTGTTTGAACTATCTCTGCCCTCTAGGCTCTGCCTAATTAATTTACTTATTAGTTTCACTTTTTAGTGTATAAGGAAATAAATGATCCACATAGAATATTTGCCAAACACAGGAAAAAAAAAAACAGTAAGGAAAAAGAAATTATCATCTGCAGATCCCTTACCCATCACTAATATGCACACGTATAAGTATGTGGGTATAACACTACAAAGTGACTCACAGTGAGTTATTCTCTGGTATCATCCCCCAATGAGTGTGGGAGAACTGGTGACAGTCTTTTTAGTCAATAGGCTATGGCAGAGACAATAGGATAGTTATTTCTGTGATTACCCATTTTAGAACTGTCTTAGTAGACTAGAGAGAGACACTTCTATAAGCCTTGTAAACAGCCACACTGAACTGCCTATAAAAAGGGCCACGTGGCAGAGACCTTCAGATGACCCCTTGAAGTTGAAGGTGTCAGCTCTATCGCTAATGAGAATTGAATTCTACCAAAAAAGCTGAATGACCTTAGAAGAGAATTCTGGCCCTGAACTGCAGAAAGGAATACAGCCTGGCAAACACCTTGACTATAATACCCTGAGCACATAGCCCATACATATGCATGTTAAATATTATATAGTACTTAAAGATTATAGTACTTATGCTTACATAATCTATGATATATACTATTACCAAAATATATGCTTGTGACCTCAATTATCTTAACCAACATAAAAAGAGGACTGGTAAAGACATTTATGTAAATAAATAAGCATAAATCCATATTCTTCTTGCTTTTAACTGATATCAAACTTTATTATATAAAACAATAACTACACCATATAAAACTGTAATGAATTTGTACATAACAGCACACAAGAGGCAGATTGCAGCAAAGCTATATTGAGTCAGAAAATAACATAATATAACCATAAGTAGTAATAGATAGTAACTAGCATCTGCAGGAATAAATGAAAAGAAATATTGGCTTAATTCTTGGCAAAGAATGTGTGAGTTAAAAATGTATCTGTGGTCATCACCAAAAGTCATCTGAGTTTAAAGCATAATTTAGGAGCTGACACAGAAACCAAAGGAAGGGCCTCTCCAAGAGTGAACAGTTCAGTTCAGTCGCTCATTCAGGTCCGACTCTTGGCAACCCCATGGAGTGTAGCCCACCAGGCCTCTCTGTCCATCCCCAGAGCTTATTCAAACTCATATCCATCGAGTTGGTGATGCCATCCAACCATCTCATCCTTTGTCATCCCCTTCTCCTCTTGTGTTCAATCTTTCCCAGCATCAGGGTCTTTTTCAGTGAGTCAGCTCTTCACATCAGGTGGCCAAAGTATTGGAGTTTCAGCTTCAGCATCAGGCCTTCCAATGAATATTCAGGACTGATTTCCTTTAAGGTGGACTGGTTGGATCTCTTTGCAGTCCAAGGGACTCTCAAGAGTCTTCTCCAACACCACAGTTCAAATGCATCAATTCTTCAGCCCTCGACTACTTTTATAGTCCAACTCTCACATGACTACTAGAAAAACCACAGCTTTGACTAGACGGAACTTTGTTGGCAAAGTAACGTCTCTGCCTTTTGATAAGTTGTCTAGGTTGGTCATAACTTTTCTTCCAAGGAGCAAGCATCTTTTGATTCATGGCTGCAGTCACCATCTGCAGTGATTTTGGAGCCCCTCACAATAAAGTTTATCACTGTTTCCATTGTTTCCCTGTCTATTTGCCATGAAGTGATTGGACTGGATGCCATGATCTTAAGTTTTCTGAATGTTGAGCTTTAATAGTAAACACAGTTTGTTAAAAGAAGAATCTTAGACTAGATTATGGGTCAGTCACAATAAATCAAATGGGGAAGACTACGACAACTCCTTCCCTCTCTGTTCAGTTCAGTTGCTCAGTCGTGTCCTACTCTTTGCAACCCCATGAATTGCAGCACGCCAGGCCTCCCTTTCCATCACCAACTCCCGGAGTTCACTCAGACTCACGTCCATCAGGGCAATGATGCCATCCAGCCGTCTCATCCTCTGTCATCCCCTTCTCCTCCTGCCCCAATCCCTCACAGCATCAGAGTCTTTTCCAATGAGTCAACTCTCCGCATGAGGTGGCCAAAGGACTGGAGTTTCAGCTTTAGCATCATTCCTTCCAAAGAAATCCCAGGGCTGATCTCCTTCAGAATGGACTGGTTGGATCTCCTTGCAGTCCAAGGGACTCTCAAGAGTCTTATCCAACACCACAGTTCAAAAGCATCAATTCTTCGGCACTCAGCCTTCTTCACAGTCCAACTCTCCCTCTCTGTACCCCACCCTTTTTCTTACTTCCTCTCTAAATCTTGCATGCATGCCTATATCTGAAACCAATATGTAAACTTGTGTTGATTATCAATTCATTATGAGTACATAGGTGTGTGTGTGCTCAGTCGCTCAGTTGCATCAGACTCTTTGCAACCCCATGGACAGTAGTCTTCCAGGCTCTTCTGTCCATAGTATTTTCCAGACAAGAAATACTGGAGTGAGTTACCATTTTCTCCTCCAAGGGATCTTCCCGACCCAAGGATAAAACTCATGTCTCTTCTATCTCCTGCATTGGCAGGTGGATTCTTTACCACTGTGTCACCTAGAAAGCCCTATGTATAGGCAGGTAGGTGGATAAACTTATCCAAAGCCACTTCAGAACCATTGGCAACATTGACTCTAGGGCAACACAGTGTTCCTAAGGTGGTTGTTGTTGTTTTCCTAAAAAGTTGCACAGAACAGTTTATCTGCAACATTCAACTGTAGAAGTCTTTTCTCTCTCTCCTTGTGTTAGACATTGCCACTTAGGTGATGATTACTCAGGTGACTATCTGTCTGTCTCACTCCATTTGCCCTCTGCTGTAAACACTGGTAAGAAGATAAACAGAGAAGAAAGAAAAATCTGCTTAGATTAGCAGATGCCCACGAACCCACAAACTGTATGTATATGTTTTTTAATGTGTTCACCAGGATGCATGTGTGTGATTTAATCCAGTTATTTTCATGAGCTTCCCACTGGGGTATTGGGCAACTCGAAGATTAATGAGCTTTCACTTATCAAGTCCCCTATTCATTTTGAACATTTTAAATGATTTTTTAATTTATATAATTATTAAAATTATAATTTCTTACTACTAGTTTCCTACTACTTTCCTTCTACTACCTGTTGGAATGTGTCTTTGTATTTTCACATGGAAAAAAGTATCTGGATTGCCAAGAAAATTAATATGTTTTATTTATCATCAACAGTTTTTTAAAGAACTGGGGAAAATAAAACAGAGTGAGTTTTTCAGGTTTTTAGTGTATTTTAAAGGAAATCTCTCAATGTAGCTTATGCATCTATTTACATTCCAGATCTCACATCATATTTCTGCTGAGTTTAGAAAATTTAAGACTTGATTCTCAAGAGAGTCCAAAGATCTTTGCTAAAGCAGGAGATCTAGAATTAACATTTTGGAGGATTTTCAACCTCCCAATGCCACCACTTTTATTCTAGACTCTAGAAACAGTTGAATGTTCAAATTATTTTTCACACATTTATGAACTGTCTGCCTTTGCCACACCCTGCCTTGCCATCAGGTATTGCAATCTTGAGGCGTGGATGGTGTCAGTTTTGAATCTCTGAGTTTCTCAACCAGACACATATGGCAGTATTCATGGGTTGGCAGAATTTAAGCCATATGGATTAATGCTTACTGATATGTCTATACTATGTAAATCTGATATGAAATGTAATATCATTCTCTCTACCACCAAGGACTTCCTAAAATCTGTTTATGAGGGACCATGCACATTGTTCTACCATCCTGGGAGACAACAGACCTGAGGTGAAGAGGCATCACCTTGGTTACAGACAGATCAGTTCAGAGGGATCCAGCCTCTACTAGTATCTGAAGTGTGTGATGGAGAGGATCTCATAGAACATAAGTTGGAAGAGTCACACTGGGTCTCACAGTAAGAGTAGCTATGTCTGGACTCTAACAGGGAACTACTACAAGAGAGAGAGGTGGGCAGGCATTGGTAAATCCCTTCAAACTGTGTCAATAAGGTAGACATTATTAGAAATAAATAACTCATAAACATAAGGTAAACAACACTTCAGATTGAATATCACAGAATTGTGAGCATTCTCATGATGAGATGAATTTTTTGTTTTTTGTATTACAGAGGTAATGTCACTTGTTCAAATTATGTTTCTTGGGAAGATAGGAAATCATAAATATGAAACTATAGAAAATTATATGCATTCCTCACAAAAGACTGTATTTCTCATAACATCTTGTGCATACATACAACACACTTGTTTAATTTCAAATGAGTTGAATTAAACAAGGAGAAATCAAGACATAATTCAGAGACTAGTATTGATCTTACAGCCTTGCTATGTGGCTAGTGAAAATTAAAGTCGCTCAGTTCATGTCCTATGGACTATAGAGGAATTCTTCAGGCCGGACTACTGGAGTGGGTACCCATTCCCTTCTCCAGGGGATCTTCCCAACCCAGGGATCAAACCCAGGTCTCCCACATCACAGACATATTTTTTACCAGCTGAGTGAACAGGGAAGCCTGCTATGTGGCTAAAGTCTGGATTATTAACGGTGCGGTAGAGATCTATGTTATGTGTTCACCTAATGTTATAGAAAATGACCCAGGTGGCTTCCATGTCACAGCCACTGTAAACAGTGGCACTGAAAACTGGGGTGCATGTATCTTTTTTGAATTAGAGCATTCATCTTTTCCAAATACATGCCCAAGAATGGTACTGGTAAATATGGTAACTGTATTTCTAGTTTTTGAAAGAATTCTGTTTTCCATAGTTGCTATATCAATTTGCATTGCCACCAACAGTGTAGGAGGGTTCATTTTTCTCCACACCCTCTCCAACTTTTATTATTTGTAGACTTTTTAATGATGGCTACTCTGATAGGAGTGAGGTGATACCTCATTTGAGTTTTCATTTCTCTAATAATTGGCTATATTGAGCATTTTTTCATGTGCTTGTTGGCCATCTGTACATCTTCTTTGGAGAAATTCCTGTTTGTCTTCAATTTTTGATTGAGTCTTTTTTTTAATTGAGTTGTATGAGCTGTTTATATATTTTGGAAATTAAGCTCTTGTCAGTCTCACCATTTGTAAATAATTTCTCTGAGTCCATAGGTCAACAGATGAATGGCTAAAGAAGATGGTATGTGTATCTATTATGTATATATATGTATACAGTTTATATATATATATATATATATATATATATATATATATATAATGGAATATTAATCAACCAATAAAAATAATGAAGTAATGTAATTTGCAACAACGTTGATGGACCTACAGATTATCATACTAAGTGAAGTAAGTCAGACAGAGAAAGGCAAATACCATATGATATCACTTATATGTAAAACCTAAAAAACTGTTATAAACGAACTTATTTACAGAACAGAAACCTACACAAAGACACAGAAAACCAAAGGGGAAAGAGGGATAAATTGGAAGTAGGGGATTAACTGTTGCACACTGCCATATATGAAATAGATAAACAAACAGGATTTACAGTATAGAATAGGAAACTATATTCAATATCTTATAATAAACTATAATGCAAAATAATAAAAAAGAATATAGACATATACATATACATGTGTAATTGTATCACTTTAGAGTATACCTAAAAGTAACACAATATTATAAATTAACTATACTTTAGTTAAAAATATAAAATAAAAGATGTCCCAGGATTAATTACTACCAAACCCAGTGGTATTTGTTTTAACAGAAATGAAAACTATCTTAACATATGGTCATAGGAAATTATTTTAGATTCATTTTACTACTTTTTAAAGTATTTGTTCTTTCTAAATAAAACTCTGAATTTTAGTTTTTAGTGATTACTGAATTGGTCCAAGCTCAATTACAGTAAATGAAGACATATGGAGCTATAAAACAAGCAACATGTACCCAAATGTCACAGATTATGGAAGACTTGGCAGGATGCTTGTCATGGTGATCTCTTGCATCAGAATCATTTGAGAAATTATTCAGCTGCAGTTTCCTAGTACTTATTTGACCTACCAAATAAGAATATCTGAAACTGTGCCTGTGAATCTACAGTTTTAACAAGCACCCCAGGTAATTCATGTGCATCCTAAAGATTGAAAACTATAGTATTGGAATGAAGAGAGGAGAGCCCGGAAGTCTGGAATTATTCCCTTTAGCTTATTTACCCAAACCTGTAGATCTCTCTCTTTTTTTTTTTTTTACTTTTTATAAAATTTTTTTATTTTTTCTAATTTTATTTTATTTTTAAACTTTACATAATTGTATTAGTTTTGCCAAATATCAAAATGAATCTGCCACAGGTAGATCTCTTAATTAAGATGCTTCTCAATAAAAACTGCCATCCTAAGAAAAATCAATGAATTTTATTCAATATTTAAAAAAAAAGTTACACAAGATGGAATGTCAACATTGAAGATCAGATTGAGAAAAATGTGTGAATTTTGTTAACCTCATAAAATTTAAATGATTTCCTTTGCTTTAGTTATTTCTAGAACACCTCAATTTCACAAGATGAAATTTTAAACCTTTAGCAAATGACAAAGTCGGAAAAATAAAAAGACTAGAATTTTATTTAGAATGGACTGAATTTCCAATCAAGATTATGAATTTTAACCTAATGATTAAAACTGATCTGAAGGATTAAAACTGACTCAAAAAAAAAAAAAAAAACCCTATAATCTGATTTTGGGATATTTCAGTCTTATGTTATGACTTGGAAGACATTTAACTTGCCTAGAAAAATAAAATATCTTCAAAGAAGAAATTCTAAAAATGTTTGTGGCTGAAACCTCAAGGCATGCTGGGAGAGTGCAGAGGAATTTAGAAAACTACATTTTATGTCTTATCTGAATGCACTAAGAATCATACAGAAGGTAAAATGTATCCCTCTCTAATTCAATATTTATGTGCCTTGTGTTTTCGTGCATATTGGGATCATAGGAGATAAATATCAGTACAAGTTTGAAGAAGGATACTATGGTACATTTCACTTAGCTATACTTTTAAAAAGCTAAAAACAATAATTACATTTTATCCTATAAGCCTAACATATTTAAAAAGTTATTTTGAAACTTTGGCAAGATATTGATAACCTTGCAGTTATGCTTTTATTTTTTGCTATGAATAATGAAAAAATAACTTTTATGTAATTTTTAAGATCTGATAGACATTGTCAATTCTTCAGTTCTTGGGCATCAAATTTACTTATTAATTCCATTTGGTAAGGATCTGGTTTTTAACCTACAGTCTTATCATTCCTAGATTAGCATATGAATTTTTGAAGTTGAATGATTTTTTCCCCCTGAAGTTATCATTCACTTTTACAAGATTCTTAAAGGATTCTATTATCCTATCACCCTTGCAATTAACCCACCCAAACAAGTTATTATCCCTAATATTCATTGGACGGACTGATGCCAAAGCTGAAGCTCCAATACTTTGGCCACCTGATGTGAAAAGCTGACTTATTAGAAAAGATTCTGATGTTAGGAAAGATTGAAGGCGAAAGGAGATGGGAACAACAGAGGATGAGATGGCTAGATAGCACCACCTACTCAATGTACATAAATTTGAGCAAACTGTGGGAGATAGTAATGGACAGAAGAGCCTGGCATGCTTCTGTCCTTGGAGCCTCAAAAAATCAGACAAATCTTAGTGATTGAACATCAACAACAAGTTATTATGACATGCTACTTGTTATAATGGTATGAACTTATGGCTCATGCTCTTCTCAACTTAAAGAACTTGACTCAAATTCTTTTCATCTTTAAAATTGTTAAAATTTTCTATTTTTCTTGATATTTTTGTTCCAAATTGAACTAAATTTGGCCAAAGTGATTACTCTCTATTCTTAATCACCATTTGAATTGGTATCCATTTTGTACAATAGACATATAAATCAGTTTTTGTTGAGATTTTTAGCTGACATTTTGATGTTCATTTCTTTTGTTATTGTTTATATTCTGTCCTGCTCATTTAGAATATACAAAGCAAGAGATTAGAATCTTCAGGGATTCTCCAGGCAAGAACTCTGGAGTGGGTTGCCATTTCCTCCTCTAATGCATGAAAGTGAAAATGAAGTCACCCAGTCGTGTCCAACTCTTAGCCACCCCATGGACTGCAGCCTTCCAGGCTCCTCCATCCATGGGATTTTCCAGGCAAGAGTACTGGAGTGGGTTGCCATTGCCTTCTCCGGACAGTCAAATAGTAGTCACTAAATAAATGCTTAGTTCATGATTACTAAGTGATTACTATTTTTACAATTAAGCATCATATTGATTTATTATTCTTTCAAAATGTGACATATTTGGACAAATATACTATATAGGCAAGATGGACCAAAAAAGGCTAGTAATTTTGAAAAGCTTTAATTAGGCCTTTCTGTATTATTTATTCAATACCTATTTTTTTAATTTTATTTTATTTTTAAACTTTACAAAATGGTATTAGTTTTGCCAAATATCAAAATGAATCCACCACAGGTATACCTGTGTTCCCCATCCTGAACCCTCCTCCCTCCTCCCTCCCCATACCATCCCTCTGGGTCATCCCAGTGCACCAGCCCCAAGCATCCAGTATCGTGCATTGAACCTGGACTGGCAACTCGTTTCATACATGATATTTTACATGTTTCAATGCCATTCTCCCAAATCTTCCCACCCTCTCCCTCTCCCACAGAGTCCATAAAACTGTTCTATACATCAGTGTCTCTTTTGCTGTCTCGTACACAGGGTTATTGTTACCATCTTTCTAAATTCCATATATATGTGTTAGTATATTGTATTGGTGTTTCTCTTTCTGGCTTACTTCACTCTGTATAATAGGCTCCAGTTTCATCCACCTCATTAGAACCGATTCAAATGTATTCTTTTTAATGGGTGAATAATACTCCATTGTGTATATGTACCACAGCTTTCTTATCCATTCATCTGCTGATGGGCATCTAGGTTGCTTCCATGTCCTGGCTATTATAAACAGTGCTGCGATGAACATTGGGGTACATGTGTCTCTTTCCCTTCTGGTTTCCTCAGAGTGTATGCCCAGCAGTGGGATTGCTGGGTCATAAGGCAGCTCTATTTCCAGTTTTTTAAGGAATCTCCACACTGTTCTCCATAGTGGCTGTACTAGTTTGCATTCCCACCAACAGTGTAAGAAGGTTCCCTTTTCTCCACACCCTCTCCAGCATTTATTATTTGTAGACTTTTGGATCGCAGCCATTCTGACTGGTGTGAAATGGTACCTCATAGTGGTTTTGATTTGCATTTCTCTGATAATGAGTGATGTTGAGCATCTTTTCATGTGTTTGTTAGCCATCTTAAAAATCTGAGCACCTAATAACCTAGTCTATTTATCAGTGTTAGTCACTCAGTTGTTTCCAACTCTTTGCGACCTCATGGACTATAGCACATCAGAAGCCTCTGTCTATGGAATTCTCCAGGCAAGAATACTGGAGTGGGCAGCCATTCCCTTCCCCAGGGGATCTCCTCAATCCAGAGATCAAACCTGGGTCATTGCAGGCAGATTCTTTAAGGTCTGAGCCATCAGGAAAGCCTAGCCTTTTTACCACAGTACTTCTTAAAACTAAACTCCTGAGGAGCGGTTCTGGTAATAGATAATGTTTACCCATCGTGTAATATTTCCATGATAAACTGGCATTCTAAGTCATCTGACTTGTCACTTTTCTAATTTGGCTTAAAGTCTACATGGGTTAAATCAGTGAGAGGGTGAAGTGAGATTGGGCCTCAACTGATCTGTCATTCAGAGGGCAGTTTTTGGCTGCCAGTATAGTTATTAATGGTCAATTCCAAGGAGAAAGCCTAGAAATCAATTCAATGAAGAACCTAAGCCATGAAGCAAAGGGAAAGGGCCAAGCAACCCTGGTGATTCTCCAGGCATCAGACACAGACTCAGTGATACAAGTCTCAGAAAGCTCTAATGGATTTTGTTAAAAACACATCTGCTGTCTGCCAGCTTTCATTGGTCTTGCTCCAGGCACTATGGCATCATAATATAACCCTGTGATCTTTGATATTTTCAGTAAATAGTGGGCTGTCTTCCAGGTATTGGAGATTTAAAAGAAATCTACTTCATTTACTGAAAAACTCAGAACATGAAGTGCACAGCTTTCTAATGTTATTTATTTGTAGACAAATTATGTATTGTCTGTTTATATTAATCATTGTATGAAGTGCTAGATAAATAGAAAGTAATAAATAAAAGTTTCTTATCTTATAGTTTAAGGGGATGACACATAAATTACACAAAATTATATAGTAGTATCATCTGTGCTCTGATATAAGACAGTAGAAGGACCTAGGAACACACATAGGCGGGAAGACAAACCGAGTTATAGAGAGAACACCGTCTCCCAGCTCTGACTACTCCCAATGCATATGACATTATCTGAATGAAAGATATGCCAAGAAATTTTTTCTTTTATAACTTATCCATGAAATGAATTTATTGTCTTATATTTTAAATCTTCCCTGTGAAAACAAAACCTAGGAAACAGGAAAGTATTGGAGGAGACTGATTTAGTCTCCTCCTGGTAGTTTATAATGTGAAGCAGGGTGCTTCTGCATCATGAGAAGCTCACGTTTCTCCAGAGAAATTTCAACCTTGGACACATAGGGTAGAGAGACAGAAGTCCGAAGACAAGGATTCTGAACCCTGTTTCTGAATCAATGAGGGAAGCTAACTTTCCTGTGTTCATTATAGTGAGATCTTCTGTAAAGTTTCAGTTAGAGTAAGTTATTGTCTGTTGTGGGTGCTAAAAATACATTTTAAAAGCTCTGATGAAAGCAGCAGAGAAAATTCTTTATGCTATAGTTATTTTCTACTTAACATTTTCAGGTCTAAACTCCTTTGCTTATACTGAGGTCTTGTAGAACTTAGCTTCTACCTGTTCTTTCTGAATCATTTCTCACAGTCTTACCCTCCACCAATTTATTACCCCAAACACTTGAGAGTTTATTACATTTCTTCATTTTATAGTATCTGGGTATTATTAATTTTCAAATTTTAAGCTTATTAAGTACATTAAAATAAATTCTGTTTTTGCTGGTCTGCATGGAGAATTAGAATTTGTTTATTGTTTGTATTAATTTACTGACATTTCATTCTGCTTGTTTTTCACACACAAAATAATGCTAAAAAATATCTGTTTCAAGATAGAAATGTGACACATAAGATTTTATATGAGCCAGAATACATGTCTTTCAGAGAACAAGCTCTCTTTCTATTCATAGAACTTAGAGTTTAGGGTTAGGTTTTTGCCTCACCGTTTAATACTGAAATACTATTAGTAGTATTTCAAAATCCTTGAGGTCAGCATACAGAGAAACTCTTTGCATTGAGACTCATGGCACTAGTGTAAATGATGACTATTAATTATTATATTTTGGGTGACAGTTCCAGTGAAGTAGTATATAAGCTTTGGAGAAGTAGCTTTCCAGGAAATAATTTCATTTTTCTCTCTAAAAATTATCCTGATAGCATTATCATGTAGCATATTTTAAATGAAAAAGTGAAAAATTTAAAAAGAAATAGCATTTCCTTCAAATACAACCTACATCAAAACAAGAGTCAAAGTTATTTAGAACATCAAACATTTCAAGTGATAAAAATGGGAAATGTTAGCATGTATTCAATCAAAGTTTATTTTTATATAATTGGGAAACTAACTAGGGCATCAATATTATTAGGAAATAGAGCTTAATGATAATTCTCCCACACAAATTGCAATCAAGAAGCAATTAAGTTGCATTATTCACAGCATCCATTATATGGAAATAACTATTTATGACAACCAGATAAAGAAAATAGGGTGTACACTTACAATAGAACATTATTTAGCCTTAAAATGAAGGAAATCCTACTATTTGCAATAATATAGATAGGGCTGAGGTCTTCCTTGATGGCTCAAATGGTAAAGAATCTGCCTGCAATGCAGGAGACTAAGGTTCCATCCCTGAGTCAGGAAGATCCCCTGGAGAAGGGAATGGCAACACACTCCAGTATTCTTGCCTGGATAATCCCTTGGACAGAGGATCCTGGTAGACTACAGCTCATGGGGTCTCAAAGAGTCAGACTTGACTGAACAACTAGCACTTTTCAATACACATGGTCCTGGATAACATGACACTAAGTGAAATGTCAGTTACAGAAGGACAAGTACCACATAATTTCACTATATGTAGAATCTAAAATAGTCAAATTCATAAAATCAGAGAATAGAATAGTGATTTCCAATGATATGGAGAGGTGGAAATGGGTAGTTGTTTGATAGGTATAAGTTTACAGTTATAGTAGATGATCTTCTGTACAACCTAGTATCTACAGTTAATGAGACATTGTTTTGCACTTAAATGTTTGTTAAGAGCATATATCTCATAATGTGTTCTTACCAAATACACACCCAAGAGTAAAAGGACACAAGGAATCTTTGAGAAGTAATAGGTATGACTCTTGCCTCGATAATATGATAACATCACAGTATATGCATGTGTTTAAACTCATCAAAATACAGACATTAAATATGTGGATGTTTTTGGTCTATTAATTATACTTTGGGCTTCCCAGGTGCTTCTAGGGGTAAAGAATCCACTTGCTGATGCAGGAGATGATTCACATTCAATCCCTTGGTAGAGAAGATTCCCCTGGAGGAGGAAATGGCATCCCACTCCAGTAATTTTGCTTGGACAATCCCAGGGGCAGGAGAGCGTGATGGGCTACTGTCCATGAGGCTGCAAAGTCAGACATGACTGAGTGACTGAGCACACACACATAAGTATAATTCACTAAAGCTGAAAATAAAAAGAAGTAGGGCTCCCACTTCTGATATGGCAGTGTGAGTTGCTTCACAGATCTGTTTTTCTAAAACAACTTGTAACAGTTGATTATTCATTGAAAGGACTGATGAAGCTGAAACTCTGATACTTTGGCCACCAGACGTGAAGAGCTGACTCATTGAAAAAGACCTGATGCTGGGAAAGCTTGAAGGCAGGAGAAAAAGGGGGCAACAGAGGATGAGATGTTTGGTTGGCATCACTGACTCAATGGACATGAGTTTGAGCAAATTGTGAGGGATAGTGTAGGACAGGGAAGCGTAGCATGCTTCAGCAGCAAAGATTCGGACATGACTGAACAGAAAGCAACTAACAACAATGGTTGAATAGTATCCTCCTCAAATACATGTTAACTCAAAACATTAGAATGTGACCTTCTTTGGAAATAGGGTCCTTACAGATATGATCAAGTTCAACATCTTGATATGCCATCACCTTAAATCCAGTGATCAGTGTTCTTATTAGGAGAGTTCACACACAAAGGCACAGAAAAGATGGCAATGTGAAGACAGTGGTAGAGGTTAGAGTTATGTAGCCACAATCCAGAAATCTAACAGCGACCAAAAGCTGAAAGAAGTAAGGAGCGATACTTGTATAGAGCCTTCAGAGAAAGCATGACCCTCCTGCCTCCTTGATTTTACATTTCTGGCTCCCAAAACATATTTCTGTTGTATGCCTCCAAGTTGTGGAAATTTGTTATAACAACCTTCAAAATTAATAAACGGACATAACTGTGGAAAACTATTAAAAAGATGTTGCTGTTGCACTCAGTTATTTAGTCATGTCTGACTCTACAACTCCATGCACTGTAACCCACCAGGCTCCTCTGTCCATGGGATTTCCCAGGCAAGAATCCTGGAGTGGGTTGCCATTTTCTTCTCTGGGGTATCTTCCCAACCCAAGGATAGAACCCAGGTCTCCTGCATTGAGGGCAGTTTCCTGTATTGTAGGTGGATTCTTTACTATTGAGCCACCAGGGAAGCTACTATTAAAATCTGTAAAAATGCATATTGTACTGAGGACATAGAAAAAATATAAACACCCAAGAACATCCACTAAATGTACATAATAGCAGGGATTATTGCAGCTCTTGAGCCATGAGTTACTTCCACCCCAACCCTCAGTCTTCATGGCAGAAACTACATCCTGAGTAATTGTGGCAAGAGGATGGGGCTTCCTTACTTCTCACCTATCAGTCAAGAGAAACAGATAAGTTCTGTGATACAGATGGTGGTATATCTAACCACTCTCATGAAATCAATCACTGTTAAATTCAAAATCTATGTACACACACATGCAAAGATAACCATATATTAAAGAGGAAAGTGGATGAATAAAGAAAAAAGTGATCTTATTTTGACTGTGAGATTTTGCAAAAAAGTCTGTAAGAGATAAGAGATGAAAAAAAAAAATTGATAGATGATGTGTTTTGTTTAAAATTTCAACAAAGAAGGAGTGCTGTTTGTACTCAGATGTAGGCTCTGTGAGGATAAACTTTCATTCTTGAGGTTACTGTTAATTACTTGAATAGCTGATGTTTCAGGACTTATCATATTATGTTAGTGGCACACTTAAGAAAGAAGTGAGTTTATGTTATCTAAAATATAATCTAATATTGTACACTTAGATTGGCATATATATTCTATTATATATAATGTGGGCTTCCCAGGTGGTGCTAGTGGTAAAGAAGCCAATGCAGGAGATGCAAGAGATGTGGGTTCAATCCCTGGGTCAGGAAGATCTCCTAGAGTAGGAAATGGCAACCCACACCAGTATTCATGTTTGGAAAATTCCATGGGCAGAGGAGCCTGATGAATCACAGTCCACGGGGCTGCAAAGCGTTAGATATGATTGAGAGACTGAGCATCATATATAACAGTGGTACTACTATAATAGATAATTAATAAGAATCTACTGTATAACTGTATATACTGTATATATTGACCTATGGTGGCTCAGATGGTAAAGCGTCTGCCTGCAGTGTGGGAGACCTGGGTTCAATTCCTGGGTTGGGAAGATCCCCTGGAGAAGGAAATGGCAACCCACTCCAGTACTCTTGCCTGGAAAATTCCATGGACTGAGGAGCCTGGTGGGCTACAGTCTATGGGGTCGCAAAGAGTCGGACATGACTGAGCGACTTCACTTTCACTTACTGTATAAAAAAGGGAACTCTACTCAATAATAATGTCCTATATGGGAAAATAATCTTAAAACAGTGGATGCATTATATGTGTATGTATACCTGATTCACTTGGCTGTACACTTGAAACTAACACAACATTGTAAAGTATTTATACTTCAATAAAAATAAAATAAATAAATAAATAAAATATAATCCCACAGTACTGCAAAATTAATGGTGCACTTTATGTAATTTCAGTTTTAAGTTCTTAAGTATCCTAAGCTAATTAGTTATGTGCTAAATCCCAACTGATCCTTAAATAGGTTTTCTTTTCCCCCTGATCTGGAGTTTATTCTGCCTGTAAAAGACAACATAAAACTATTTCCTCTTATTACTACTGTTTGTCAAAAAGCCAAATGTAAGACCCATAGACAACAAGTGATGAAAAAAGTAATGCTTTTTGTCTAAGCTCTTTTGAAAATTCCAGTGTATTTATGTTTCTTTCTCTATAATAATGTTACCAATAATTATTAAAAAAAAAAACAAACTACTCTCTGAAAAAAACATGTACAATGGTAATTATAAGTTTAAAGTAATTGGCAGACTTTCCCCATCCTATTTATAGATAAGATATCATTCTGGAATCTTCTAAATTGTCAATTTTATTATATATAGCAAACATTTTTATTGACTGAAAAGGAATACTTGTCATGGACATGAACAAAGATCTTTTCTTTCTTTTACCTTACAATTCATTTTGTTTATTTGCCTTGTAATTATTTTCATCAACCCCAGCAACTAGAATGTTTTATTTGCAAGCCATTTCTTTAATTATTTTCTAATGAAAAATTACTAATGCACCACAGGCAAGCCATAGATTATATATTTATGAAATATACTTGGAGTTTTTCTAAGTTTATCTTAATGAATCGTGCTTCCACATCAAATAGCAACCGGGAAAATACTATTCGAGGTTGACTATAATTAATAAAATTCACAAGATGAGCAAGCATTACTTATTCACTGTTGGCCTGTCTCAGGCATCCAGAAAATTCTCATTATGTATGTAAATAAGCTCTAATGATAATTCCCACAATGGAAGTTATGATGATGTGAATCATTGTTTAAACTGCCACAGTGCTACAGAGACATGAACACTGTAAAATTTGTTTGCTTGATAGAAGGGGAGTCAGAGGAAACATAGGAGAAATATAGGAAAAATTTCAGAAAAAAATCTTTCATCCTGTCAGTCTTTTCAAGTACGAAATTAGCAAGAACTTTTACTTTTTTATATAAATAAAATTATTTAAAGGATATCCTACACAATACTAAAGAATGCTGAAAAATTCACCACAGCAGGAGGGTGGGTGTGTCTTCTTATTAAAAATACTTTGTGACTTTTGCCTTTAAACTAGCCTCTGGATATTTTTAGTGTGTATTAATGTATATAATTGTAGTCAATTTAAAATATCTTTAATAAATAAAGTTATTAAGTATAATATAGTCTCATATGTTCACTTTTTTTTTTTTCTAAAATTAGAATCACACTTTTGGAAATGGAATACTTGGGCACAGAGAGTGATACAATGATCTCTAGATGTGCAAAAACACAAATACAATTTACATTGACTTTGAAAGAGGGATAGAATTTTCCAGAAAGACATGACCAGTGGAAATCTTGTTTTAAAAGAGCCCATGTCTAGGCACAGAGTCATGACAGATGTTGAAGGACAAGAGTATTAACAAAATGGGGATGTATTGTTTAGCAATGGCTGCATTAAGAGTAGCAAGATAGGGTCAAGTCTTTGAAATGTACTGTCTACTCTTTTGAGGAATTAGATCTAATATGTAGACATGGAGAAGACAAGAAATGGCTATATATATGGGCTCAACAGATTTGACTTAGTGAAAATAATTAATAATAATATTAAGGAAATAAATGTGAAGATGTTGAGTAAATAGTTGAATATATAGGCTTGATAGTCAGGAGTGGGTATTACCATATGACCAATTTTAAATAAAGGCCTTTTCAATCTATATATTTTGATTTATATACTGAATAAGGTAAGAACAAATATTAGAATTCTAGATTACAAACATTTAATAAAAAAAGAAAAAGAGTCAGGTGGAATGGTGAAGAAAATACTTTACAAAATAATCAATATGACTGTGATCAAGAATGGAAAAGAAATGAAAATTTATTACACATAAGCAAGCAGGGAATCCCTGGTGACTATATTAAGAAGCATATCAAAGTACTCAGAAGGTAGAGAATCTAGAAGTAATTGTGAAAAAAAGTAAATGGCTTTTGTTTAATACATGTTTGATGTCTAATATAAACAGGTAGCTTCATAAATCATCACAAGATGAAAAAAATTCTGAAACCATTATGTAGACCACGAAATAGAATCAGCAGAATCTAAAATGTCTCTCTTCCCAGTTAGTATCTCCGCCTTTCCCTAAAAGAGGAAATGCAATGAGATGTCCAACACATAAGAGTATTTTTGAACTTCGTTTAAACAGAAATATGATTTGCATTCTTTTTTGTCTCCTTTCAGTCAATATTTTGTAACTAATCTATTGTCTCTATTTTTTCATGAAGCAGTAGTTCACTAACTTTCATTGTTTTATAGTATTCTGATGTATTAAAAGCAAGACAATTCCAGAAAAGTATTTACTTATGCTTCATTGACTATGCTAAAGCCCTTGACTGTGTGGATCACAACAAACTGTGGAAAATTCTTAAAGAGAGGGCAATACTAGACCACCTGGCCTGCCTTCTACAAAACCTGTATGCAGGTCAAAAAGCAACTGTCAGAGCTGGACATGGAAAAATGAACTGGGTCAAAATTGGGAAAGGAGCACCTCAAGGCTGTATATTGTCACCTTGCTTATTTAATTTATATGCAGAGTATATCATGAGAAACTGGGCTGGATGAAGCACAAACTGGAATCAAGATTACAGAGACAAATATCAATAACCTCAGACATGCAGATGACACCATTATTATGGCAGAAAGCAAAGAGGAACTAAACAGCCTCCTGCTAAAAGTGAAAGAAGAGAGTGAAAAACTTGGCTTAAAACTCAACATTCAAAAAACAAAGGTCATGGCATCCAGTCCCATCAGTTCAGTTAAGTTCAGTCACTCAGTTGTGTTCAAATCTTTGTGACCCCATGAATTGCAGCACACCAGGCCTCCTTGTCCATCACCAACTCCCAGAATCCACCCAAACCCATGTCCATTGAGTCAGTGTTGCCATCCAACCATCTAATCCTCTGTTGTCCCATTCTCCTCCTGCCCTCAATCTTCCCCAGCATCAGGGTCTTTTCAAATGAATCAGGTCTTCACATTAATTGGCCAAAGTATTGGAGTTTCAGCTTCAACAATCCTTCCAATGAACACTCAGGACTGATCTCCTTTAGGATGGACTGCTTGGATCTCCTGGCAGTCCAAGGGACTCTCAAGAGTCTTCTTCAACAGATCACATCAGTCACTTAGTCGTGTCTGACACTTTGCAACCCTATGAATCGCAGCATGCCAGGGCTCCCTGTCCATCACCAACTCCCGGAGTTCACTCAGACTCATGTCCATCGAGTCGGTGATGCCATCTAGCCATTGCATTCTCTGTCTTCCCCTTCTCCTCTTGCCCTCAATCCCTCCCAGCATCAGAGTCTTTCCAATAGGTCAACTCTTCGCATGAGGTGGCCAAAGTACTGCAGTTTCAGCTTTAGCATCATTACTTCCAAAGAAATCCCAGGGCTGACCTCCTTCAGAATGGACTGGTTGGATCTCCTTGCAGTCCAAGGGACTCTCAAGAGTCTTCTCCAACACCACAGTTCAAAAGCATCAATTCTTCAGCGTTCAGCCTTCTTCACAGTCCAACTCTCACATCCATACATGACTACAGGAAAAACCAGAGCCTTGACTAGATGGACCTTTGTTGGCAAAGTAATGTCTCTGCTTTTGAATATGCTATCTAGGTTGGTCAAACTTTCCTTCCAAGGAGTAAGCGTCTTCTAATTTCATGGCTGCAGTCACTGTCTGCAGTGATTTTGGAGCCCAGAAAAATAAAGTCTGACACTGTTTCCCCATCTATTTCCCATGAAGTGATGGGACCGGATGCCATGATCTTCGTTTTCTGAATGTTGAGCTTTAAGCCAACTTTTTCACTCTCTACTTTCACTTTCAGCAAGAGGCTTTTGAGTTCCTCTTCACTTTCTGCCATAAGGGTGGTGTCATCTGCATATCTGAGGTTATTAATTTTTCTTCCAGCAATCTTGATTCCAGCTTGTGTTTCTTCCCGTCCAGCGTTTCTCATGATGTACTCTGCATATAAGTTAAATAAACAGAGTGACAATATACAGTCTTGAGGTACTCCTTTTCGTATTTGGAACCAGTCTGTTGTTCCATGTCCAGTTCTAACTGTTGCTTCCTGACCTGCATACAAATTTCTCAAGAGGCAGATGAGGTGGTCTGGTATCCCCATCTCTTGAAGAATTTTCCACAGTTTATCGTGATCCACACAGTCAAAGGCTTTGGCATAGTCAATAAAGCAGAAATAGATGTTTTTCTGGAACTCTCTTGCTTTTTCGATGATCCAGCTGATGTTGGCAATTTGATCTCTGGTTCCTCTGCCTTTTCTAAAACCAGCTTGAACTTCAGGAAGTTCACGGTTCACATATTGCTGAAGCCTGGCTTGGAGAATTTTGAACATTACTTTACTAGCATGTGAGATGAGTGCAATTGTGGGGCAGTTTGAGCATTCTTTGGTATTGCCTTTCTTTGGGATTGGAATGAAAACTGCCCTTTTCCAGTCCTGTGGCCACTGCTGAGTTTTCCAAATTTGCTGGCGTATTGAGTGCAGCACTTTCACAGCATCATCTTTCAGGATTTGGAATAGCTCAACTGGAATTCTATCAACTCCACTAGCTTTGTTCGTAGTGATGCTTTCTAAGGCCCACTTGACTTCACATTCCAGGATGTCTGGCTCTAGGTCAGTGGTCACACCATCGTGATTATCTGGGTCATGAAGATTTTTTTGTATAGTTCTTCCGTGTATTCTTGCCCTCTCTTCTTAATATCTTCTGCTTCTGTTAGGTCCATACCATTTCTGTCCTTTATTGAGCCCATCTTTGCATGAAATGTTCCTTTGGTATCTCTGATTTTCTTGAAGAGATCTCTAGTCTTTCCCATTCTGTTGTTTTCCTCTATTTCTTTGCATTGATTGCTGAAGAAGGCTTTCTTATCTCTTCTTGCTATTTTTTGGAACTCTGCATTCAGATGTTTATATCTTTCCTTTTCTCCTTTGCTTTTCACCTCTCTTCTTTTCACAGATATTTGTAAGGCCTCCCCAGACAGCTATTTTGCTTTTTTGTATTTCCTTTCCATGGGGATGGTCTTGATCCCTGTCTCCTGTACAATGTCATGAACCTCATTCCATAGTTCATCAGGCACTCTATCTATCAGATCTAGGCCCTTAAATCTATTTCTCACTTCCACTGTATAATCATAAGGGATTTGATTTAGGTCATACCTGAATGGTCTAGTGGTTTCCCCTACTTTCTTCAATTTAAGTCTGAATTTGGCAACAAGGAGTTCATGGTGTGAGCCACAGTCAGCTCCTGGTCTTGTTTTTGCTGACTGTATAGAGCTTCTCCATCTTTGGCTGCAAAGAATATAATCAATCTGATTTTGGTGTTGATCATCTAGTGATGTCCATGTATAGAGTCTTCTCTTGTGTTTTTGGAAGAGGGTGTTTGTTATGACCAGTGCATTTTCTTGGCAAAACTCTATTAGTCTTTGCCCTGCTTCATTCTGTATTCCAAGGCCAAATTTGCCTGTTACTCCAGGTGTTTCTTGACTTCCTACTTTTGCATTCCAATTCCATATAATGAAAAGGACATCTTTTTTGGGTGTTAGTTCTAAAAGGTCTTGTAGGTCTTCATAGAACCGTTCAACTTCAGCTTCTTCAGCGTTACTGGTTGGGGCATAGACTTGAATTACCGTGATATTGAATGGTTTGCCTTGGAAACGAACAGAGATCATTCTGTCGTTTTTGAGATTGCATCCAAGTATTGCATTTCGGACTCTTTTGTTGACCATGATGGTTACTCCATTTCTTCTGAGAGATTCCTACCTGCAGTAGTAGATATAATGGTCATCTTAGTTAAATTCACCGATTCCAGTCCATTTGAGTTCGCTGATTCCTAGAATGTCAACGTTCACTCTTGCCATCTCTTGTTTGACCACTTCCAATTTGCCTTGATTCATGGACCTGACATTCCAGGTTCCTATGCAATATTGCTCTTTACAGCATCGGACCTTGCTTCTATCACGAGTCACATCCACAGTTGGGTATTCTTTTTGCTTTGGCTCCATTCCTTTTTTCTTTCTGGAGTTATTTCTCCACTGATCTCCAGTAGCATATTGGGCACCTACTGACCTGTGGAGTTTCTCTTTCAGTATCCTATCATTTTGCCTTTTCATACTGTTCATAGGGTTCTCAAGGCAAGAATACTGAAGTGGTTTGCCATTCCCTTCTCCAGTGGACCACATTCTGTCAGATCTCTCCACCATGACCTGCCCATCTTGTGTTGCCCCATGGACATGGCTTAGTTTCATTGAATTAGACAAGGCTGTGGTCCTAGTGTGATTAGATTAACTAGTTTTCTGTGAGTATGGTTTCAGTGTGTTTGCCCTATGATGCCCTCTTGCAACACCTACCATCTTACTTGGGTTTCTCTTACCTTGGGCGTGGGGTATCTCTTCACGCCTGATCCAGCAAAGCGCAGCCATTGCTCCTTACCTTGGATGAGGGGTATCTCCTCACAGCCATCCTTTCTGACCTTCAGCCTGGGATAGCTCCTCTAGGCCCTCCTGCACCCGCGAAGCCACGGCTCCTTGGACGTGGGGTTGCTCCTCCGGCTGCTGCCCCTGGCCTTGGGCGTGGGGGCGTGGGGTAGCTCCTCCCCCACACCCCCCCCCCCTCCTCGCCACCCCTGGCCTCGGGCTTAGGGGCATGGGGTGTCTCCTCCCGGCTGCTGCCCCTGACCTCGGACGCCAGGTAAATCCTCTCGTCACCGCCCCTGACCTCGGACACTGGGTATCTCCTTTCTGCCGACCCCCTGACCTCGGACGCACGGTAGCTCCTCTTGGCCGCTGCCTTTAGGGCATGGGGTCCTCCCAGCTTCTGCCCCTGACCTTGGATGTGGGGTGGCGCGCTGGTCGCAGCCGCCTGCGCTTAGCGTGCCGGTCGCAGCCAACACCACAGTTCAAAAGCATCAATTCTTCTGTGCTCAGCTTTTTTTATAGTCCGACTCTCACATCCATACATGACCACTTAAAAAACCATAGCCTTGACTAGACGGACCTTTGTTGACAAAGTACTGTCTCTGCTTTTTAATATGATGGTCCCATCACTTCATGGTAAATAGATGGGGAAACAATGATGGATTTTCTTTTCTTTTCTTGGGCTCCAAAATCATTGCAGATGTTGACTTCAGCCATGAAATTAAAAGATGCTTGCTCTTTGGAAGAAAAACTATGATAAGCTTATACAGCATATTTAAAAGTAGAAACATTACTTTGCCTACAAAGGTTGACTATGGTTTTTCCAGTAGTCATTTGTGGATGTGAGAGTTAGACCATAAAGAAAGCTGAGCATCAAAGAACTGATACTTTTGAACTGTGATGTTGGACAAGACTCATGAGAAGCCCTTGGATAGCAAGGAGATAAAACCAGTCAATCCTAAAGAATATCAGTCCTGAATTTTCAATGGGAGGACTGATGCTGAAGCTGAAGCTCTAATACTTTAGTCCCCTGATGTGAAAAGTGAGTGAAAGTTGCTCATGTTCGACTCTTTGTGACCCCATGGACTATACAGTCCATAGAATTCTCCACCTCATGACCCATTAGAAAAGACCCTGATGCTTGGAAAGATTGAAAGCAGAAGGAGAAGGGGATGACAGAGGACAAGATGGTTGGATGGCATCGCTGACTTGATGGACATGAGTTCGTGATGGACAGGGAGGCCTGGCATGTTGCAGTCATGGGGTTTCAAAGAGTCAGACATGACTGAGCAACTGAACTGAACTGAATGTATAAAAAAATCACAGGTTATTCAGGTGGTGTCGCTAGAGATAAAGAACCTGCCTGGCATTATATGAGGTATAAGGGGTGCCCTGGGTCAGGAAGAAGCCCTGGATGAGGAAATGGGAACCCACTCCAATATTTTTGCCTGGAGAATCCTATGAACAGAGAAGCCGAGTGGGTTACAGTCCATGGCATCACAAAGCATTAGACATGACTGAAGTGACACAACAGAAACAATTTTGTGGTCATTTACATTGTTTCTTTTTTGGGCTATTATGGATAATTCTGCTGCAAACATTTTTGTACAAGTCTTTGGCTTGTACAAGCAAACATAGGTTTGCTCCATGTTTAAGTATATAGTGAAATTGGAAGTCATACTTTCTCTGTTGTCTGACTCTTTGTGACCCCATGGACTGTAGCTGCCAGACTCCCCTGTCCATAGAATTCTCCAGGCAAGAACACTGGAGTGAGTAAGAACACTGGAGTGAGTTGCAGTTTCCCCCTCCAGGGGATCTTCCCAACCCAGGAACTGAACCTGAGTCTCCTGCATTGCAGACAGATACTTTACTGTCTGAGCCACCAGAGACAGCCATACTTAGCAATATTCTTGCCTGGAAAATTTCATGCACAGAGGAGCCTGATGGGCTATAGTCCATGGGATCACAAACAGTTGGACATGATTAAGCATACACACACACACACACACACACACACAGAGAACTGGTAGAACAAAAGGAGTATACGTATTATGCTTTAGTATGCACTGCAAATAATGTCACTAGAATTGTAAACTTACATGTCCAACAATGGTGTATGAAAATTCCTTTTGCTGTATATTCTTGTCAATGCTTGGTATTGTCAGTCTGTAATTTTATCTCACTGTGGTTTCCTTGAATTACTCTGGTGATTATTCAGGTTATATACCACTTCATAACTTTATTGGCAATATGGATATCTTCTTCTGTGAAGTGCCTATTAATCTTTTTTGTCCATTTGTAAGTAAACTTTTCCAACTGTGGAAGAGTTTTAGATTTTCAGTAAAACTAGGAGACAGTACTGAGAGTTCTCATATACTCATACCCATTGTTCCATATATTAACATCTTACATTAAAGTGGCATATTTGTCATAATTAATGAAGTAATATTGATACACTGTTATTAATGAGTCAAAATTTTATTCAAATCCTTACTTTCAAAATAATAACCTTTTACTATTTCCATATTCCATACAGGGTCAGTTCAGTTCAGTCGCTCAGTCATGTCCTACTCTTTGCAACCCCATGAATCGCAACACGCCAGGCCTCCCTGTCCATCACCAACTCCTGGAGTTCACTCAGACTCACGTCCATCGAGTCAGTGATGCCATCCAGCCATCTCATCCTCTGTCATCCACTTCTCCTCCTGCCCCCAATCCCTCCCAGCATCAGAGTCTTTTCCAATGAGTCAACTCTGCATGAGGTGGCCAAAGTACTGGAGTTTCAGCCTCAGCATCATTCCTTCCAAAGAAATCCCAGGGCTGATGTCCTTCAAAATGGACTGGTTGGATCTCCTTGCAGTCCAAGGGACTCTCAAGAGTCTTCTCCAACATCACAGTTCAAAAGCATCAGTTCTTCGGTGCTCAGCTTCTTCACAGCCCAACTCTCACATCCATACATGACCACAGGAAAAACCAGAGCCTTGACTAGATGGACCTTTGTTGGCAAAGTAATGTCTCTGCTTTTGAATATGCTATCTAGGTTGATCATAACTTTCCTTCCAAGGAGTAAGCGTCTTTTAATTTCATAGCTGCAGTTACCATCTGCAGTGATTTTGGAGCCCGCAAAAAAATAAAGTCTGACACTATTTCCACTGTTTCTCCATCTATTTCCCATGAAGTGATGGGACCGGATGCCATGATCTTTGTTTTCTGAATGTTGAGCTTTAAGCCAACTTTTTCACTCTCCACTTTCACTTTCATCAAGAGGCTTTTTAGTTTCTCTTCACTTTCTGCCATAAGGGTGGTGTCATCTGCATATCTGAGGTTATTGATATTCCTCCCAGCAATCTTGATTCCAGCTTGTGCTTCTTCCAGTCAGGGTACCTTATTACATTTAATTGCCATGGCTTCTTAGGCTGTGACAATCTTTCATATCTTGAGAGAAATAGTCAAATTTGAACTAGCTTTCATAGGAAATGTTTGACAATATTGAGGACTATTGTTTCTGTTGTCCAATTGATAAGTCATGTTTATAGGAGATTGTATTTTTGTAGCAATGCCATTGTTCCAGTTTTGTAGTTGTTCAGTTGCTCAGTCATGTCCGACTCTTTGTGACACCATGGACTGCAGAACACCAGGCTTCCCTGTCCTTCATCACCTCCCAGAGATTGCTCAAACTTATGTCCATTGAATTGGTGATGCCATCCAACCAGCTCATACTCTGTCATCCCCTTCTTCTCCTGCCTTCAATCTTTCCCAGCATCAGGGTCTTTTCTAATGAACCAGCTCTTCACATCAGGTAGCCAAAGTATTGGAGTTTCAGCTTCTGCATAAGTCCTTCCAATGAACATTCAGGATTGATTTCCTTTAGGATTGACTGGTTTGATCTCCTTGTTGTCCATGGGACTCTCAAGAGTATTCTCCAGCACCACAGTTTGAATGCATCAATTCTTTGATGCTCAGCCTTCTTTATGGTCCAACTCTCACATCCATACATGACTACTGGAAAGACTATAGCTTTGACTATATGAATCTTTATTGACAAAGTGATGTCTCTGCTGTTTAATTTGCTGTTCAGGTTTGTCATAGTCTTTCTTCCGAGGAGCAAATTTCATGGCTGCGCTCACCATCTGCAATGATTTTGAAGCCTAAGAAAATAAAGTCTGTCCCTGTTTTCATTGTTTCCCCATCTATTTGCCATGACGTGATGGGACCAGATGCCATGATCCTCAAATACAGGCTATATTTTGGAGAAAGTGATGGAAACCCACTCCAATACTCTTGCCTGGAGAATCCCATCGACAGAGGAGCCTGGAGGGCTACAGGTCACGGAGTCACACAGAATCGGACACAACTGAAGCAGCTTAGCATCCATGCACCCAGATTACATATATTTATTTTTATGTTTGGGACGTGGACTCAAAGTCTGTGTTTGTATCAATGAAATAGGAACATAAGGGCCTTGTTATTCACACATCCTTCAGTTTTTGTTTTTTGCTTTTTTGTTTGTTTGTTTTAAATTACATTTATCTACATGTGTTTGTGTGTACGTTTATCACCATTTAATTCTCCTGTTATTTGAGTAAGTCAGAGGTGGGTAAAATCTCACTATTTAGACATGGCTAATGGAAAAGGAGAGAATCTATTGACTTTCTTTCACTGAAAGTGAGTCCACACAGTTTACCAAAAGTATTTTTAAAGGTCATCATCAAATAATAAACACTGGTATCTTACTTGCTATTTGCTACTGTTCTTTCTGTATATACTCCCTCAGTATCCTCTTAGGGGAGATTGACTGAGGTCAAGCTAGTTCCAGTTAGTCCCCTCGACAAATAACATAAAGCTATAAATGTCCATAACATTGAATTTCTGTTCGTGTTTCTTGAATTGACTAGGTTACTGAAGCCAGTATCTTGAGGGTAGGTAAAGTGCTCATTATTTTTGCCTCCCTCCTTTTACTCTGCCACTGGGCATTTTGTTTGTATGACTTTTCTAGGCATTTCAGTGGTAAGACCTAATCCTTAGTCTTCCTGATGGTGAAATAGGCCTGATGGGGGTAGTGAGAGTGAGACAAGGACCATTATAAACAGATTCAAATTTTGAGTATCAGAGGAAGAATAGATATGCTGGAGGAGACGTCACTAGCATTTGCTATTAATAAAATATTGGTACAAAATCACATCCTTGGGATAATGATAAATAGCAGTCCTGAACTTAAGGGATGACTTATTTGTGCTTGGGTGGCAAAGTTGAAGCAGTACTGAGATGTGATCTCAGTACTCATATTTAAGAAGAGCCTCCTTTGATTCAAGCAATATACTGTATTATGTTACATAATTTATGAGTGAATGACAGGCACAGGGGTATTCATTGCCTTTAAGAAAAGTAAGATACGCTTGTGTAGGAAAAAATGACTTTCCAGTAGGTCATTCTCCTAGAATATTGAAAGCTTATTAACTTATTCTTCTGAAACGCTGAGAAAATGTGAAAGGGATCTGAATAGTATGTAAGTTTCAGAGAGACACTCAAGAAAGTGTTAGCTTTTAATAAGTAATGCATATGAGTTTTGGAGAAAAATATGAAGATATTTTCAAAAAGAAGCTGTTTCTTTTTACAAAACTAGGTGGTGAGTAAGAGGAAATGTTGCTCAATGAATAACAAGCAGATTAAAATATGGGATAGAAGATTTGGATGGGAATGGTGAGAATCAGAGTTGATGTTAATGGCTAGGTCAGTGGTACCCAAATTCTTTATAAATTTAAACTGTGGGAAACCCTCCTTTAACCAATGAAGAAACTCTTTCTAGGCAATTCTGAGTAATCGACATGGTTACAGTCACTAAGATGGATACTGCTACGTTTTACTTGTGACACTGACAAATGAAAGTATCCTGATGTGGGAAGCAATACAGATCTAGGAAATGTCATACCTAGGACCTTACTTGAAGAAGGCAATGGCACCCCACTCCAGTACTCTTGCCTGGAAAATCCCATGGATAGAGGAACCTGGTAGGCTGCAGTCCATGGAGTCGCTAAGAGTCAGACATGACTGAGCGACTTCACTTTCACTTTTCACTTTCATGCATTGGAGAAGGAAATGGCAATCCCAGGGTTGGGGGAGCCTGGTGGGCTGCCGTCTCTGGGGTCGCACAGAGTCAGACACGACTGAAGCGACTTAGCAGCAGCAGCAGCAGCAGCAACAGCAGGACCTTTCTAACACTTAGCGCATGGAACCTTTAGAAGATACTCAAGAAGGATTTGTTAGTGGCTATCACCTAGAAAATGTTGTCATGGGGGAAGGGAAAGGTAGGATTAGTCCCAGAACGTAAATCCAGAGTTGGAAAGTTTCACATAGACTGTCCTTTCTTGTTTTAAACAAATGGTCCAAATACTGTCCCTTTAGTTTCATCACCGTAAAAGGAATACAGAGTTACATCATAGATACAGTTTTAAAACTGCCTAGTGAGTTTCCATTTCCATTCTCTTTCCTGTTTCTATGTTCTCTGGTTTAGGCTAAGGTTACAAAAAGGCCCATGACAAGGTAATTTATTATTGCTTAGTTTATCAATAGGACTTCCCAGATGGCTCAATAGGTAAAGAATCAGCCTACAATGCAGGAGATTGAGTTTGATCCCAGAGTCGGGAAGGTGCCCTGGAGGAGGTCATGGCAACCCACTCCAATATTCTTGCCTGGATAATCTCATGAACAGAGGAGACTGGTGGGCTACAATCCATAGTATCACAAAGAGTTGGACACAACTGAAGCAACTGAGCACGCAATGCATTATATCAATAAGCTGGGAGGAGGTTCCACAAATTTCCTTCTGTCTTGTTTTTCCCCCAGAAAGAGTTTCTAATTTATCATTTATTTCTTAATAACTTGTCCTGTTATATTTCAAGATTTGGCTTAGAAGGCGGCAAAATAATAAAATGAAATGCTGTTTGATACATTTGATGAGCTCTCATAAATATCTTTAATAGAATTAACCAATTAACACCTTTGAGAGCTAAAATAAGTCCTTCTGTAAAATCATTACCTTAGGCCCATTTAAAAGAAACTTTTTCATTGTGATAAAATACTCATAATGTAAAATCTCTCATTTTAAACTTCTTTTAGTGTATAAATCAGTGATATTATTATATTCACAGTATCATACAGTTGTCTCAACTATGTTAGTGAGATCTTGTATGTTCCAATACTTTCATTACCATGAAAAGAAACCCTGTTCCTATTAAGCAATATCCTCATTCTACTCTGCATGACAAACACTATCTGTGTTTGACAGACACATGACAAACAAAAATACTGTGTCCATAAATTTGACTCTTCTTCATATACCATTTACATGAAATCATGCAGTTATGCCCTTTTGCATGGCTTCTTTCACTTAACATGATGTAATCAAGATTTATCCATATTGTAGCATGTAATGGTACTTTCGGAGAAGGCAATGGCACCCCACTCCAGTACTCTTGCCTGGAAAATCCCATGGATGGAGGGGCCTGGTAGGCTGCAGTCCATGGGGTCGCTAGGAGACGGATATGACTGAGCAACTTCACTTTCATGCATTGGAGAAGGAAATGGCAACCCACTCCAGTGTTCTTGCCTGGAGAATCCCAGGGACAGGGGAGCCTGGTGGGCTGATGTCTATGGGGTCGCACAGAGTTGGATACGACTGAAGTGACTTAGCAGCAGCAATGGTACTTTTGGCTTGCAAGGTGGTGCTAGTGGTAAAGAATCTGCCTGCAATGCAGGAGATTCAAGAGGCACAGATTTGATTCTTGTGTCAGGAAGATGACCTGGAGGAGAAAATGGCAACTCACTCCAATATTCTTGCTGGGAGAAACCCATGGGCAGAGGATCCTAGGCGAGCTACTTCATTTATTTTTATGGCTAAACATATTCCATTGCATTATTAATCAAGAATTTCAAGAATGGGGACCTGGCTGAGACAAAAAAAAAAAAAAAAGACTACTTGGGGTTTGGTAAAACTGCAGCTGAGGAGACCCAGATCCACTAAGCACTTGTATTGTAATTTCTGGACTACAAGATGAGGGAGGACTTCTGGACTACAAGATGAGGGGAGGCAAAAAAACTCCCCACAAGGCCACATGTTTGTTAAGAATTGGGATTAGAGCTCACAAGATGTAAGGGTGTTTGTTAAGCAAGGATTGGTCAGGATCCAAAATGATTACATATGGTGAAGGCAAAGGGTCAGGTGGAGATGGGAACACTGAAACTACAAGATTGCAGCTGGCAGCTGTTAGCAGATATTGTTTCAAAAACTGCTGCTGATGTTCTTGAGTTTGATACAGTTCAGAAAATTCAAGCTCTCAGTAAGGTAAGAACATACTTAAGCCACATATACAATGGCCATGTGGCTCCGTTTGGAAGCCTGAACCATAGGTACTCCATTTTGATTTTTTAAATGATCTTAAATACGTCATCAGTATGTATGTACTATATTTTGCTTATCCACTCATCAGCTGATGGACATTTGATGATTTCCACTGTTTGGCTAATGTGAATAGTTCTGCTACAAACACATCTTGCAAGTTTTTTTTTAAGTTCCTTTTTAGTCTGTATATTGACAAACTCAGGTTTGTGTGCCTGATGCACAGGGAGACCAAAGAAACCAAAACATTGGAATCTGCAGCAGAGAAACTTATCGCAGGGTCAAGAAGAATGGGCAGCTTGTTTTCAAAAAGTCTGGCTCCCTAATGGTTTTTGGGGTAGAGTTTTTATAAGTAAAATGTAGTGGGGGATTGGGCGACTGCAGGGTGTATAACCTACCTCTAATTGATTGGCACTGAGGTAACAGGGTGGTCCAGGGATCTCACTAATCAGTCCTCTGGTTCCAACCAGTCTAGGTTCGTGTGCTTGTGCTAAGGTTGAAGTCAACATATTTACCTGGATGCAAGCCTAGCTCCTGTAGAACTCAGAGATTTGTGTCAGATTGCTTTGCACATCGCTGCTGCTGCTCCTGCTAAGTCGCTTCAGTCGTGTCCTACTCTGTGCGACCCCATAGACGGCAGCCCACCAGGCTCCCCCTTCCCTGGGATTCTCCAGGCAAGAACACTGGAGTGGGTTGCCATTTCCTTTTCCAATGCATGAAAGTGAAAAGTGAAAGTGAAGTCGCTCAGTCGTGTCCGACTCTTCGTGACCCCATGGACTGCAGCCTACCAGGCTCCCGCGTCCATGGGATTTTCCAGGCAAGAGTACTGGAGTAGGGTGCCATCACCTTCTCCAAGAGGCCAGAACCCTGCCCCATGCTGTGTTACTGATTCTGTATTTCCTTATTCCCCTATTTAGTAACCGAATCTGCCCTTTGGAACTCAGGGAAGGTCTAGGGAACTGAAACATTTTCCTGCAAATAAGGAATTGGGGGTAGAGAAAGACTTCTGTATAAGTGAGGACCCCACAGAGTCCTGCTAGATTTTGTTAACATTTCTAGGAACTATGGTAACTCTTTGGTCTTCCCTGGTAGCTCAGCTGGTAAAGAATCCACCTGCAATGTGGGACACCTGGGTTTGATCCCTGTGGTGGGAAGACTCCCTGGAGGAGGGTTGGTAGCCCACTTCAGTATTCTTGCCTGGAGAATCCCCACGGACAAAGGAACCTTGTGGGCTACAGTCCATGGGGTTGCAAATAGACAGAACTGAGCGACTAAGCATGGGACAGTACATGCTAACATTTAATTTAAGTTTTTGAGGAATTTCCAAGCTATATTACAGAGTGGCTACACCATTTTAAGTTCCTACCAACTTCCAATTTCTTCATACCTTTGCCAACATGTAATTATTTTCCCATGTTTTAATTAAAGAGATTAATTATAGTCACCCTAGTGAGGGTGAAATGGTATCTAATTTTGGTTTTAATTTGCATTTCCCTAATGACTAATGCTCTTGAGTTTTTTTCATGTATTTGTTTATCATTTGTGTATCTGCTTTGGAGAAATGTTTATTCAAGCCTGTTGCCTTATTTTTATTTTGAGAAAAACACCAATACAGTATACTAATGCATATATATGGAATTTAGAAAGATGGTAACAATAACCCTGTATCAATTCAGTTCAGTCGCTCAGTAGTGTCCGACTCTTCATGACCCCATGAATCGCAGCACGCCAGGCCTCCCTGTCCATCACCAACTCCCGGAGTTCACTCAGACTCACGTCCATCGAGTCAGTGATGCCATCCAGCCATCTCATCCTCTGTCGTCCCCTTCTCCTCCTGCCCCCAATCCCTCCCAGAATCAGAGTCTTTTCCAATGAGTCAACTCTTCACCTGAGGTGGCCAAAGTACTGGAGTTTCAGCTTTAGCATAATTCCCTCCAAAGAAATCCCAGGGCTGACCTCCTTCAGAATGGACTGGTTGGATCTCCTTGCAGTCCAAGGGATTCTCAACAGTCTTCTCCAACACCACAGTTCAAAAGCATCAATTCTTCGGTGCTCAGCCTCCTTCACAGTCCAACTCTCACATCCATACATGACCACAGGAAAAACCAGAGCCTTGACTAGATGGACCTTTGTTGGCAAAGTAATATCTCTGCTTTTGAATATGCTATCTAGGTTGATCATAAGTTTCCTTCCAAGGAATAAGCGTCTTTTAATTTCATGGCTGCAGTCACTAGCTGCAGTGATTTTGGAGCCCCCAAAAATAAAGCCTGACACTGTTTCCACTGTTTCTCCATCTATTTCCCATGAAGTGATGGGACCAGATGCCATGATCTTCGTTTTCTGAATGTTGAGCTTTAAGCCAACTTTTTCACTCTCCTCTTTCACTTTAATCAAGAGGCTTTTTATTTCCTCTTCACTTTCTGCCATAAGGGTGGTGTCATCTGCATATCTGAGGTTATTGATATTTCTCCCGGCAGTCTTGATTCCAGCTTGTGTTTCTTCTAGTCCAGCGTTTCTCATGATGTACTCTGCATAAAAGTTAAATAAGCAGGGTGACAATATACAGCCTTGATGTACTTGGAACCAGTCTGTTGTTTCATGTCCAGTTCTAACTGTTGCTTCCTGACCTGCATACAGATTTCTCAAGAGGCGGGTCAGGTGATCTTGTATTCCCATCTCTTTCAGAATTTTCCACAGTTTATTGTGATCCACACAGTCAAAGACTTTGGCAACCCTGTATACGAGACAGCAAAAGAGACACTGATGTATAGAACAGTCTTTTGGACTCTGTGGGAGAGGGAGAGTGTGGGATGATTTGGGAGAATGGCATTGAAACATGTCTAATATCATATATGAAACAAGTCACCAGTCCAGGTTCCATGCACTATACTGGATGCTTGGGGCTGGTGCACTGGGACTACCCAGAGGGATGGTATGGGGAGGGAGGAGGGAGGAGGGTTCAGGATGGGGAACACATATATACCTGTGGCAGATTCATGTTGATATATGGCAAAACCAATACAATATTGTAAAGTTAAGAAATAAAATAATCAAACATAAAAATTAAAAAAAAGTTTTTTAATACACATATTCTGAATACTATACTTTCATCACATATATTGACTTGCAAATATTGTTTCCCATTCTTTAAATTTTTCACTCTATTAATGTATATATAAAAGGTACATATATGCATATGTTTATTCTTTGATATACAAAAGTTTCATTTTGAAAAGTCATAGATGTATATGAATTTTATTCTTCTGTGACTCATTCCTTCTAATAATCCATTGTCAAGTCCAAAGTTATGAATATTTACTTCTATGTTTTCTTCTGAGAGTTTTATAAACTCATAAATTTAGATTTTGACCCATTTACAGTTAAACTTGTACATGACATGGCATGACTTAAGGGACTTTAATATTTTGCCTGTAGCCAGTTTTCTCTGCACTAGTTTTTCAAGAGACTGTTCTTTCCTCATTGAATGAATAGTCTTGGTGCTTTATAGGAATCAACTTAACATTGATATATGGGTTTCGTTTTGGCCTCTCAGTTATATTCCATTGATCCATATGTCTATCCTTGTGTTAGTACCATGCTGTTTTATTTATTAAAACTTTACAGTAAGATCTGATATTGGATGAGGCCCCCAACTTTGTTCTTTTTTCAAAAATGTTTTGATATTTGGCATCTCTTTTATATGAATTTTAGAATTAGCTTCAGGATTGTTGGGATTGTGACAGGAACTGCACTGAACTTGGAAAACTATTTTAGGAATAGTGTTGCTTTCACACTATCAACTATTTCAATCTGTGAAGTTTCACTTTCTTAGGCCTACTTTAATTTCTTTTTTTTTTTCTTTCAGACCCCCCCGTGCACCTGGCACACGTCCGGGTGTAGGTTCACTTTGCATTTGTACTGCCGGGCTGGGCTGCCTCTCGTCCTTCAGCACTAGTTCTGCATCTAAACATTCAATAACTCTGAGTTTACAGCTCAGAGTTGCAGCATCCCGCCTCCTGTGACTCTACTTGTCTCTAGGACCCAGAGTGGACAAGTTAGGAATCAGATATATAGACATAAGTTGCCCAAGTCAGACAGTCTTTCTCCACCCCTCCTTCCACAGTGTGCTGGGCTATGTTACCCAGGCACTGCCCTGGATAGTGTCACACACTGTCAACTCATCGGACATCATACATCTCCACATCTCCCAGGGCTCTGTGCCTCAGAGAAGTGAGGAGATGATTCTCAATTCCCCGCATGCTTTCCTTCAGCTGTCTTTATCTCTCCTAAGCTTCCTGGCCAAAATGTCTATGTCATTCTGCTATCTACTTTACCTCCTACTCTTGTGTTTGAGGGACCCTAATCTTTATGTGCTAGAGTTTCATATTAGCAGAAATTGGGACTCATCGTCACAATGAAATGTGCTAGAAGTGCTTCCAGGGCTGTTCTATAGTGTCCACAGCTCTACGAACAGGTGTTTGGGAAGCAGAATGAACAGTAAACATGGTAGTGTATCCACAAGAATGTTCTGAACTGCCAGAAACAAAACACTTGACTAAAAGTGGCTCTGACAATATTATCTCCCATAATAAGATGTCCAGAAGAAGGTGGCTGCAGAGTCAGTGCAGTGGGCCAACCATGGCTTCAAGGACCAGGCCCCATTCATCTTTCTCTCTCTTTTTTTTTTTTTTCCACCACAGGTATACATGTGTTCCCCATCCTGAGCCCTCCTCCCTCCTCCCTCCCCATACCATCCCTCTGAGGAAACCAGAAGGGAAAGAGACACGTGTACCCCAATGTTCATTGCAGCACTGTTTATAATAGCCAGGACATGGAAGCAACCTAGATGTCCATCAGCAGATGAATGGATAAGAAAGCTGTGGGACATATACACAATGGAGTATTACTCAGCCATTAAAAAGAATACATTTGAATCAGTTCTAATGAGGTGGATGAAACTGGAGCCTACTATACAGAGTGAAGTAAGCCAGAAGGAAAAACACCAATACAGTATACTAACGCATATATATGGAATTTAGAAAGATGGTAATGATAACCCTGTATACGAGACAGCAAAAGAGACACTGATGTATAGAACAGTCTTATGGACTCTGTGGGAGAGGGAGAGGGTGGGAAGATTTGGGAGAATGGCATTGAAACATGTGAAATGTCATGTATGAAACGAGATGCCAGTCCAGGTTCAATGCACGATGCTGGATGCTTGGGGCTGGTGTACTTTAATTTCTTGAAGCACCATTTTGTAGTTTTCAGTGAGTAATGCTTGTACCTGCTTAGTTAAATGTATTCTTAAGTATAATATGATTTTGATACTATTAGAAGTGAACTTGTTTGTTTAATTTCCTTTTCAAGTTTTCATTGCTAGTATTAAAAATAAAAACTGGTTTTATGTGTTTTATGCACTGAAACGTTGCTGAAATAATTAATTAATTTTTTAATTATTATTTTTTTTAGCTCTACTGGTAACTTGCCTGGAGAATCCCATGGACAGAGGAGCCTGGTGGGCTAAAGTCCAAAGGATCACAGTCAGACATGACTGAAGCAACTTAGCATGCATGCATGCCTGTATATGTGTGTGTGTGTGTGTGTATGTGTGTGTGTGTGTGTGTTAGTCGCTCAGTCATATCTGAATCTTTGTGACCCCATGGACTGTGGCCCACCAGCCACCAGGCTCCTTTGTCCATGGTTTTCTCCAGGCAAGAATACTGGAATGGGTTGCCATTTCCATTTTCAGGGGATCTTCCCAATCCAGGGATTGAACCCGAGTGTCCTGCATTGGAGGCGGGATGCTTTACCATCTGAGCTACTAGGGAATCCTGTGTGTGTGTGTATATATATATATATAATATTTATAAAATTTAATATTCATATTTCACACTTATATATTATAAATATAATATATTATATATATTTATATATTATTTTAATATATTTATATATTATATAATTTCATATAAATATGAAAATATGTTAGCCATATAGGTTAAGAGGAGAGAAGGAGAGGAAAAAGACAGAGAGAAAAGGAAAGAGAAAAAAATTGAAGATTCAGTTGGTAGTAAGAGGAATGAGTATCAACAAAACTTTGTGTAACACAATTGCCATATTTCTGTACATTTCACTGCATTTTGGTGGAAGTAACTCTTTTTGGTTTGACAAAATTATATCTATCCATCTATCTATTTATATAGCTAGATAGATATAGACATTTCAGGCTTTATATATTTTTTTCAGCCAATTTCAGCAAATTGCTTGCTATGCGATATAAGATGAGCTTCTCCAATAGAACTCTGCAGAAGCAGTCCCTCAGGCACTTTGGAGTTGAACATACTGCAAAAAATGTATGTCCTTATCTCACACATCCATGGGAAATGTGAAGGTATTAGGCCTCTGAGAAACCTTTCCAGAAAAATTTAAAACTTTGTTTGTACTAGCATTTCCCAAACTTACATGATCATTGGTAGGCTTTTTTTTTTTTTCCCAGTATGTAACAACTTTTTTTTTTTTTTTGTAACAACTTTTAACCTGAATATCACACTTTTACAAACTCAATATTAGATCAGCAGTTGTTACAGAATCCAAGTTCACTCTGCTGGCTGTCAACTAAAAAAGAGAAACAACTTGAGAGTTGTGAGTTAAGTTTTATTTGGGGTAAAATGAGGACTGCAGCCTGGGAGGCAGCACCTCAGATAGCTCTGAGATACTGTTCCAAAGAGGCAGTGAAGGAAGGTCAAGATATAAGGTTTTGGTGAAGGGGGAGTTCAATACCATTAAGCACTCATTTTACAAAAGGTTTTCTGCTAGTCACAAGGATCTGACATCACCATGAAGGCATTTAGTGCTTTTCTAGATATGAGGAGATATAAGGATTGGAGTCACGAAATCAATTCCTGAAAATATCCAGCTATATAAAGACCTGTCTCACCAGAGTTCCTGGAGACAGCTCATCTCACTCCACCTTGAACTCCCCTAGGGGATTTTGAAGGTTGACAGCTGCGGCAGCACTGGTTTCAATCTCCATAGAGGCAGATGACAAATGCCCTTGTTGTTCAGTCGCTGGCAATGCTCTTGACAAGTGCCCATTTGTAGTTGACACCACCACACAATAGGCCAATAAATCTCAGAGATGAGATACTGAGGCAAAGAATATGATTTTATTCAGAGATCCAGTTGGCCAAGAAGATGGTAGACTACTAAGTCTTAAAATAACCATCTTGTTGAGGCCTGGATGCCAGGTTCTTTTATGGATCAGAGGTGGAGGGAGGTGAGGAAACAAAGTAATTGGACCATTTAATTCTTGCAAATATCTCCTAGATTGGCAAGCCTCAGGCAGGGGGAATGTGTTCATTTCTTTCTTCCTGCAATCTACAGGTGGACAGGTTTATGAACAAAGGCAGGTTAGTTTAACAGTTAGGCAGAGGGGGCAGGGTTCCCCAAGGCAGGCCATTATGTATGCTATAATAACAAATGCAGCAGAAAACAAGGATTAAAGTCACAGAAACAGATCCAGCACAGAGTCAAAATTAACCCTTCCCAGTTACATGGTTATGCAATCTCTGTAAGCCTATAGTATAGAGATAAAATAACCATCTTTCTATCCACATGCAATGACAATTGGTAATATAATATGAGGACTCATTATGCATTATAATGTTTATGTAAATAAAAATACTGTTATTTATGATAATTATTTTTAAGACATTACATTTTCTATTCTTTCTTTATGAAGGAAGAACAGTGAATTGGCAGAGGGTTCAACCTTTGTTTTAGAGATGAGTAAATAGTCCTAAAAAAAATTAAATGCCTTACTTGAGACCTTACAGCAGCAGCTAGCTGAATTGAAATGATAAGCCAGATCTCCTGACATTTGGAAAAGAATACTATTTATTTTTCTACTCTGCCTCCATATGGTCACACATCAAACCATTCATGCATGGAGCTGCTGGGGTGAGCGTTATAGAAACACTGTAAGACTAACTCTGTAAAATGAATTGTTGGAGAGAACTAGGAGAGAATCATAATTTAAACTTCAATTTAAATATCCACACATAGGATATTATAGAGATGAATGTAGCATATTTAAAACATCTTTAACCCCAAGTAGTTCAAAAGAAAAGCATATGTTCTTGATGTATGAACTATAGTCGTTTGAAAATTTGTGCCACTTAATACAGTCAGTGAAAAATCTAGATGAATGACATGCTTCTAGAAGAGCCTAGATTACAACACTAATGTTTAATTTTGATCTCCAGTTATTAATACATAACTAAAAATTGTTTTTAACCATCCCCATCCTCTATATTTTATTTTTTCATTCTATCTTTCTTTCTTTTTTTTCACTATTTAAATAATTCTTTTATTTTTTAATATAAATTTATTTATTTTAATTGGAGGTTAACTACTTTACAGTATTGTATTGATTTTGCCATACATCAACATGAATCTGCCACAGGTATATACGTGTTCCCCATCCTGAACCCCCCTCCCTCCTCCCTCCCCATACCATCCCTCTAGGTCGTCTCAGTGCACCAGCCCCAAGCATTCAGTATCATCTTTCAACTGAAACCATTAAGTGGCATTTTTTGGGGATCCAAAGAACTGCAATCCTTTGTATCTCAGCACAGAAAATAATTGAACAAGAGGCAAAGTGACAGGCAAGAAGTGATTTATTAGAATAGGATGCTTGTGAGGCTTACAAGTGGGTGGGTGAGGGGGTACCAAGCCCCAAGAACTTACAAGGCTACAATTTTATAATCAAAGGAAAAACAGGGAGGGGAAGAAGACCTTTTTCATCTTTCTTAAGTAGACATCATGCTTCCTTCATCAGTTCCTCCTCCAGGTTGGGCAGGAGAGTTTTCTTGTTTCTGTGGTCGACATAGATCCACAAAATATTTTTTATGTGTGCAGAGAGCATGTTCTAATTTATCGAGCTCAGTGGGCAGGATGTGGGCCTCATGCTACCATTGTTTTATCATTTGGGGGCATGTCTCACGCTTCTGTTGCATGCTTTTGTTTCTAAGCAAGCCCGCTTGGTTTTGTCATTAAGAAAACCCATTTTCTTATGTAATCATTAACTTACAAGGGTCACCTGTATTTTTTTTTTCTATTTATAGTCCCTATTTAATCACCTACTTTGTCTCTATCAAAACCTTTTTATTTCTTTTGTTGTTCATGGCTACCCCCATTAAGGCAAGTTCCAAGTGGAAAGGAGATTGGCTAGAGGGAAAAGGCACTGGCAAATGATTCTGCTCTAGCACTGAATATGTTTGCAAAATGATCATTTCAAAGTGACATGTGAGCCTTTTAAGATACAGACACAAGCACATCCATCCCACTTTGCAGAGGCTAAAAATTGTTGGTATTTTTGAATATTGATGTTTTCATGGTTTCTCTCAGACACAATTTCTGAGATAGAAAACTAGTCAAAGAAACTTAAGGGTCTGAGTTCAGTGTTATAATCAGTAAAATAGGACCCAAAACTCAAAATTGAAAATATTCATTCTTTATCTGACATTTTATTTTTAACACTGGAGAGTTTGAGGTAATGGATAGTTGTCTATAAAAATGAAGTATATTTTATTTTATTTACTTTTTAAAATGAAGTATATTTGAAAATAATGATTTACAAACAAAAAATCAAGGATTATTTTTTTTAAATAATTTTCATTACTGTTAGCTGTGTTTCCAGGTTTTTAATGTTTTATGAAGATATAATAAAGTAATGTTTAAAATCAAGATTGCCCTAGAAAATTTTCCTGACTTTGTGAACATTGATGTGGGTTCATTGACAACTTGAGATGGACTGTGGGTCTAAGAATGGAACTGAAAGGTATGCCTGCACTTACATCAGAGGTGAATTAAAAGAAAAAAAACAAAACTCATGGCTTAACTTTAAGTAGAGTTTTTTTGGTGGCCTCATTGAGTACAAAATGAAAACACTCTTTGTACAGGGTTTTGGAAAACTGCTCTATACCAGGAAGTCATTTTCATAAGAGGCACTTCATTGGTGTATTGTTCCCTTTTTCCTCTGCCTCCACATCTTTTCCCCCTTATGGAAAACCTTTGGGAAGCTTCCTACATGGATTCATGTAATTGGTTTTCTGGTGTTGGGGAGGTCAGCTGGTATAAAACACCAGTCTCTGCTCATAAATTTATTTAAGCTGTATTTGCATTTAATTTCAGCTTTTTAAAAGTCAAGTTGTGGGTTTAGTCAGTAACTTACTGGCCTGGGAATCTGGTCTAAGTTTCTGAAGAGTAGTAATGACTATAATGACACTTAATAGCCACTGTAGTGCCATGCATAGTGAGCAACTGAGGAGATTATAAGCCAGTATGAGTTTTAAAAATATTTGATTGATACTTGGTTTAGGAAAGGAAAAGGAGTCTGGGATATTTCTATTCAGTAAAGGCAAGTGATGCTGAATAATAGTTAATCCCAGGGGGAAAAAATTGAAAAATGAAACAACTGATTTATCTGTTTCCTAAAAGCCCCCAGGGATACCTTGAGTTCAAGATTATACAAATGAATCTTGTTTGGGTTCCTATTCAATTTTCTCTTTCACTTACTGAGGACTTGCTTCATTTCCTGATTTGCTCCACAATCAATCACAAGCATCTATTTCTTTATTTTTAATTTTTGAGTACTGTTGATAACAATGCCTATTAGTTTCTGCTGTCAGCAAAGTGAATCATTTGTACATATACATATTTCCCCTCTTTTGGGGATTCCCTTTCCATTTAGGTCACCACAGAGGACTGAGTATACTTCCCTGTGCTATACAAAGTTATCATTAGTTATCTATTTTGTACATGGTAACGTATATATTAATATGTCAATCCCTGTTGCAAGCATCTTGAATTTCTTGAATATTATGTTTTCTACCTCCATATTCACTTACACTGATTCCTTATTTTTATTCATCTGAGAAACTCGAGGAGTTCTCTTTTCTATCTTATTCTACATTAGATCAACATATGCCATTAGCATTCTTCTAGAAAGGATGGTAAAGTCCCATGCTAAATAGTGGTGCCTGGTTGTATTAATAGTGTCAGACTCCTTTCTGAAACAGTTCAAATTATAGTCCAAACATCTCTGGGCTGTGAGTTGAAATTAAATGTCATTCCAACAGCTTCCAGTGTCTAAATATGACTTTCCATTCTGAAGACCTTTTAAGAAAACCATCTCCAATTTTCCAATAGGAAAGTTCTCTCTGAAAGCATTTCATGGATAAGCACATTTTTAAGATCAAGGATTAAAAATAATCCTACATCCAGGTCTAAAGTGTTTAATAACAAAAAAGCTGCTTAAAATGTCTAGGCATTCATCAAGACCTTTTTGCTAACTATACCCGTGATTTCAGGAGAAGCTGATAAGTGATTTACAACTCTGATTCAAAGGGGAAGCATCCTTTTGTTGGGTTTCTTACACAAAATTCATACTCTGCAGATTCCCAAGCTCTGTCACAAGTCGTTGAATCTGAATTCAGTAATAGTAATAGCTGAAAAACTACATTTTGAATAATTACTCATATATTTCAGTGCAGTATAACATTTTTGGACTGCTGATAGATGCACAGTCTTGAGGATAAAATACTTTCTTGACTTTATTTCAATAAATGCTGTATATTCATTAATTTAAGCAGCAGTTTTAACATTGGTTTCATATGTTTGTTGTTCAATTTCTAAGTCCTGTCTGACTCTTTGCAACCTCATGTACTGCAGCATGCTAGGCTTCCCTTTCCTTCACTATCTTCATAACTCCAGTTTGAATACTGATCCGCTTCAAATTATTATCACTCTGATACAAAGTAGGCATATCGATATGGGCAGAAACAAGAAATTATTTTATTTCTCTCTTCTGTCTGCTCTGGGCATTTCTAGCAAACTGAAAGTAGGATAATTGTCCATATCTTAGTCAGTAGCCACTTTCTGAGACAGCTAATGTCCTGTCTCCTGGTCAACACCGCTCCCCGTCTTGGTATGTCATTTTCTCTATCAGTTGAGTCCCTCTAAAATGATCATTGCAGAATTTAGAGAGGAACTGAGTGAAGTGACTCTGGGAGAGTTAGGCTACCACAGAGCATGACCACAGATAGTACTCACGAAGGCTTGAAACCTAGCATCAATGCCAGTGGACTGTATCTTCAATCATACTCAATTCCAATATTCGAGTTGGGCATCCAGTTAGGAATGGTGCCCACCAGTCCACTGATGTAGTAAGAGAAGAGAGGATACAATGAGGATACTTAATGCTGACATGTATGCAATGAAATGGTGCTTCCAGTTCATTTGTATATTTGTTGTGGTTCTGTCATCCAGTCATATCTGATTCTCTATGAACCCATGGACTGAAATGAAGCATGCCAGGCTTCCCTGTCCTTCACTAACCCCCAGAATTTGTTCAAACTCATGTCCATTGAGTCGGTAATGCCATCCAAACATCTCATCCTCTATCACCCCCTTCACCTCTTGCCCTCAATCTTGCCCAGCATCAGGGTCTTTTGAAGTGAGTCAGCTCTTCATATCAGATGGTTAAAATATTGGAGCTTTAGCATCAGTCTTTCCAATTACTATTAAGGGTTGATTTCCTTTATTATTGACTAATTTGATCTCCTTGCTGTCCAAAGGACTCTTGAGAGTCTTTTCCAGCACCACAGTTTGAAAGCATCAATTCTTTGGTGCTCAGCTTTCTTTGTGGTCCGATGCTCACATTCATACATGACTACTGGAAAAATCATACCTTTGACTATAGGGACCTTTGTCAGCAAAATGATACCTCTGCTTTTTAATATGCTGTCTAGGTTTGTCATAGCTTTTCTAGCAGCAAGTACTTTTTAATTTCATGGCTACAGTCACCATCCAAAGTGATTTTGGAGCCCAAGAAAATAAATCCTGTCATTGTTTCCATTTTCTCCCTATCTATTTGTGATGACATGATGGGACCAGATGCCATGATCTTAGTTTTTTGAAAGCTGAGTTTTAAGCATTTGTATATATAATTACAAAATGGCACAGATCCAATTACCCTTATCTTAAAAGCGTTGAAACAAATGATTTTTGGAATTCAATATTTTTTCCAAAGATTAGAAAGCCAAGACAGTTTTCAGCATCCAAAACATTTTATGATTTATGCAGCAAAGTCAATGGCTATTTCATACACTAGAAAAAATAAAGTATAAAATTAACCTCTGAGACTGTAAAACAAAAGAAGCCTCTTATATCCAGAAGCTGTGCTGCTAGACCATGCTCTTCTCCTATTATCTTACCTACACAACTTCACAGGAAACCAACCTCAGACAAGATTACTCTGATTCTATGATAAAGTGTACAAAACATTGTAATTTCATATTAAAAAAAAATTTGTCTAAGTAAAAATTAAAAAAAAAAATTAAAGCCTGCCTAGCATTTGCTCTCTGGAGTAAAATGAGTGACTGCTACTTCTTTACCAAATGTGTTTTGGTAAAACTTTATTCTCATTATAGTCTGCCCTTCCTGTAGATAAAATTTATTGAGATAGCCAATCAAAGAATTTCCCTTGCTTTCTGATAGCATTTAATCTAGAGTTCACCCCATTTCCTTAGACTTTCTTCAACTTCGCCCAATCAAAGCTCAAGATCTATAAGTAATCCTTTCTGATACCTTCTTACTGAAATAACTCAGGGATCCTCATGTTGTGTGTTCTATACTGAGTAATAAATAAAGTTTTCTCAGTTTCAGGTGTGTTACTAATAGTTTTGGATGGAAGGCTTCAATACCTCATATTGTATCAGTTTTTGATGCTAAATGAATTTAAATAAATCAGGTTTTGCTGTTAAATGGTTTATGAAAAAGACTTTTAAGTTTCAACATGTTTTGACTTTTAGAATTCCAGATAAGGCTTTGCATACCTGATAGTGTTTTTGGAACTTTAAAATGCACACATTTGAATCCATAGTATCTTAAGGGAAAGTGTCTAATTTCAATTATTTCTTGTGGCATTATTTATAGCAGGAGAAATTTAGAAATAAAAGTGGAAAAAAAAAAGTGGATATTTATAGCATAGGTCTTGGCAGTAACCTTTCAGATATGATACCTAAAGTACAAGAAATAAGATAAAAAATAAGCAAGTAGGAAGACATTGAACTAAACAGTTTCCACACAGCAAAGGAAACAATGAACAAAATGAAAAGACAACTTGCAGAATGAGAGAAAATTATTTGTAAATCATATGTCTGATAAGGGATTAATATATAAAATAGGTAGAGAACTCATACAACTAAATAACAACAACAAAAAGCAATAATCCAGTTTAAAGAAAAGCAAAAGACCTGAATAGACATTTTCCCAAAGATATTCAAACAGTCAACAGGTACATGCAAAGGTGTTCAACATCACCAATCATTGGGGAAATTCAAATTAAAGCCACAATGACATTTCACCCACATTTGTTAGAATGGTTATCATAAAAAAACAAGAGATAGGAATTTGTTATGAGGATGTGGATAGAATAGAAGCCCTGTGCACTGTGTGTGGGAATGTAAATTTGTATAACCACTATAGTAAAATAGTATGACGTTTCCTCAAAAATTAAAAATAAGTCTACCATATGATCCAGTAATTTCACATCTGGGTATTTATTCAAAGGAAATGAAAAATACTAACTTGAAAAGATACATTCACCCTCAAGTTCATTGTGGCATTAGTTATAATAGCCAAGACATAGAAACAATCTATGTGTCTACCGACAGATGAATAAAGATAATATACATATATATGTAATGGAAAACTATTTAGCCACACAAAGAAGAAATTCCTATCATTTGCAACAAGATGAATGGACCTTGAAGACATTATGCTAATTTAAATAAGTCAGACAGAGGAAGACAAATACTGTAAGACATTACATATATCCGGAATTTAAAAGCAAACCAAACTTATAGAAAAAGAGACCAAATTTGCGGTTGTTAAAGGCTGGAGTAGGGAATGGAGGAACTGGTTAAAAGTGGTAAAAAGGTACAAACTTTCAGCTATAAAATAAATAACTATTGGGTTGTAATGTACAACATGCATCTTCCCTGGTGGCTCAGCTGGTAAAGAATCTGTCTGCAATGAAGGAAACACAGGTTTGATCTCTGGGTCAGGAAGATCCTGTGAAGAAGGGCATTCCAGTATTCTAGCCCAGAGAATCCCATGGACAGAGGAGCCTGGTGGGCTACAGTCCATAGAGTCACAGTCAGACACAACTGAAGGGACTGAGCACACATGCAATGTACAACATGATAGCTTTTTTTGTATCCATATGAGGGGATGGATGTTAACTAAACATTGTAGTAATAATTTTGCAATATATACATTATGCCAAATTATTTTGCTCTATGCCTTAAATTTTACAATACAGCATATCAATTATGTCTCAGTAAAACTGAAAGAAAATATTTTTTTAATATAAATTTATTTATTTTAATTGGAGGTTAATTACTTTACAATATTGTATTGGTTAAAAGTAGATATCCAAAATTATAATTATGCATCCTTTAGAACAGACTATTATAGTCATAAAAATGATGATTATGGGCTTCTCTGGTGGTCCACTGGTTAAGAATTCACCTACCAATGAAGGGGACGTAAATTCTATCTCTATTTTGGGAGAATCCCACATGCCCTGGAACAATTCAACCCATGGGCCACAACTACTGAGCTTGTATTCCAAGAGCCTGCACAATCACAAGAAAGAGTAGCTCCCACTTGCTACAACTAAGTAAAGCCCAGGTGCAGCAATGAAGAACCATCACAGCCAAAAATAAATAAATAAATATTTTTTAAAATGTATATTTATAACTTTTGATGAAGTTCTTGTGATATAAATATGAGTCAAGGCAAAAGACAAGCTGTGTATATGACACAATCTGATGGAAATTTATCAAATGAAGACAATGGTCAACACTGATTTGTATATTTTTTTAATCTCTCAAAACTTTTTTCTAGACTTTTAGATTTTTTCTGAAATCACTATGAGCATGAGTTAATTTTATGGAGATACAAATATGGCTCATGTATAGTTGGGAAGCATCTCTGTGGAGGCCAAACGAATAATAGAATTTAATAAGTACTAAGATCCTTCTTTGGAGAAGGAAATAACAACCCACTCCAGTACTCTTGCCTGGAAAATCCTATGGACAGAGGAGCCTGGTAGGCTACCGTCCATGGGGTCACAAAGAGTCGGACAAAGAGATGGGAATCCCAGTCCACCTACCTACCTCCTGAGAAACCTGTAGGCAGGTCAAGAAGCAACAGTTAAAACTGGACACGGAACAACGGACTGGTTCAAAATGGGGAAAGGAGTATGTCAAGACTGTATGTTGTCACCCTGCTTATTTAATTTCTATGCAGAGTCAGGTAGTTCAGTTCAGTCGCTCAGTTGTGTCCAACTCTTTGCGACCCCATGAATCGCAACACGCCAGGCCTCCCTGTCCGTCACCAACTGCCGGAGTTCACTCAGACTCACGTCCATCGAGTCAGTGATGCCATCTAGCCATCTCATCCTCTGTCGTCCCCTTCTCCTCCTGCTGGGGAAGAATTGGGGAATCCCTCCCAGCATCAGAGTCTTTTCCAATGAGTCAACTCTTCACATGAGGTGGCCAAAGTACTGGAGTTTCAGCTTGAGCAGCATTCCTTCCAAAGAAATCCCAGGGCTGATCTCCTTCAGAATGGACTGGTTGGATCTCCTTGCAGTCCAAGGGACTCTCAAGAGTCTTCTCCAACACCACAGTTCAAAAGCATCAATTCTTCAGCACTCAGCCTTCTTCACAGTCCAACTCTCACATCCATACACGACCACAGGAAAAACCATAGTCTTGACTAGACGGACCTTTGTTGGCAAAGTAATGTCTCTGCTTTTGAATGTGCTATTTAGGTTGGTCATAACTTTCCTTACTATGCAGAGTATATCATGCTAAATGCCAGGCTGGATGAAGCACAAGCAGGAATCAAGATTGCAGGGAGAAATATCAATAATCTCAGATTGCAGATGACACTACTGGCAGAAAGCAAAGAGGAACTAAAGAGCCTCTTGATTAAAGTGAAGGAGAACATGAAAGTCACTCAGTCTGACTCTTGTGACCCCATGGACTGTAGCCTGCCAGGCTCCTCTATCCATGGAATTTTCCAGGCAAGAATACTGAAGTGGATTGCCATTCCCTACTCCAGGGAAAGGGAAAGAGGAGAGTGAAAAGGGCGGCTCAAAACTCAACATTCTAAAAACTAAGATCATGGCATCTGGTTCCATCACTTCATGGTAAATAGATGGGGAGAAAGTGGAAACAGTGACAAACTTTATTTTCTTGGCCTCCAAAATCACTGTAGGTGGTGACAGCACCTGTGAAATTAAGACACTTGTTTCTTGGAAGAAACTGTATGACAAACATGGACAGTGTACTAAAAAGCAGAGACATTACTTTGCTGACAAAGTTCCATCTAGTCAAAGCTATGGTTTTTCCAGGAGTCATGTGCAGTGTGAGAGTTGGATCATAAAGAAGGATGAGCACCAAAGAACTGATGATTTTGAACTACTGTTGGAAAAGACTTCTGAGAGTCCCTTGGACAGCAAGGAGATCAAACCAATCAATCCTAATGGAAATCAATCTGAAATACCCATTGGAAGGACTGGTGCTAAACCTGAAGCTCCAATACTTTGGCCACCTGATGTGAAGAGCTGACTCATTAGAAAAGACCCTGGTGCTGGGAAAGATTGAAGGCAGGAGGAGAAGGGGACACCAGAGTATGATATGGGTGGGATAGCATCACTGACTCACTGGACTTGAGTTTGAGCAAGCTTTGGGAGACAATGATGGATAGGGAAGCCTGGTGTGCTGTAGTCCATGTGATTACAAAGAGTAGGACATGGCTGAGCAACTGAACAACAAGAAATTTTCAGAATAAGACATATAGGGAGGAATGTATAAGTGAGACAATTATATATAAAATAGCCATTTAATATTAGACTCCAGTACTCCTGCCTGGAAAATCCCGTGGATGGAGGAGCCTGGTAGGCTGCAGTTCATGGGGTCGCTAAGGGTTGGACACAACTGAGCAACTTCACTTTCACTTTTCACTTTCATGCATCGGAGAAGGAAATGGCAACCTACTCCAGTGTTCTTGCCTGGAGAGTCCCAGGGACGGGGGAGCCTGGTGGGCTGCCATCTATGGGGTCACACAGAGTCAGACATGACTGAAGTGACTTAGCAGCAGCATATATACAGTAAACTAGTGACTGTTAAATTTCAAGCAAGCAGGAGAGATAAATTTGAGGGTCATATTTAACACACATATTTAACATACTTTACTTACTATAGATAGAGGTGATATGGATCATGGATATAAAATTAAATTTTATCTTGCTTGCATTATCTTAATTTGCTAAATAAATCAGTGCAATGGATGGTATAATTTTCCATTCTTTGTTTTTTTTACTTGTCAGAAAATGACTTTGACATGAAGAAAATAAATTTTTGAAAAGAGAAGCTGTTTTTACAAGGGTTAAACAATTCAACTTGTCAACAGCATTTCTTCCAAAACATATTTGAAGCAGAGAAATCCTCAGGTGATTTACACTTTGGGGTGAGCATCTTTCTTTGGCATTTTATTCTCTGTAGTAATTCCATTAAAAGAGCACAATTTATTGCACATCTGTCTTTGCAGATTTTATCAATGCTGAAACCTTTTAAACTGAGAATGGGATTAAATAAACCCCATTTACCAATGTGGTAAAATATAATAGACACACAGCCCATTAAATGGCCAGCTAAATCAATATATCCACTTGGCAGCAATTTCCAGGAGATAAGGTGAGAACCTTCTGTTCTATTTGATAGATGAGTAAACTTAAGGGGGAGAATTTACAATAGTTTCCAAGTGTACCTTGAAGGGAATATTCATTATTTTCAAATTACCTTCTCATGTCAGCGGATTTGTGGTTAGTAAACAGAGAGGCTGTTCATACTTCTCCTCCTACGTGGTTATAGCAGTGAGTCAGCTGAGATGGAAGGCAGAGGAGGGCTTGAAACTATTTAACAAAGGAAATATTTCAGTTCTGATTAAAAGATATTTATAAATTTTAATTGTGTGATAAATATTGCTCAGATCACCCCCCAAATAAGGTATTTTTATGATGGTAAAGAAAGGAGAGTGTGAAGGAAATAGGAAACTAAAGAATGTAATAATAAGAATAACTTAGAATGTGCATAGAGAGTGTCAGATGCTATGTATTTTATACATTTATTAATTTCATAGATATCAATTGAAATAGGAAAATGAATTTGATCTGTGCCTACAATATACCAGAAACTATTCTTGGAACATTTAGATACATTAATCTTTGTTTGATCTTTACAACAAAATCTTTGAAGCACATATTATTATGGATACAGAAACAGAGAATCGGAGTAAACTGCACCAAAATCATGATAAAAATATTGAGAATAGTATTTTAATTTAGGCTTTTGCTTCCTTGAACCACTAGGAGAGGTTTAAAGTGTTAAGTAAGAAGTGTAGAAGTTACATATATATTCATAGAGGTTAAAAACTGAGTATTATAGATAGGAAGTAGCTTTTTCGATGAGAGTTCAGGAGACAGAAGTTAGTGACTAAAGTCAAGGTCAAGTACTTAAATCAGGAAAAGAAGCAGGTTATGGCTGGTAGCTCAGAAAAGGCTTTAAGTTTAAAAACAGGAGTTGAAGCATTACCACATTTGGAACACAGATTCTGTGAGTTCCTAAAAAAAAAAAAAAACCAAAAAGTGAAGTGAAAATATTAGTTCCTCAGTTGTGTCCAACTCTTTGTGACCTCATGAACTGTAACCTGCCAGGCTCCCCTGTTGATGGAATTCACCAAGCAAGAATACTGGAGGGGTAGGCATTGTCTTCTGCAGGCTATCTTCCCAAGCCAGGGGTTGAACCTGGGTCTCCTGCATTGCAGGCAGATTCTTTACCATTTGAGCCACCAGGGAAGTTTGTGAATCTTTTTAATTTTCCCCTCAGTCAGTCTCATCCATCAGGAAGCTTCCATAAGCCTCTTATCCATCTCTATTGGAGGGCAGACAGACTGAAAACCACAGTCACAGAAAATTAATCAATCTAATCACATGGACCATAGCCTTGTCTAACTCAATGAAACTATGAGCCATGCTGTATAGGGCCATCCAATATGGACGGGTCATGGTGAAAAGTTCTGACAAAGTGTTCTCCAATGGAGAAAGGGATGGCAGCCACTTCAGTATTCTTGCCTTGAGAACCCCATGAACAGTATGAGAAGGAAAAAGATAGGACACTGAAAGATGAACTCCCCAGGTCGGTAAATGCCCAATATGCTACTGAAGATCAGTGGAGAAATACCTCCAGAAAGAATGAAGAGACAGAGCCAAAGCAAAAACAACACCCAGTTGTGGATGGGACTGGTGATGGAAGCAAGGTCCAATGCTGTAAAGAGCAACATTGCGTAGGAACCTTGAATGTTAGGCCTATGAATCAAGGCAAATTGGAAGTGGTCAAACTTTCATCCCCAAGGAGATGGCAAGAGTGAACGTCAACATTTTAGGAATCCGCAAACTAAAATGGACTGTAATGGGTGAATTTAACTCAGATGACCATTATATCTACTACTGTGGGCAAGAATCCCTTAGAAGAAATGGAGTAGCTATCATAGTCAACAAAACAGTCCAAAATGCAGTACTTGGATGCGATCTCAAAAACAGAATGATCTCTATTCATTTCCAAGGCAAACCATTCACTATCACGGTAATCCAAGTCTATGCCCCAACGAGTAATGTTAAAGAAGCTGAAGTTAAACAGTTCTGTGAAGACCTACAAGATCTTCAAGAACTAACACCCAAAAAAGATGCCCTTTTCATTATAGGGGACTGCAATGCAAAAGTAGGAAGTGAAGAAATACCTGGAGGAACAGGCAAATTTAGCCTTGGAGTACAGAATGAAGTAGGACAAAGGCTAATAGAATTTTTCCAAGAGAATGCACTGGTCATAGCACACAAACACACACACACACACAGAGAACTGCTGTCAGAAGCATTAATTGCTTAATTTGAAATATCTTAGTTGCACACTTTCTTTATCCAAAAAATGGATTGGACATAGTTTACATTAGACAAAGATAGAAGATTATATTAGTGAAGCTTTGGAAGCCAAAGGAAAGATGATAGAATTTACTGATCAGTGTTAATTACAGATTATGAATTAGGTTCTGTGATGGGCAATTCCTGTTGTCTTATCTAAATATCATTATGACCATGAGGTAACATGATCTCTTTTCACAGTGTAGGAAGCTGAAGCCTACAGAGCATGTGTGACCTATCCCAAGTCACCCAACTGTTAGATAGCAGAAAGTAGTTCAGTTCAGTCACTCAGTCATGTTTGAATCTTTGAGACCACAATTGGCTGCAGCACACCAGGCTTCGCTATCCATCACCAACTCCTGGACCCTGCTCAAACTCATGTCCATTGAGTCACTGATACCATTCAACCACCTCATCCTCTGTCGTCAAGCCGAAAATAGACTTGAATGTAAATCTGAGTCTCTACTTATCAACAGTAAAAGCATGATATAGGATTGTCCTAAACATGCAAATCCTTGAGCTTAACATTGGAGGGGGGCATGTTTTCCTCATTGCACTGTTTTTCCATGAGCCTGTCCCCCAACAAAACTCCCCATCCTCCTAGAAATTGTTTTGCATGGACTGAGGGGAAAGATGAACATGAGTTTTCTGCTGACTCATCTAGGGCTCCCAGGTGGACCCTAAATCAGAAAAACCTCCAAAGCTTCAGTGTTAATATTTTATCCATTTGGTGAATTCACCAGAAATCAGAGTGTGTGCAGGGGAATACAGGAGGGCAGGGTGTGCTGGAGTAGAAGGATCAGTGTTAGAAGAACACAGTTTCTTAGCATGACAGGCTCTTTGTAAATATTCATTTTGGTGAAAGCAAGTCATTCAGTCATGACTGAATGACTCTTTGTGACCCCACAGACTATAGCCTTCCAGTTCATGGAATTCTCCAGGCAAGAATACTAGAGTGGGCTGCCATTCTCTTCTCCAGGAATTTTCCTGATCCAGGGATTGAACCCAGGTCTACCACATTGCGGGTAGATTCTTTCATGTCTGAGCCACCAGGGAAGCCCTTATCTTGGTGGTTTACAATATAAACATAAACCTTTAGCCTCTGGCATGGATATCATCTGGATGGGAAATATGCCTCTCATTTAATGACCGTGCTAAAACTGACAGTTTGGTGCTATTGTGCTATAAACTCCACTGTTTCCACATGAGCCAGGTATTGAGAGGAAGAATTGATTTTCAGAGTAAAGGGTATTTTGAGTTAGTCTTCCTATATACAAATGTATTAAACCATGATCTGTTTGGAGTTACTTATTCACGCCTGTGTCCCTGAAGTAATGGACTTGGCCTTGATGTAGGTGTTATTTATGTCCTTTTGTGAGCTGTTACTTGCAACAAATTTACACAGAACTAAAAATGACTTCAAGCAGCCAAACCTGAGAATAGCTTTAGTAGCTGTTACCATTTGCATCTTAATATGGTAGGATGCCCTTTTAAGGAAAGCAGGGAAGCAAATCTGTTAAATTATGATTTCATAGTTCCAAAACAGAACAGAGGGAGGCTCTCTCTCCTGTTGCCTAGTAGGTGCATCATGGATGCTTAGCATGTACTAAAATATCTTCAATGCTTCATGACATGTGGAACTTCTGAAGTGTTAGTTTTCAGGGTTTATCTGATGGTTTAGTTGGAGAAAGAGGAAGTTTTCTGTGTACTTATGTGCTTAAATTTAACATCAGTGTTGAACACTGTTTAATCTTGTCTGTTGGACTACAGGTAAATTTTCAGTTTGTTTATAGTTACCCATAATGCTTACAGACACTTTATATATATATACATATATATACATACATATATATATATATATATATATATATATATATGTAACTATATAGAGTTACTTATAATGTTCATGGACACTACATATATATGTCTGTGTCATATCTTAATTACAGCATGCAGGATCTTCATTGTGTCATGTAGAATCTTTCATTGTGGTGCTCTGGCTCCAGAACATGCAGACTTCAGCAGTTGTTGCACATAGGCTCTCTAGTTGTGGCTCATGGGCTTAGTTGCTCTGAGATGTATGAGATCTTAGTTCTCTGACCAGGGATCAAACCTGCATCCCCTGCATTGCAAGGTGATTTCTTAAGCACTGGACCACCAGGGAAATACCTGGACACTGCCCTTTTCAAAAGGTTACTCTCAGTGCAAGCAGAAGGGAGAGATCAGTGTAAGACACAACTCATTTTTCTCTAACTGTTGTGTGCTTGTTGTATCTCCAGGACTTAATCTATACATGTTTAATTAATAATCAGTTCAGTTCAGTTCAGTCGCTGAGTCGTGTCCGACTCTGCGACCCCATGAATCGCAGCACGCCAGGCCTCCCTGTCCATCACCAACTCCCGGAGTTCACTCAGACTCACGTCCATCTAGTCAGTGATGCCATCCAGCCATCTCATCCTCTGTTGTCCCCTTGTCCTCCTGCCCCCAATCCCTCCCAGCATCAGAGTCTTTTCCAATGAGTCAACTCTTCGCATGAGGTGGCCAAAGTACTGGAGTTTCAGCTTTAGCATCATTCAGCTTTAGCATCGTTACTTCCAAAGAAATCCCAGGGCTGATCTCCTTCAGAATGGACTGGTGGGATCTCCTTGAAGTCCAAGGGACTCTCAAGAGTCTTCTCTAAGGCCACAGTTCAAAAGCATCAATTCTTCAGCATTCAGCCTTCTTCCCAGTCCAACTCTCACATCCATGCATGACCACAGGAAAAACCACAGCCCTGACTAGACGGATCTTTGTTGGCAAAGTAATATCTCTGCTTTTGAATATGCTGTCTAGGTTGGTCATAACTTTCCTTCCAAGGAGTGAGCATCTTTTAATTTCATGGCTGCAGTCACCATCTGCAGTGATTTTGGAGCCCAATAAAATAAAGTCTGACACTGTTTCCATAATTAATCATAGTCCACCTTAAAATATTATTTAAAACATTACTTTGCCAATAAGTCCCATATAGTCAAAGCTATGATTTTTCCAGTAGTCATGTATGAAGTGAGAGTTGAACTATAAAGAAGACTGAACATCAAAGAATTGATGCTTTTCAATGGTAGTGTTGGAGAAGATTCTTGAGAGTCCCTTGGACTGCAAGATCAAACCAGTCAAACCTAAAGGAAATCAATCCTGAATATTGACTGGAAGGACTGAAGTTGAAGTTGAAGCTCTAATACTTTGGCCCCTGATGCAAAGAGCCAACTCATTAGAAAAGACCCTGATGCTTGGAAAGATTGAAGGCAGGAGGAGAATGGGATGCCAGAAGATGAAATTGTGTGGAAGGCATCCCAAAGTTGCTCATGAGTCTGAGCAAGCCCTGGGAGATGGTGAAGGACAGGGAAGCCTGGCTTTCTGCAGTCCATGGGGTTGCAAAGAGTCAGGCATGACTGAGTGACTGAATGATGATGCCATCAAAATAATACTAAAGAACTTTACGTGTAATGTGAGGATCTCACAGAAGTCTACTACCAATCTCTCTTTGTCTTTTTGTGCTATGATTGTAATGCATTTTACTTTTGCATGTGCCTTAAACATGCAACACATTGCTATTACTTTTTGACCTGGAATTATATTTTTTAGTCATTGAAAATAAAGAAGAATTAAATTTTATATTTACCTTAATTTATGTTACTTTGTTGGAGAAGGTCCTCTGTTGACTTGAGCTGGGCCAGAGGGGGTTCCTCACTTTCACTTTCTCTTTGGAAAGTCCTTCTGCCAAGTGTTCCCATGGCTCAAGCTATTTTAAAAGATGCACCCTTGAGAGAGCAATGTGTTGTTGAGACCATCTGGATGGTGGAGGTGACTGAACTCAGTTATAGCCTCCATATAAACTCAAGATTCTGGTAGGTAAATGCAGAGATCTACTATCTTGCAGCCACACAAGGCAAGCCTGTAACGTAAATTCCCTTGCTCATTAAATCTGCCACCTCCCAATCTGTAGTGATCTGTCTCTTTCTGCAGTTTCTCCTTGCCTGCATGTATGGGGGCCAGTTTCAGATTTTATTTGACAAGTTCCCAAATTTGCAAACCAACAAATTTCTAGTATTCTTCATTTATATGCTCCTGTAAGTGTGTATAGTTCCACGTTTCAGTCTGATACAATTCCTTTTGTTTAAAAATTGCTTTAATATTACCTACAGTGCAAATGTACTGTCAAAGACTTCTGACAATTTTTATCTGAAAAAATCTTCTTTTTCATTTTTTTGAAAGGTATTTTCACTAGATGTAGAATTCTGGTTCACAGACTTTCTTCTTTCAGTACCTAAAAGGTACAACTTCATTATCTTCAGCTTACAGTGTTCCCCGGAGAATACTGATGCTCTTTTTTCTTCTTTACATATTATGCTTTTTATTTGGTGGGGCTTTCAAAATTTTCTGTTCACATTTAATTTTCAGCAATTTGAATCTGATATATCTTGATGATGTTTTTCCTATTCATTCACTTATTTGACATATATATATATATATGTATATTTATTTATTTATTTTTTAGTCCCATTTGCCTAACCCTATTTGGAGAAGGCAATGGCATCCCACTCCAGTACTCTTGCCTGGAAAATCATATGGACAGAGGAGCCTGGTGGGCTGCAGTCCATGGGGTCACTAGGAGTCAGACACGACTGAGCGACTTCATTTTATTTTTTCACTTTGATGCATTGGAGAAGGAAATGGCAACCCACTCCAGTGTTCTTGCCTGGAGAATCCCAGGGACAGAGGAGCCTGGTGGGCTACCATCTATGGGGTTGCACAGAGTCGGACACGACTGAAGCGACTTAGCAGCTTAGCAGCCTAACCCTAGCTTCTTGAATCTTTGATTTGTTTTATTTCATTAAATTTGGAAATTCTCAGCCATCATCTGTTGAAATTTTTATTTTGACCCATTCTCTCTTTCTCTCTTCTCCTTCTGTCTCCACTGGAATTCCCTATTTGTTGATGCATGATGTCTACCTTTTGTAATAGAACCTTTAACATATTAATACTAATTATCTTAAATTCCCTGACAGATGTTTCATCATCTGGGCCATATCTCAGTTTGGTTTAGGAAATTGAGTTGTCTCTTGCAGTATATTGTTTTACTTCTTGTTTTCTTTTTTTTTTTTAATTTTATTTTATTTTTAAACTTTACAATATTGTATTAGTTTTGCCAAATATCAAAATGAATCCACCACAGGTATACATGTGTTCCCCATCCTGAACCCTCCTCCCTCCTCCCTCCCCATACCATCCCTCTGGGTCGTCCCAGTGCACCAGCCCCAAGCATCCAGTATCGTGCATTGAACCTGGACTGGCGATTTGTTTCATACATGATATTATACATGTTTCAATGTCATTCTCCCAAATTTTCCCACCCTCTCCCTCTCCAACAGAGTCCGTAAGACTGTTCTATACATCAGTGTCTCTTTTGCTGTCCCGTACACAGGGTTATTGTTAGCATCTTTCTAAATTCCATATATATGCATTAGTATACTGTATTGGTGTTTTTCTTTCTGGCTTACTTCACTCTGTATAATAGGCTCCAGTTGTTCTTGATTTAAATTTTTGCTGAAAGCCAGTCATTTTGTTTGGTGTACTAGAGATTGAGATAGATTATAGTCATACCAGAAGATGGGCACAATTCTTTTCAGCTAAGATTTTATTGTGGGATAGCATTGTTTTTGTGTTGTGTTAGTCGCTTAGTAATGTCCAACTCTTTGCAACCCCACAGACTGTAACCTGCCAGGCTAATCTGTCCATGGAATTCTCCAAGCAAGAATAATGTAATGGGTATCCATATCCTTTTCCAAGGGATCTTCCCAACCCAGGATCAAACTTGAGTCTCTTACATTGCAGGCAGATTATTTACCATCTGAGCCACCAGGGAAGTCTTGGGATAACATTAAGTCCATCAAATCCAGTGTTGTGCTGGGTTTGGATTTTGTTGTTACTTTCGTTAGCCTCAGCAAACTATAGGCATCAAAATCCTCTGGCACTACATACTCTTTACTATGGGAACCTACTGAGTTTTCTTCAATGAGTGTTGCACTTTCAACTTATAAATCAGATGTTCTCTTTCTATTTCTAGCAGTAGGTTTTCTGGCCAAATATAGAGGGGAACAAGCACTGTCTATTGTCCTGTTCAATCTTGCTGCTGCTGCTAAGTCACTTCAGTCATGTCCAACTCTGTGCGACCCCATAGATGGCAGCCCACCAGGCTCCCCCATCCCTGGGATTCTCCAAGCAAGAACACTGGAGTGGGTTGGCGTTTCCTTCTCCAATGCATGAAAGTGAAAAGTGGAAGTGAAGTTGCTCAGTCGTGCCTGACTCTTAGCAACCCCACGGACTGCAGCCCACCAGGCTCCTCCATCCATGGGATTTTCCAGGCAGGAGTACTGGAGTGGGGTGCCATTGCCTTCTCTGTCTGTTCAATCTTAATCAGATGTTATATTGCTGATTCTTTAGAATGACATCTTCTCAGTGATCCTGCCCTTCCCCAATTGGTAGAGGATTTCCAATGGTCTGAAACCAGGAGTTTCCTGCATCTTGCCCAGGATGTCTTCACAAATGCTGTTAAGGTGATCAATTTTGTTCCTTCAGCATTTTGAGGCTTTTGCTTTATATGGAAGATAGGAAGGCAGGAATCAGACAGAACTTATGTCACTGCCCACACTGTTTTGGGTCTTAGTTCTAGAGCTCTCAGAGATACTGCACAAAGTACCAAGACAGGGATACAGGCAACGATAACAGAGAAACTGGTATTGGTAGATGAATTGAGGAACCAAGAACAAGCTACTCAGGGATAAAAAAAGAGTTCAAATACTGTAGTTGAGAAATATCAGGTAAGAGTTATATAATCAGAAGCATGACTTGTTCATAAATGCCAGGATGACTGTATGTGTGGGAGTGAAGAAATGCAGGTAAGCCTAACTTACATGGCCATAGAGGAGGTATATCCCACCAGATGTCTCCTGGCAAATGTAAGCTGATATAAAAGCAAGGTCATCAGTGTATACTGCCTTGGTGGTCAAAGTTTGATGTGTTACTATCAAATATCAATATAAATATCACAACAAGTTTAAACGTGTTGAAAAATGTATTTTAATCTATTCTGTATATGGTGGAGACCCCAACTAAATTTATTAGCTCCTTATCCTATGTTTTTATGTATTTTGTTTTATAGATCCAAACTTAGTTAACAGGAAGGACCCACTCCAACCACTATTCTTTATAAGGATTGAGAATTTCAAAGGTATAAAAAGAAAGAAAACAAAGGACAGAAACATTGAATTTAGCACGTAAAGTTATTCCAAAAACAGAAAAAGAAAAAAAAGAAGATAAATTCATGAAATAAGAAACATCAGGGAATGTAGACACCAGTGAAGTGGTGACTAATGGTGGAGATGAGTCAGCATATTTTCAAGAAAATCCTATTCTGCGATGTCTCTAGGCCAGGGGCTGTTAATAATTTGAGTAAAATTAAAATGGGGTCTCTGCCCTTGTGACAGGGATTTATAACTTGTTGGGAAAATAAATATCATATACATGAAACTATCCAAAAAAAAAAAAGGGGCTTTCAGAGTAACCCATGACATCATGTGAGGTCTGAAGGCATTTTTGCCAACTTCTAGCTTCTGGATCTGCTTTAGCATCTCACTGCTCATTTAGCATCACTGATGCTACATAATTTGCTTTACTCTACCTTACTGAACAATTTTCTGCTTCTCATTGTCAATTTTTACTGTCTTTTGCTCCTTTCCTTTTGTCTCCACTTTTCCATTCTCCTCAACTGTATGGCCACCCAAAGAGGGACTCTTAAGCTCTTCTCTCTCCCTCTCCATCGCTTTCATCAACACCACTCCAGTTATTTTCTTCTTCCATTTAATTTTCAGAATAAACCTGATATTAAATTTATACACTGGTCCTGCTTCCTAAATCTTTATATTTGGATACTATTCTATCATACCTTCTTTAATCAAATTAATATTTATTCAACACGACAATCATAGACAAAGGGGATACAAATATAAAAAAGGAATCATTCCTAACTTCAACAGAGCAATAGTATTAGTAACAATCATTCATTCAGTCCCTCATTTACCCCAAACATACTCAATGGGAAATGAGGGACCTTGTCTTTCAGAGTTACAGTTACATTTCCAATAGTTGTAGAATTCCTGGCAAAAATGAAGCATTCATTGAGCATTTCTAAATTACCCAATGAAAGTTAGTATGAAAAGCCTACCTGAGAAAAGACAGAGTTCTATTCAAAACAAGGAGGGAGAGGGGCATAAGGAAATGAAATAATATGGGGTTATAGGAGAGAGAGATGATATCCACTGATGATGAATTAGGGGAAAACGTTTATTCTGCAAAGGTAGGATATATTTTGGATTTTTTTTTTTAATGGTTAAGAGCCAGGACTGTGAATAATTGGTATTTGTAACTTGATTCCATAAACATTTTAAGGGAAAAAAATATAGACTCTTAACTATATATGATTTTAGTAGTCTTACCTGAGGACAGATGGTATAAAATCCTCATGGTCCCACACAGTAGGGGTACCATGTAGCTCTTGTACAAATATTGCGCAGTTATAATGCAGCTATTACACAAATCTAAAACTTTCCCTAATCTTCTTTGTCATCTCTATAAATTGCTAAAATCTGGGATAAAATAGATGATGATTTCCCAAAGTAATACCAGGATATTCAATGCTGAATTTCATAAACAATCTTTTTTCTTCTGCAATCTGGCACAGAAATTTTCTTGAAATATAAAAACAGTATTCCTGCATTTGATGTAAATATAATACTCATGAATTTTAAATATTCTCAATATGCCACTCAATTTAGAACTCTAAACAAATACAGTGCTACTCAAAAAATACATATTAAGTTCAGGAAAGAGGAAAGGAAAATTTATTTTTTTATGGTTTTGTGTAGCACTTAAATATCACACAGTGCTATTTAAGGAGCACTGATTGACTGTAGGACTTTACACCCCTCTAAAAGGAGCACAACAGATGTGTGAACCCTCCAAGAAGACATGGGCTTCTTTTCTACAGGAATTTGTATATAAAATAAAATTGAACATAAAATTTTAAAATGTATAAATAATCCAGCATCCTGTAGTATTGAGTAGAGTCAAAGGATACAAATCACAGTTAGGAAAATCTGAATAAGGTCCCACAGTTAGAGTTGGTCAGTTGAGTGTCTGTCCTGAGCTTTCTAGGTGAAAGGTACCAGAATTTTGGTGACAGTCATATTTTTAATGAGGCATTCATTTAAAAACTAGGAATATATAAGTAGTTTGGTAATATTTAAACTATTTCTTTTGTTCCACAGACATCTTTTCACTTAATTGGAGAGCTCTGAAAACATTTTGACTAGATACAGAAATAAAAGAAAGATATCTTTTACTATCATAATTTTTTAATTTTTATTTTTGGTACTAGTATCCAGTGAAATTAGATAGAGGTTTACAAACAAGAATATTTCTGGTAACATAACTATTTTAAAAAATCTATTTTTAAAAGCCTGTAAACCACAGGAAAAATTTAGTTACTACTATTGTGTTGGAAATTACTCCCAAATTCAGTGGTTTAAAATAATCATTATAATCAGCTTTGATTTCTGTGGCTTAGAAATTTCAGAGCATCTTAGCTGTGGGGTTTTCATCCTGGCTATTCCTGTGGTCATCTCCAAAGCTTCTTCACTCAAAAAACTGGTACTTGAACTGAGAACTGAATGATGAAAGAGTTGGGGATCCATAGGTATCTCAATCTCTCTATGTGATCTCTCTATGTGGTTTCTCCACCAAAGTAGTGACAGGGTAGCTTGTCTCTACATGGTGACTCAAGCTTCCGAGGGCACATTTCCAGGAAAAAAGGCAGGCAGAAGCCTTTGGCAGGTTTTATCCTAAGAAACTCACATAGCTAATATTTAGAAGATATAATACTTTATGTAAAGTTCATTCACATGGGAAAAGACACATGCAGTAAATGGTGTGCATAGCCTAGTGAAACATGCAAATCTGTATTTAACACGATTCATCAGGAAATTTTAAACACATGTATTGTAAAATTGTGTGTCTGTTTGTGTGTGTGTGTTAGTCGCTCAGTCGTATCTCACTCTTTACAATCCCATGGACTTTAGCCTGCCAGGCTCCTCTGTCCATGGAATTCTTCAGGCATGAATACTGGAGTGGGTAGTCATTCCCTTCTCCAGGGATCTTACCGATGCATGTATTGAACCCAGGTCTTCTGTACTACAGGTGGATTCTTCACTGTCTGAATCACCAGGGAAGTCCCCACATAAAATTTTACAACCACAAATTACTAGAAACAATATTGGCAATTGGTTTTTCAACGTCAAAAATAAAAACCAATCAGTTCAGTTCAGTTGCTCAGTCGTGTCCAACTCTTTGCGACCCCATGAATCGCAACATGCCAGGCCTCCCTGTCCATCACCAACTCCCAGAGCTCACCCAAACCCATGTCCATTGAGTTGGTGATACCATCCAGCCATCTCATCCTCTATCATCGCCTTCTCCTCCTGACCCCAATCCTTCCCAGAATCAGGGTCTTTTCCAATGATTCAACTCTTTGCATGAGGTGGCTAAAATATTGGAGTTTCAGCTTTAACATCAGTCCTTCCAATGAACACCCAGGACTGATCTCCTTTAGAACAGACTGGTTGGATCTCCTTGCAGTCCAAGGGACTCTCAAGAGCCTTCTCTAACACCACAGTTCAAAAGCATCAATTCTTTGTCGCTCAGCCTTCTTCACAGTCCAACTCTCACATCCATACATGACCACTGGAAAAACCATAGCCTTGACTAGATGGATCTTTGTTGGCAAAGTAACGTCCCTGTTTTTAAACAGAGGTTGGTCATAACTTTCCTTCCAAGGAGTGAGCATCTTTTAATTTCACAGGTGCAATTACCATCTGGAGTGATTTTGGAGCCCAGAAAAATAAAGTCTGACACTGTTTCCACTGTTTCCCCATCTATTTCCCATGAAGTGATGGGACCAGAAGCTACGACCTTAGTTTTCTGAATGTTGAGTTTTAAGCCAACATTTTCACTTTCTTCTTTCACTTTCATCAAGAGGCTTTTTACTTCCTCTTCACTTTCTGCCATAAGGGTGGTGTCATCTGCATATCTGAGATTATTGACATTTCTCCCAGAAATCTTGATTCCAGCTTGTGCTTCCTCCAGCCCAGTGTTTCTCATGATGTACTCTGCATATAAGTTAAATAAGCAGGGTGATGTACTCCTTTTCCTATTTGGAACCAGTCTGTTGCTCTATGTCCAGTTCCGACTGTTGCTTCCTGACCTGCATACAGGTTTCTCAAGAGGCAGGTCAGGTGGTCTGGTATTCCCATCTCTTTCAGAATTTTCCACAGTTTATTGTGATCCACACAGTCAAAGGCTTTGGCATAGTCAATAAAGCAGAAATAGATTTTTTCTGGAACTCTCTTTCTTTTTCTATGATCCAGCGGATTTTGGCAACAATAGATAAACCCAAAACATAAAAAATAAAATATGTGAATCTGATAATATAAAGAAATTTCTGCATGGTTCAAAATTTTTTAAATTATAAACACAGTGAAAAATGATGGTAAACTTAAAGTTGTGAAATATTTACAACTCCTAACACAGACATATCTAATTTTTCTAATATTAAAAAATTCTCATATAAATAAGATAAAGACTAATAACCCAATGGGGGAAAATGGAAGAAGAAACAAAATACTATTAGTGAAGATAACATATAAATAGTACTTAAACATAAGAAAAGCTACTGAATTTCATTTATAATAAGAGAAAGTATTAAAATTATGTGGAGAATCTCCAATTCACTTGTCAAACTAATATCATTCCAAAATATATTAACACATAGTACTGTTGAGGCCCATAAAGAAATTTTTGAAAGTGTAATTCTCTAGAGAGAGCCTTTTGTCAAACTTTTTCAAAATAACTGATCCCACAATTTCATGTAAGGAATATATTTGCAGTAGGCAGAATTTTAAGAAGATACACATAATGACCCATGTCCTTGTGCAATCACAGACACTTGAGAGAGGTAGGCTACACCTATAACTTGCTCCTGAACCAATAAATATGGTAAAAGTGTTGGGTTGTTACTCCTATGATTATGCAAAGATATGAACTAACTATAAAGGGATTTTCAAGATATAATTAAGGTTCTATAATCAGTTAACTTTACAGAAGTCAAAGGTTAGATTGTTCTGGTGGGAATGACTTAATTAGGTAGGTCTTATTAAGTAAAACAAAACAAAACAACAACAACAAAAAATTCAAGACAACACAGTGATATGCAATGAATAATGTGAGAAAATAATTAAAATTTTTATTTATAATATATTCATAAAAAAGAACCCTCTTAATATAAATTGTTACAGACACTATGGAGAACAATCGGAGAAGGCAATGGCACCCCACTCTAGTACTCTTGCCTGGAAAATCCCATGGACAGAGAAGCCTGCTAGGCTACAGTCCATGGGGCCGCTAAGAGTCGGACACGACTGAGGGACTTCACTTTCACTTTTCACTTTCATGCATTGGAGAAGGAAATGGCAACCCACTCCAGTGTTCTTGCCTGGAGAATCCCAGGGACAGAGGAGCCTGGTGGGCTTCTGTCTATGGGGTCGCACAGAGTCGGACGCGATGCAATTTAGCAGCAGCATGGAGAACAATATGGAAATTCCTTAAAAAAACTAAAAATAGAGCCACCACATGACTCTGCAATTCCACTCATGGAGATGTATTCAGACAAAAATATGATCTGAAAGGATACTTGCTCCCTAATGTTCACTGTAGCAGTATTTACAATAGCCAAGACATGGAAGCAATCTAAATGTTCATTGACAGAGGAGTAAAAAGAAGATGTGGTACATTTATACAGTGGAATATTACTCAGCCATTAAAAGGACTGAAATAATGTCATTTGTAGCAATGTGGACAGACCTAGAGATAGCCATAGTGAGTGAACTAAATAGGACAGAGAAGGGGAAATATCATATGGCATCCCTTATATATGGAATCTAAAAATAAATGATACAAATGAATTTACTTACAAAACAGGAAAGATTCACTGACTTAGAGAATGAACTAATGGTTGTCTTCACACACTGATATTTAAAATGGATAACCAAGGAGGGCCTAATAGGGAGCTCTGCTCAATGTTATGTGGCTTCCTGGATGGCAGGGTAGTTTGGGAGAGAATGGATACTGAATATGTACTGCTGAGTCCCTTCACTATTTACCTGAAACTATCACATTGTTAATTGGTTATACCCCAAGACAAAATAAAAAGCTAAAAAGAAGAAGCCTTTGGGTGAATTAAAAATAGTAATCATTTGTTCTGGCAGTCGAAAGACGGGATCTGATTTGAGAGAGAATAGTCATAGGAGGTGACTTTTTTGGAGGGTAGCATATGGTTAGAATGAAGGATCTTGTTCCCTGGCCCAGGATTGAACCTATAGCTCCTGCAGTGGAAGCAAGGAGTCTGAACCACTGGACCTCCATGGAAGTCCAGGATATAACATTATTTTTACATTGATATAATATTTAAAAAATTTTAATACATCAATTTTATTTTAAAGTTGAAAAATAAAAGAATGAATGTCAAGATCCATAATCAAATCTTAAGGAATAGCACAATTCAGGAAAAAAAAATGTATTAGCAAGAAACAGGAAGGTTGAGAACATTTAAGAATATAACACAATGTAGCAGAGTGGTAAGGACAAAGATAGAGGGTTCAAGGTGAAGGTACATATTTGGCATATTGTGGGATGGTTCAATTCAGTTCAGTTCAGTTCAGTCACTCAGTCGTGTCCAACTCTTTGCGACTCCATGAACTGCAGCGCGCCAGTCCTCCCTGTCCATCACCAACTTACGGAGTTCACTCAAACTCATGTCCATCGAGTCAGTGATGCCATCCAGCCACCTCATCCTCTGTCGTCCCCTTCTCCTCCTGCCCCCAATCCCTCCCAGCATCAGAGTCTTTTCCAATAAGTCAACTTTTTGCATGAGCTGGCCAAAGTATTGGAGTTTCAGCTTTAGCATCAGTCCTTCCAAAGAACACCCAGGACTGATCTCCTTTAGAATGGACTGGATGGATCTCCTTGCAGTCCAAGGGACTCTCAGGAGTCTTCTCCAACACCATAGTTCAAAAGCATCAATTCTTTGGCACTCACTCAGCTTTCTTCACAGTCCAACTCTCACATCCATACATGACCACTGGAAAAATCATAGCCTTGACTAGACGGACCTTTGTTGGCAAAGTAAGGTCTGTGCTTTTCAATATGCTATCTAGGTTGGTCATAACTTTCCTTCCAAAGAGTAAGCTTCCTTTAATTTCATGGCTACAATCACCATCTTCAGTGATTTTGCAGCTCCCCCAAAAATAAAGTCTGACACTGTGGGATGGTTGGTCTAAGTTAAAACACTGAAGATTAATAGATACTTGGGAAAATAAGACACCATGTCAGATTTGGGGTTCAGTGAGCTTGATGTGAACAGAGAAACAGTGGCCTATTAAAAATATGTTGATGAGAGTCACTCTCTTTTGAACCCAAATGTAGTCCAGTCAGGAAAACTTCACTTTCATCCCTTAAGCACTGTACTTCCCATAGTGCCATTTCCTTATTTGTTTCCCAGAAGCTTTCTTGCAAGTCACATGGTGTTTCCATGGTTTTGATATACACAACAATGCTGAGAATATCAGTGAATTCTCAGTGTCTGCACTTGAGGGAATCTCACAGATGTCTGTATGTCTATTTAACTGATATCCTGACATTACTCATCTTTTATTGCCAGAAGAATCCTGACAATATTTCTAGAAGCAAACCCAGGCCAATATAATGTATACAATATTTCATTATATATTTAGTGAGAAGATTTAGACCTTTAAGCAATGAGATCATAGAGACACCTCCGAAGGCCTCTGTGTTTTAAAAGCACCTATGAATCGACCAACCTAGATAGCATATTGAAAAGCAGAGACATTACTTTGGCAACAAAGGTCCATCTAGTCAAGGCTATGGTTTTCCCAGTAGTCATGTATGGATATGAGAGTTGGACTGTGAAGAAAGCTGAGCACTGAAGAATTGATACTTTTGAACTGTGGTGTTGGAGAAGACTCCTGAGAGTCCCTTGGCCTTCAAGGAGATCCAACCAGTCCATTCTAAAGGAGATCAGTCCTGGGTGTTCTTTGGAAGGACTGATGCTAAAGCTGAAACTCCCAATACTTTGGCCACCTCATGAGAAGAGTTGACTCATTGGAAAAGACCATGATGCTGGGAGGGATTGGGGGCAGGAGGAGAAGGGGACAACAGAGGATGAGATGGCTGGATGGCATCACCGCCTCGATGGACATGCGTTTGAGTGAACTCCGGGAGTTGGTGATGGACAGGGAGGCCTGGGGTGCTGCAGTTCATGGGGTCACAAAGAGTCAGACACGACTGAGCAACTGAACTGACTGATGAGACTTCAAAGTATATTGAAGGCATTGCCAGAACAATGATATCTATAAATTAGGTACAGAGAGGGCTTCCCTGGTGGCTCAGATGGTAAAGAATCTACCTGCCATATGGGAGACTTGGGTTTGATTCCTGAGTTGGGAAGATCCCCTGGAGTAGGGCATGGCAACCCATTCCAGTATTCTTGCCGGGAGAATCCCCAGGGACAGAGGAGCTTGCTGGTACAAAGAATATGAATAGAAAAATCCCTTTGGTTTATTTCATGTCTGTTTCCAGGATCTGTGTCTGTGTTGGGCAGCTGTGGGCAACAAGTCTGAATTGATGCCATTTGTACTACATCTGATACCATTAGAGGGTCCCCCTCCCCTCCCAAAGGAACACCGGGGTATTTTCACTTTCCATCATTCATTATAATTCCCCACTATATAAGTTGCATCTTGGGAGTCATTATGAACTTTGAGGGAACTATATTAGCTATAGCATGCCACTAGGGAGCCATGCGGTGTGCAGAAGCTGTAACTTACAAAACACCCTCTGGGGAAAAGAGGGAGAAATGGAGCTTGGAAAGTGCTTCTTTTTCTGCACTGGAGCTTGTAGAGAATGGGAATTGAACTGAACAATCTCATTGTGACGCAAGTGCTTCATATATACAAAGGAGCTTTTTTTTTTTTTTACTGTGTAAAACAAGATAATTCAGAAATCTCTTGTTCTCTTCCACTTAAGCTATTGTTATAATAAACACACATCCCCAGGATTCTCCTAATAACACTTGAACAAGACTATTAGCAAGGTCCTTTCTTGCTTCTGGTTAATTCTTAAGACAGATAAGCTCTAGTTGCTTTATCTCCTATCACAATAAGAAGGCAATAAAGCTATGTGTTGATTTGTGTTAGAAATTTATTTTGGGGAGGGTAGATAAAAGATTGATATGAAATAATTGAAACCTTATTGTGGATATTTCAAATGTATAAATAAACCTTTGCTAAATTGACTGCTGTTGATCTGAGACAGGTTTTTTTTTTTTTTCTTACTGATTTATTGGGACTGCTTGCTTGCTTCCAAGTCCTGGTGATTATAAATAAAGCTGATATTAAAAATTAGAAAGCTGGTATGTATGTGGACATGCAACTTCAAATGCATGGGCTAAATACCTAGAAACACATTTACTGCATTGTAGAGGAATATCAAATACTGCTTTGATTAAAAACAAAACAAAACCAAAAAAACTCTACATTGTTTTCCAAATTGGCTGTAACATTTTGCATTCCCACCAGCAATGGATGAGAGTTACTATCGCTATTCATCTTTGTTAGCATTTGCTATTGTCAGTGTTTTGGAGTTTAGCCATTCTATTAGATATGTGGTGGTGATCACTTCAATTCAGTTCAGTTACTCAGTGGTGTCTGACTCTTTGCTATTCCATGGACTGCAGCACACCAGGCCTCCCTGTCCATCACCAACTCCCGGAGTTTACTCAAGATCATGTCCATTGAGTCAGTGATGCCATCCAAACATCTTATCCTTTGTTGTCCCCCGATCCTCCTCCCTCAGTCTTTCCCAGCATCAGGGTTTTTTCAAACGGGACAGTTGGTCAAATCAGGTGGCCAAAGTATTAGAGTTTCAGCTTCAGCATCAGTCCTTCCAATGAATAACAGGACTGATTTCCTTGCAGTCCAAGGGACTCTCGAGTCTTCTCCAACAGTTCAAAAGCATCAATTCTTTGACCCTCAGCTTTCTTCACAGTCCAACTCTCACATCCATACATGACTCCTGGAAAAACCATAGCTTTGACTAGAGGGACCTTTGTTGGCAAAGTAATATCTCTGCTTTTTAATATGCTGTCTAGGCTGGTCATAACTTTTCTTCCAAAGGGCATACATCTTTTAATTTTATGGCTGCAGTCACCATCTGCAGTGATTTTGGAACCCCCCAAAATAAAGTCTGTCACTGCAGTGGTGAGATCTCCTTGTTATTTTATTTCCAGTCCCTTAAGAGCAGATTATGTTGAACATCTTTTTATATGTTTGTTTGTCTTTGGATAGTTTCTTTGACAATTGTGTGTTCAGTTCTTTTGTCCATATTTTAATTGGGATTGTTTACTTATTGGTGACCTCTAAGAGTACTTTGAACAGTTTGGTTACCAATTCTTTTAGAAAATACTTTGTTTTATATGTGTTGTGCAAATAGTTTGTTTTTTTTTTTTCTTAGTATGTGGCTTGTGTTTTCACTCCTTTTGCAGGGTAGAAGCTGTTAATTTTAATGAAATCTTTTTTTTTTTTTTTCCTTCATGAAATGTGCTTTTGGTGTTGACATCACTAAACTCAGATGATTTCCTACTTTTTTCTAGAAATTTTCTAGTTTGTGTCTGTGTGTTTTTTGTTTGTTTGTTTGCTTGGTTATTTTTGCTTTGTTTTTACATTTAGATATATTATCCATTTTGAGTTAATTTTTGTTCAAACTTTTAGGTCTGACTGGGTTTTTCTTGACTTTTAGCATGCTTTATAATGTTTTTTTTTGTTGTTGTTGTGTCAGACATTATGTATCAGGTAATGGGGTCTGAGGTAAACAGATCTTTACTTCGAAATTACATGTTAGTCTGACTTGGAGTTGGGTTGTGTTGCATGTGTGGTAACTATAGGTTCATTATGCTCAAACTTCTCTATTTATATTTGTCTTTTCTCTTGTCTTTGGATTTGCCTAAGAACTTCTTAAAGAGAGTCTGCTCCATACAGCATTTTAGCTGCAATCTATTCTTATTATGCCACATTCCTGTGGGTGTGTTCATAGGTTATGGGGAAAGAATTGTTTCTACAATCTTATGATTAAATCTCAGTGATTTGCTGAGCCTGGCTTCATGCCTTCTGACTTTCACAAGGATTTCTTAGCTTCTGGCCCCTTAAGTGGGACAGGGAGGCCAGATAGGATTCGTTAGGAATAAATGTCCTTCTCTGTAGGGCTTTTTAGGTGGCACAGTGATAAAGAATTCACCTGTCAAAGCAGGAGATGTGGGTTAAATCCCTGCATCAAGAAGATCCCCTGGAGGAGGAAATGGCAATCCACTCCAGTATTCTTGCCTGGAAAATCCCATGAACAGAGAAGCCTGGTGGGCTGCAGTTGACTGGGTCATGTTGGACATGACAGTGACAGAGCCAGCATGCACTATTGGGATAAGATTCTTTTAAAGTCCTTCTCTCTAGAGAGTAGGACTTTGTTATAGAAAATACTCTGGGAATATCTCAAAATTGCTATTTATATTCTCCCACTTCCAGAGGAAATTTTTCTTGACTCTTCACCATGAGTACATGGTAGGGTACCTGAAGTAAAGTTGGTTAAAATGTGAGGGCCCCACCTAAGACAGCAAGGCCTCCAGGAATTTTTCTCTTTTGTACTCAGCCTGCAGCATTTTATCAAAATTAAACATTTTGATAAATCAAATATTTCTACTTAAGTTTATGGCTTCAGTGATTTTTACTTTGGGTTACTTAATGTCTGCTATGTTTTCTAGATTTGCTTGGTCTTGTATATATTGGGGTGCTAATGTGTCTTATAATTTCCATTTTCTCCTTAGCCCCACAAAATTAATTGATTTTAAGTATACTTATATTTTTGTTTGTCTTTTATTTTAAGATATGAGCAAAACCTTCCAAGATCTTTACATGCTGGAGATGAAACTGAAAAATGCAGATTCTTGAGAAAAAATAAATTAAATGACTGCTTTAAATGTTTCAGTTCAGTTCAGTCTCTCAGTCGTGTCCGACTGTTTTCGACCCCATGAATCGCAGCACGCCAGGCCTCCCTGTCCATCACCAACTCCCGGAGTTCACTCAGACTCACGTTCATCGAGTCAGTGATGCCATCTAGCCATTTCATCCTCTATCGTCCCCTTCTCGTCCTGCCCCCAATCCCTCCCAGCATCAGAGTCTTTTCCAATGAGTCAACTCTTCTCATGAGGTGGCCAAAGTACTGGAGTTTCAGCTTCAGCATCATTCCCTCCAAAGAAATCCCAGGGCTGATGTCCTTCAGAATGGACTGGTTGGATCTCCTTGCAGTCCAAGGGACTCTCAAGAGTCTTCTCCAACACCACAGTTCAAAAGCATCAGTTCTTTGGCGCTCAGCCTTCTTCACAGTCCAACTCTCACATCCATACATGACCACAGGAAAAACCATAGCCTTGACTAGACGGACTTTTCTTGGCAAAGTAATGTCTCTGCTTTTGAATATGCTATCTAGGTTTAGCCCTTTTTAACTACCATATTTTTTGCTTTTCAATATTTCTTTTGTCCTAGAATGGTACTTTAAAAGATGGTTAAATTGTACATATTTTGGCAAATGAAGCCCAGGGCCTCCTGATAAAAAGCAACATGGTCCTGTGGATCTGTGAGGACTATTGCTCAGAGGCGTTAAGTGTACTTGCCAAGCAGTCAATGGCACCCCACTCCAGTACTCTTGCCTGGAAAATCCCATGGAAGGAGGAGCCTGGTAGGCTGCAGTCCATGGGGTCGCAAAGAGTCAGACACGACTGAGCGACTTCACTTTCCCTTTTCACCTTCATGCATTGGAGAAGGAAATGGCAACCCACTGCAGTGTTCTTGCCTGGAGAATCCCAGGGACGGGGGAGCCTGGTGGGCTGCTGTCTATGGGGTCGCACAGAGTCGAACATGATTGAAGCGACTTAGCAGCAGCAGCAGCCAAGCAGTCAAATGTTCATTTTCCCACAGGGTCAAGGAGGTAACATCAATGAATTATTCACTCTGGTAGTAATGAAACTGAGGATTAGATCCATTAGACCTTCTTGCCTAATAAGCAGTAAATTTAAATAAATCTGCTTCTACTTGTCACTCTCACTTTAATTGTTATTGCAAATCACATACCCTCCAAGCTTCATGTGGCTTTAGACAATATATCATAAGATCCCTTTAATGTCCCCCTACAGATAACACCTTTTATAAATGTGTCATTATAGTAACATACAGTAACAGTTGTTTAAGTTGTTTTTCAGGAAATTGAAGTTATTAATAGTTTTAATCCAGCTCAAACTGGTGGAGACCACAGGACTTTCACCTGAGCCCACCTGAATGTCTGGTGGATATCCTTCTGGCATCAGAAGACCCCAAACTCCACCCTTGGATTGTGCTAAGGCCACTGTTTTCTGAACATCCATCCTATGAAGAAGTATGAAGCTCAGCAGCACTTGCTGAAAAATGATCATATCCTTTTTCCTGCTTCCGATCACTTTCTCCTGCACCACTGACCACCTTTTTCTTTATTTCTTTAATTTGAGTAGTTGGTTTACCCACTTTATACTCTTTACCCATAAATAGCCCAGGGCCCTTATCTTTGGAAAGGTTGAATTGAGATTTATTCTCCATTTATTCACTTGGCTGCCTTGTGAATAAACTCTTTTTTGGCTACAAATCTCAGAGTCTCAGCATTTGGCTTACTGAGAAATTGGGCAAACAAAGTTGGTTTGGTAACAGTAACAGGAATATGGGCTGAGTGGCCAGATACAGCATTTAAATGAAAAAAGAAATAGAGCAAGCAAAAAGTGTAACTGTGGGTTCTATACAGGCTAATGACCACTAATTTTTCATTTGTTATTCATATGGCTTATTTACTCATACAGTTCTTACTATGTAAACTCAAGAAATAAAATATTTTAGATGAGCAAAAAGGAAATTTTATCTATGATAAAGGAATTATGTTTTCAGGAATGGAAGTGAATTCTTCTGTTATCCTATATGCACAGGAATTTGTTGATGAACTGAATTTCTCATTCATATAGTGTCTCTACTATATGAATATTAAATGAAAAGTCATACTAAAGTATTTACTTGATTGTCCATGGCCGGAGGAGCCTGATAGGCTGCAGTCCATGGGGTTGCTAAGAGTCAGACACGACTGAGCGACTTCACTTTTACTTTTCACTTTCACGCATTGGAGAAGGAAATGGCAACCCACTCTAGTATTCTTGCCTGGAGAATCCCAGGGGCGGTGGAGCCTGGTGGGCTGCTGTCTATGGGGTCGCACAGAGTCGGACGCAACTGAAGAGAGACAACAGCAGCAGCAGCAGACTAACTTTAAGAACTCCTATCGTAAACTCACTATCACATTCTTCAATATCTCCTGGAAGTCTGTCAGTTCAGATTCTAGGAGCAACAACATAATTTTAGAAAGCAATTTTACAAGCTAGTAATTGGAATTAAATTATTCATTATATTTGACCTGGTAATTCTACTTTTAAATTTACCCTTAAGAGCAAACATATAATACTGGCACATATTTATGTGAAGATCATACCTGTGTATAAAACAAATAAAGGATATGCACAAAGAAAATCAGCTTTTAAAGTCAGTAAAGCTATGAAATAGTAAAATGATTACATAATTTGATGTAGATGTTAAAATTATGTGCGCAAACAATAACAGGAAATATATAAGTATATTAAAAAGTGAAAATCTGTATTTGTAGTAATCTAAAACAGCATGCATAAAACAGGGAAACGCATATCTAAGTTTAAAGACCATTATTTCTGAGTTCAGTCATCTTTTTATTTTCTTGTCCAGTTTCTGTCATAAAGTTTATTACAACTTGTTTTAACCACTCCCATTGTATTAATCAGTTTGGGTTGGCATAATAAAATGCCTCCAGACTGAGTGGCTTAAACAATAGAAATTTAATTTTTATAGTTCTGGAGATTGGAAATCTAAGATTAAGGTGCCAAAGGGTTGGTGTCTGGTGTCAGCTCACTTCTTACACTGTGCCCTCACTGGGCTTTCTATGAGTACCAGTGGAGAAAGAGTGAGAGAGGAAGAGAGAAAATATGAGCAAGTGAGAAAACTCTGTTGACTTTTCTTACAAGAGGACTCATGCCCTTGTGAGAGCACTGTAGAAGATGCACAACTTACCCTTGCCTATCTTAGGTTTTATGCTGGTACTTTAAAAAAATGATAGACTAACATGAGAAAAAGAATCTATTAACAAGCAAGTACATATCACCTAAACCAAAAATGATTCAAAGTAACAATTTTGAATCCCACCTTCTATAGCATCTCCATCAAAGAATAATAAATTTGTAGAAAAATGACAGGGGGGAAAAAAAGGCAATTTGCAGTTTCCAAGGGTGGCAAATTGTGGGAAGTGCATATATGGGAGGAAAAAAATAGAGTTGAGGTTTGTTTGGATTTCTGCTGTGCCTTCTCTGGGTTTGATAAGACTCAGCCTTCAAGAAAATAATTTATATCATGCCTTTAGGCTCCAAAGGGGAAGATTTTTTCTGCTCTTTCTTGACTGACTTCATTATAAAATAATTTTTATGTCAAAGAGGAATATTTTGGGTTGTCATATTTTGGTTCCTTTAGGACCATTCTCATGATCTCATCTAAACCTAATTAAATCCCAAAGGTATCATGAAAAACATTGAGGATGAAGGTTTCAACATATGGATTTGGAATAGGGGGGCATATTACACAATTCAATACATTGCAACCATTTTAGGTATTGTGTTTTCTTATTTTTGACTGATTTTATGAATGTAAAATGATATTTTGATATTCCTTTACTTGGTATTTATTTAATTGTTTATGCTTTGGTATAATTTCTCATGTGTTGTTTACTTGTGTTGTGAGTTTATATCCTTTCCACATTTAACTATTGGGATATCATTTTATGTCTGTATTTGAATGAGATCTTTATATTCTGTACATATGTACTATTTAATTTTTATTGGGTCCAAGTTTGCCTTTAAAGTATTTTTTTAAATTTAATTTCTTTGTTGTTTCTCTTTTGTTATTTCAGTTAACATTAGAGATATTTCTGTGTTATAGCTGAACGCTACACAGAATCTGACACAATATTTATTCTAATTCTTTCCATTTTCATTATGGATTCTTTCCCTTCATGAAGACTTTGTGAAGCTTGACCATATCTTCAGTCCTTTTTACCATTTTCCTCCAGTAACTGTGTCATTATTCATAATCACTTGGAAAATATTTATTGAGTTTTCATTATAAGTCAGGAACATTTTGTAGGCATCTTAATTTTTAATCATGAATTAAGAAATTTCCTGTCTTCATAGACTTTATATTGCAGAGTGATAGAAAGATATAGGCCAATAAAATAACATCAGGGAGTGATAAATGCTAGTAAGAAAAATGAAAGCGGAGTATGGATGTAAACTATGATAATAATAAGTTTTTTTTTTTCTTTAAAGGTTGGTAAGTTCCAGCAAACATTTCATAAAGAATTAAAACAAAGTGTTCACAAACTCTTCCTAAAATGAAAGCAGGAACACCACTCAATCATTCTATGAGGCCCGGCACTACCCTTGATTCCAACATCGATGACATGAGAAAACAAAATGCCAGCTCACCATCTCTCATGGACACTTCTCCTCTTAAAACAAACAAATTAAAAAAGGCAGAGAAAAAAAAAAAAAAAAGAACTAGAAAACTAAACTTGGTAACATAAACAAAACTGATTATACACCATGTTCATTTTGATTCATCTCACAAACACAGTGTTGGATTGTTGTTTTTGTTGTTTTTAGTTGCTAAGTAATGTCTGAGTCTATTAGAACCCCATGGACTACAGCTCACCAGTCTCATCTGTCAGTGGGATTTCCCAGGCAATAATATATTGCCATGTTCAACTCCAGGGGATCTTCCCAACCCAGGGATTGAACCCATATCTCCTGAATAGGTAGCTGGATTCTTTATTACTGAGCCATCTGGAAAGTCCATCATTGGCTTGCCAGTTACTTAAGTCATGTCTGACTCTTTGCCACCCAATGGACTGTAGCACATCAGAGTCAGGTTTCCCTGTCCTTCACTCTCTCTTGGAGTTTGTTCAAACTTATGTCCATTGTGTTGATGATGCCATCCAACCATCTCATCCTCTGTTACACCCTTTTCCTCCTGCCCTCAATCTTTCCCAGCATTAGGGTCTTTTCCAATGAGTCAACTCTTTGCATCAGGTGGCTGAAGTATTGAAGCTTCAGCTTCAGTATCAGTCCCTCCAATGAATATTTAGGGTTGATTTCCTTTAGAATGACTGGCTTGATCTCCTTGCTGCCCAAGGGACTCTCAAGAGTCTTTTCCAACACCACATTTCAAAAGCATCAATTTTTCGGTGCTCAGCCTTCTTGATGGTCCAAGTCTCACACCTGTACATGACTACTGGAAAAA